>NC_090437.1:887213057-887813057 GCF_031143425.1 Pleurodeles waltl
CACAATCTGAGAAGGTCCCTTCCACCCTGGTTCAAGGCAAGACTTCCTGACGTGTTTTCATATAAGCACCCAGTCTCCAGCTCTCAGACTATGACCTTGACCTTATGTTTGTTGAACTGTTGCAATTTCCACCTGATGAGAAAGAGCGAACCACATCAGCCAGGCTTTTGCAGTAATCTAGCACCACATCATCTGTAATATTCACAAGTGCATTTGCAGGTATTGCTGGCAATCTCATTGCTTTCCCCATCAATATTTCATGCGGGGACAACCCAGTCTTTTTGTCAGGAGTACTTCTCATCAACAATAGTACTACAGGTAAGGCATCTGGCCATTTTAAATTTGTCAATGCACATACTTTGGTCAATCGTGATTTTAGTGTTCCATTCATCTGTTCTACAAGACCTGAAGCTTCTGGTCGATAGCTGCAATGTAATCTCTGTTTGATATTTAATGCCGAAAAAAGCTATTTTATCACCTCATTATTGAAATGTGTACCCCTGTCTGATACAATCGAAACCGGAAAACCAAAACGTGGAATTAGTTCTCGCAAAAGCAATTTAGCCACAGTAAGACTGTCTTTCCTCCTTGTTGGGTAACCCTCAATCCAATGACTGTAAATGCACACAATCACCAACACGTATTTCAAACCAGCACATGCAGGCATCTCAATAAAATCCATCTGTATGGACCTCGTGCTGTACCTATGTGTCCCATGTTGACAATTGTTCCTTTGCCGACATTCATCTGCTGGCATACTATGCACCTTGTCTGAATTTTGTATTGTACCAGAATTGTTTAAAACACCTGATCATTGCATCCCTTCCAATATGTATTTGACTGTGGTAGTACCTCACCACTTGCGTCACCAAACTGTTTGGCAAGACTACTTTCCCTCTGTGGTTACCCATATTTCGTCTTCCCTTCGTATGCATCGATGTTTAATCCAATCTCTCCTTTCCTCTTCTGGAACATTGTTCTGTATTGCTCATTTGATGTCTCCACTATTTGCATAGTGAAATTTGCATTCATTTCTTCATTTTGAGACATCAATTCCCAATTTCCTTTGAATGAAATCCCATTTAGAGCACAACATTTTGCAATTTGATCTGCATAAGCATTTCACAAAGTTACATAATCTTGTCCTCTCTCATGTGCACTGCATTTGACCACAGCAATTTTTTCAGGTTTCTGTACTGCTTGTAACAAATCATGTATTCTTTCCCCACTTCTCACAGGTGAAACCGAAGAAGTCAGAAACCCTTTTTGTGACCAAATTTGCCCACAATTGTGTACAATACTGAATCCATATTGACTATCAGTGTAGATTGTCACTTTCATTTGATCTGATGATTGACATGCTCTGGTAAGAGTCACTGTAGGAAGTTCAAAGTAAGTAATAGTGTGCACGGAGTACAAGGGTTCCCCTTAGAGGTAAGATAGTGGCAAAAAGAGATAATTCTAATGCTGTATTTTGTGGTTGTGTGGTCGAGCAGTAGGCTTATCAGAGGGTAGTGTTAAGCATTTGTTGTACACACACAGGCAATAAATGAGGAACACACACTCAAAGACTTACTCCAGGCCAATAGGTTTTTATATACTTTTCTTAGTTTATTTTAAGAACCATAAGTTCAAGATTTACAAGTAATACTTCAAATGAAAGGTATTTCACTCAGATATTCTAGGAACTTTGAATAATCACAATAGCATGTACAGTTTTGACAAAAATGGCAATAAGCTATTTTAAAAGTGGACACTGCAAAAATCAACAGTTTCTGGGGGAGGTAAGTAATTGTTATGTTCACAGGTAAGTAAAACACTTACAGGGTTTAAAGTTGGGTCCAAGGTAGCCCACTGTTGGGGGGGTTCAAGGCAACCCTAAAGTTACCAGACCAGCAACTCAGGGCCGGTCAGGTGCAGAGGTCAAAGAGGTGCTCAAAACACATAGGCTTCAATGGAGAACAGGGGTGCCCTGGTTCCAGTCTGCCAGCAGGTAAGTACCCGCGTCCTCGGAGGGCAGACCAGGGGGGTTTTGTAGGGCACCGGGGGGACACAAGCAGGCACAGAAAGTACACCCTCAGCGGCACAGGGGCGGCTGGGTGCAGAGTGCAAACAGGCGTCGGGTTTTGTATTGAAAGTAATGGGGAGACCCAGGGGTCTCTTCAACGATGCAGGCAGGCACAGGGGGGCTCCTCTGGGTAGCCACCACCTGGGCTAGGCAGACGGTTGCCTGAGGGTCGCTCCTGCACTGGAGTTCGGTTCCTTCCGGTCCTGGGGGCTGCGGGTGCAGGGTTGGTTCCAGGCGTCGGGTCCCTTGTTACAGGCAGTCGCGGTCAGGGGGAACCACTGGATTTCCTCTGCAGGCGTCGCTGTGGGGGCTCAGGGGCGTCAAATCTGGCTACTCACAGGTTCGCAGTCGCCGGGGAGTCCTCCCTGTAGTGTTGGTTTTCCACAGGTCGAGCCGGGGCGTCGGGTGCAGAGTAGAAAGCCTCACGCTTCCGGCGGGAAATGTGAAGTCCTTGAAGTTGTTTCTTTGTTGCAAGAAAGTTGCAGATGGTTGAACAGAGCCGCTGTTCACTGGAGTTTCTTGGTCCTTGGTTGCAGGGCAGTCCTCTGAGGCTTCAGAGGTCGCTGGTCCCTGTTGGATGCGTCGCTGTTGCAGTTTTCTTCAAAGTTGGGAGACAGGCCAGTAGGGCTGGGGCCAAAGCAGTTGTCGTCTCCGTCTTCACTGCAGGGCTTCAGGTCAGCAGTCCTTCTTCTTCTTTAGGTTGCAGGAATCTAGTTTCCTAGGTTCTGGGGAGCCCCTAAATACTGAATTTGGGGGGGTGTTTAGGTCTGGGAGAGCAGTAGCCAATGGCTACTGTCCTTGAGGGTGGCTACACCCTCTTTGTGCCTCCTCCCTGTGGGGAGGGGGGCACATCCCTAATCTTATTGGGGGAATCCTCTAGCCACAAGATGGAGGATTTCTAAAAGTAAGAGTCACCTCAGGTCAGGACACCTTAGGGGCTGCCCTGACTGAGGGGTGACTCCTCCTTGTTTTTCTCATTATTTCCTCCAGCCTTGCCGCCAAAAGTGGGGGCAGTGGCCGGAGGGGCGGGCATCTCCACTAGCTTGGATGCCCTGGGGCGCTGTAACAAAAGGGGTGAGCCTTTGAGGCTCACCGCCAGGTGATACAGTTCCTGCAGGGGGAGGTGAGAAGCACCTCCACCCAGTACAGGCTTTGTTCCTGGCCACAGAGTGACAAAGGCACTCTCCCCATGTGGCCAGCAACGTGTCTGGTGTGTGGCAGGCTGGCAAAAACTAGTTAGCCCGCAATGGAAGTCGGGTATGTTTTTAGGGGGCATCTCTAAGATGCCCTCTGGGTGTATTTTACAATAAATTGTACACTGGCATCACTGTGCATTTATTGTGCTGAAGTTTGATACCAAACATCCCAGTTTTCAGTGTAGCCATTATGGTGCTGTGGAGTTCATGTTTGACAGACTCCCAGATCATATACTCTTATGGCTACCCTGCACTTACAATGTCTAAGGTTTTGCTTAGACACTGTAGGGGCATAGTGCTCATGCACATATGCCCTCATCTGTGGTATAGTGCACCCTGCCTTAGGGCTGTAAGGCCTGCTGGAGGGGTGACTTATTTATGCCACAGGCAGTGTGAGGTTGGCATGGCACTCTGAGGGGAGTGCCATGTTGACTTAATCATTTTCTCCCCACCAGCACACACAAGCTGTGAAGCCGTGTGCATGTGCTGTGTGAGGGGTCCCCAGGGTGGCGTAAGACAAACTGCAGCCCTTAGGGACCTTCCCTGGCATCAGGGCCCTTGGTACCAGGGGTACCAGTTACAAGGGACTTACCTGAGTGCCAGGGTTGTGGCAATTGTGGAGACAAAGGTCCTGTTTAGGGAAAGAACACTGGTGCTGTAGCCTGGTTAGCAGGGTCCCAGCACATTTTCAAATCATAACTTAGCATCAGCAAAGGCAAAAAGTCAGGGGGTAACCATGCCTAGGAGGCATTTCCTTACAGCCACCAATTCCGAGACTTGTGCGGATATCACTCCTTTCAAGCCATGAAGCTTCTAGTATGCCTGTGACCGTACACACTGCATACCCTGCTCTCAATGCACCTCTGTTGTCTCGTAAGCAAGAACCATGAACAAAAATAATTTGATAATTGTCTTCTAGGCAAGTGTCTTTGATGTCATTTTTTGGGTTTGGTACATAGTTCTGTCACTTTCAAACAATCATGTTCAACATCGTCTACATTAGACAGATCTTCCCACTCATTTGGTAATAGAGTTGCCGGGTTAAGCACTGTGCACTTTTTTATTGTCACATTTAGTGCCCCAAGAATCACTGTTTCATATTGTGTCAGTCTTGCATTTGTTAAATATTGTGTCTTTGACCTAGTCAATAGAATTTCTATTGAATGAGGTACAATCACTGTCAGAGGATAACCCATCACAATATTTTAACTTTGAGTTATACTCTAATCAACTGCTGCAACTGCTTGCAAGGATCCAGGTAAAGCTGCTGCAACATTATCCAAGGTAGCTGAAAATTATGCTACTGGGCGATTGACACCACCATGTTTTTTGTGTCAAGACAGATAAAGAACATCCATCTCTTTCATGACAAAAACTATAGGAATGGTTTTGTGTAATCAGGCACACCTAAAGCTGGTGCTTGACACAAACTTTCTCTTAGCTCAGTAAAGGCTTTCATACACTCCTCATTCATCATTATAGGATCTGAAACATCCTTATGGTTCAATCTTTTCAATGGCTTTGAAAAAGCTGAAAAGTTTGGGATCCACTGTCGACAATAACCTACCATTCCCAAAAGCAATCTCAACTCTTTTTGGGAATTCAACATTTTCATTTTCATTATTGCTGCCACTCTCTGGAAATTCTCCTTGACCTTTTCTCGATCAAATGTCCCAAATATTTCACCTCTTGTTGACAATACTGCAACTTAGCAGGATAACCTTTATGACCATTGTCTCCCTGGAAATTCTACAATGCAATTGTATCCTCTTTGCAGCCCTCCTTTGTTTTTGAGGCTATCAACAAATCATCAATGTACTGCACTAAAGTCGACTGGTAAGGCATTACCAACGACTCCAGGTTCTTTTTCAAAATCTGATTGAAAATCAATGGTGACTCCGAAAACCCCTGAGGAATCCTGCATCAGCAGTAGACCCTAGTCAGGAATTTGAAACAAAAGAGATATCTGCTGTCCTAATGAAAAGGTACTGAAAAGAAAGCTTGACACAAATCAATGACTGAACCATTCTGCATCACATGGAATCTGAAACATTATCACTGCTGGATTTGGTACCACTGGACAACACTTCACCACAATGTCATTTATTTTTCTCAAATCCTGAACCAAACGTATTTTTCCATTCGTTTTTTTCAAGCCCATGATTGGTGAATTACATGGACTGTTAATCACTTCTTTTAAAACTTCCTGCTCCAAACATTGTTCTATCAGCGGTCTTATCCCTTCTATTATTTCATTTGTCATCGGGTATTGAGCAGTTTGTGGAAACACCACATTCCCTTTCACTGCTACTTTGACTCCCTCAACTCCTTTGATCAAACCAATGTCTTTTCCTGAAAAATCACAAACCTTTGATCTAACCCCTTCCTGCAAATCATTTGGCAAATCCTTCTTTTCGAACACTGGAAAGAAACCTATCAAGTCTTCCAAATCCTGCTCTTCGTTTGTCTCATCTTCATCAATTACCTGATCATCCTCCACATTTATTAAAGCTAGTTCACAACCTTTAATTCTCCTCCCTTCATCAACTGGGGAATCTTCCTCATCAACAATAATGGTTTCCATTGTGATTCCCTTCCTTGAACACATAATTGAACAATTTATCTTACACAGCAAGTCTCTCCCCAGTTGTGATATTGGACTGGAGTCACAAACCACAAAACTTTGATAGTCTCTAAAGTTTCCAATTTTCACAAGAACTGGTTCTGTAAGGGCATTAAACAATTGTTTATTCGCAACACCTACTATCTGCACTGTCCTCTCAGAAATAGGTATGTCTGGTACCTCTACTGTCCTTATCGTTGAGCATGTCGCTGCTGTGTCGAACAAGAAACTAACCTCATGACCATGCACTTCACCCTGCACATAAGGACCTCTCTGATCCACATCTAATGATGCAGCCATCATAAACTCCTCCTCGTCTGAACTACTCAATGGCCATTTAGCGTTTATTTCACTCTCACTTTGTAAGGAAAATTGTCAACTGTTTTTGCACTTTTGTTTTTACTCTGATTTGTGACCACTTGCAAAAGCATAACCTGTTGCTGTTCCATTGGGCTCTGCATCAACTGAACCTGTCTCAGTATTTGCATTTGCTGTACAGGCACCATCTGCACTTGTGGCTGCATTTGTTGTATTTGTGGCATTTGTACTTGTTGTACCTGCGGGTGTACATTCTGCATTTGTTGCACCGTCAGTAAAGGTTGAAAACCTTGCAGATTATTCTGAAAGTTTTGATTTTGACCTCCCATTCTAGGTCCTCTCATGCCCTGAAATGAATTGACACCATTTGTTTGCTGAACCATTCCTCCCTGATTCAACATTGGACACTGCCTTTTCCAATGTTCCAGCAATCCGCAAATATGACAGGGTAACACTTTTTACCACTTCTGCTCATCCTGCATCACCATTGAACTCAAATCTACATTTTTATTAACCACTGGAAGCATCATTCCACCTCGACCTCGACCTCTACCTCGACCTTGACTCGGAAACAAACCATTTCCCTGTAGCAGTTGTTGAAAATTTCCTTGCAAACCTGTCTGTGCACCTTCAGCTTTTTCCTCTTCAATTCAATTTCATCACTACAGTATTTAGCATACTGCAAAACGTCATCAATCAGCTTTGCTTGCCAACATATCAAATGATTCTTAATCATTTGACTCACTCCTGGTTTCAACCCATCAACAAATCTGAACATCAAATGATTCATGTTTTCTTTTTCAATTGTTTCTGCACCACTAAATTGTTTGAATGCCTTCAACAATCTTTCATAGTACGTATGAATTGACTCCTTCCTTTCCTGTGTTGTTCTATCTATGCGCTGCCAAATGAACACTTTTCGGCAAAACTCTCATTTTCTGAAACTCAATGACTTTTTAGTAAAAAATCATTACTTCAGGAGATGGCGCACCTGTTTTCAAATGTCTTTGCGGTTCACTTGTCAGCCAATCTACACTCCTTTTACATTCGACCCACAAATCTGCTGGAACCACAATGTCAAAAAGTAAATGCAAGTCTTCCCACAGACACTTTGAAAGTTTCACAAACCTATCTGTCTGCTGATACCACTCCATTGGCTTTTCCCTCAGTCTCGGGTAATCATTTGTAAAACTTATAATATCACTTCTATTCCAGGGTACATGTATAAACTTCCCTCCTGGCGTTTCTCTCATCTGTAAAAATTTTACTGCATCTCCTGTCTGTGCCCCATCATCTTTCTTCGGTCATTCTCTTTTCCTGTTCCATTTACTCTCCCATCTACCTAATGCCCTCCAAACCTGCACTTTCTCCAGTAATTCTTTGAGATGTGTTCTCATCCCTGCAGACCTCATGTGAGCAACGTCTTCTCCTTCCAAATTTAATCTTTAACTCCTTTCAGTGTTTTCATTTTTGTCAAATCAATGTCATAATCATCTGCTATGTCTTGTAACTGTTGATAAACTCTGTTTGCTCCCTTTGTAATGGCTTTACATAGGTATCTCAATCGCCCTTTGGTATAAGAGTCAAGTCTGTTCACCCCCATGTTTCCCTCTAAAAGTTCACTCCCTTCCATGTTTAATTTTACTCTGTTTATTGTTTTTTCCTCTTTTTCTTTTCTCTCCTGTTGTTTTGGGTGGTTTAAATCTTCCAACCATTCTGTAATTTCTTGTGCAGACAAGCCTTTCAGTGATACTCCACTGGCTTGTGCACCTGCTCCTAGCCTTTGACCTGAACTCGTACTTGGTTTTGGAGCCATTGTCCCCGAATCTTTAACAGGTGACAAATCTATTAAAGAATTTGTCTCATTTAAACTTGGACCCTGTCTATTCTGCACATTAGCAATGAATTCTCTCCACTATTGTCCACTCAAACATGTTATGGAGTTCCTAGACCCATCGTAATAGGTACAGTAATTGCATCTGGATTCATCAGTGTTACAGCTCTCAGTGTCTGTCCTGCACTCATGCTTTTCATCTGTGGAATCTGTATATGTACAGGTTCTCTTATATTCATCCCTTCGTGACCCTGTGACAGTATGATATTCGCAGTTGTTCTCACTGTCTGGACCTCTGGATGTATCTCAGGAATGTTAATTTCGAACTGTTGTCTGTTGTTCAATGGGTCATTAAAACCTCTCTGCATCTGAACTCTCTCATGACTCATGTTACTCCTTGCTGATTCTGAAGTTAATGGTGCATTAAGAATTAGATTACTCATACTGCTCCCATTTAGTCCATTTCCATTCTGCTGTCTCACATCTGATGGAAGATATGTCTCTACAACATGATTAAATACCTCACAAAAACATTCAGGGGGTGCACCACTCCAGAACATCCCGCAACACACAGTGAGCAGAAAAAGTCCAACGCTGTTGAGTTAATAATGGTGAGATACTTCTCTCAGTTTCTTTCCGAAGATTTTTATTGGCGTGAAGAACTTGTTATGACATGGAATTCATACGGAAAAAAACAGCCAACGCGTTTCACCCCATACAGATGGGCTTCTTCAGGGCTGCAAAGTAACATATAACCATAAAGGATAGGGGAATAATATAGTAACATCAATATGTCATCAAAAAAACACAATATTAACATATAAAGTGCTATTTTACATACTTGTGACAGAACAAGATTGTTTTATAATGATACATCAAAGAAATAATGCGAAAAAGTTTTAAATAATAAATTTATCTGAACCAACACGAAAACGTACATGGTCAAAGAGAACTGGCAAGGAAAGGAAATCCATCCAAAGGAAATTCCAAGAAATACTGTGTAAAGTGAATGAGAAAAGGAGCGTGCTCATAGTGTGATGGAACAGGCTCCTCGTAGAAAACAAGTGCACATAAAGTATTGAGAAATCAAGCAGAGAGTCCCTCCGCCAGAAGTCAAAGCTCACATGAGAAAAAAGAAGATGGAAGTAAAAAATTAATATTGTCGGCTCTGAAAAAACATACCAAGGTAGTATTCTAGTTGATGTAAACGTTGTTTAGCGATATATAAGTGCACAAAGGCATATGGGGTGCCTAATGAAAAAAAACAAAAGGATAATTGTCTTAAGGTATAGTAAAGAACAGGAACCACTAATCACATAAAAAAGAGACAAAAAAGCTGGGAATGTTACAATATCTTCCCATCTATCATTTCAAATAAAAAAGGCAACGGACCAAATTTTTGCATAAATATATATCAGTAATTATTCATTTAAAGGGACTGACATAGGGTATATGTCTCTCAGTATTGGTCACTCAAAATATAACTTTGAAGAGAGAGAGCGAAGCCCTCCAGGATAAATTCAAAATATAACGTCTTGCCGTGCTCGTAATAGGCAATACCTAAAAATTATGTCGATAAATTGTTGCGCGACGGTCCAAAACAATCAATATCATCCCATCTAACCGATGGAAGCAAAAAGACTGGTGCCACTAGAAATATAACGTAAAAGAAAAAATAGGGTAAGGAAAGGTAAAAGAAAGGTGCCCTCAAGGAAAGATTATTTAAAAAATGCTATAGCTAGCCGTGCTTGTATAAGATGGTATGCTGTTCTTACCTAGATAATACGACGATCAATTGATACAGCGGTCAAAAGCGTATTAAGGGCCGGTGATGAAAAATAGTGACGGGCCCGGCCGTGTGCCGCCCGTCCCTCTGATCGTGTGTGAACTCCTCATATGAACAGAGGAGTTTATAACGGAGGATGCCGAGTCCCAAGAACTTCTGCCATACCCGGGAAACGGGTATGAAAATAAACGATGCACTGCATTTAGCAGTCGTCGTGTTCAAGTCAATTTCCTATGTTTTGAAAAGCGATATCCACTAGAAATAAAAAGAGGACTATGTGCAGCAGCCATCTTAAGAGTAAAAAACACGTGTAAAACATAAAAAACACGAGAAAGATCCCATATCATCAGAAAAAATATGATTAAAAGTGAAAAAGTGAAGAAAAGAACACAGTAAATAGAAAATCAAACAAAAAAAAGTACAAAGGTGAAAAGAAAGAATAAGGTGAGGGCAGTTAGGGAAAAGAGAGAAAGGAAGGAAAAATACAGGAAAGCATAGGAAGTAGAAGTGCATGGTGGTAGAAAATGGTATATACCCCAATGAGACAAAAATGTGACTGAAAGAAATCACAGCAGGCATTGAAAATAAGTGACAATACAAAATTCTCTTTGAGAAAAAATCTATTTACATGTTGAGAGAAAGTAATAAGTTTGTGTTAGAGAACTGTCAATAGCTTCTACACATGAAAGCAAAGAATTATACAAATTGCAATTTAAGATTATAACCATAAAGAAATGCATCAATGGAGTTCAAGGGGCCACTGGAGACATGCCATTTGACAATCAAAAGAAAACATGTGGAATAGGTCAAAGTGAAGGAACAATTATCTATAACGGCCTATACAGAGATCTCATATACATGCCATACAGAAGATTCAAACACGGACAAGTTCATGGAACAAATTGTAAGTAAATACCATGTATAAAAAGACCTCGTATGAACCCATGATATTATAAAAAGTAATGAAATTCGTGGTCTGTGTTGTGTCCCAATTCCACTGCTCGTAAGCGGCATATCCAAGCTGCCTCCCTTTTGCGTAGTTGTAGTTCCCTATTCCCTCCCCAGGGATTTTGTGGTATATGGTTGATCCCTTGAAACCAGATCAAACCATCATGAGGATAAGCAAATGCGATGTGTGATGTCAGTGGGTACCTGCTGTCATTATTCCTAATGGCACATAGATGTAAATAGATTTTTTCTCAAAGAGTTTTTTGTATTGTCACTTATTTTCAATGCCTGCTGTGATTTCTTTCAATCACATTTTTGTCTCATTGGGGTATATACCATTTTCCACCACCATGCACTTCTACTTCCTATGCTTTCCTGTATTTTTCCTTCCTTTCTCTCTTTTCCCTAACTGCCCTCACCTTAGTCTTTCTTTTCACCTTTGTACTTTTTTTTGTTTGATTTTCTATTTACTGTGTTCTTTTCTTCACTTTTTCACTTTCAATCATATTTTTTTCTGATGATACAGGGTCTTTCTCGTGTTTTTTACATTGTACACTCTTTTTTAACCCTTAAGATGGCCGCTGCACATAGTCCTCTTTTTATTTCTAGTAGATATCGCTTTTCAAAACATAGGAAATTGACTTGAACACGACGACTGCTAAATGCAGTCCGTCGTTTATTTTCATACCCGTTCCCCGAGTAGGGAGGAAGTTCTTGGGACTCGGCGTCCTCCGTTATAAACTCCTCTGTTCATATGAGGAGTTCACACATGATCAGAGGGATAGGCTGCACACGGCCGGGCCCGTCACTATTTGTCATCACCAGCCTTTGATACGCTTTTGACCGCTGTATCAATTGATCGACGTATTATCTAGGTAAGAACAGCATACCGTCTTATACAAGCACGGCTAGCTATAGCATTTTTTAAAATAATCTTTCCTTGAGGGCACCTTTCTTTTACCTTTCCTCATGCTATTTTTTCTTTTACGTTATATTTCTAGTGGCACCAGTCTTTTCGCTTCCATCGGTTAGATGGGATGATATTGATTGTTTTGGACCATCGCGCAACAATTTATCTACATAATTTTTAGGTAAGGGTGGCATATTGCCTATTACAAGCACGGCAAGCCGATATATTTTGACTTTATCCTGGAGGGCTTCGCTCTCTCTCTTCAAAGTTATATTTTGAATGACCAATACTGAGAGACATATACCCTATGTCAGTCCCTTTAAATGAATAATTACTGATATATATTTATGCAAATATTTGTTCCGTTGCCTTTTTTCATTGAATTGATAGATGGGAAGATATTGTAACATTCCCAGCTTTTCTGTCTCTTTTTTTATGTGATTAGTGGTTCCTGTTCTTTACTATATATTAAGACAATTATCCTTTTGTTTTTTATCATAAGGCACACCATATGCCTTTGTGCACTTATATATCGCTAAACAACGTTTGCATCCACTAGAATACTACCTTGGTATGTTTTTTCAGAGCCGACAATACTCATTTTTAACTTCCATCTTCTTTTTTCTCATGTGAGCTTTGACGTCTCGCGGAGGGACTCTCTGCTTGATTTCTCAATACTTTATGTGCACTTGTTTTCTATGAGGAACCTGTTCCATCACGCTATGAGCACGCTCCTTTTCTCATTCACTTTACACAGTATTTCTTAGAATTTCCTTTGGATGGATTTCCTTTCCTTGCCAGTTCTCTTTGACCATGTACGTTTTCATATTGGTTCCGATTAATTTAGTATTCAAAACGTTTTCGCACCATATCTTTGATGTATCATTATAAAACAATCTTGTTCTGTAACAAGTATGTAAAATAGCGCTTTATATGTTAATATTGTGTTTTTTTTATGACATATTGATGTTACTATATTATTCCCCTATCCTTTATGGTTATATGTTACTTTGCAGCCCTGAAGAAGCCCATCTGTATGGGGCGAAACGCGTTGGCTTTTTTTTTTTTTTGGTATGAATTCCATGTCATAACAAGTTCTTTACGCCAATAAAAATCTTCGGAAAGAAACTGGGGGAAGTCTCGTACCATTATTAACTCAACAGCATTGGACTCTTTTGTCTCACTGTGTGTTGCTGGATGTTCTGGAGTGGTGCACCCCCTGAATGTTTTTGTGTCGTTGGGGCCTCGTTTTGCCCCTTAGGCTCTTCTGTGCAGCAGAGGCCTAGATGGAGTTGCACACCATAATATTCTAAACGGTTACTATTTTCACATACATGGGTATTTACAAGGATTGATGCGTGTCCTTTAGGCCTGCTGCATCCGGTCTTTTTAAACTCATGATTAACTACTTCATCTTCCTCCATTTCATTGTCATTAAACATAACTCATTTCGGCTCTTTCGTGTTCTGCTTTAATGGACCCTTCTTTTTCTTACCGTCTTTCAGTTTAACCTCATCCTCATTTGTTCTTGCTGGAAACAATCTAACCCCATGTAACATATCTGTTCTCCACCTTTTCTGTTCCTCATCCCACACAGTTTCAGACAATGTCTTTTCTACCCTTCTCATTGTTTTGATACCAGCTCCCATACCGCTAATGCTTCGTACTGTGCTGGTCTCAGTGGAGGTTTTAGATTGTACATCTTTGACCTCAAGTCATCCACAACTCATAAATTGAAGGTACCATGTTCCGGAAAAGCTAGACAGCCTTCTTTCTTTGTAATTTTAACCCAATGTTTCAACCAAAAACATGCCGCTGCACCTCTTTCCTCAAACACGATATATGTGCCAAAGTATTCTTTGGCGGACAAATCTCTCCTAGTACCGGAATTAACTCATCACCCCTCAACGCACATCTCAAAGCTTTGAAAAACGTAATTTTTTATTAAATTTATTCAAACACGATGTCCACACCAAAAATTATTTTCAAACTCAATTGAACAAAGCAAATACAAACAGTAAACAAGATTTAAAGAAAGAAAAAACAATCATGAAAAGGGACTATGATCCCACAATTCTCTTCAACCCCCTTGCTTTCCAATCGCGTTGCCCTATTGTCGGTCTGATTGATGAATCCTTGCGCGACTCTTCTTGCTAAACAACCAATTCCAGCGTGACAACACTACGTCATACCCACACATTCACCCCTTTTT
Organism: Pleurodeles waltl; assembly: GCF_031143425.1. Taxonomy (NCBI): domain Eukaryota; kingdom Metazoa; phylum Chordata; class Amphibia; order Caudata; family Salamandridae; genus Pleurodeles; species Pleurodeles waltl. The sequence continues at coordinate 887,226,953 of NC_090437.1, forward strand.
CACTAAGATGCTGACAAAGTCTATCGTACTAGTCCTTCACAATCCACACGCAAAATCAACGCAATATTAATTCGCGAGCTACCTCAGAATACGAAAATTAATTCACTCATCCTCTACAGGTAGGGGAGCACAAACACTTCAGAACCTACCAAAGAAACCTTTAGCTTTCACCTACTCCTTTTTCACAGTTCCCACAATCGCGAGTAGAAAATTAGATCTTCGAACTTTACTTCTCCACTGTTCCTTGGATTATTGTCTAATGCACTTAGTACTCACCAAGTCTTCATTATAATTCCATTCACACCAATTTCTCACAAACTCGACTTACCAATCACGACGGATCAGTCTACTAAATGAACGAATTACAACATATACCAAGTGTCTCTCTACACTTGTCAATATACTCTGGAATCCCAGACCTCTCTACTTAGGTCTGTCATCAAAAACTACATGGATAATTTTTCCTGCATCAAGCGCCACACTCAAATGAAGAACGCCACTTCCCTACTCTCATACCTGTAGGAGTACGCCCACTCCATCTAATCTAATCATTTAATACGAGTATCTCTACTCCTCTAGACTCATATCCAACACAACCATCTGCAAAAACACTTTATTCAACTCATTCAAATACAACCAAACACCGCAAAGAACATCCCCTTCAACCTAGGGGGTCTCCAAGACAATTTCGGAAAATGGAAAAGGAAAGAACAAACCAGCAATTTTAACACACCCAAATCTCACAAACCCATTATGACATCATCAAAACAATGACGTAACCGTAATCTGCTACCAAAAACTGTGAAGGCGACATGGAATCCTAGCTATAATCAATCCTGAATAGTGGATTCTGCACTAGAGGACGATGGATCGAAGCGACATAGGTTTGAAGGGATGTCATCAATGGGAGGTGTGAGGATCAACAACATCAATAACAATCAATATTATAAATCTTCAGACAATAACTACACCAGTTTATTAAGAATAAGTCATAGATTTATTTCCCTATACTAACAAAGCTAACGTCATGAAAATAACTCTCAAACACAAATGGTAGGCATAGAAGATCAATAGCGGTTGATTAAAGCATTGTATATATCTCAACTTGATTAAGACAAACAAATTATATCCAATAGAATTACACTTATTAATAATACAAAAACTGGTAATAATGGTAAAGTATACATTAGTTCAGCATCAAAATGATTTCAAAATAAGTCATGAGCATTTCAAGTTTAGTTCCCTCACTAACCACGAATTAGCATCAACATTTTGGGCTTCATGTAAAAACAATTTAGTAACACAAATTTAGAAAACTATTAACTCAATTAAAATTGTTATTAATGTGCAGCAATAAAATCATAAGTTGCAGCTGGTACCTGAAAAGCAAACGAGACACAATTCACATTTCATTAGCATACATTACCAAAGATAATAGTAGAAACAGCAAGTGGCTTGTTTCAGCCTGAGGACACTATCAGTTATATCATCAGAAGATTTGGGCCTAATGACAGCTAGAGCCAATAAGTCTCAAACCATCAGACTTGAACCTCATCTGCTATATTCTGCACTAATCACACACCCACCTAGAGAATTCTACCCAAGTTATTATACTAAATTCTAATAAGCTCCTGATTGGTCAGTCTATGGGGCGTTTTCATTTCAGCCAATCGACAACAAAATTAATGACCTAAACACAACTAATCTACGTTAACTATAACATTTTCCTCCAGTGTATCTTTGCTTATTCCGTCTCGTCTGTAATTCCATTGTTTCGTCGTCTCGTGAATATCTTGTCCTCAGGAAGAAACTTTTACAATTTCCATCTACTTTCATCCTCGAGGAAAGACCAGATATTAGTAACATTCGCAAACAATAGAACATTTCAACTTATGCAATACTTGGTTAAGTAATGACCTTGTAAGACAGAACGCTGCAACCCACTATAGGTAGATGCGGGCACATCTACACAAACTTCGAAGACACTTTTATGAAAGCTTTGAATCATGGAATATAACCACAGCATCTTAATATTATTTTGCTCAGCCAAGAACAGAAAAGCAAACATTTTCAAAAGTCACTCATTTTACACGTTAGTTCATTACACATTTTTAGTATGAAAGTCATTAATAAACATGTTTGAAAATTCACACTCTCACAATCCCTCCTCTGAAGGCTCCTCATGTCATCACAAACTTCAATTAATTAATTTATTGTCATTAGATACAAAATTTTGTCTAATTTATTTTTTAATTTTCTTTTTTGTCTTTTGTTTCCCTTGTAAAATTTATTCATTTGTAGTTCAAAGCTTCTTCAATTATTCTCCAATTTTCTTCTCTTAACACAATTTATCACTTTATATGTTCCCCAAATTACAATTAAACAAAACACAATTATTGACACCCATTTTGCTATTGTCAAAATAAAAAAATGTTCTCACATTGCTAAACCAATTTCCCACAGCTTCAATACCCTTTTCCAGCCTTTTCTCAAATCGCAGTTTCTGCTAGTTCTTTCAAATCCTTACTATTAGTATTAGTCACATTAGTAATTAACTTTTTAACTTTCCTCAAATTAACAGGGATATAAGAACAAAACTGATTAGAACGTAACAATTTACAAACTCCGCCGTCTTTTGCCAAAAGTATCTCCAAGGCAAGGCAATTCTGAAGTACCATAGCTCTTCTAGCAGCCAATTCTGTACCCAGAAGAACGATAGCTCCAAAATATCTTGTCAACATGTCATCTACTATTGTAGACAACGTCTGTAACTTAATGGAGTTTAGGACTACTCCTACTGAAGGAATTATAGCCCCAAATATGTCTCCCACAATGTTAGAAATTGATTTTCGCTTGTGTCTTGTTTGAAATTTAATTGAATCGGGAATCTTACTCAAGTCTTCCAAATGATAGATTTTTGGAAAGACTATTCCCAAATAACACGTCCCATACCACCCTCTAGGAAGACGGTAATATGCATTTCTTCCACAAATATAGTAAATCCTGTCCATTCATCCTAAAATTCCACTTACTCTTAAACATAGACACATGTCTACATTCACTCTTTCCAACAAACACTCCATCATTTTTACTCCAAGGTTCTATGTATACAAAGTTTTCCTACATGCTCAGCATCTATTGTTAGTTTACCTTGTTTACTAATGTCAGTAGAAGCATAATCTATTCCAGTCTTTCTACATATAATTCCCTTATCCATCTTTGACTTCATTTCTCTCCTTCTGTCTTCTGTATTATCTAAATACTTATTTTCTACTGGTGTTAGTAAACAAGGCAATTCATTACTGTGAGCGAAGGCTGTACCAAAGGTTAAAGTAGGTTCAAATAAATCTCTCATAATCACTATGTTATTTTCCTTAGTTATTTTATTCAAATATCCTGTGACAGGTACAAAAGACAATACAATACCATATCATAGTTTGAATAAAAATATTGAAAATACTCTTATCTCCTACTCGCAACTCTTTTTCTTTTCGGTCGTCTTCCACTTTGACTATCTTCTCCACTAGTGTGTTCCTCTCCTGGCAATTCTTTTTCCTCTGGTATTGATGGTATTATGTCAACTTTTCACCTTTCTGCAGTTTTCCCTGGCCAGTTGTTTCCTTTCAATGTTCCTTTTGCCAGTAGTCTTCTCAATAATGAGTCTTCACTTGCCTTTGGACCTTTCTCTTCAGACGTTCCCGCAATTGGTTCCGGAAGAGTATAATCCACTTGGGCGGGACTATTCTCAATTCCTTTCTGTAAGGAAATGCCTCCTTGGCATGGTTGCCCCCTGACTTTTTGCCTTTGCTGATGCTATGTTTACAATTGAAAGTGTGCTGAGGCCTGCTAACCAGGCCCCAGCACCAGTGTTCTTTCCCTAACCTGTACTTTTGTATCCACAATTGGCAGACCCTGGCATCCAGATAAGTCCCTTGTAACTGGTACTTCTAGTACCAAGGGCCCTGATGCCAAGGAAGGTCTCTAAGGGCTGCTGCATGTCTTATGCCACCCTGGAGACCTCTCACTCAGCACAGACACTCTGCTTGCCAGCTTGTGTGTGCTAGTGAGAACAAAACGAGTAAGTCGACATGGCACTCCCCTCAGGGTGCCATGCCAGCCTCTCACTGCCTATGCAAGTATAGGTCAGTCACCCCTCTAGCAGGCCTTACAGCCCTAAGGCAGGGTGCACTATACCATAGGTGAGGGTACCAGTGCATGAGCATGGTACCCCTACAGTGTCTAAACAAAACCTTAGACATTGTAAGTGCAGGGTAGCCATAAGAGTATATGGTCTGGGAGTTTGTCAAACACGAACTCCACAGCACCATAATGGCTACACTGAAAACTGGGAAGTTTGGTATCAAACTTCTCAGCACAATAAATGCACACTGATGCCAGTGTACATTTTATTGCAAAATACACCCCAGAGGGCACCTTAGAGGTGCCCCCTGAAACTTAACCGACTGTCTGTGTAGGCTGACTAGTTCCAGCAGCCTGCCACACTAGAGACATGTTGCTGGCCCCATGGGGAGAGTGCCTTTGTCACTCTGAGGCCAGTAACAAAGCCTGCACTGGGTGGAGATGCTAACACCTCCCCCAGGCAGGAGCTGTAACACCTGGCGGTGAGCCTCAAAGGCTCACCCCTTTGTCACAGCCCAGCAGGGCACTCCAGCTTAGTGGAGTTGCCCGCCCCCTCCGGCCACGGCCCCCACTTTTGGCGGCAAGGCTGGAGGGAACAAAGAAAGCAACAAGGAGGAGTCACTGGCCAGTCAGGACAGCCCCTAAGGTGTCCTGAGCTGAGGTGACTCTGACTTTTAGAAATCCTCCATCTTGCAGATGGAGGATTCCCCCAATAGGGTTAGGATTGTGACCCCCTCCCCTTGGGAGGAGGCACAAAGAGGGTGTACCCACCCTCAGGGCTAGTAGCCATTGGCTACTAACCCCCCAGACCTAAACACGCCCTTAAATTTAGTATTTAAGGGCTACCCTGAACCCTAGAAAATTAGATTCCTGCAACAACAAGAAGAAGGACTGCCTAGCTGAAAAACCCCTGCAGAGGAAGACCAGAAGACCACAACTGCCTTGGCTCCAGAAACTCACCGGCCTGTCTCCTGCCTTCCAAAGAACTCTGCTCCAGCGACGCCTTCCAAAGGGACCAGCGACCTCTGAATCCTCTGAGGACTGCCCTGCTTCGAAAAAGACAAGAAACTCCCGAGGACAGCGGACCTGCTCCAAAAAGACTGCAACTTTGTTTCAAGGAGCAGCTTTAAAGACCCTGCAACTCCCCGCAAGAAGCGTGAGACTTGTAACACTGCACCCGGCGACCCCGACTCGGCTGGTGGAGAACCAACACCTCAGGGAGGACCCCCGGACTACTCTCCGACTGTGAGTACCAAAACCTGTCCCCCCTGAGCCCCCACAGCGCCGCCTGCAGAGGGAATCCCGAGGCTTCCCCTGACCGCGACTCTCTGAAACCTAAGTCCCGACGCCTGGAAAAGACCCTGCACCCGCAGCCCCCAGGACCTGAAGGACCGGACTTTCACAGGAGAAGTGACCCCCAGGAGTCCCTCTCCCTTGCCCAAGTGGAGGTTTCCCCGAGGAAGCCCCCCCTTGCCTGCCTGCAGCGCTGAAGAGATCCCTTGATCTCTCATTGACTTACATTGCGAACCCGACGCTTGTTCTAACACTGCACCCGGCCGCCCCCGCGCCGCTGAGGGTGAAATTTCTGTGTGGGCTTGTGTCCCCCCCGGTGCCCTACAAAACCCCCCTGGTCTGCCCTCCGAAGACGCGGGTACTTACCTGCAAGCAGACCGGAACCGGGGCACCCCCTTCTCTCCATTCTAGCCTATGCGTTTTGGGCACCACTTTGAACTCTGCACCTGACCGGCCCTGAGCTGCTGGTGTGGTGACTTTGGGGTTGCTCTGAACCCCCAACGGTGGGCTACCTTGGACCAAGAACTGAACCCTGTAAGTGTCTTACTTACCTGGTAAAACTAACAAAAACTTACCTCCCCCAGGAACTGTGAAAATTGCACTGTGTCCACTTTTAAAGTAGCTATTTGTCAATAACTTGAAAAGTATACATGCAATTGAAATGATTCAAAGTTCCTAATGTACTTACCTGCAATACCTTTCAAACAAGATATTACATGTTAAATTTGAACCTGTGGTTCTTAAAATAAACTAAGAAAAGATATTTTTCTATAACAAAACCTATTGGCTGGATTTGTCTCTGAGTGTGTGTACCTCATTTATTGTCTATGTGTATGTACAACAAATGCTTAACACTACTCCTTGGATAAGCCTACTGCTCGACCACACTACCACAAAATAGAGCATTAGTATTATCTACATTTACCACTATTTTACCTCTAAGGGGAACCCTTGGACTCTGTGCATGCTATTCCTTACTTTGAAATAGCACATACAGAGCCAACTTCCTACACTTTCCCAACGGGGTCTATCTCTTCTTCAGTTTGGTTTGACAAACCACCTGCTACTGAGGTAATCTCCTCTGAGCAGATCTTTCCTCTGTTGTTCCTTGTGTTTCCCTCTTATTCAAGGACACCCTCCTCAAATTGAAATCAGTCTTATTCCCTTCTTCTTCTTGGACTGGATCTTCTACTCCTTTTACAGCTCTGTTTTCAGTGTTCTCAACTGTTGGTAATCTCAACAGTTCCTCTTCTCTTTCTGTTGTATCATGCACTTTCCTTGTATGGCTCGCATGCACCCAATTTGGAGAAGCAGCACACTTCACAGCAGTCGCTGTAGTGAGCACAATCTGAGAAGGTCCCTTCCACCGTGGTTCAAGGCAAGACTTCCTGACGTGTTTTCATATAAGCACCCAATCTCCAGCTCTCAGACTATGACCTTGACCTTATGTTTGTTGAACTGTTGCAACTTCCACCTGATGAGAAAAAGAGCGAACCACATCAGCCAGGCTTTTACAGTAATCTAGCACCATATCATCTGTAATATTCACAAGTGCATTTGCAGGTATTGCTGGCAATCTCATTGCTCTCCCTATCAATATTTCATGCTGGGACAACCCAGTCTTTTTTGTCAGGAGTACTTCTCATCAACAATAGTACTACAGGTAAGGCATCTGGTCATTTTAAATTTGTCAATGCACATACTTTGGCCAATCGTGATTTTACTGTTCCATTCATCTGTTCTACAAAACCTGAAGCTTCTGGTCGATAGCTGCAATGTAATCTCTGTTGGATATTTAATGCCGAAAAAAGCTATTTTATCACCTCATTATTGAAATGTGTACCCCTGTCTGATACAATCGAAACCGGAAAACCAAAACGTGGAATTAGATCTCGCAAAAGCAATTTAGCCACAGTAAGACTGTCTTTCCTCCTTGTTGGGTAAGCCTCAATCCAATGACTGAAAATGCACACAATCACCAACACGTATTTCAAACCAGCACATGCAGGCATATCAATAAAATCCATCTGCATGGACCTCGTGCTGTACCTAAGAGTCCCATGTTGACAATTGTTCCTTTGCCGACATTCATCTGCTGGCATACTATGCACCTATGGCACACCAGCTCCGCCACTTGTCTGAATTTTGGATTGTACCAGAATTGTTTAAAACACCTGATCATTGCATCCCTTCCAATATGTGTTTGACTGTGGTAGTACCTCGCCACTTGCGTCACCAAACTGTTTGGCAAGACTACTTTCCCTCTGTGGTTACCCATATTTCGTCTTCCCTTCGTATGCATCAATGTTTAATCCAATCTCTCCTGTTTCTTCTGGAACATTGTTCTGTATTGCTCATTTAATGTCTCCACTGTTTGCATAGTGAAATTTGCATAAATTTCTTCATTTTCAGACATCAATTCCCAATTTCCTTTGAATGAAATCCCATTTAGAGCACAACATTTTGCAATTTGATCTGCATAAGCATTTCACAAAGTTACATAATCTTGTCCTCTCTCGTGTGCACTGCATTTGACCACACCAATTTTCTCAGGTTTCTGTACTGCTTGTAACAAATCATGTATTCTTTCCCCACTTCTCACAGGTGAACCCGAAGAAGTCAGGAACCCTTTTTGTGACCAAATTTGCCCAAAATCATGTACAATACTGAATCCATATTGACTATCAGTGTAGATTGTCACTTTCATTTGATCTGATAATTGACATGCTCTGGTAAGAGCCACTGTAGGAAGTTCAAAGTAAGAAATAGTGTGCACGGAGTCCAAGGGTTCCCCTTAGAGGTAAGATAGTGGCAAAAGGAGATAATTCTAATGCTGTATTTTGTGGTAGTGTGGTCGAGCAGTAGGCTTATCAGAGGGTAGTGTTAAGCATTTGTTGTACACACACAGGCAATAAATGTGGAACACACACTCAAAGACTTACTCCAGGCCAATAGGTTTTTATATAGAAAAATATATTTTCTTAGTTTATTTTAAGAACCACAAGTTCAAGATATACAAGTAATACTTCAAATGAAAGGTATTTCACTCAGGTATTCCAGGAACTTTGAATAATCACAATAGCATGTACAGTTTTGACAAAAATGGCAATAAGCTATTTTAAAAGTGGATACAGTGCAAAAATCAACAGTTCCTGTGGGAGGTAAGTAATTGTTAGGTTCAGAAGGTAAGTAAAACACTTACAGGGTTCAAAGTTGGGTCCAAAGTAGCCCATTGTTGGGGGGTTCAAGGCAACCCTAAAGTTACCAGACCAGCAGCTCAGGGCCGGTCAGGTGCAGAGGTCAAAGAAGTGCTCAAAACACATCGGCTTCAATGGAGAACAGGGGTGCCCTGGTTCCAGTCTGCCAGCAGGTAAGTACCCGCGTCCTCGGAGGGCAGACCAGGGGGGTTTTGTAGGGCACCGGGGGGACACAAACAGGCACAGAAAGTACACCCTCAGTGGCACAGGGGCGGCCGGGTGCAGAGTGCAAACAGGCGTCAGGTTTTGTATTGAAAGCAATGGGGAGACCCGGGGGTCTCTTCAACGATGCAGGCAGGCACAGGGGGGCTCCTCTGGGTAGCCACCACCTGGGCTAGGCAGAGGGTCACCTGGGGGTCGCTCCTGCACTGGAGTTCGGTTCCTTCGGGTCCTGAGGGCTGCGGGTCCACGGTTGGTTCCAGGCGTCGGGTCCCTTGTTACAGGCAGTCGCGGTCAGGGGGAACCTCTGGATTTCCTCTGCAGGCGTCGCTGTGGGGGTTCAGGGGGGTCCACTCTGGCTACTCACAGGCTCGCAGTCGCCGGGGAGTCCTCCCTGTAGTGTTGGTTTTCCACAGGTCGAGCCGGGGCGTCGGGTGCAGAGTAGAAAGCCTCACGCTTCCGGTGGGAAATGTGAAGCCCTTGAAGTTGTTTCTTTGTTGCAAGAAAGTTGCAGATGGTTGAACAGAGCCGCTGTTCACGGAAGTTTCTTGGTCCTTGGTTGCAGGGCAGTCCTCTGAGGCTTCAGAGGTCGCTGGTCCCTGTTGGATGCGTCGCAGCTGCAGTTTTCTTCAAAGTTGGGAGACAGGCCGGTAGGGCTGGGGCCAAAGCAGTTGTTGTCTCCGTCTTCACTGCAGGGCTTCAGGTCAGCAGTCCTCCTTCTTATTTAGGTTGCAGGAATCTAGTTTCCTAGGTTCTGGGGAGCCCCTAAATACTGAATTTGGGGGGGTGTTTAGGTTTGGGAGAGCAGTAGCCAGTGGCTACTGTCCTTGAGGGTGGCTACACCCTCTTTGTGCCTCCTCCCTGTGGGGATGGGGGCACATCCCTAATCTTATTGGGGGAATCCTCTATCCACAAGATGGAGGATTTCTAAAAGTAAGAGTCACCTCAGCTCAGGACACCTTAGGGGCTGTCCTGACTGAGGGGTGACTCCTCCTTGTTTTTCTCATTATCTCCTCCAGCCTTGCCGCCAAAAGTGGGGGCAGTGGCCGGAGGGGCGGGCATCTCCACTAGCTTAGATGCCCTGGGGCGCTGTAACAAAAGGGGTGAGCCTTTGAGGCTCACTGCCAGGTGTTACAGTTCCTGCAGGGGGAGGTGAGAAGCACCTCCACCCAGTACAGGCTTTGTTCCTGGCCACAGAGTGACAAAGGCACTCTCCCCATGTGGCCAGCAGCATGTCTGGTGTGTGGCAGGCTGGCAAAAACTAGTTAGCCCACAATGGAAGTCGGGTATGTTTTCAGGGGGCATCTCTAAGATGCCCTCAGGGTGTATTTTACAATAAATTGTACTGAGATACAAACTTCCCAGTTTTCAGTGTAGCCATTATGGTGCTGTGGAGTTCGTGTTTGACAGACTCCCAGATCATATACTCTTATGGCTACCCTGCACTTACAATGTCTATGGTTTTGCTTAGACACTGTAGGGGCATAGTGCTCATGCACATATGCCCTCACCTGTGGTATAGTGCACCCTGCCTTAGGGCTGTAAGGCCTGCTAGAGGGGTGACCTATCTATGCCACAGGTAGTGTGAGATTGGCATGGCACTCTGAGGGGAGTGCCATGTTGACTTAGTCATTTTCTCCCCACCAGCACACACAAGCTGTGAAGCAGTGTGCATGTGCTGAGTGAGGGGTCCCCAGGGTGGCATAGGACATGCTGCAGCCCTTAGGGACCTTCCCTGGCATCAGGGCCCTTGGTACCAGGGGTACCATTTACAAGGGACTTACCTGAGTGCCAGCGTTGTGCCTATTGTGGAGACAAAGGTACAGTTTAGGGAAAGAACACTGGTGCTGTGGCCTGGTTAGCAGGGTCCCAGCACATTTTCAAATCATAACTTAGCATCAGCAAAGGCAAAAAGTCAGGGGGTAACCATGCCTAGGAGGCATTTCCTTAAAGCCACCAATTCCGAGACTTGTGCGGATATCACTCCTTTCAAGCCATGAAGATTCTAGTATGCCTGTGACCGTAAACACTGCATACCCTGCTCTCAATGCACCTCTGTTGTCTCGTAAGCAAGAACCATGAACAAAAATAATTTGATCATTGTCTTCTAGGCAAGTGTCTTTGATGTCATTTCTTGGTTTGGTACATAGTTCTGTCACTTCCAAACAATCATGGTCAACATCGTCTACATTAGACAGATCTTCCCACTCATTTGGTAATAGAGTTGCCGGATTAAGCACTGTGCACTTTTTTATTGTCACATTTGGTGCCCCAAGAATCACTGTTTCATATCGTGTCAGTCTTGCATTTGTTAAATATTGTGTCTTTGACCTAGTCAATAGAATTTCTATTGAATGAGGTACCATCACTGTCAGAGGATAACCCATCACAATATTTTAACTTTGAGTTATACTCTAATCAACTGCTGCAACTGCTCGCAAGAATCCAGGTAAAGCTGCTGCAACATTATCCAAGGTAGCTGAAAAATATGCTACTGGACGATTCACACCACCATGTTTTTGTGTCAATACAGATAAAGAACATCCATCTCTTTCATGACAAAAACTATAGGAAAGGTTTTGTGTAATCAGGCATACCTAAAGCTGATGTTTGACACAAACTCTCTCTTAGCTCTGTAAAGGCTTCCATACACTCCTCATTCATCATTATAGGATCTGAAACATCCTTATGGTTCAATCTTTTCAATGGCTTTGAAAAACATGAAACGTTTGGGATCCACTGTCGACAATAACCTACCATTCCCAAAAACAATCTCAATTCTTTTTGGGAATTCGACATTTTCATTTTCATTATTGCTGCCACTCTCTGGAAATTCTCCTTGACCATTTCTCGATCAAATGTCCCAAATATTTCACCTTGTTGACAATACTGCAACTTAGCAGGATAACCTTTATGACCATTGTCTCCCTGGAAATTCTACAATGCAATTGTATCCTCTTTGCAGCCCTCCTTTGTTTTTGAGGCTATCAACAAATCATCAATGTACTGCACTAAAGTCGACTGGTAAGGCATTACCAACGACTCCAGGTTCTTTTTCAAAATCTGATTGAAAATCAATGGTGACTCCGAAAACCCCTGAGGAATCCTGCATCAACAGTAGACTCTAGTCAGGAATTTGAAACAAAAGAGATATCTGCTGTCCTATGGAAGAGGTACTGAAAAGAAAGCTTGACACAAATCAATGACTGTGAACCATCCATTCTGCCTCACATGGAATCTGAAACATTATAACTGCTGGATTTGGTACCACTGGACAACACTTAACCACAATGTCATTTATTTTTCTCAAATCCTGAACCAAACGTATTTTTCCATTCTTTTTTTTCAAGCCTATGATTGGTGAATTACATGGACTGCTAATCACTTCTTTTAAAACTTCCTGCTCCAAACGTTGTTCTATCAGCGGTCTTATCCCTTCTATTATTTCATTTATCCCTTCTATTATTTCATTTGTCATTGAGCAGTTTGTGGAAACACCACATTCCCTTTCACTGCTACTTTGACTCCCTCAATTCCTTTGAACAAACCAATGTCTTTTCCTGAAAAATCCCAAACCTTTGATCTAACCCCTTCCTGCAAATCATTTGGCAAATCCTTCTTTTCAAACACTGGAAAGAAACCTATCAAGTCTTCCAAATCCTGCTCTTCGTTTGTCTCATCTTCATCAATTACCTGATCATGCTCCACATTTAATAAAGCTAGTTCACAACCTTTAATTCTCCTCCCTTCATCAACTGGGGAATCTTCCTCATCAACAATAATGGTTTCCATTGTGATTCCCTTCCTTGAACACATAATTGAACAATTTATCTTACCCAGCAAGTCTCTCCCCAGTTGTGATATTGGACTGGAGTCACAAACCACAAAACTTTGATAGTCTCTAAAGTTTCCAATTTTCACAACAACTGGTTCTGTAAGGGCATTAAACAATTGTTTATTCGCAATACCTACTATCTGCACTGTCCTCTCAGAAATAGGTATGTCTGGTACCTCTACTGTCCTTATCGTTGAGCATGTCGCTGCTGTGTCGAACAAGAAACTAACCTCATGACCATGCACTTCACCCTGCACATAAGGACCTCTCTGATCCACATCTAATGATGCAGCCAAGATAAACTCCTCCTTGTCTGAACTACTCAATGGCCATTCAGCGTTTATTTCACTCTCACTTTGTAAGGAAAATTGTCAACTGTTTTTGCACTTTTGTTTTTACACTGATTTGTGACCACTTGCAAAAGCATAACCTGTTGCTGTTCCATTGGGCTCTGCATCAACTGAACCTGTCTCGGTATTTGCATTTGCTGTACAGGCACCATCTGCACTTGTGGCTGCATTTGTTGTATTTGTGGCATTTGTACTTGTTGTACCTGCGGTTGTACATTCTGCATTTGTTGCACCGTCTGTAAAGGTTGAAAACCTTGCATATTATTCTGAAAGTTTTGATTTTGACCTCCCATTCTAGGTCCTCTCATGCCCTGAAATGAATTTACACCATTTGTTTGCCGAACCATTCCTCCCTGATTCAACATTGGACACTGCCTTTTCCAATGTCCCAGCAATCCACAAATATGATAGGGTAACACTTTTTACCACTTCTGCTCATCCTGCATCACCATTGAACTCAAATCTACATTTCTATTAACCACTGGAAGCATCATTCCACCTCAACCTCGAACTCTACCTCGACCTTGACTCGGAAACAAACCATTTCCCTGTAGCAGTTGTTGAAAATTTCCTTGCAAACCTGTCTGTGCACCTTCAGCTTTTTCTGCTTCAATTCAATTTCATCACTACAGTATTTAGGATACTGCAAAACGTCATCAATCAGCTTTGCTTGCCAACATATCAAATGATTCTTAATCATTTTACTCACTCCTGGTTTCAACCCATCAACGAATCTGAACACCAAATGATTCATGTTTTCTTTTTCAATTGTTTTTGCACCACTAAATTGTTTGAATGCCTTCAACAATCTTTCATAGTACGCATGAATTGACTCCTTCCCTTCCTGTGTTGTTCTATCTATGCTCTGCCAATCAACACTTTTCGGCAAAACTCTCATTTTCAGAAACTCAATGACTTTTTAGTAAAAATTCATTACTTCAGGAGATGGCGCACATGATTTCAAATCTCTTTGCGGTTCACTTGTCGGCCAATCGACACTCCTTTTACATTCGACCCACAAATCTGCTGGAACCACAATGTCAAAAAGTATATACAAGTCTTCCCACAGACACTTTGAAAGTTTCACAAACCTATCTGTCTGCTGATACCACTCCATTGGCTTTTCCCTCAGTCTCGGGTAATCATTTGTAAAACTTATAATATCACTTCTATTCCAGGGTACATGTATAAACTTCCCTCCTGGCGTTTCTCTCATCGGTAAAATTTTTACTGCATCTCCTGTCTGTGCCCCATCATCTTTCTTAGGTCGTTCTCTTTTCCTGTCCCATTTATTCTCCTATCTACCTAATGCCCTCCAAACCTGCACTTTCTCCAGTAATTCTTTGAGATGTGTTCTCATCCCTGCAGATCTCATGTGAGCAACGTCTTCTTCTTCCAAATTTAATCTTTAACTCCTTTCAGTGTTTTCATTTTTGTCAAATCAATGTCATAATCATCTGCTATGTCTTGTAACTGTTAATAAACTCTGTTTGCTCCCTTTGTAATGGCTTTACATAGGTATCTCAATTGCCCTTCGGTATAGCTGAATCAGTATCAGACCTGTATGGTATACAACTTCTGATGTCTTTACAAGATGACGGCGAAATTGGTATTGAAGACATCAGATCGGACTCAGAAATCAAGGAGGATCTTAACACCACTAGTGGTCTCAAATTACGGTCCAAGTTTATACCTACTAACACACATAGTAACATTGACTTATTTTTGAAGAAGGTCTCATCTGACTTATTTGAACATCTCAGCACAGCCAAAATCAACTGGCGGCAAAAAGATAATCTGTCCACACTAGAGCGTAAGGCCCTCATCAGCCTAAAAAATGATCAATCTATTCTAATTTGTGATGCAGACAAAGGCGGAAACGTAGTTATAATGAACAAGTGTGACTATATGCAAGAAATTGATAGACAATTAGCTGACACTGCATGTTATAAACGTCTTACCAGCAATCCAATTCATGACTTGACAGAATATATCAATAATAAACTATGGGGGTGGTATGAACTGGGCTTACTCTCTGACCATGAATACAAATACCTATTAGTAAAACATCCAAGATATCCTTGTATATACATCCTTCCAAAAATACACAAAGAAGGCACCTTCCCTCTAGGGAGACCTATAATATCAGGGATTGACTCCCCTACTGAAAGACTATCGGAATTTGTGGATTTCTTTTTACAAAAATTTGCCTGTAATCTACCTTCATTTATTCAGGGCAGTAAAGATATCCTTAATAAGTTTGAAGATTTTCCGTGGTCAGATGACCTCTTGTTCGTCACCATGGATGTGGATAGTCTTTATACCTGTATTCAAAAATCGTTTGGCATTCTGGCAGTTATTTCCTACCTTAATAGTCGTACTGCTGACCATTTATCTCATAATCAGATGCTTCTAGAAATGATTGATATTATTTTATCAAGAAATTATTTTCTGCATAATAATAAGTGGTTCCAGCAAATACAGGGGACGGCGATGGGTTAAAAATTCGCCCCGTCCTACGCCTGTCTTTTCATGGGATGGTTTGAGAAAACACAGGCTTGGGGGAAGCAAGCCTCCCCCTGGACTGAATTTATTGTATTCTGGGGGAGGTACATTGATGATATCATTCTGATATGGAATGGGTCTATTGAACAACTTACTTTGTATCATGCCTTCCTCAATGACAGTCCCTACAATGTAAAACTCAGTCTCCATTACAGTAAGGTTTCAATTGACTTTTTGGATATAAGATTCTTCATACAACATAACTCTATACAAAGTGTTCTGTACAGGAAATCCACTTCTTGTAAAGCCTCCTTCATGCGACCAGTGCACATCCATCGTCTGTAATTAATAATATTCCCTTTGGTGAGATGACACGCGTACGACACAATTGTAGTACTGATGACAAATTTTGGGAACAAATTGGACTTGTCAAACAGAGATTTACTAATAGAGGTTATAACCACATGACCCTTTCTAAAGCAGAACAACGTATTAGGAGTACACCAAGAAGGGATACTTTGACTTTAAAACCTCGTAGAAATAAAAAATGCACTTAACACTTGTCCTTTGTGACTAGATATACAGTCCATAGTCAGGGTATTTACAAAATACTTAAACGACATTGGTACTTGTTAATTGATCTGCCTGGACTTAAAGGGCTCCTCCCTAAAACACCTAAGATTACTCACCGGAGAGGAAGGACACTTAGGGACCATCTTTGCCCCAGTTATGTTCATGCACCTAATGCAACCACATGGCTCTCCACAAAACCTTTGGGTTTTTACACTTGTCGTGAATGCATTGTTTGTGCTTTTGGTCTGGATAAAACCAGTACCTTATGCTACAACAATACTGGGACTCACACTATTAAAAGTTTCATTAATTGTAACACCAAATTTGTGATTTATATTTTAGAATGTGCATGTAAGGAAAGTTATGTGGGTAGCGCTATAAGGTCTCTTAAACTTAGAATACAGGAACATGTATGTGCCTTTAGGAATAATGACAGCAGGTACCCACTGACATCACACATCGCATTGGCTCATCCTCAAGATGGTTTGATCTGGTTTCAAGGGATCGACCATATACCACAAAATCCCAGGGGAGGGAATAGGGAACTACAACTACGCAAAAGGGAGGCAGCTTGGATATGCTGCTTACGAGTAGTGGAATTGGGACACAACACAGACCACGAATTTCATTACTTTTTATAATATCATGGGTTCATACGAGGTCTTTTTGTACTTGGTATTTACTTACAATTTGTTCCATGAACTTGTCCGTGTTTGAATCTTCTGTGTGACATGTATATGAGATCTCTGTATAGGCCGTTATAGATAATTGTTCCTTCACTTTGACCTATTCCACATGTTTTCTTTTGATTGTCGAATGACATGTCTCCAGTGGTCCCTTGAACTCCATTGATGCATTTCTTTATGGTTATAATTTTAAATTGCAACTTGTATAATTCTTTGCTTTCTTGTGTAGAAGCTATTGAAAATTCTCTAACACAAACTTATTACTTTCTCTCAACATGTAAATAGATTTTTTCTCAAAGAGAATTTTGTATTGTCACTTATTTTCAATGCCTGCTGTGATTTCTTTCAATCACATTTTTGTCTCATTGGGGTATATACCATTTCTACCACCATGCACTTCTATTTCCTATGCTTTCCTGTATTTTTCCTTCCTTTCTCTCTTTTCCCTAACTGCCCTCACCTTAGTCTTTCTTTTCACCTTTGTACTTTTTTTTGTTTGATTTTCTATTTACTGTGTTCTTTTCTTCACTTTTTCACTTTCAATCATATTTTTTTCTGATGATATAGGGTCTTTCTCGTGTTTTCACGTTTTCCACGCTTTTTCACTATTAAGATGGCTGCTGCACATAGTCCCCTTTTTATTTCTAGTGGATATCGCTTTTCAAAACATAGGAAATTGACTTGAACACGACGACTGCTAAATGCAGTCCGTCGTTTATTATAATACCTGTTCCCCGGGTACGGCGGAAGTTCTTGCGACTCGGTGTCCTCCGTTATAAACTCCTCAATTGATCAACGTATTATCTAGGTTAGAACAGCATACCGTCTTATACAAGCACGGCTAGCTATAGCATTTTTTAAAATAATCTTTCCTTGAGGGCACCTTTCTTTTACCTTTCCTTACGCTATTTTTTCTTTTACGTTATATTTCTAGTGGCACCAGTCTTTTCGCTTCCATCTGTTAGATGGGATGATATCGATTGTTTTGGACCGTCGCGCAACAATTTATCTACATCATTTTTAGGTAAGGGCGGCATATTGCCTATTACGAGCACGGCAAGCCGTTATATTTTGACTTTATCCTGGAGGGCTTTGCATTCTCTCTTCAAAGTTATATTTTGAGTGACCAATACTGAGAGACATATACCCTATGTCAGTCCCTTTAAATGAATAATTACTGATATATATTTATGCAAATATTTGTTCCGTTGCCTTTTTTCATTGAATTGATAGATGGGAAGATATTGTAACATTCCCAGCTTTTCTGTCTCTTTTTTTATGTGATTAGTGGTTCCTGTTCTTTACTATATATTAAGACAATTATCCTTTCGTTTTTTTTCATAAGGCACACCATATGCCTTTGTGCACTTATATATCGCTAAACAACGTTTGCATCCACTAGAATACTACCTTGGTATGTTTTTTCAGAGCCGACAATATTCATTTTTAACTTCCATCTTCTTTTTTCTCATGTGAGCTTTGACTTCTGGCGGAGGGACTCTCTGCTTGATTTCTCAATACTTTATGTGCACTTGTTTTCTACGAGGAACCTGTTCCATCACGCTATGAGCACGCTCCTTTTCTCATTCACTTTACACGGTATTTCTTGGAATTTCCTTTGGATGGATTTCCTTTCCTTGCCAGTTCTCTTTGACCATGTACGTTTTCATATTGGTTCAGATTAATTTAGTATTCAAAACTTTTTTGCACTATATCTTTGATGTATCATTATAAAACAATCTTGTTCTGTCACAAGTATGTAAAATAGCACTTTATATGTTAATATTGTGTTTTTTTGATGAAATATTGATGTTACTATATTATTCCCCTATCCTTTATGGTTATATGTTACTTTGCAGCCCTGAAGAAGCCCATCTGTATGGGGCGAAACGCGATGGCTGTTTTTTTTTTTCTTTTCCGGATGAATTCCATGTCATAACAAGTTCTTTACGCCAATAAAAATCTTCGGAAAGAAACTGAGAGAAGTCTCGCACCATTATTAACGCAACGGCATTGGACTCTTTCGGCTCACTGTGTGTTGCTGGATGTTCTGAAGTGGTGCACCCCCTGAATGTTTTTGTATCGTTGGGGCCTCGTTTTGCCCCATAGGCTCTTCTTTGTAGGAGTGGCCTAGATGGAGTTGCACACCATAATATTCTAAACGGTTACTATTTTCACATACATTGTGTCTCACTGGGTATTTACAGGGATTGATGCGTGTCCTTTAGGCCTGCTGCATCCTGTCTTTTTTAACTCATGATTAACTACCTCATCTTCCTCCATTTCATAGTCATTAAACATGACTAATTTCGGCTCTTTCTTGTTCTATTCTAATGGACCCTTCTTTTTCTTTCAGTCTTTCAGTTTAACCTCATCCTCATTTGTTCTTGCTGGAAACAATCTAACCCCATGTAACATATCTGTTCTCCACCTTTTCTGTTCCTCATCCCACACAGTTTCAGACAATGTCTTTTCTACCCTTCTCATTGTTTTGATACCAGCTCCCATACCGCTAATGCTTCGTACTGTGCTGGTCTCAGTGGAGGTTTTAGACTGTACATCTTTGACCTCAAGTTATCCACAACTCATAAATTGAAGGTACCATGTTCCGGAAAAGCTAGACAGCCTTTTTTCTTTGTAATTTTAACCCAATGTTTCAACCAAAGACATGCCGCTGCGCCTCTTTCCTCAAACACGATATATGCCAGAGTATTCTTTGGAGGACAAATCTCTCCTTCTAGTACCGGAATGAACTCATCACCCCTCAACGCACATCTCAAAGCTTTGAAAAACTTAATTTTTAATTCAATTTATTCAAACACGATGTCCACACCAAAAAATATTTTCAAACTCAATTGAACAAAGCAAATACAAACAGTAAACAAGATTTAAAGAAAGAAAAAACAATCATGAAAAGTGACTATAATCCCACAATTCTCTTTGACCCCCTTGCCTTCCAATCGCGTTGCCCTATTGTCGGTCTGATTGATGAATCCTTGCGCGACTCCTTCTTGCTAAACAACCAATTCCAGCATAACAACACTACATCATACCCACACATTCACACCTTTTTCACTAAGATGCTGACAAAGTCTAGCGTACTAGTCCTTCACAATCCACACGCAAAATCAACGCAATATTAATTCGCGAGCTACCACAGAATATGAAAATTAATTCGCTCATCCTCTACAGGTAGGGTAACACAAACACTTCAGAACCTACCAAAGAAACCTTTAGCTTTCGCCTACTCCTTTTTCACAGTTCCCACAATCGCGAGTAGAAAATTAGATCTTCGAACTTTACTTCTCCACTGTTCCTTGGATTATTGTCTAATGCACTTAGTACTCACCAAGTCTTCATTATAATTCCATTCACACCAATTTCTCAAAAACTCAATTTACCAATCACGACGGGTCAGTCTACTAAATGAACGAATTACAACATATACCAAGTGTCTCTCTACACTTGTCAATATACTCTGGAATCCCAGACCTCTCTCCTTAGGTCTGTCATCAAAAACTACATGGATAATTTTTCCTGCATCAAGCGCCACACTCAAATGAAGAACGCCACTTCCCTACTCTCATACCTGTAGGAGTACGCCCACTCCATCTAATCTAATAATTTAATACGAGTATCTCTACTCCTCTAGACTCATATCCAACACAACCATCTGCAAATTAGCTAAAGCTGTGCAAGCGCAAAAACACTTTATTCAACTCATTCAAATACAACCAAACACCGCAACGAACATACCCTTCAACCTAGGGGGTCTCCAAGACAATTTTGGAAAATGAAAAAGAAAAGAACAAACTAGCAATTTTAACACACCCAAATCTCACAAACCCAATATGACATCATCAAAACAATGATGTAACCGTAATCTGCTACCAAAAACTGCGACGGCGACACGGAATCCTAGCTATAATCAATCCTGAATAATGGATTCTGCACTAGAGGACCATGGATCGAAGCGGCATAGGTTTGTGGGGATGTCATCAATGGGAGGTGTAAGGATCAACATCAACAACAATCAATATTATAAATCTTCAGTCAATAACTACACCAGTTTATTAAGAATAAGTCATAGATTTCTTTCCCTATATTAACAAAGCTAACGTCATGAAAATAACTCTAAAAAAAAATGGTAGGCATATAAGATCAATAGCGGTTGATTAAAGCATTGTATATATCTCAACTTGATTAAGACAATCAAACATATTATCTCCAATAGAATTACACTTCTTAATAATACAAAAACTGGTAATAATGGTAAAGTATACATTAGTTCAGCATCAAAATGATTTAAAAATAAGTCATGAGCATTTCAAATTTAGTTCCCTCACTAACCACGAATTAGCATCAACATTTTGGGCTTCATGTAAAAAGAATTTAGTAACACAAATTTAGAAAACTTTTAACTCAATTAAAATTGTTATTAATGTGCAGCAATAAAATCATAAGTTGCAGCTGGTACCTGAAAAGCAAACGAGACACAATTTACATTTCATTAGCATACGTTACCAAAGATAATAGTAGAAACAGCAAGTGGCTTGCTTCAGCCTTAGTACACCATCAGTTATATCATCAGAAGATTTGGGCCTAACGACAGCTACAGCCAATAAGTCTCGAACCATCAGACTCGAACCTCATTTGCTATATTCTGCACTAATCACACAGCCACCTAGAGAATTCTACCCAAGTTATTATACTAAATTCTAATAAGCTCCTGATTGGTCAGTCTATGGGGTGGTTTCATTTCAGCCAATCGACAACAAAATTAATGACCTAAAACACAACTAATCTACGTTAACTATAACATTTCCCTCCAGTGTATCTTTGCTTATTCCGACTCGTCTGTAATTCCATTGTTTCGTCGCCTCTCGAATATCTTGTTCCCAGGAAGAAACTTTTACAGTTTCCATCTACTTTCATCTTCGAGGAAAGACCAGATATTAGTAACATTCTCAAACAATAGAACATTTCAACTTATGCAATACTTGGTTAAGACATGACCTTGTAAGACATAACGCTGCAACCCACTAGGAGTAGCTGCGGGCACATCTACACAAACTTCGAAGACACTTTTATGAACGCTTTGAATCATGGAAAATAACCACAGCATTTGAATATTATTTTGCTCAGCCAAGCACAGAAAAACGAACATTTTCAAAAGTCACTCATTTTACACGGTAGTTCATTACACATTTTTAGTATGAAAATCATTAATAAACATGTTAGAAAATTCACACTCTCACAGCAGTGACACATAATGTGGAGTAAACATGGGAAATAGCCTGCTCAGCACATAGTCATTAGAGGCACAGTACAGGCAACAGCCACTGGTGATCAAGCCAATCCTAACGATAGCTGTACAGATTGTTTTCAGCACAATGCTTGCAGAAAGACTCAGGCAACAGAATAGTTAGCCCTAAATACACGGGTTAATACATTGCTTGAAGCAATGTAACATTTGTTGTTTTTTGTTTTATTGTCCCATTTTAAACACAACACAACACTGCACAGAATTTGTGTTGTACTTTCAGTTTTCCGCTCCATTAACAGCAACTCGGAGTCTTTAACTGGTAAATACCTAACTAGGGCAAAACCAGTGCTAGGATGCTTGTGTTCCGGCTCAAGGAGGACCTGGACTTGCAGTTCAGGCTGGACTGTTCCCGTGAGGAGCAGGGTCAAATTTTATTTGCATATGGCTGGGTCCAAACTGAGGGGGGGCATGGTAGGCAAACAAATGATGGATTGGGATGCAGCCCAAACTATTGCCAGTGGCTGAAATTAATTCAAGCATTTCATCCATCACCTTGATGTTTTAGCATTTGCTGCCCTAAGTGCATTGGGTATGCCCAGATGTGGGTTCTGGGCTCACTGTGCCATTGGAATCAAGCTATACCTCGCTGGAGAGCACTAATTAAGGCAACAATGGTCCTAGGTTGCTTGTGGTCCGGGTCAGGGAAAGCCTGGCAGTTCAGGCTGAACTGTTCCCATGATGAGCAGGGTCAAGACTAATTTGCACATGGCTAGGTCCAAACTGAGGTTGCATGGTGGGGAAAAATGATTGATTGGGATGTGGCCCAAGCAATTGCCAGTGGCTGGGATTAATTTAAGCATTCCACTCATCACCTTGTTGTTTTTGCATTTGCTGCACCAAGTGCACCTGGTGGGTCCTGGGTCACTGTGCCACTGGAACCTAGCTATACCTGGCTCATGAGCCCTATTTAGGGCGAAACCAGTCCTAAGTTGCTTGTTTTCTGGTTCAGGGAGGACCTGGCCTGGCAGTTCAGGCTGAACTGTTCCCATGATGAGCAGGGTCAAGACTAATTTGCACATGGCTAGGTCCAAACTGAGGTTGCATGGTGGGGAAAAATGATGGATTGGGATGTGACCTAATCAATTGCCAGTGGCTGAGATTAAAGAATTACATCCATCACCTTGTTGTTTTTGCATTTGGTACCCTAAGTGCGCCTGGTATGCCCAGACATAGGTCCCAATCTCACTGTGCCACTGGAACCAATCTATGTCTGACTGAAGAGACCTAACTAGGGCAAAACCAGTGCTAAGTTGCTTATATTCTGGTTCATGGAGGATCTGGCAGTTTGGGCTGGACTGTTCCCATGAGGAGCAGGGTGAAGAATGATTTGCATATGGCTGGGTCAAAACTGAGGTTGCATGGTGGCCCGAAGAACGATGGATTGGGATGTGGCCCAAGCAATTGTCAGTGGCTGAGATTAATTCAAGCATTCCATCCATCACCTTACTGTTTTTGCATTTGATGTCCTCCAACATGGCAGTTCCTCATGCTTTACTATCCGCAGTGCACCCTCCTTCATACAGAGGCATCTGTGTGGGGATGGTGGGTGTCCGGCAGTAAACTCCATGCAGCAAACACCCAGTTCACTTCTGTGCCAGGTACTCTCCCAGGAGCAGCACAGATGGGTGCAAGTCATTTATCTTCAATACAAAATATGTCAACAGAATATGTATTTTTTAATTAAGGAAGAGAAAGTTTGTATGTAAGTATACATTTATTACCAAAAATAACCTTAACAATACTGTTTATGGTTGTAGTGCAATATCTAAAAATATTGAAATTCTCCAGATATGGTAAGGTGCACACATCATAATTCTTACTCCTGCCATACATTGCTCCTCACCTCACACACATCACTGATGTCACTAATCACTCCTTCCAAACACTATGAACTTAAACACAGTGCAGGCAAGACATCCTTAATAGTTTATGCCATAGACCAAATTGCAAGAAAAGAAACAAGAGGAGACAAAACCACACCAGTTAAGACAACTAAAATCAAGATATATCAAAACACTTGGCACAGTTTTCCCATTGGTCATAATGAAAATGTGGTAATTCTACAGGTATATAAACTGAACCAGTTGAAATATAGCAATCAGCTATTAGCATGTGACTATGCAATGCACACTGGAGGGTACTATTGTGCCACCTCAAATATAGGATTGTAACTGAATCATTAGATTCACGAAAAATGATGATACTGAATTGTTCATCACAGATGATAAGGGTAACAACTACATAAGAACCATATGAGGCGCAGGTTGAAGCACAAAATAATTAATCATTTCGATTGAGGCATTGTAATTAAATTATTCAGCCACGCGGGTAGAAACCCTGCAAAAATCATCTGTAGTCCAAATAATAAACTATGGTGAAACGTCAGAAAAATTGTGAATCATGAAATCTAAGAAATATTTTAAACATACTAGAAGATGAGCTATCAAGGGTCTACCAATAGTGAATATTAGATTAATTATGTAAATAAGCCATAACATGGATGATGCATACTGAAACATTCTTGAACCTACCATGAGTTGATGGGACACCGAATGCATTCATTCAGTTTGCCATAAAATGAAATCCCAAATGGTCCCTCTCCCCTCTAAATAAGGAAAGAGAGACAGGATTCTTGTTTGCCATGATCAAGCCTGTTTATCAGTTAAAATGCTTCAGTGGTTTTTAAGATGTAATATCCACACATTCATTAAATAGCCAACACCTATCTCCTTGTGTGTCATTTCGTTTCATGAAACAACATTTTTTTTGAGTGGTCACTCCCAAATTATCAATGGGTAATTTTGAACTTTAACACTAAAGTACTGCTAGCCAGTGCCTAATGTATGTGCACTGACCCACAAAACAATTTTAATTGGCTTAAACCCCATTTGGCATATTTAATTTGACTAGAAGGCCATAGTATATGGTGTAACAACTACACATATGGCATGTAAAGTTAAATGTCACATGTTGACTGAAGCACTAGATTGTGCTATCCACTTTGCAATCCTGAAAACATGACAAAGGTCTACACTGAGGCCTGGTCCTTCATAGCCTTCACGCTCTCATGTTTGCAGAAAGACCTACATGTAAAAATAAACTCTTTTACCGGACTAAAACGTGTTTCTAAGTGCTAAAGAAATCACTCCTAAAATTACCTTATTGCCCATAAGGTAGGGTACATAGTGCCTAAATGTGGTACATACCTAAATGAATGTTTTTTTATTTATTTAAACCACCATATTACATCAACAATCTACTGAAAGGCAAATATAAAGTATTGTAGATAGGAAATTAAAAGCACGCTAACAGATTAAAAACTCAGCAATTTGTCTGACTCAGAGTCCAAAGAATGTCCGAAATGTAGCCAATAATGTTTGGCGTTAACATTGTCTGCACACATGCATAAGGCATAATAGGAATTCAGATCTAAGCAAGCAATAAGGACAGCAATGTTATTAAGTGTTGCATAAATACTGTAATACAGCTAGTATTAAACATAAAACCTAGGGATCCCACAGCCCCCAGAGACTCACCACAGGTATACCCCAGTCGAGTGGCTACTACTGTGCAAAACTGCATCTGTAAACCATTTACCAGTGAGAACAGTTGCTCTGGGTGCCTAAATTAATGTCAAAATGTACCTACAAAAAATAAATCACCAACGAACGCTCTTTTCATTGCATTGGGTTTAGCTGTTCCCAGACAAGTTACATCTCCACTAGGAAACAGCTACAGAAAAAAGTTCAAGAATTTTTCCTGTTTTTAAATATCCAGTTCATTGGAAAAGTCAGCTATTAGGAAATCTAACTTTCAGAAAAGATATACTTACCAGAGCTACTATTGGCTAATTAGCCACAGTCTGCAACTGCAGCCTGGCCTTTAATGAGGTGTGAAATTCTTTCCAGGAACCACACAATAGACCACTTTGATGACTGGGATGACCCATCTCAGATCAGTAGAACATTCAAGGGAGGTACTGCTGCTCTTCCTGTTGGCATGTGTCATATCTTGCATAGCTGGTCTGTCGGAGGCACTTGTAAAAAGTTTCTACTTTTGAAAGGGATCAAACAGGCGCAAATGACAATTCTTGTGTAACTCCTGTCTGCATTGTCTTAATAGATGTCTGCCTTATTTTATGTTGTGGGCCCAAGGCCTGCTTTAAACATGATTTTAATATTTGGTGTGGTAGGACAATACTCATTTCCACAGTACACTCCCCTGCACTCCATCAGCTCTCAGAGCCCAAGTTTAGTGTGGCTGGAGTCTTTTCCCACCTTGAATTTGCCCTGATGCATTGCATTTTGGGCCTATTTGCAGTAGGGCAAGGAAGAAACTACTGATATGCAAGTAGACCAGGGTGGCCTGGGAACATTTACTCAATTGGACCTATTTCACAACAAAAAACTTTTAAAATGCATATCTCTGGTTCCCCTAACTGGATCTTGGTCAGTTTGGTGACATCTTGTTTATCAAATTTGAGTCCATGTTTCTAACTTAGTTTGGGATTTTTATTGGTTTGTTTTACTACTGCAGAAATACTTTACACATTACCTCTTCGTGAAGCCTGTCTTCTCTGTGCCATAATTGCTAGGATGTTGAGCTCAGGTTTATTTATTTACTTTAGTGGTTCACCGTGACAAGGGCAGTGATATGGGTACTCACCAGCTTCATCTAATAACTAAGTTTCTTACACCTAGTGTTTTTGCCCCAGTTACAGTTAACTGAAGTAACTAGAACTCATGCCCTTGACCTGCACTGCTTCTACCCTCATATATGACTTCAGTCATGACATGTTCAGTGACAGCATTGATAACATTGCTGTTGACACCTGAAACAACATAATTAATGACAACACTGTGCAGGGCAGGGGAGTGAGTTAAAGTTTCTTCAGGGTGGAAGTTATAGTTACTTCAGTTAACTATAACTGTTGAATTTCATTGTTTGTCTCAGTTTAAAATGTTATGCTGTAACTGACATTTTCACATAACTATAAAGTCACTAGAGCCTTTGTTTGTGTAAGTGAGAGTGTGTGTGTTACTGTTATCCTTAAGTGATCCAGACTCATATGAAACAAGGGAGCATTACATAAGAAAAACAACTTGCATTTATTTCATAGTATAAGAAGTAAACTTATGTTAAGTTGGCTAGGTTACCAACATTTCTAGCGTAGCCTCTCCAGAATCCTGCATTCTATTTGGCTATGCATAATTAGAAACAGAGATTAATTGCGACCTCTAACTTATATATTTTTTTCAAAAGACTCCTTGAGCATCAAGTTAAACAATGGGGTCAGCATAGAACAAAAAGCATTGCCAAAGTCAATAGGTCTCACCTACAAGAGCTATTGGCGTAGGCAATGATTTTTAGCCATGCTGTACAGCAACGAGGCTGCTGTACAGCATGGCTAAAACAATTTTTAAAAAGGGGTATAATGTGGCCAGTGGGATTTTTTTCTTAATTAAAAAAACCATGGTTGAGAGTTGGGGGAATGAGGCAACATGTAGGATGGGATGGCAGGCAGTAGGGAAGGATGCAGGTGGGGGGGAGATGTCAATTGAGAGGCAATGGTTCCGAATATGAACAACACAGTGTGGGTAGGAGGGAGTATGGAGGCAAATGGTCAAGGTAGGGCAGGCAGAAGGAGCTGAGGAAGCAAATCAACAATGAAGCATGGGCGGGAGGAGCTGAGACAGCAAGCTGAATGAAGGGTAGGGGGGAGAGGATGGGGCAGCAAGCTTACAATGGAGGGTGGGCGGCAGGTGGTGTGGCAGCAAGCTGACATCAGAGGTTGGCTTGTAGGAGACGTGGAAGGGAGCTGACAATGGAGGGTAGTCAGGAGGGGCTAGGGCAACAAGTTGATAACTGAGGGTGGGCAGGAGAGGCTTGGGCCGCAAGCTGACAAGAGCGCGTTGTGAGGAGCTGGAGCAGAAAGCTAACAATGGAGGGTGGGCAGGAGGGGATGGGGAACTAAACTGACAAATGATGTACAGAAGAGACTTGGGAAGAAGTTGACAATATAGGGTGGGTAAGGGAAGGGGCAGCAAACTGACAATGGAGTTTGGGTGGAAGAAGCTGGGGCAGCAAGCTGACAATGGAGGGTTGGCAGGAGGGGATGGGGAACCAAGCTGACAATGGACGGTTGGCAGCAGTGTTTATCTGAGACGGTGGTTGCCACCAGCACTCATTTTTGGGGACCCACATTTATATTTCTGCATCAGAAATTTGCGAGAGCAAGAGAGAAAAACGCACAAAGAGGAGAGATGGAGAAAGAGAAAGACAGAAAAAAAGTCACAAAAGGAGAAAGAAGGAACATGCAAGAGTAAGATAAAGGGAACAGGGAGAATCTGGTAGTGGATTAAATAGGCCTGGGGTGGATTTAAGGCTACCCAGCTTTGTTATTCAGCATGCCAACATTTGATTGCACCAGACACTGGTTTCTAAGCAGAGCTTTAGGCACCAGCACTCTATATTTTTCAAATTAACCACTGGTTGGCGGGAGGGAATGTGGAAGCAAACTGACAAAAGAATGTGGGTGAGAGACGACGGTGAAGGAAGCTCACAACAGAGAGTGGGTGGGAAGGGCTGGAGTACACAGGATGACAATGAAGAAAGGGCAGGAGGGGATGGGGAAGCAAGCTGCCAAGGGAAAGTGGATGAGATGGGACACCAAGTTAACAGAGTTAAGCAAGGGAAGGTGGGAGGGGATGAAGTATGATTGGTAATTGAGGGACGGTTAGAAAGAGGAACACAGAGGGAGAAGTACATGAGGGAGACAGATGGAAAATACAAAAACGTTTGCAGAGTGTTTAGACAAAAATAACATGCATTTACAATGCACTAGGTCTCACATTTGATTGAGTTAGAGCTATTGGCACTGTAAATGCATAACTGGACTTTTCTTGCCATATAAATTGGTCAACCCTGTTGCATAATTTGGTCCCCTCTGCCACAAAATTCTAGTGGCCCTGCATATAACAAAAGCACTTCCATTTACCTTCTTCCTGTATCTACAGCAAAAAAATGAAAATATTGCCAATATTTATTTTATTGTTTTATATTATGTTGGTGTCTCCCCCAATCTAGTGTGGAGACCCAGAGATGACCTAAACAGAAAGAGCATGTTGTGGGGTAAGCTATGGGCATAAATGTTTTGTAAAAGGAATGGCCCGCAAAGCTTTATGGGGTGAGTTTCTGAGTGCAGCAAATATTGTGGTGTCTTGACTGTAATGCTCAGAACAGCCCCTAGAGGACACCTTAACAAAAATAGCATTTGTAAGAAACATGATCATGTAACCATATAGTCAGTCCTTAGAGGGCACAATGACATGAAAACAGAATAACAGAAAGTAATGCAGTGTAACCATATATGTAGCCCCTAGAGGGCATAGTGCCTTACACATTTTGAGGCCTAGCAGGCCTACTGCTATACTATTACAAGGAAGGCCCTTAAAATACAAACTACTCCCAGCTGCAAACAAAAAGCTCTAGCATGAGAGAGCTTATAAAGACAATAAATGTGGGAGAGGTTACTATTTTGTCCCCTCACCCCACCAAACCTAGTGTGGGGACCCAGAGATAGACAGAAAGATTGTGTTGTGCTGAACGTTTTGATGGTGGTCCTATTGTCCGAGGACCACCACAGGCTGAGCTATGGGCAAAATGTTTTGAATAAGAAATGCCATGCAAAGAATTATGGGGCGTGTTTACCCAAGTGCGGTGAATACTGTAGTAGTTTGACTGTAATGCTCAGAACAGCCCCTAGAGGACACAATATTAAAAATAGCATTTGCAAGAAACATGGTCATGTAACCATATAGTCAGTCCCTAGAGGGCCTAACAATATAAAAACAGAATGTCAGAAAGTATGCAGTATAATCATATATGCAGTCCCTAGAAGACATAGGCCCTCATTACAACCCTGGCGGTCAGTGATAAAGCAGCGGTAATACCGCCAACAAGCCGGCGGTAAAAGAAATGGAATTATGACCACAGCGGAAACCGCCAACACAGACTGCCACTTCAACACACCGACCGCCACGGCAGTAGCAACAAGCACTGCGGCAGTAACCGCCAACAGCCAGGCGGAAGACAATGTACCACCCACTGTATTACAATAGGCCTATCCGCCACCTTTTCCGGGGCGGTACCAACAACATCAAAAGCATGGCGGAAACAGTACACAGATGGCAAAGGACTCACCTCTGGAGACTCAGGGATGAACCACGCCGACATGGAGCCCAAACTGCAGGTGTTCCCCATGCTGGTCTACCTCCTCCTACACCAGGAATACCAACGCCGGCGACGCCGCCCACGGTGAGTACTGCCGCCTAGCACACAGGGGAGGGGGGTAGGAAAAAAGAGTGATACACACACGCAACACGCAACACCCCCACCCCAACAACATACACACAAACAGATGCAACAATATTACACATCCACCCCGTACACCTCAGGAATAATGCAAGGACAAAAGGAAGTGATTGAAGTGAGTGTAATAAGATAAACCTCTAGTAATACGTCCTCAAAAATCAAAACAGTATTTACATATATACAAATGGAGGGACACTGCCCAGTACATAATGTCCGTGGGCCACAGGGCCATATCACATAGGCCAAGTCCCCACCTTACTCCTGTATCAACACAGAGAGAACACTGTTGGGGCATCAGGTCGAACATACACAGGCACCTCAGGGGGACAGGGAGTGGGGGGCACCTCAGCCGGAAGATGGTACAACACCACTTGTCCTGGAGGGGGCAACATGCCCTGTGTGATGTCCTGAGGAGTGCAAGGCCACAGTCTCTCAAGTGGGTGGTCTGGCCACTGCTTGGTCCTGGGGAGTGCAAGGCCACAGTCACTCAAGTGGGTGGTTTGCCCACTGGTTCTGGAAGGGGCTTCGTGCCCAGTGTGCTTCCTCCTGGCAAGGAGGGAGTGAGTGGATGCCTTCTTCCACTGGTTCTGGAGGGGGCTTTGTGCCCAGTGTGCTTCATCCTGGCAAGGAGGGGGTGAGTGGATGCCTTCTTCCACTGGTTCTGGAGGGGGCTTTGTGCCCTGTGATGCATATCTTGGGGAGTGCTAGGTCACAGTCAATCACCTGGGTGTCAGACCCACATGATTTGCAGTGGACAGGATGCATTACAGACCATGGAGGCAGGACTACACACTGCCAGCCGGCGGTGATGGCTGCTCAGTGGTGGCAGTGCCGGTGCTGGTGCTGCCAGTGGTGGGGGAGGCTCCAGACCTTCCCCTGAAGCCTCGCACGGCTTCCCATTGGGGCTGCTGCAGGTGGCGGTGCTGGTGCTGCCAGTGGTGGGGGGAGGCTCCAGCCCTTCCCCTGCAGCCTCGGACGGCTGCCCACTGGGGCTGCTGCTGGCAGTGGTGCTGGTGGCGGGGCAGGTGGCGGTGCTGCCAGTGGTGGAGGGAGGCTCTAGTCCTTCCCCTGCAGCCTCGGATGGCTGCCCACTGGGGCTGCTGCTGCTGGCAGTGGTGCTGGTAGTGGTGCAGGTGGCAGTGCTGGTAGCGGTGCTGCCAGTGGTGGGGGGAGGCTCCAGCCCTTCCCCTGCAGCCTCGGATGGCTGAAGCGCCATGGTTGGTGTTGGGGGCTCAGATTCTGTCACAGCACTAGACCTCCTGTCCTTCCTGCCTGCAGGGGCGGGCCCTTTGACCTTGCCGTCTGGTGGTGCCTCCTTGCCCTTCCCCTTGTAAGCTGATAGTGCCTCCTTGCCCTTACCCTTGCCCTTACCATTCGGTGGTGTCTCCTTGCCCTTCCCCTTGTAAGCTGGTGGTGCCTCCTTGCCCTTGGCAGCTGGTGGTACATCCTTGCCCTTCACCTTGGCAGCTGGTGCAGGCACACTGCCAGTGCTGGTGGGTGTTTCCTTGGAGCCTCTCCCACCTGCAGTAGCTGCCTACACTGTAGAGGCCGAGGACTGGCTGGCTGAGGTGCTAGCCTGGGTTATGACCACCCTGGCCTGACGTGAAGGATGGGGGAAAGGGTAGAGAAGAGGTCAACGCCGGAAAAGAAAAGCTTCTTAGGGACACTGGGGCGTTAAGAGGGTGAAGGTTTGGGAGTGGAGAAAGAGGGAGTGGTTGTAGGAGGTGTCTGTCTGCTGTGTTTGGGTGCAGGTGCATGGGCTGGATGCTGTTGTGAGGTGGATGGCTGTTGGCTGTCTGAGTGCTTGCGTTTGTGTACTTTGGGAGGAGGGGGCATAGGCACAGTGGGAGAGGACACAGGGGAAGTGTGCATGGATGTGGGAGTGGTGACTGCCAGTGAGGGGCGTGTAGTGATAGGCGTGATGGTGATGGAGTCAGTGGGTGTGGATGTAGTGCATGCAGGTGTGAGTGTAGACACTACTGGGAGGGAGGTAGACGATGAGGTGGAGGGAGACACAGTGGAGGCAGTGGATGTTGTTATGTCAGCATCTGGATGGTGTTTGTGTGAGTGCCTGTGGGATGATGTGTGGTGCTTGGGTTTGCCTGAGCCACTCCTTTGTGTTGACTTGGGTGCATGCTGGTCTGAATGTGTGCTTGGGATAGGTTGGGGTTCAGGGGAATGTGGCTGGGCAGAGGAAGTCGGAGGGAGGAGGCTAGAGACAGAAACAATGGCTGCCATCAGGGAGGAGGCCAGAGCCTGGAATGATCTCTGTTAGGCCGCCACACCAGAGTGAATGCCCTCCAGGAATGCATTTGTATGTCGCAAATGCCCTTCCAGGCTCTAGATGGCATTCACAATGGTTGACTGCCCAACAGAAATGGATCGCAGGAAGTCAACAGCCTCCTCACTCAGGGCAGCAGAGCTAACTGGGGCAGGGCCTGAGGTGCCTGGAGCGAAGGAGAGCGGTCCACCCTTCTGGGTGAGGGGGCATGGGAAACGCGCTGAGGGGCTGCTGGGAGGGTGGTGCTGGTACGGGGGTGGCGGCTGTACCTGTTGTTGGGGTGGCCACAGAGCTGTCCGCCACCACTAGGGAGCTTCCATTGGAGGAGGTATCACATTCAGAACTGTCCCCTCCTGTCTCCGCCGTAGTGCTCCCCTCGCCCTCCGTCCCACTGGTGCCCTCACCGTCGGTGGATTCGGCCTCATGGGCCCTGAGGGACGCAGCTCCCTCCGTCGCCGGTGCCTCTGCTCCTCCGCTAGATGATGCTAATGCGCATAAGGACAGGATGACAAAACAAAAAGGGGGGGGAAGAGACAGAGGATACACTTGGTCAATGGCAGCAACACCACCACCGTTGGCATACACAACATACAGGGAACAGCCCAACGCACTAGGCAATGCACTACCAGTCACAATGCTAGTCACAATGCCATGGACAGTAGACAGTAATACCTAACGCCAGTTGTAGCATACCTGAGACCCACAGAGCCCTGCCCAGTAGCGGATGCCCACTAGCTTGGTTGGAGGTGGAGTTCATCAGTCCATGCCCAACATGGAACCTACCCTGCAATGTCCGGCCTGGCCTAGGGGCACCAACAGGCGCACATCCCCCACCCAGAGACCACCCCACCACGCGCAAGTAGTATATTGGGAAACTGTACTCACCCCCATGTGGCTGCTGTGATGCCCTCAAGCACCCATACAGCTCTGGATAGGCACCGCCAGTATGCAGAACATCAGGGGGGTCAGGGTTCGACGGGCAAACCTTCCTCGTTGGGAGGCCATCCCCAGCTGGGTCTCCTCCGTCTTCCATGCCCAGCGTCTCAGGTCATCTCACTGTTTACAACAGTGGGTGCTCCGCCTGCCGTAGACCCCAGGGTCCGCACATCCTTGGCGATGGCACGCCATATACCCTTTTTCTGATGGGCGCTGACCTGCAGAGGAAATACACATAGAAAAAGGGTATCAGTCATACCGTCCGGCCTGTTACACTAATGGCCCACCATATTCCTCCCATCCACTTACGCACATACATTTCCCACCAGACATGCAGCACACTGCCCAGCACCCCTCAACCACCCCCCCACACGAGGCCCTCACATATAGCACTCCATGCATCATGCTCACAGTGTACCTACCTGTTGGCCTGGAGGCCCATACAGCATTCGGTACTGGGGTATGACCCATCAACCAGTCTCTCCAACTCCGCAGAGGTGAAGGCAGGGGTCCTTTCCCCAGTCACACGAGCCATGGTCGGTTCCAGACACGGGTCACAGCAGCACTTGCAGTGTAGGTCCTCTCCTGTTGAAGGTCAGGTAGCAAGTGAGTGAACAGATAGAAAATGGCGGTCACGTCTGCGGCGGTGCGTACCGTCACCGCCGGCGTACATCACCATTGGCTACTGTAACCCATAGGGTCCAATGACAACCAATGAGGAGTTGCACAGAGGTACTCGACCGCCTCCCGCAACGGCGCACAACGTCAACGGCATTACCTCATTTCCACCTGTCCATCCACACAGGACAGGTGGCAGCCAATTCCAGGGGGGGGGGCAGGGCATGGCACCTAACTGCGTCACACCACACATAGGCACCATTTGACTTATACATCAACATACTGTTTCTGTCACAACATGCAATGCACTGTACATTTAGGAAATGTTGAAAACTGACCAAATGCTCATCGTTTTGCCCCCTAGATTACAACCACTGAAGATGAATAGGAGATGGAGACATCCCCCAGTGTACAGACCACTGGTGGACTTGGCAACAATGGAGGACAGGCAGATTATCCTCACCTACAGACTTGACAGGGCCACAATCCAAGAGCTGTGTGCCCAATTGGAGCCAGACCTGATCTCTGCTATCCGTCATCCCACTAGGATGCCCCCTCTTGTGCATGTCCTATCTGTGTTACATTTCTTGGCAAATGGCTCCTTCCAAGTGACAGTGGCTTTGGTAGCAGGAATGTCTCAGCCAATGTTCTCAATAGTGCTGACCTGAGTGTTGTCTACGCTGATGAAACACATGCTCTGCTACATTGTTTTCCCCCAGGTGGAGGATTTGGCCACAGTGAAAGCTGATTTCTATAAAATGGGACATATCTCCAACATTATTGGTGCAATAGATTGTACACATATTGCCTTTGTCCCCCCCCCCCCCAACCCCCCCACTACCGGAGAAATGAACAGGTGTTCAGAAATCGAAAGAGCTTTCACTCTATGAATGTGCAGACAGAGTGTCTGGCGGACCAGTACATCTCCCATGTGAATGCAAAGTATCCTGGGTCTGTGCATGATGCCTTTATCCTGTGGAATAGCAGCATCCCATATGTGATGGCTCAACTCCAGAGGCACAGGGTGTGGCTAATAGGTGAGCCCATGGTCCCCACCCAGAATATGTTGGTGTATGGGTATGGGGTTGGCCTTAAGGGTTAGTGTCTGGCTAACAGGTATCCCTCTGTATTTGCAGGTGATTCTGATTACCCCAACCTCTCATGGCTACTGACCCTGTGAGGAATCCCAGGACAAGGGCAGAGGAACGTTACAATGAGGCAGATGGGCGAACAAGAAGAATTATTGAGCGAACCTTTGGCCTCCTGAAGGCCAGGTTCGGTGCCTCCATCTAACAGGTGGTTCCCTGTGCTACTCACCCAAGAAGGTGAGCCAGATCATCATGGTATGTTGCACAACCTTGCCTTACGTAGCCAGGTGCCTTTTCTGCAGGAGGATGAGGCTGGAGATGGGCGTGTGGCAGTGGTGAACCCTGTGGACAGTGACGAAGATGAGGCAGAGGATGAGGATGTGGACAATAGAACAGCAATCATTCAACAGTACTTCCAGTGGCACACAGGTAAGACACTGTAACTTCACCTTCCACTGCAGTTTTGTATTGTAAATTTTCACTGGCAGGTTGATATTCCCACTACTATGGCCACTTACTGTACCCTCTGACATGCCTATTTACAGATATCTGTGCCCCACTCTGGCTCCTGGTGTATTGACTGCAGCAAACTACAGGTCATACCTATGTATACATTACTGTACAGTTGAATTGCAATGTCTACAGATTGTTAAACAAATACATAGTTTATTCACTTGACAGACTCAATACTTGTATTTTTTACTAGGATGTTTATTCATGTGCTAATAAGAGGATGGGGTATTGCCATAGGCTGGGGGAGGGGAGGATGAGAGTCCAGGTAAAAGTTCCAGTATATTTGTATCACAGGTGCATTGTCCAAGGGGGCATTGGAAGTGGAGCAATGGCAGTTCAAGGTAGACAGGGTGAGTGAGTGGGACACAAGGGTGACAATCAGGAGAGTCTTATTCCCTGGTGGGGTCTTGGCAATGTTCTCTGGCTTCTACCTGAATCGCAGGGACCGTTTGTGGGGTGGTTCTCCTTCTGCAGGGGGAGGGGTGCTGGTGGCCTGTTGTTCCTGTGGTGGGGCCTCCTGTCCACTAGCATCAGCGGAGGTGGAGGGCTGTTCATCGGTTTGGCTAGTGTCAGGGGCCCATTGGTGTGCCACTGCCTCCCTCATGGTGTTGACCATGTCTGCCAGCACCCCTGCAATGGTGACCAGGGTGGTGTGGATGTCCCTCATGTCCTCCCTGATCCCAAGGTATTGTCCCTCCTGCAGCCGCTGGGTCTCCTGCAACTTGGACAGTATTTGGCCCATCGTCTTCTGGGAGGTCCCTGATGGGCCAGGTTGGTCATTCTGATTCAGGCGGGCAGAGCTGCTGTCATCACTGTGGGCCTCTTCTGGGGGTGGACTGGATGTTGCTGGCACCTCCTCTCTGGTGACGTTGTGTGGGGGACCTGTGGGGATGTAAATGCAGTGATATTGTTTCTGCGTGTGACATCTTGTGCATGGGTGTGTTGGCCTCTATGATTGTGAGTGCCCTGTCAGCTTTGCCTTGTGTGGGTAGTTATTTTGTGGGCTAGTTGATTCTCTCTAGTGTGCATGCTGTTGTGATGGGTGTCCATGCAGGGCTGTGAGTGGTGTCCATACATTGGTGATGCATGCAGTGCTGGGTACTGGGATGGGTGGGTTGTGATGGTGGGGTATGTGGGAGGTGGTGAAGTGATGGGAGTGAGGGTAGGGGTGGGGTGTGTGATGGCATGCAGGTAGGGTGTGTGAAAGTAATAGAGATTTGACTTACCGGAGTCCTGCTACTCCTGCCAGGTCCTCAGGATGCAGTATTGCCAAGACTTGCTCCTCCCATGTTGTTAGTTGTGGGGGAGAAGGTGGGAGTCCACCGCCAGTCCTCTGTACTGTTATCTGGTGTCTTGCTACTACGGAACGCACTTTCCCTCGTAGGTCGTTCCACCTCTTCATGATGTCATCCCTTGTTCTGGGGTGCTGTCCCACAGCGTTGACCCTGTCCACGATTCTCTGCCATAGCTCCATCGTCCTAACGATGGATGTCTGCTGCACCTGTGATCAGAGTAACTGTGGCTCTACCCGGATGATTTCCTCCACCATGACCTTTAGCTCCTCCTCTGAGAACCCGGGGTGTCTTTGTGGTGGCATGGGTGTAGTGTGAGGGGTGTAGTGTGAGTGGTGTATGTGAGGGTGTGAGGGTGATGTGTTGGGGTATGTATTGTGAGGTGCCTGGATGGTGTATGGGTGATGGTGTTCTGTGGTTCTGGTTGTGTGGGTGCTCTTGCTGTATCTCTCTCTAGTGGCAATTTTTGTTAGTTGTAAAGGGATGTGGGTAATGTGAGTGTGTTTTATAGTGGTGTGGGTATGTGTGTCAGGTGTGAGTAGTTTGAATTGTCCAATGTGGTGGTGTTTTGTATGTGTGTGTGGATTTTGAGTGTGGCGGTATGTGCCACCAATGGTTTACCGCGGTTGAATGTCCGCTGCAGTGATTCGTGGGTCATAATATTGTGGGTGTAGTTCTGTTGGTGTTACAGTGTGGGTTTTGGGGTGGTTCCCCTTCTGCAGGGGGAGGGGTGCTGGTGGCCTGTTGTTCCTGTGGCGGGGCCTCCTGTCCACTAGCATCAGCGGAGGTGGAGGGCTGTTCATCGGTTTGGCTAGTGTCAGGGGCCCGTTGGTGTGCCACTGCCTCCCTCATGGTGTTGACCATGTCTGCCAGCACCCCTGCAATGGTGACCAGGGTGGTGTGGATGTCCCTCATGTCCTCCCTGATCCCAAGGTATTGTCCCTCCTGCAGCCGCTGGGTCTCCTGCAACTTGGCCAGTATTTGGCCCATCGTCTTCTGGGAGGTCCCTGATGGGCCAGGTTGGTCATTCTGATTCAGGCGGGCAGAGCTGCTGTCATCACTGTGGGCCTCTTCTGGGGGTGGACTGGATGTTGCTGGCACCTCCTCTCTGTTGACGTTGTGTGGGGGACCTGTGGGGATGTAAATGCAGTGATATTGTTTCTGCGTGTGACATCTTGTGCATGGGTGTGTTGGCCTCTATGATTGTGAGTGCCCTGTCAGCTTTGTCTTGTGTGGGTAGTTATTTTGTGGGCTAGTTGATTCTCTCTAGTGTGCATGCTGTTGTGATGGGTGTCCATGCAGGGCTGTGAGTGGTGTCCATGCATTGGTGGTGCATGCAGTGCTGGGTACTGGGATGGGTGGGTTGTGATGGTGGGGTATGTGGGAGGTGGTGAAGTGATGGGAGTGAGGGTAGGGGTGGGGTGTGTGATGGCATGCAGGTAGGGTGTGTGAAAGTAATAGAGATTTGACTTACCAGAGTCCTGCTACTCCTGCCAGGTCCTCAGGATGCAGTATTGCCAAGACTTGCTCCTCCCATGTTGTTAGTTGTGGGGGAGAAGGTGGGGGTCCACCGCCAGTCCTCTGTACTGTCATCTGGTGTCTTGCTACCACGGAACGCACTTTCCCTCGTAGGTCGTTCCACCTCTTCATGATGTCATCCCTTGTTCTGGGGTGCTGTCCCACAGCGTTGACCCTGTCCACGATTCTCTGCCATAGCTCCATCGTCCTAGCGATGGATGTCTGCTGCACCTGTGATCAGAGTAACTGTGGCTCTACCCGGATGATTTCCTCCACCATGACCTTTAGCTCCTCCTCTGAGAACCCGGGGTGTCTTTGTGGTGGCATGGGTGTAGTGTGAGTGGTGTATGTGAGGGTGTGAGGGTGATGTGTTGGGGTATGTATTGTGAGGTGCCTGGATGGTGTATGGGTGATGGTGTTCTGTGGCTCTGGTTGTGTGGGTGCTCTTGCTGTATCTCTCTCTAGTGGCAATTTTTGTTAGTTGTAAAGGGATGTGGGTAATGTGAGTGTGTGTTTTATAGTGGTGTGGGTGTGGTGTGGGTATGTGTGTCAGGTGTGTGTAGTTTGAATTGTCCAATGTGGTGGTGTTTTGTATGTGTGTGTGGATTTTGAGTGTGGCGGTATGTGCCACCAATGGTTTACCGCGGTTGAATGTCCGCCGCAGTGATTCGTGGGTCATAATATTGTGGGTGTAGTTCTGTTGGTGTTACAGTGTGGGTTTTGGTACCGCCAGTTTATCACTGACCTTTGGGCTGGCGGACTTGTGTGTGTGTCCGTATAGTGACTGATTGCTATGTGTTGGTCATAATATGGGTAGTGGTATACCGCTGCGGTAGCGGTATGTTGCCAGCAGTCAGCATGGCGGTAAGCAGGACTTACTGCCAATGTCATAATGAGGACCATAGTTGCTTACACATTTTGAGGCCTAGCAGGCCTACTGCAATACTATTACAAAGAAGGCCCTAGAAGGGTTGGGTTTTGGGTCTGAGTAAAGTGTATAGGTTGTTCCATGGTATACAAAACCCACAGAGCTAGTAAGAGTAAACAGTATCCAACAGCCAAGGTTCAAGTTAAAGAGATTAAGCAGGGGTGCTCGCTACCCCACCAATGCTTTTTCCACAGACCCTCAAGTCCCTAAATTGTGGCATCAGGAGTGATTCGCTCATCAAACACTTCAGATGGACAGATAGGAGTGAACACCAGCTCTCATGCCATACAGCTACTTTGGCATGCAAACCCAGATACTAGACACCTAGCTAACTCTTATACATACCAGGAATAAGGGTTGTACTCTGGGCACTGGATAAACTGAGTGAGGTATACTTTATTTTGGGTTGGAAATTGGGCCACTACATTTATCAATCTGTACTGAGCAAGAGTTAATCTGCTACCTTGATCTAGAAATCATAAGGAATCAGAAGCAGTTCAGGGGAGGTAACAAACATTAACTGATAACTATAGAAATGGGATACAACACTGGAAGAAACTGTACATTTCATTAATCAGTGGTCATCCATATTTCTGATGATCTCTACGTACAGAATCTTATACATTCTGCAAAACAGTCAAGTTTGTGTCTCTAGGGGACACAGCCAAGGCGCACATGGAGTCAGTTGCTAGTCTGCTCGGCTCAAGCACCCGTGGCCTGTAGTACGGTGATCCTTGGACCCCTCTGGCCTGAAACTCTTGGGTGTGGGTCAAGGCAGGAGAGGGCTCAGGCAATATTCCAGCCAATGGCAGCCCCGGCGTTCAGCTGGAGTCTGCCAGATGATCGCGCTGGCAGTGAATGCGACCGCACCCAAGATGGCAGCGTGGCCATGAACAGCTCTGTGCGCCAGAAAATAGGCGGTCCGGCCCCAGGGAAATTTGATGTCAGCTGGTACGTGCCTCTGTGTGGGCCACTCCCTATATATCACGCAACGGGGGGATGGGCAGAGGGAGCCTCGTACTAGACGACGGGACTTGTGTCCATGCCCGAGGCGGCTGAACAGAACAACAGTGTATTGGAGCGGAGATGGGCAGGCCCTGGGGAAATTCGGAGCTAACCCGGCGGGAGCCAGTGATTGGGCGCACCCTCTGACTGACAGGCCAAGGGGGGGTAGCAAAGGGAGCCCCATATCTGAACACCTGGAGTAATGACTGTGCCCAAGAGGGCAGTTTGGTTGCGAGAATTAGAGCAACAGTACTGGGAACGAACCCGCCACAGGGGACTTCCAGGCCTCCTGGGGAGAGCATGTGACAGGACCCACTCCCCGCAGAGGTAAATCTGCCAGGGAGCAAAGGGCAGATTGGTATCTGCCAACATCTCCCTCCCCATCATTTTTCAGTAACGAATGAGTTCCTAAAAGGTGGTGTCTGAACTTCTTCCATACGTAGCCTGCTGATATGTGCCCTATCAATGCTGGTAGAGACTAAGGGCCAGATGTAGCAAGCAGTTTTGCCCATTCTGTGTCTATGGGAAAATGTGTTTGTACATATGGCCCTAGGTCTCTGAGCGATTCAGGAGTACATGACCTTATGAAACATTGGGAAGGGAGTAATCATCTCTAGCAGTGGCTACGCCAATGCGTGATTGTGAGACAACTGCTGCATGGAATTGAGTGGGGGTGCTTGTGCCTGGGGTTCTGTCTATACCAGCGCTGCAGCTGCAGAAATAACAGCCGAGTCTCGCCTGTTGGTGGCACCCTCAGATAAAGTTTTAGAGCAGTGGCCTGGTGGGAAGCCAGAGTCCACAATGGGACAGTTTTCAAGGGGGTGTTCATGGTGAGGACAAAGGTGACCAAGGCTCCACTGCAGGACCCCCCGCACCATCCAGAAGCTCAACGGGAACAAATGGCAAACTCCCTAGGTTGAGATCTAAAGTCCCACACAGCCACCATTCTAGTGGCCATAAAAGACACAGACAGCGATGGAATTTAAAATCGATGCAGTGACTCGGGAGGTAAACCTTCTCCGGACTGATCATAGGAAATTGGTGGATCACGTGGCTGAGACCGAATCTACGCTGGTCCTTCCATGCCCAACGTAATCAGTACACACCAACCGACTACAAAAGCTGAAGTGTGTAGAGGTCCATTTACAAGAGAGAGGGGAGGATGCTGAGAGTCACTCCCGTCGTAACAACATTCGACTGGTGGGAGTCCCAGAATGGGCAGAGGGTCCCAAGTATGGACCTCTTCCTGGAGGAATGCCAAGCAACGGTAGTGCTGGGGGGAAAACCACCAAGCCGTTTAGCGTGGAAAATGCCCACAGGGTGCCAGGTCAGCCACCACCTCCTGGTGGGCCTCTAAGATCCACTATGGTATGACTTTTGAACTTGCGGGATTGGTATGCTATCCTCCAGATGGCATGCACACATGGCCCATGAACGATGGAACGATAACCTGTTAACATTTATTAGACTATAATGCACTTGTGCCTCAAGACAGTGAGTGTCACTCCTGTTGGTCAAACAACACTTGTATAATTGAGTATCATTGACAAGGAACGCACACACTTCTTCACCTCTACAACGCAGAAGGGATACCATCTGACAGAGGGGATAGACCAGGCAGTCCAACCTTGGCAGGAACAGCGGCAGCTTTGACAAAGGAGGATTATGTCGCAAGTGACAAAGGTCCTGGCAGAGTCTGAAAGGGTGAGAGAGATTTCTGACCTACAACGGGCTCCATGGCCAGAGTCCGAGAACAGCTGAATTACACAGATTGGGGGGGGGAAGGTGACTAAGATGGTGGACCTAACATATCAGATGAGACCATTTGAAATGTACAGTTTGGAACACAACCAGGGTGCTCCGGAACCCACAATGGCCTACCTAATGTCTGCCTGGGAGGACCGAGAGCTGCTATGGGCCACACCCTACCTGAAATAGGGTGTATCTCCAGATTCCAAATGTTCGTGTTTTTTGAGCTAATGTACAGAGGCTATGGATATACCATGAACTTGGGTGGCGGCCAGTTCACAGACTGCAGACTGCAGACCGCAGACCGGTAAAGTAGGGAGGAGGATTAGTACGGATAATGTTCAATGGTTTGTGGTGATATGGGACTCCCCCCCCCTTTTGGGAGGGTTATTTACACCATGACGGGACTACAGGAACCAAGGATGGGGCACAATTACATGTAAGATGAAACATCATACACTTCATCTGCTGATCTGGAATGTCAATGGCCTAGGGAACAAGATAAAAGGGGGATTAGTGGCGAAAGCACTGGCTAGGTATGCCACTGACATGGTCTTCTTGCAGGGAGACGAGTATGAAGGGTAACAGGCAGACAATCTTAGCCCAGGGAAAATACACTATTCTTAGTCAGGCGGGCTATTCCTCTAGTGCGAGGGGAGTGGCAATCTTAATGAAGAGGTCTGTGGCCTTTCACGTAAAAAAGACGTGGATTGATGAACTAGAGTGCTGTATGCAGATATAGGTGAATGGGAAGGAAAACACATTGCTTTGTTCAACGTTTATGTCCCACCAGGACTGCAAGTAGACACAATGACATATTTAGGCAAACTAGTCACCAAGCTAGTGCAGGCTACAACAGTGGTTTGGGTGATTTTAACATAGTGATGGATGATCATCTAGACCAGTGATACTCAAAGTACGGCCCGGGGCCCGCATGCAGCCCTCTCGACCTTGACATGTGGCCTGCTGGTGCACAGCAGCACTCTGCTGCTGTTTACACTAATAGATGCTAACAATAAAAAAAATATGTTAAAGAAACAGGCAAGCATTTGTTTAAAGCCTTATTAGTGTTAAAAATAGAAGGTAACTGTTAAGTCCTGCATCATTTAACTTTAGGAGCACCTTCATCTTAAAGTAATCTTGCAGTGCAAACATATGATAAAGTCTCAAAATTTAAACAGTGTATTTAATTAACATGCAGAACCTTTTCACTTCAGTACATCAGATTATATCACTTGATTGAGAAATATTATTTTAAAAGTGGTAGTTTTCAAACATGAAGTTAGAAACATCAATTCTTCCCCCTACCCTGACAATGCCAACAGTGAAATGTGCCAAGTAGGTTGTTATGTGCTCCCTTTGGGTGATCTGGGTTCCTATTTTACAAGTAAAACATTATAGTTTTTTTAAATCAAACATAGGAGAAGTTTTTGTACAGCGGACATCATGAAGACATGTATTTTTTAGGTCATGTTTATGTGAAAATGAAGGGAAGAGAAATAAAACTATTGCTTAGGATCACACAATTTGGTAAAGTGGGGAAGCCGGGATTAATCCAAGGTTTTCTGGTTTCACATTGTGCAATTCAGCAACTACATGTATATGCTTTGTTTCATCTACACCCATCTTACAACCAGTGCCCCTCCAATGCCCCCACCCCAGCCACACCCCGCTGACATCATTGCGGCCCTCGGACACATAACAGACCACATCTTTTGGCCCCTGGGAAAATGTTTGTGAGTATCCATGATCTAGACAAAGCCCAGACAGGCAGAATCACCGGGTAGGCCCCAGTAAACTAGACCCTTTCTCCAGATTGTTGGTATGGGAGATATCTGGAGGATGCTCCATGGGACCCGTAGGTGTTATTCTTTTTATTCAAGGAGGCAAATGATACATACTCACATATTGACTTCTTCACTCTGAAGGGAACGAGCCATATATTCATAGAAGGTGGTTATAAAGCGAGAGGGATCTCAGACCACTCCACTTGCTGTGACGATGGACTCGACGCATAGGCAGAGTCGGGTGAGTGGAGAATGGAGACATGGAGACTCATAAATGAGAAAGAAATGGCTGGATTGCAGCCAGCCATGAGCCACTATTTTGAGGAAAATGCAAAGTCAGTATCAGAAGCGGTTAGGCTTATAAGGCAACTATATAGGGGGGGGATTATTGCCAGGGAAGTGGGAGACAGACGTAGGTGGAAGGAATATTGCATAGAATTAGAGGGAGACCTACAACATCTGGGAGATGAACACACATTATACCCCCCAACTGAGGTGAAGGCATGCTTCCTTAGTAAGAGCTAGGAATACCACTCAGTAACGAAAGATGTGGTTAAACTAATATAATGCAGGCGAAGTGCCTCTTTGAGGTAGGGGACAAGGCAAGAAAGATGTTAGCATGGCTCAGTAAGTGGGATCAAGGCAGACACCTTAAAAAGGCAATCCAGGGCCCAGAAGGGGATCTAGTAGCAGGTTCTGAGGCTATT
This sequence comes from Pleurodeles waltl, assembly GCF_031143425.1. Lineage (NCBI taxonomy): Eukaryota > Metazoa > Chordata > Amphibia > Caudata > Salamandridae > Pleurodeles > Pleurodeles waltl. The sequence continues at coordinate 887,271,872 of NC_090437.1, forward strand.
GTGGAGAAAATGGCAGCCTACTTGAGAGGCTTATATGGAAGTAAAATATGGCCAGATGTGGAAGATATGCATAGCTTTGTGCAAGACTACCCCTGTCAGAGAGCTCTTGCACTAGAGGAGGATCTGACTGTAGAAGACTTGTGAAGGGCACTGACCCAACTATAGTCCAGGAAAACGCCACACCTGAACAAGCTACCAGCGGAATTCTCAAGAAACTAGCTAATAGAGTGACTTCACACTTCCATGGGATGTATGTGGGGTCTTATCAACAAGATGAGCTCCCCCAAGATGCCAATCTGGTGACTCTAGTTTTAATACCGAAATGAGGATAATCACTGGAACTGTAGGACTTATATTGTCCAAGTCGATCTCAGATGCTAAGATACTCTCCAAAGTACTGGTGAATTGTTTGCAGGAAGTGATTCTGGATCTGGTACATCGAAACGAGAATGGCTTCATGGTGTATAGATTTACTAGGCTCAACCTCTGCCGCCTTCACAACAGCATTGTTGCAGCACAGGATGTAGAGCTTCCACTAGTGATGGTGTCACTGGACGCAAATAATGCACTCAAGTCAGTGGAGTGGTCATTCCCCCTCGCCATGCTAGAAAAAATAGGCATTGGGCCCAGATTTAGACACCAGGTTAGACTACTCTATGGAGCACCCAGGGCCTGATTTAAAGTGAATGGAATTCTTTCCTAGGAGTTCCTTATTGATTGAGGGACCCAACAAGGCTGCTCCTTATCATCTACATTATTTGCCTTGACAATGGAGGCTCTGACAGAATGGATTCGGGTAGATTCAAACGTATGGGGATGGCGATTTGAGAAAACCTGGCAGTAAAAGATATTGTTGTCTGCCGACCATGTCCTTCTGTATTTGGCTGAACTGGAATGGACATTGGCACGGGTGGGGGACATTTTCAGGAGATATAGTGAATAGGTATTATTTGGGAGAATTCACTTGTGTTTCCTCGTGGTTTGTTGGAAGTTCAAGAAGCTCTCCCCATGTCTCTCAGAGTGGTACATGATTGTTTCCGGTACCTGGGTCTCCAGGGATGGGCCGACTCACTATAAGAATAACCTTGTCCCGCTTTTGCATAGACTGGAAGTGGAGACCACACACTGGAGGGCACTCTCACTGCTGGGTAGAGCGGTACTGTTTAAGATGATTACCCTTCCCAAACTCACTTATGTTTTACTTAACAGCCCCTATCAGATACCAGAGACCTTCTGTCGTAAATCAGAAGCTGTGTGAGGACTTACTGTGGCTAAATGGACCGCAGTGAGTGGCGCTCCACAGCTTCCAATGGCATGACGTCGGGATAGCCCTACCAGCAGTCTGCAAATATTACGAGGCTGCTCAGGTCAGTGTTGTGAAAGAGTGGGCTTTTCTAACACTGGAGGACTTGCCTATTGATATGATTGGGATGCCTTGTGTATTAAGGGATAGCTTCATGTCCTCTATGGTGGCAAAATCAGCCCGATTTCCCAGACGCGACCAAAACGGTATGTAGGGTATACACTACCCTTCTGAAGGGAATGGGCTGGGGACGAGACTGACTCCTAAAACCCCTCTGTGGTTGGGCACAAAATTAGGGCCAGTGCAGACCCTGCAGGCCTTTGGAAGGTGGGACCTCATTGGCCTCTACATACTCCGAAATATATGGGATGTGAACGGCTTGGTGCCGTTCCCACATCTTGGAGAGTAATATGATATGGCACCCTCCAAACTTTTTAAATGCTACCAACTGATACATGCCCTGAGGGGGAGGTTTGCACCAGAAGAGGACACCATGGAGGAATCTCCATTCGAGCTACGACTTCTTGACGACCATATGATGACCAAAGCAATCTCAATAACTTATAAATCTCTCTGTAACTACCATAGACATTTTTTTTTTTCTCTTTTGATTGTTTGAAATATTTCATATGGAAGAAAAAGCTATAAAAATATGAAACAAAAAGGTTAAATATTCGTCTTTATTAGTTGCCTCAGTAAGACAGTAAATTCCCCATGTTTTCCTTTTGTCTGCTCGACTATTACGATAAACTCTTCTGCAGATTTTGCATCAGATACCATTTCCTTCACTGTGGGAATATTATTTGTTCCAGGTTTCGTCCCCTCTCATTATTGATGGCAAGGCCATTGTTTGCACCACTTGTTTCTCACCATCATGCCTTGCTTTTGGTTTTTCTGTTTGGTTGTGCCCCGAGTAGATTTCTATAAAGGGGATAGTACAGAGTCTTTGGGATTCTTCTTGTCTGTTTTCCTTCTTCGGACAGTGTTGTACATGTTCTGGAAGTACATAGTATTTACTGCATCAAATTATCGGATCCAGAAAGATTATCCATGCTGTTTTTCTTGACATAGGACTTTGGGCACACTTCTGGAAGTGGTCAGTGAGTGGCCTGTAAATATGAGGGGTTAAACTAGGCCTGCTGCTTAAATCTCAAACTTGAAAATTAGAGTATTCCATGAAGGTCTGGTTGAAGATTATGTTTCTCTTCACCAGGACAACTTTTCATTTGTTTTCAGTAATCCCACTCTTACTTCGAAGGAAATCCAATTTTAACCAGTTTTTCAAACCCAATTACTGCGGTTCGAGAGTTAAGTTGGGGTTCTCATCCAGAAAGCAGGTGGTAGCAGTCGTGGCTCGCTTCGCTCACAAGGGGCGGGGCGGGTGCGGCGCGCAGGGGGCAGGGGGTCTAAAATTTAATTAAAAAAATAAATAAAAACTTACCTGATCCTCTTTCTTCTGCCACTGCAGGCAGGCACAGGCTTCCAGCCTGCCCTACGGCCAATCTCAAAGCAGTGTTAGGATTGGCTGGGAGCGCCCAGCAAGGGCACTCCCAGGCAGACTGGGAGCCTGTGCAGGTTCTCTCCAGCCAAGCAACAGAGTGCCGGGCTGGGGAGAGCCCTGTGCGCATGTGTGTTTAGCCGGCCCGAGATGGCCGACTAAACACACATTCACTCGGGAGTGCACAGTGCACTCCACTCACTGCTTGTCACCCCCGTGGATCCTCCCCTTTAACAAACAAAATGATAATAAACATAGTTTATTATCATTTTGTTTGTTAACCCCTTCACTACCAGGCCTTTTCCCCCTCAGGTCCCAGGCCTTTTTTTGGCTATTTGGGGCAGTTTGCGCTTAGACCCTCATAACTTTTTGTCCACATAAGCTACCCATGCCAAATTTGCGTCCTTTTTTTCCAAAACCCTAGGGATTCTAGAGGTACACATTTTTTTAAAATGGGGAAAAGGGCTGCAGAAGAAGGCTTATGGTTTTTTTCCCTGAAACTGTCATCAACAAAGAGTTTGTGGTGCTAAAATCACCATCTTCCCAGCTTTCAGGAACATGCAGACCTGAATCAGAAAACCACATTTTTCAACACCATTTTGGCATTTTACTGGGACATACCCCATTTTGACTATTTTTGTGCTTTTAGCCCCCTTCCACTTAGTGACAGAAATGGGTGTGAAACCAATGATGGATCCTGGAAAGCTAAACATTTCTGAAAAGTAGACAAAATTCTGAATTCACCAAATTGTCATTTGTGTAGCTCCTACAAGGTTTTCCTACAGAAAATAACAGCTGAAATAAAAAAAAGATTTACTCTAACTTTTTCCTGCGATGCCAGATTTTTGAAAGCAATATACTGTTACGTCTGCTGGACTCTTCTGGTTGCAAGGATATATAGGGCTTGTAGGTTCATCAAGAACCCTAGGTACCCAGAGCCAGTAAACGAGCTGCACCTTGCAATGGGTTTTCATTGTATACCTGGTATACAGCAATTCATTTGGTGAAATACAAAGACTGAAAAATAGGTATCAAGGAAATCTTAGCATTTCCAAAATGGGCACAAGTTAAAGGTGTTGAGAAGCAGTGGTTATTTGCCCATCTCTGAATTCCGGAGTGCCCATGCTACATGTGAATTAAAGTGCCCTTCCCAAATAGATGTCTTTTTTACACACTGTCTTACATTTGGAATGAAAAAATGTAGAGAAAGACAAGGGGCAATAACACTTGTTCTGCCATTCTGTGTTCCCCGAAGTCTCCCAATAAAAATGGTACCTCACTTGTGTGGGTAGGCCTAATGCCTGCGACAGGAAACGCAACATTGACACATCACATTTTTACATTGAAATCGGACTTGTTTTTTGCAAAGTGCCTAGCTGTGGATTTTGGCCTCCAGTTCAGCAGGCACCCAGGGAAACCTACCAAACCTGTGTATTTTTGAAAACTAGACACCTAGGGAAATCCAGGATTGGGTGACTCGTGGGGCTCTCCAACAGGTTCTGTTACCCAGAATCCTTTGCAAAACTCAAAATTTGGCCCCAAAAAAACTTTTCCTCACATTTTGGTGATAGAAAGTTCTGGAATCTAAGAGGAGGCACACATTTCCTTCCACCCACCATTCCCCCAAGTCTCCCGATAACAATGGTACCTCACTTGTGTGGGTAGGCCTACTGCCCGCAAAAGGAAATGCCCTAAAACACTATGTGGACACATCAAAATTATCAAATACAAAACTACCTGTTTTTTTTTTGGGGGGGGGGGGGGGTCACCTGAGTTTTTGATACTGGGCTCAGCAGCCATATAGGAAAACCTACCAAATCCAAACATTTCTGAAAACTAGACACCCAAGGGAGTCCAGGGAAGTGTGACTTGGTTGGATCCCCCAGTGTTTTCATACCCAGAATCCTCAGCAAACCTAAAATGTAGCTAAAAAAAAATCACATTTTTCACACATTTCTGTGTGGGATCACCACAACGGGACAAATTTCCTACCACCCAACGTTCCCCTTAGTCTACCGGTAAAAATGATACCTTACTTGTGTAGGTGGACCAAATGCCTGTGACAAGGAAGAGCCCAAAACATGTCGAAATTGAGGGGGAACCAAAGCACGTCCAAAAGGGCAGTTTGGAAAAAAAACATTTTTAGGCTGACAAGTGGGGCAGAATTTTTATCGGTATAGATGCAACAATGTTGGGTGGTAGGAATTTTGTGGATTTCCGCAGATTCCGGAAAGCTCCATCACAAAAATGTGGGAACATGTGTGATTTCCAGCAAAGTTGGAGGTTTGCAGGGCATTGTGGGTAAGAAAATTGTGCGGCGTGCATGTAAAGCACACCACCCTAGACTCACCCAGATGTTTAGTTTTCAGATGTGTCTAGGTTTTTTCGATTTTTCTACATGGCAGCGTCCCAAAGTCCAAAAAGTGCAGCCCTCACCATTCCATGTAGGACGAATTTGAGCGTTAGACAAGCTCTCATGGCCCAAATGTAAAACCAAAACCCAAAATAATCAAATATCCTCTTGCTAGCCATGGGATAAGATGTTTTAGTGTGTGGGGGAGAGCTGAAAGACTGTTACCCCATTCGGTTGGGGTGTGGGTATAACCATACCCATACTGGTTGATAGCCACCACCCCACTATTTTTTTTTTTTAATTCACTGGCATCTAGTAGGTTTTCTGTCTCCCCTGGGGAGTGGATCGGGGTAATTGCCTCATCTGCCCACCAGTGGGCAGAGCAACTTTGGCCCCATTTACTTGGGGTGGGGATATGGCCATACCCCTACTCTCTTTTTTTGAAAAAAAAAAATCTTCCCTGGTCTCTGGTGAGCTTTCTGTCCCACTTGGGGGCAGATGGGTGTTCCAAAAATAGGCCGGCAGATATGGCCAACAATATTGTGTCCCCATGTGGAGCAACCCTTTCCCAAGGGGCTGCCCACCCAAACAAAACACACACATACGCACACCAATCCCTGGTGCCTAAGTGGTTTCTGCCACCCTTGGGACAGATCGGCCTAATAGAAATAGAAATGGCCTAAAATACACCCCCCCCCCCCCCTCCAGGGGAACAACCCTTGCCGAAGGGGTCGCTCCCCTTGCATGAAATTGAGGCAAAAAAATTTAAATCCCCGGTGCCTAGGGGTTTCTGCTCCCCCGGGAGCATATCGGCCTAATTACAATAGGCCGATCTGCCCCCAAGGGTGCAGAAATGGCTTAAAACAAATTTGCCCCTCCCAGGGGAGTGACCCTTGTGTAAGCGGTCGCTCCCCTCACGTGAAACTAACCTAAAAAAACATCCATGGTGTCTAGTGGTTTCTGCCACCCTTAGGGGCAGATTGGCCTAATAAAAATAGGACGATCTGCCCCTGGGGGGGTAGAAATGGCCTAAAGACAATTTACCCTCAGGGGAGCGCCCTTGCCTAAGGGGTCGCTCCCCACATATAAATAAAAAATAAAAAAAAATAAAAAAGAAAGATCCCTGGTGGCTAAGGGTTTCTGCCCCGGGGGCAGATCAGCCTAATTATAATAGGCTGATCTGCCCCCAGGGGTAACAGAAATGGCCTTAAATTAATTTGCCCCCCTCGGGAGCGACCCTTGCCCAAGGGGCTGCTCCTCTTATTCAATTACATAAAATAAAAATAAATCCCTGGTGTCTAGTGGGCATTTCTGCTGCCCTATCCCATTTCTTTCCTTTCATGCCTCTCTAACCCCCTCCATGTGATCGGAGGAGAAATGCTTCGATCTGCGCTGGAGGCTCAGCGCGGAGGGGCAGCCTTTGATGAGGTCAGCGCACGATTGCGCGCTGATGTCATCAGACACCACAAGGGGGTGCAGGGGTGGAAGGGGAAGCAATTCCCCTTCCATCCCTGCCCGTGGGAGGGGGTGTGAGGCCATCAGTGGGCGTGCTAGTCCTCCCCTCGAGGCCCCATACCAGGACGTAACAGTTAGGCCTCGGCACCCGAGCGGTGCAAACGAGGAAATAGCCATTACGTCCTGGGCACCCGAGGGGTTAAAGCTGCTGCTGCTGCTGGCTAGGGGGCAACGCTCCTCCACCCTAACGGAGGAGCAGCCGCTGGATGTTAGACTGTTATAAGGTAGCAAACGGATATAATCAAATAAGTATTAGCACCTAATGTGCATCCTGAATCTACACACTTAAGCTCCTCTGCTTATCTGTACACCCTAAAGGAGCAACTCATCAATTAGTGACTAATTTACATGTAAATCAGGTCTACAATTTAACATACATTTCCCTTGATTAAGTTATGAGTGGACAGTCAACCTTTCTGAACGGATGTTGATTAGACAATTTAATATGCAGAATGATTTCAGTTTCAGGGTGGGTGTCTGAGTGTGGGATGGTTGGGGACGGGAGTAGGAGAAATAAAAGTTCAACTGTTTTTGCTTTTCATCATATTCCATTACTAATATCTGCAATTTTCCCTTTTTAATTGTCATGTGGAATTTTTCTAATTCAGAGTTCAGTTCATATGTGATCCCAGTTGTTCTCCTGAGTAGTATGATTTATTTTTCACGCAGTTTCTTGATTATAGTTGTCGTTTAAATCGAACTGTTGGAGCTTTGCTTAGGCAGCCAGTCTGAAAAGTTCCTCCATCACAGGGACATCGATTCACCAAAAGCCACGGGGTAGCAGAAGTGATATCACTTGTCCTTTGACCCCCAATTACATAAAAGAAAGTGACATCATATGAGCATTTACCCATTGATATCCTAGGAAGTGATGTCACATTATATTTTACTTAATTAGTGACTTCAGTACATTTACAAACCAAACAATAAGTGAAAGGCTGATTAGAAAGAAACAATAGTCACAAAAGCGGATACATCTCTATTTTTGTTAATATCTATATTTAAACTAGGATTCTACCAAGCTAAGCCATGCATAGATATCACCTCCACAGCTACAACAGGTGGTCAGGTGCATGAGCTTGCCATTGCTTGGATGGGCTGCATATTAAGGCCATGGCGTTTTATGAAGGCTGAACTGTTCCATCAGGAAGTCCTTTTGAGAGACTACAGAGGGAACAAGACTTGTAGCTTGCTATTCAGAGTCAGTGTCCATTCTTAATGCATCATTAATTACTGGTTTAGATTTCTTTCATGTTTAGGAAGGGAAACTGTTTGTTTTTACGACACTCTACAGCTATTCACCAATCATGCTGGCACATTACTTGGCTGTCATAACATGCTGAATTTACGGGTTCATTTTTCACTAAGTAAAGGCGTACATGCGCACAGCCTTTCTTAAAAATAAAACCATCTACTATGTAATATTTTGCTGTTAATGCCTTTTACCTTCACTACCTGCAATGCAAACTTCAACTTCCGACACCTTTCTATAGCACCTTCCTTTGATGTAGAACATAACTCCTCTAATTTAGTCTGTTCAGCAAAAGGACCTTACTTATAGCTTCCATATTGTTGTAGACCAAGTTGCATCAAATGATTTTCCCTTATAGAACAACTGAGAAGACATGGAACGACGCCCTATATCCAGTTTCCTCTCCATTTGCTTCAGCAGTTCCTGAACTCAAAAGGAATGATTGTATCCTAAACATTTCTCTTTGACAAGAACAATGGGATTCAAAACAACATTCCTCAAAACCCACAACCCTCACACACACTCGCTCACTTAAAACTCCCCAGTTCCGCTGCCCATCCATATCCTCCTTGTCCTTCACCAAGCCTTTCACAATCCAAGGTCCCACTCTCCAGTCCACGCAATCGTTCTCTTTAAACACCATTTCCAATAAACATTCCTGAGCCCTTCTCAGCCACCCTCACAATGCCAAAGTCTCATATGTCGTAAACCTAGCTATTAAATGAGTGAGCCAATATACTGGCTCGTGCAATAACAAACTCTGCCAATGCATCCCTATCTACTACGACTGACTCTATTCCTGCTACTGGAAGAATCCTATTTTGACTGATTGGCACTAAGAACGCTAACTGCCATGAGTCCCGCTCACCACCAACAGATATCCAAAACACTAGAGAAACTGTTTTTATTTTGTTCTCAACTTACGATAGAGGATACCATATTCAACCAAGTGAAAAAGAATATATGCCACCTTTGCTAACACCTCTGCAGCCTTACATAGCCATAACAATCTCCTGAACAGCCTTAACCTGCTTGATACCTGTGCCTCAGGCCACACTACAGTGCTTCAGGGTTCAAATCCTCTCTCAATGATCAACAGACTTGTATAGCCCTCTTAATTACACAAAAATCGTTCTTGAGGCATTTCAGATTCTGGCCGGAGTCTGGACCATATCAAAAGTATCTAGTGAAGACCGCATTATTCAAACCTTACCCCAAGGGAAGCAGTGGATATTTGCGTTTCATCCTACAACCACAATTATTTGGCTTGGCAAAACATTAAGCTATTCTAAATATAGGATGCTCTTTCAGTTTACTGAAGTCCACAACACACAATTATTTTTGGCCTTCTAACTCAGCGGTTCCTTCTACATCTCCATCTTTTAGACATACACATTTTTCACAAGGACATCATCCAAGCAAGAAAACAGCTCAATATTTTTCTGCACACTGCTAGTGGGCAGTCTAGGACTTAATTGCCCAGAAAGACCATAACAAGAAGAGGCTGCTACACAGTGTGCCATTAAAACACCCCTGTTTTCCAGAGACGCCGTTTAGTGGGTAATCAAGGACTTCACTGCCCAGAAAGCACAGGACAAAGAGGGGCTGCTGCACAACGCACAATTAAATCACACTCGTTTTCCCGTGGCGGGGAACACACCCAGGCAAAGACTGAGCCAAAAACAGGCCCGTCTGCGTCCGTTCACAGCCGGGCTGGCCCACCCCAACAACCAGCATAAACATTGTAAATGCACACACATTTATCTTCATCTATTAACCTTCTTTGTTAAAATATACATTGCACTATCAATACATACTGTTATTATGGGCAAAAGGAATATTATACTGGGAAGTATCGGCAATGAGATTACGTCCACTATCTTGAGTTCCATTGCAAGTTATCTCTCTGGGGTTATGGGGCTGGTAAAAAAAGATCATAAATGTGGTAGGGCGGAGGAGATAGCCCTGGCCTACTGGTATACCCCCATTAAAAAAACAGTTGTCCAGAGATTTTCATTTTTGATTTGTGTTTTTGTATCACTGGATAAGTAATTTAGATTGAGTAGACATCGCTAATCGGGGCTATTTTTCTTGTCGACATTTTTTAAAATGGTGGATGCGTGGCAGTGATGAGGTAATATTTCAGGACCCATGAGACCTATATACTTCATTTTGGTGTCAAAACATAGGTTTTGTGGGTCAAGTAGTCTTATAGAGACATAAAATTACTCCTCAGAGCAACCCTTCTGCCATTTTCCAAAAATGGTGGCTCTATTATGGTGTGTTTAGCCATCATAGTGGTAATTTAATTTAATATTTGAGTTTGAAGTTTTCAGTTGATTCAAATTCATAAACATGAGCAAAGGAGGTGGTAGCAGAGGATCTTTACCTCCTGACAGAATTGTTACCTACAAAATCAGAGGACTCCAACAAAGAAAAACGTGTCATATGCCGAACTAATCCGAAAGAAAAGCTAACATCAACAGCGGCTGGACAGAAGAGCTGCAGAAATAAGGCAAGACGAAGTTCACAAAAGATTGAATCTGATGGGTGAAGAGGATCAAATATTTTGTCACTGTAACAAGTGCTACAAGTTGTATACCATGGAAAGAAGCCTAGAAAAACATAGTAAATAAACACCAGAAACCAGTGAATCATAACAATCTGAGTCTTCTGAGAAAGTGACGACAACAAATCCCAATGCCCATCCACTTAGAAGATCGATGGCTACCCCTCGTCCACCTTTAACAAATGATCAGCAAGCAGAGGATCTTTAAAGTGGTATCTGTGGTTTAGCCAGAACAAGGGCCAAAGGGATTTATAAAAGAACAAAGTACACAGCATGTGAGTTTCAAAGGTGAAACATGTTTTTATCTGCAGCTAGCTTCTTCCAAGATGAAGTTTTCAGCCTAGTACCTGATCTAAACAGCGAGGTGAATGTATTTGCAGCAGATTTGTATGCCCGCCCGAACTGCACGCATGAATACATTCGAAAATATGAATGTACAATGAGCTCCCAGCAGCAATGTAACCACCAGCCTTCAGTTAAGTTAGCACTCTTTGAAGAAGTAGGTTAAGTTTTAAAGCCATTCTTGAGTGCAGGCTGTGGAGTTTACACTCAGTGAGGTCAAAGAAATAATGGTCAACCGTGATGAAACTGTATTGATCCATAATAATGAAATTAAGATTTTTCTGGTGACAATGACAGAATTAGTTTTTTTCAGTCTAACAAAAACAATGAGCCACTTATGGTGTTCTCAGCTAATTTGACTCCTGAAGTTCCTGCTGCCAAAATAAGATCACAGGATGCAGTAAATTCAGCTGGAACCATTATTTTAAGAAATGTCTTGAAAGATTTAGATTTTGGACTTAATGACATATTTTGTGATGCCCCAGAGCTATGCAAATAATGGGAGTCCACAGGAATGCCTGATGTTGTCTTAACATTTTTTATATCATTGTTTATTATCAACAAGGCAAAAATGTTGAGTTCGGAACAGAAGCAGACAACTTTGATGATGGCTTTGAAGACATAAGCAAAGGAATGGGAGACAATCCCATGAACTGACAGGCTTATGCTGTGCAAGTGTACTGCCTTTTCCAAATCATGTTTTATGAATTACATCACAGCAAAAAGAAAACTCCGCTACACGTGATGACTGCCCACGCAATATATGACAAGTGCAAAAGCAGAGAGCTAATCACTTCAATTAACAGGATTGGTGTATCAACAAGTTACAATGACATAGTACGGAACAAGAACTTGTTCGCAGCTCATGCAGTGAAATCTTGTGAATCTGACAGCACACCACTTCCAAGCCACTTTACCAGGAAAGTATTTACAATTGCTGCTCTTGAGAATTTAGATTTTGAAGACAGCTCCTCTTTGTCTGGAACATCCAGCACACATGATACTACCATGGAGCTTTTTCAAGATTGTACCAATGCAGCAGATGCTGGAAAACAAGCTGTAGGCATAAACAAACAAAGCTGCAAACTTATAACCCAACTACCTTGCCAGCGTGTGCAAAATCACTAACTGCCATCAGCACATCCCAGTGTACCAGAAAGTTTCCAAATGGCTAAGGACATGGATCTTCTACTTGATACTGCAGTCCACAAAGCTGATTTAACTGAGTTTATTGTGTTGCTTATTTGGTGCGGACTGAAAGATGAAGAAAAGCCAGTTCCTCCGTGGGCTGGAATTCATGCTCCGATCTCCCAGAATACTGTCTCACTGAAGAAGGTGGGGTTTTTACCAGTAATACCATCTTCAGTCACAAACTACGCAACAGGTTACACAGCTCTAAGAACATTTCCAAAATGTGGGTGCTCAGCTTGAAGACCAACCTATCCTGACAATTGTTTGCAATTAATGTGTTTTACGTATTGTAGCTGACACTTATGAGCTAACCAGTAGAATTTGATGATCTTTATCCAATGCTGGCCATTTTCCACATGACAAAAGTTGCATTGCGGTGTGCAGGAAGGTGTCTCAGTGAATGTGGCATAGACAATGCACTTATGAGGCTGAAATCTTTGGAAGCAAAACCGTCCAGTCAGTACTGGGCAGAACTCATTATGTTGGTCACCCCTAAAGTAGGCCCTAGGTAACCCCCATTGGCAGGGTGCAGTGTATTTAAAAGGTAGGACATGTACTGGTGTGATTTACATGTGCAGATAGTGAAACTCTGCCAAATGTGTTTTTCATTATTGCAAGGCCTATCTCTGCCATAGGTTAACATGGGGACTGCCTTTAAATTTCATTTAAGTGCCATTTCCTATTGGGAGCAGATAGAGCTATGGAGTTTGGGGTCTCTGAACTGACAATTTACAATACATCTTTGGTAGAGTTGTTTTTTAGATTGTCTGTTTGAAAGTGCCACTTTTAGAAAGTGGGCATTTTCTTGCTTAACCATTTTGTGCCTCTGTTTGCCTGTGGAATTCACATCTGGGTCAGACTGACAGTTGGGCTGTTAGTGAATTCCCTCTAGACTGACAGAAAGGGAGCCAAGGTGTACCATGCATATCCTGATGAGTCTTCCTGGGCTAGAGTGGGGAAGGAGGAGCTGACTCCTGCACCTGAAAGGGCTGTGCCTGTCCTCACACAATGCAGTCTTCGAGCCCCTGAAGTATTTCTGGGGCCAGGCCTTTGCAAGGCAGGATCTTGTGAACAACAGAGACTTTCCTTTGAAGTTTGCCTACTTCAAAGGAAAAATGAGTATAAGTACTGGACCCAAATCCCTATGCTTTTAAAACACTTCTTGATCAATAGAAACCTCTGCCAAGGTAAAGAGCTGGAGGAGTTTTACCCCTTTGCTGTGTGTGAGTTGCTGGGTTGGCCTGCAGTTGCTGCTTCTGCCTTAAAGAGGGACAAAGACTGGACTTTGCTGTGTATCCTGCTTGTGAAGTTTCTCCGAGGGCTTGAATTAGAGGTTGCCTCCTGTTGGAAGGTTCAAGGATATCAAAGACTTCACATTCATCTGCCTACAGCACTGGGAACTGTGTGTTTTATGCTGCAACAGAAGAAAAAACACCACAACACCATCAACGACGCAGCTACCTGCACTGTGACCTGACGACACTACATGGAGCCGTGCCCCATGTCGCACCGCAACCCTGTTTTTACCGCCACCGTCACCTTGCCGCTGCTTGCACCGTGACCTGTGGGCCCCGCACTCCACATCACCTTGCTCACACAGCAGCCTAGGTATCTCCGACGACAACTCTCCAGCCTGACACCGGCGCCGCTGCTTGCACTGTGGCCCGGGGCACCGCTCGTGAGGTACACAATTTACAGTCCCGTCCCGCACCACAGCCACAGTCCACCGATGCTAGCGCCATCGACTCCAGCAATGTTGACAGGCGCCCCTGTCTGCACCGCGACCTGTAGGCACCGCACGGAGCCCGTCCCGCCACCTTCACCCTATCGACGACAGCGATTCAGCAACAACAATGCAGCTGCCTGCACCGTGACCTGGAGAAACCGCACTTCGCACCACCCAGCTTTACACCGCAGCCTAGATCTCACCGATGACACAGGACGCCGTCACCAAGCCAATGCCTGCAACATGACCCGTGGGCACCGCATGTAGCACCGTCTAGCTTCGCACCGCAGCCCCGATTCCAGCGCTCCGGACTTCGGAGCCCGATCTGCAATGCGTGTGACTTCAAAGGCCCGATGACCCCCGCACCAACCTCTGGAAGATGCCAGTGTCGCCGCACTTCGGATTTCATAGAGAGGATCACAATGCCCTACATTTCCAAGGTACTGTTTGCACGTCTTCCAGACACCGCGGCCGGCCTGAACTGTTGGATTTGTTGTTCACGATGCCGTGATAGACCCAGACGGAGCTATTAACTTCAAGGAACTGTATGTTTGAGTTAATTCTTGCAAAATTCATATCTTTATTACTGTATGTTGGATTTTTCTCATTTTGGTCTTGCTCTACCTAGATAAATATTGGCTATTTTTCTGAAAACTGGCGTGGTGTCCTTTTGTAGTGTTTTCACTGTATTACTGTGTGTTATGTGCAAATGCTTTACACATTGCTTCTGAGATAAGCCTGACTGCTCGTGCCACACTACCAAGGGGGTGAGCAGTGGTTATACGAGCTGCATATCTCCCTTACCCTGACTAGAGTGAGAGTCTCTACTTGGACAGGGTGTAAACTGACTGCCAACTACAGACCCCATTTCCAACAATTTTCTTCCAAAAAATGCATTATTCGATGGAGATCCTGCAACCAACCCTGTGAGATACAAACTTGTACAAGAGCTTGAAAAAAAATAAACATTCACCTGAAGAGTTTCAATTTGAAAACTGCTATTGTTGAAGACTATATGTCACAATTGCGAATGGTCAAGATCTCATCCAAGCAAAACTTCGGAGAGGCTGTTCAGACTGTTCTACAGATATCAAAGTCAGTGTGCACCTTGCAAGAACTGTACATTGTCTTTGACAGTTATCTTGAACTATCTGTCAAAGAATGAGACAGTGTTGTATAGCTATTTTAACCGTGTTTTTAGACACATTATTTTAGCAACTAGGCCTGTCGTTGTGCACTTTAGCCCAGTTACATTTTATTCAGCTTCGGTTTTTTTTCTATCATAGGTCACATTTGCTGTGCTGTTATATTTTCTTTATCTAGTTGTTCTTTCACCTAGGAAAGCATTGCATTTCTAACAGGACATTCTTTTCACTTTGTGCTTTCCTCAAGGCTGAAGCCAGATAGAGTTGCCGGCAAAGTGGTATGCTGTGTCTCCAACATTCACAGAAACATACACATCCTTAAGTGGGGAAATTTTCTCAGAATATCAGCTGTTTTATTATAAAACACTTCTCTGTCCCATACACGTTAGAGGGAGATTCCAGCCAGATGACCACGACTGCATGCTGATAGCAGACTGCCTTTGCTACAGCTGCTTGCTTTGACTACCGGATCCCAGGCCTCCTTGCTCAGGTATGGGGGATGATGTCAACCGGGGGGAGTAGGGGGAGGGAACCTGAAGGGCAGATTAGGACTTATCACACTGTGCACTAACATAGCTTAGGTAGGAACCACAAATACTACGCATAGTGACAGTATGGTGGGACTGTTCTTGTGTTTCACTCTTCTTGTCACCATTTATTGATTTTTTGTTAAATCAATAAATCTTATTAAACCATTCTCTGCCTCTGCTTGTCTTTGCATATGTGAGATTACTGTAACTGAGCGAAAAGGATGAGATCTGATCGACCACGATTCCCTTGAAGAGTCATTTTTGTCATAAGCCTGATTGCCACAATCATACCTGCTCTTGGGCAGAGATGAGGCGCTGCTAGTGGGCCGGAAAACCCAGATTAGGCTGACAGTTGTCACATAGTGTGGGACTGAACTCAGTTCCCCACAATTTGGGTGATTCTGTTGCCCGAATCCAGTAGCCTCTTTAGGATAATGAGAGCTTACGCGACATGGTGCCCTACGTTTGGTCAGGCACTCATTTTCAGATCCTCCTGAGTATCTCTGTCTCACTACGTGCTAAAGAGCCCTCAATACTATATACTGAGATCTTCATGGTATTGAGGATTTCCTCTTTAGCTAGGTAGGTAGTACCTATCCAACACTGTAGGTTGTTCAAGCTTGAATCTTAAAAAGGACCAATCCCCATTTGGTGTCCTTATCTCTGAACAAATACTTTTACCATTACCATGGCAAACCCACAACGGGTAGCAATTGCAGTAAACATGCAACAACCCCTCACTGCTCATTTATTAGCAAATAGCCTCACAGGCCAGTTGGATCCAGTAACATTTGTAGTCAAAGTTCATCTAGCCTACAGAACAGAAATATTTTATTCTTGGGTCACTTTTCCAACAGCTGATGGGAACATTAATACATTTCATAACTATACACCTACTAACATACCTGCACAATACAAAGCTTATGCATACTTAGAGATACCTCTATCAAGACCATAATACCTG
Source organism: Pleurodeles waltl (assembly GCF_031143425.1). NCBI lineage: Eukaryota > Metazoa > Chordata > Amphibia > Caudata > Salamandridae > Pleurodeles > Pleurodeles waltl. The sequence goes on from NC_090437.1 coordinate 887,288,260, forward strand.
GTTTGATAGCGCTCTACCACATACAATAGTGAACGTTAGGTTAGGTCCTCCGAGTAATGATGGTCCTACCTGGACTTTACTGGCCACATACACATAGCACCCTGATATAGCAACCTTGGCAGTAGCCGAGGTTCGCCGCTTATACACTGAGCTTACAGCAATATACAGACTGTTAGTACAGTTTGTAATGCAGACATTAAATACAAACCCATCATGTGCTGCCCTAGAGCAACCACATGTAGTCACACCAGGTATTATCCCTGCAACTGCACATTCAATCATGGGTAAGGTGCCTGCCACACAATAGGAGATTACGTTTTGGTTAGGTCAAAAAATAAATGCACTGGAAGCAGTTTTTCCCCATATGGGTCCTCAGGATAAACACAGAATTCTTACTCCGTGCCTGCCATTTCGGATGGCTCCCACAGTAGATAACTGCAATATCTGGCACACGATATTTGCCCTGCTCTATACTACTGCACATGGCACACCAACACTTGCCAATGTTCCAGAAGTGTTCAAACAAATTCAAGATAAATACAGGGCTGCCCCGGACTTGGGGATGCAATTAAAGGGCAATTAAGCCACTGTATCTTCACTTATATTAAGTAATCTTAAAGGGGAAGCAGCTGCACTAGCAGTGCGTGTGCGGCTCCAGGACGTTCCTGTACAGGATCAACAATGCCAGCTGTCAAAGATTTTTTCGCTGAGACCTAGTCTAGTGTTGGTCAATAAAATCTGGGGGTCAGATCCATTAAACCACAATTACAGGGTAAATCTAAGAAATATTCTACCAAGCAAGGACCTGAAGGTTCTAAAAATCTGCTGGGATAAACAAAACAAACACCTAAAAAAGAAAGGGAAGAATCTCCGCATTTGGAGACCCCTCAAAATCGCTATAATCTTAGAAACAGAGATACTATAAAGACACCTGACAGATATCAATATACTGATACATGCCAATCTCATTCCTTTCAGGACTCAACAGGTAAACACAGTGAGAGCAGTCAGAGCAGCGAACTGAGTATGTGAAACCGAGAAAGGACTCACAATACTAGTCACAAGTTTCTGTTACAAAAGAAGAGAAACTTCGCCAACAAAAAGGCCACTCAGGAAGACAGCACGGCAGAGGTCACAAAAGGTTGCCCGAATCTTCAAGAGCATCTGGAGGTGAAAGCAACTGATGACTTCTTACAAGTTGAGACTCCGGACATATAAAGTAATTATATAATTAGAAGGAGACATTAAGTGCACAATAAACACCATCTTTTGGGGTCCCGTCATTACCATTTGCGATATTTTGCTGGCCGAAAAGGATTGGCCACTAGAATTTGTCCGTAATCTCCCTTATGGGTAAGAGGTAATTGAAGCATCTTTCTCGCCCCTTGTTCCCAGACAGCTTGGAGAGGCTTATGGCATTGACTGGGCTAAGGAGCAGGCACCTGCGTTATATAGCAACCACGTAGGGTGGGATACATTTTCCCCCTATCATGTAATACCATTCTGATCACAACCTCAACCCCAATATCCAATAAAGCAGGAAGCTGTGAGGGAAATCCTCACACAGCTAGAGTACCAGGGCGTAATGGAACCCTGTGTCTCACCAATGAACAATCCATTGTTCCCTGTAGCTAAACCAGACCATTCACATAGAATAGTCTTAGACTACAGACATTTAAATAATCATACACACACATTTGCCATACAAAACACACACAGCACTTATAAACAATATAGTTGGCACAAAATACAAAACAACCTTGGATATTTCCAATGCTTTTTTCTGTCAAAATATAGCGTCTCAAAGTAGGGACTTAACAAGTTTCAGAACTTTAGGCTCTCAGAAAAATTTTTGCCATCTCCCACAAGGGTACAAGAACAGTCCAGGACTGTTTTCAGCTCATGTTACTTCCATTTTATACGACATTGACCCTGAGGAATTGTACTACATAGATGACATCTACCTTACGGGCAGTGACCTCATACAACATGTAAGACAGGTTGCCCGCATTGATGTGGGATTTGCCAAATTAGGCTACAAATTAAATTTCAAAATACCAAAATAGTCTTCCTCAGTGTCCTGTTTTCGGGCTACGAATTATCAGATGAAGGCAAGAGCCTAGCACTCCAATTTGTTAAAAAATGCACACAACTACAACCTCCAAACACTATCAAAAACCTCCAGTCTTTGATGGACTTTTTAAACTTAGGCAGAACATACATTCTAGATTATGCACAACGCACTAAACAATTTTGGCCCTCATTACAACCCTGGCGGTAAATCCCGCTTTCCACTGCGCAGAAGACCGCCAACATACCGCTGCGGCCACGGAATTCCGCTACAGGTATTACGAGCCACAGCTCGGATTCCGCCACAATACAGAAACCCACACAAGTCTGCCACACCAAAGGTTAGTGATAAACTGGCGATACCAAAACCATCACGTCAACAGGAATACGCCCACAGTATCATGACCCACAAATCAATGTGGCGGTCATTTAACCGCGGTAATCCATAGGCGGTACACACAGCCGCGCTCAAAACACACACACACTTACAAAACACAACCACATTGGACAATTCGAAATACACACACCTGATACACATACACACACCACACCCACACACCCAATCCAATATAAAGCACACACCCACAAACCCTTACAACCAAAATTTTGAAAGAAGGCCTGAGAGAGAGACTACCTAAAACAACACCAGCATCCACAGACACACAACACTATCACACACAACATCCTCGCACCTCAAACAACACACACCAACACATCCCCTCACACATCACAACAGACAACACCTCACACATCACCCACACCACATCATAGCACCTCAAAGACACCCCAGGTTCTCTGAGGAGGAGCTCAGGGTCATGGTGGAGGAAATCGTCTGGGTAGAGCCACAGCTATTCGGATCACAGGTGCAGCAGACATCCATTGCAAGGAAGATGGAGCTATGGCGCAGAATTGTCGACAGGGTTAATGCAATGGGACAATATAACTATGTATTTACACCCCAACAGGACCCCTACCCAACGTCACCGGACAGGAGGTGCCAGACATATACAGTCCCCCCACAGAAGAGGCCCACAGTGATGACAGCAGCTCTGCATGCCTGGATCAAGATGACCAGCCCGGCCCATCAGGGGTCTCGGGACAGTTGTTTCCCCTGACACAGTCACAAACCACCACTGAACCTCCCCCCTCAGGAAACACCACCACAGCACCCACCCAGCGGGCCCATCCCTCACATCAGTCAGCAGTGTGTCCACCACTACAGGGAACCCAAGCAACCCCACTAACACAGGACGATCAGGGACCTGGGGGCAGTGGCAGTGGGCACACGGTTCAGGGGACAGAGGCACAGGATAATAGGGAAGCTGGGTGGACTGCTGTGCGACAGGGGAAGACAGGCCTAGGGAACCCACTCTCCACGAGGCACTCTCCAACATCATGGGAGCTTACCACCATTCCCAGGAGACCATGGGCACGGTACTGGCAAAGTTTCAGGAGACCCAGCAGCTGCAGGAGGAACACTACCTGGGGATCAAGGAGGAGTTGAAGTCCATCAAAACCACCCTGGTCACCATTGCAGGGCTGCTGGCAGACCTTCTCAACACCAGGAGGGACACAGTGGCACACCAACGGGCCCCTGACACTAGCCTGGATGATAAAGAGCCCTCAACCTCCGCTGGCGCTATTGGACAGGAGGCACCGCCACAGGAACAACAGGACACCAGCACCCCACCCCCTGCAGATGGAGAACTACCCTGCAAACGGTCCCTGAGATCCAGGAACAAGGCCGAGAACATTGCCAAGACCCCCACCAGGAAATAAGACCCCCTTGAATGTCACCCTTCTGTCCCACTATGTTACCCTGTCCACTTTAAACTGCCATTGATCCACTTCCTATGCCCCTTTGGACAATGCACCTGTGAAACAAATTGACTGGACTCTGCCATGGATATACCTCCACCATCACCCCAGCCCATTTTCCAACCCCCTCTACTTTTTTGCACAGGAATAAAGACACTTCAATCACAAAACAATCTGGAGACTGTCTGGGGTTTCACAAATGTGTAATTGCAATATATATGGAATATATTAATGTCAATTTACTTGTTCACATACCAATGAAACACAGCTGTAGGCCAGGAGTAAACATAGCAGAGGGCACAAAGTGGGACCCAGATCTGTGAAATGGAAAGGCAAAGTGACAAGTCAGTGTCCATACACCGAGTGAAAATGACAGACTTATGCTAGCTCCAACAATAGTATGAGATGTGGGAAGCAGTGACATCATCTTACCTGTGTCTCACTGGAAGTATTGCATGAGGATGTTGTTTCGGTTGTCGATATCCTCTTCTTCACTGTCCACAAGCTCCACAGGACCACCATCTGGCCCATCCTCCTGCAGAAAAGACACCTGGCGTCGCAAAGACAGGTTGTGCAGCATACAGCAGGCCACGATTATTTTGGCACACCTTCTTCGGTGAGTAGTATAGGGAACCACCTGTCAGATGGAGGCACCGGAATCTGGCCTTCAGGAGGCCGATGGTGCGTTCTATTATCCGACTAGTTCGCCCATGTGCCTCATTGTAGCGTTCCTCTGCCCTGGTCCTAGGATTCCTCAGTGGGGTCAGTAGCCATGACAGGTTGGGGTAACCAGAGTCACATGCAAATGTCAAGGGACAACTGTTAGACACACACTAACCCTTAGGGACAGCCCCATACCCAGACACCTATGTCAACTGTATTGGGACCTTGGCCTCACCTATTAGCTATACACGGTGCCTCAGGAGTTTCCCCATCACATAAGGGATGCTGCTATTCCTCAAAATGTAAGCGTCATGCACAGAGCCAGGATACTTCGCATTCACATGGGAGATGTACTGGTCTGCCAAGCACACCATCTGCACATTCATCGAATGGTAGCTTTTCCGGTTTTTGTACACCTGTTTATTCCTGTGGGGGGGCACAAATGCCACATGTGTACCATCAATGGCAGAAATGATGTTGGGGATATGTGCCAGGGCATAGAAGTCACCTTTCACTGTGGGCAAATCCTCCACCTGAGGGAAAATGATGTAGCTGCGCATGTGTTTCAGCAGGGCAGATAACACTCCGGACAACACATTAGAGAACATTGGCTGGGACATCCCTGATGCCATGGCCACTGTTGTTTGAAAAGACCCACTGGCCAGGAAATAGAGTACAGACAGGACCTGCACTAGAGGGGGTATCCCTGTGGGATGGCCGATAACTGACATCAGGTCTGGCTCCAACTGGGCACACAGTTCCAGGATTGTAGCACGATCAAGTCTGTATGTGATTATGATGTGTCTCTCTTCCAATGTCGACAGGTCCACCAGGGGTCAGTACACCGGAGGATAACCCCATCTCATCACCTGCCCCAACAGATGTGCCCTATGGAGGAGAACAGTGAGCAGAGAGTCATGCAACACTGAGGTATCACAATGTGTTATTTGCAGAAACGTTTGTAATCCGCAATGTGCTGGTATCTGTCTGTATTCCCGGCCTAGATAGGTGTGACACAGTTTTCATCCATCCCATGTGCCCCCATGAAATGGCGGCTGCCTGACCTGTAAGGTGGGACAAGGGGAAATAAGGTGACTGCGCTGGCGTTGGACACTGTCGTGGTGGGCGGTCGAAGACCGCGGAGCAATTCTGCATTGGTTAACATTGGGCCCTACCGGTCCCAGGAGCCAATGACGATGTACGCCGGCAGTGACGGTACGCACCGCCGCGGACGTGACCGCCATTTTCTGTCTGTTCACTCACTTGATACCTGACCTTCAACAGTAGAGGACCTACACTGCAAGTGCTGCTGTGACCTGTGTCTGGAACGACAATGGCTACAGTGTCTGGGGAAAGGGCCCTGCCTTCACTTTGGAGGAGTTGGAGAAACTAGTGGATGGGGTACTCCCTCAGTACACGCAACTGTACGGTCCTCCAGACAAACAGGTGAGTACACTGTGAGCATCATGCATGGGCAATGCCTGCTTTGAGTGGTGTGGATGGAAGATACATGGGTGGGGCTGAGGCCTGCATGTGCGGATGGTGAGTATATGTGCGTCAGGGCATGGGTGGGAACTGGTGGGAAATGAGTATGACGGTCCGGACGGGTGAGTAATTTCCTTTCCCCCTGTACCATTCCTCTAGGGTCAGCGCCCACCAGAAGAAGGGTATTTGGCGTGCCATCGCCAAGGACGTCCGGACCCTTGGGGTCTACCACAGACAGAGCACCCACTGCTGTAAAAGATGGGAGAATCTGCGCCCCTGGAGCAAGAAGACAGCAGAGGCCCAGCTGGGGATGGCCTCCCAACGTGGAAGGGGTGCCCATCGCACCATGACCCCCCCGATGTCCCGGATCCTGGCGGTGGCCTATCCGGAGTTGGATGGGCGCTTGAGGGCATCACAGCAGCCACAAGGGAGTGAGTACACTCTTATTCAGCTGAGACTGCGCGCATTACGAGGTGTCTGGGTGGGGGAAGTGGGCAGTTTGTTCCCCTAGGCCAGGGCGAACTTGGTAGGCAAGGTCCCTTGTGAGGCAGGCTATGCGGCACCCCAACCCCACTAGTGGTAGGAGCCATCTACACCTAGTCAGGCTCCTGTGACTTCCAGGTGTGCAGCAATTGGGCTTAGGCCTCGTACCCCATGGTCATGTGAATTTTCTAGGAACTGTAAGTGCATGGCGTAGTGCTGAGGGCTGCTCCCTGTGTGTTGTGTCCACCAACGGTAGTGGTGTTGCATTCACTGAACATGTTTTTCTTCTGTCTCCCCCCCCTTTTGTTGTCTCCCTGTTCTTGTGTGCAATAGCATCATCAGGTGGAGGAGCAGTGACACCGGAGCAGAAGGGAGCTGCAACCCACTTGGCCCTGGAGGGTGAAGCAACGGAGTCTGAAGCCACCAGTGGAACAGAGGGAGAGGGGAGCTCCACGGCAGGGACAGGAGCATACACCAGTGACAGCAACTCCTCCTGTGATGGGAGCTCCTTTGCGGTGGCGGGCACCTCTGTGCCCACCGCATCAACAGGTACAGCACCACCCCCCTACCAGCACTGCCCTCACAGCAGCCCCTCAGCGTGTGTCCAGTGCCCACTCACCCAGGAGGGTGGGCATCTCCTTCGCCCCAGGCACCTCAGGCCCTGCCCCAGTCAGCCCTGCTGCCCTCAGTGAGGAGGCTTTTGACCTCCTGAGATCCCGCACTGTTGGGCATTCTACCATTTTGAATGCCATCCAGGGTGTTGAGAAGCATTTGCAACAAACAAATGCATACCTAGAGGGCATTCATTCTGGGCAGGTGGCCCAACAGAGCATTTCAGGCTCTGGCCTCAGCACTGATGGCAGCCATTGTCCCTGTGTCCAGCCTACCCCCTCCAACTTCCACTACCCAGACCCAATCCCCTGTACCTCAGCCTATTCCAAGCACACCATCAGACCAGCATGCACACACATCAACACACAAAAGTGGCTCAGGAAAACAAGCACCACACATGCCACAGGCACTCACACAAGCACCATCCCCATGCAGACACAGCAAAATCCACTGCCTCCACTGTGTCCCCCTGCTCCACGTCCTCCTCCTCCCTCCCTGTCTCGTCTCCACTCACACATGCATGCACTACATCCTCAGCCACTACCTCCATCACCAGCACGCTCATCACCACACACCACTCACGTGCAATCACCACCCCCACTACCATTCACACATCCCGTGTCCTCTCAAAGGGTGTCTGTTAGCCCTCCTCCCAAAGTACACAAACGCAGGCACACACTCACCCAACAGCCATTCACCTCACAACAGCCTCCGGCCCATGCACCTTCTACAACCACTACCTCTTCCTCCACTCCCAAACCCACTCCATCTTCCCATCCCAGTGTGACTAAAAAACTTTTCCTTGCAATCCTTGACCTCTTCCCTTCACCTCCCCCCCCTGTCCTTCCCCTAGAGCCAGGCTTTCCAGGTCCCAGCCCAGCACCTCAGCCACCAAATCCCCAGGCACAGTGGTGCCAGCAACTGCGGGGTCATCGAGTGCGCCACCCATCAGGGCTGCCAGTGTGCCACTTAGCGAGGACAAGGACATTCGGCCACCTGCCAAGGTGAAAAAGGTGCCCACATCCCAGAGGGAGAATCCGCACCTACCAGCCACCAAGGGCTCAGCCAAAACAAAAGGGGATAGTGGCAAGACAACTGCGGCACCATCAAAGGTGGGGAAGGGACAAAAGCAGAAGAGCAGGCCGGGAAGGCAGAAGAGCACCGACTGAGGGAACAGTGTCACCCCTTCTGTCCACAACCACACCAACCTGTACGGCGGTGAACACCGCAAGCTGCCCCGCCACCAGCCCTGCCACCTGCACAGCCTCAGTCAGTCCCCATCCTCTTCCCCAGTGGGTAGCCGTCCGAGGCTGCAAGAGACGTCCTGCTGTGTCCATCAGCAGGTGCTGATCCATGCACCACCGCCACAGACACTGCCGCAAGCCCCGCAACGTGCTCGGACAGTGGCACCACCGCTGACATGGCTACATCCTCAGAGGTCAGTCGTTCGAGGCTGGAGGAGAGTTCCTGGACCCTGGCCAGCTTCCATGAGGCATGACTTCCATCACTGTTTGCACCTGCAGGTGGAAGGCGAAGCCGCAGCAGTGTGGGGTATGTCGCTGCCTCCATGGCACACACACCCAGTGGAGAATGACATCCACCACCTCAGTCCTTGGCAGGATGAAGCACTATGGGCACCAGGCCCCCTCCAAAACCAGTGGAGAATGACATACATTACCTCAGTCCTTGGCAGGATGAAGCACTCTGGGCGCAATGCCCCCTCTAGAACCAGTGGAGAATGACATCCACTTGAGAGACTTGTGCTTTGCACTCCCAGGATAAAGCAGTGGGCAAACCACCCACTGGAGAGACTTGAGAGACTGTGGCTTTGCACTCCCCAGGATAAAGCAGTGGGCAAACCACCCACTGGAGAGACTGTGGCTTGGCACTCCCCAGGATAAAGCAGTGGGCAAACCACCCACTGGAGAGACTTGAGACTGTGGCTTGGCACTCCCCAGGATGCAGCAATGGGCATGGAGCCCACTCGTGCAGCGGTGGCGTTGTGCGTTCATCTGGCTGATGTGCCCCCCCCTCCCCTGAGGGGCCTGTTTATTTTCGATCTGATGCCCCAGCAGTGTTCTCTCCGTTTCCAGTCAGGTATCTTGTGTGGGCTTCGCCCATGCTTTTTGGGCCCAGTGGTCCACGGCCAATGATTGGTACACTATCCAGACTTGTGTAGTTGGTGTACATATTTGTATATACTGAACTTAGATTTTTGACTATCAGATTTTTCATGATTACAATCGTTACAATCATTTCCTTTTGTCCTTGCGTTCTTCCAGGGGGGTGATGGGGTGTATATGTAATGTTGCTGCATGTATTTGTGTGTATGTTGTTGTGGGTGAGGGTGGGGGTGTTGCGGGTTGTGTGTGTGTGTCACTCTCTCCCCCCCTCCCCTATGTTGTAGGTGCAGTACTCACCATGGTCGTCGACGGCATATGTCCTGCTCCTGATAGAGCAGGAGGAAGAGCAGCATTGGTAACACATGTAATTCGGGCTCCATGGCGTCCTGGTTCCTCGTTGGGTGTCAAGAGGTGTGTACTGTTTCCGCCGTGCTTTTGATAGCGTTGGTTCCGCCCTGGAAAAGGTGGCAGATAGGAGTGTTGAAATACAGTGGGCGGTACTTTGTCCTCCCCCTGTCTGTTGGCGGTTCCCACCGTGGTGTTTGTTTCTACCGCCGTGGCGTCTGAGTGTTAAAGTGGCTGTCTATGATGGCGGTTTCTGCCACGGTTGGGATTCCATTTTTTTTCCGCTGGCCTGTTGGCGGTATTACTGCCACTTTAACACCGACCGCCAGGGTTGTAATGAGGGCCTATATGACCTAATACGTCCTGACTTTTATAGTAAATATTGGGCAGTTGAACACATGCATTCTCAGAGCACTGCAACAAGACATACGCACAGCTAAACATTTACACACATGGGACAACAAAAAACACTTGGTCATCAGAGTAATTGCTGGTGCGATTGGTTATACATATGTAATGTTCAATGAGGGTGAGACCGTTCCGACTGCATACAAATCACATTTTTATTCTATAACAGAACAATGCTTTGCTCCCACAGAGAAAATTCTGATTGCTGTTCAGATGCCTGTCACTAAAGAGACCTCTGTCCCAAAGGAAATGCATTATTGTCGTATCTCCGATCCAAGCCCTTGAGACGGTTACCAAAGCCAGAGTTCCTAACGCTAAGGCACTACATCCACATTGGATTCAATGGGCAACGTCTCTGATGGCCAATGATGTTGATTATATTTTTTACTCAAAATTACAAACTCAAGAATTTTTGCAATCTGAACTTGAATACCCTTTTCCAGCAAACACATTGCCTATTGAACAATATCACATTATTATGTACACTGATGGCTCAGCCCAACCTGCAGTAGGCACAAAACATCAATACTGTGCTGCCTGTGCAGTTGTGAGTGGCTATGTCTGAAGGATGGTGAATTCCATCCACAACACACTTACACCAGACCTTACGGGACTGCACTGCAGACTTAGTAGAACTCAAGGCTCTGGTGATGGCACTGTAACATACGGATCCATAACAGTTAACATTAATCATCTGTGAATCGTACTATTGGGTCCAGTCCTTCAATGAATATCTGCATTATTGGCACCAGAATGGGTTCAGAGATTCAAAAGGTAAGACCATCAAACACAGACTCCGGTGGGGGAAGTAGCGGATCTGAAGTAAATGCTAACCAATGTCCATGTTGTACATACACTGGGACATCAACATGTTGGAATACATGTTGCTGGCAATACCTTGGCTGATGAACCAGCCAAGTCAGAAGTAGCTACAGCTTCTGTTGCTGCAGTAACTCATTCTAGAATGAAATTGGATGATGAAACTGGCTGCCGTGAAAACTTTGGCTCATGCAAACCCATGCCCAAGGCACATCCGGCCAAATATCCCTACCGCTTATCAAGCCTCAATACTGCCCTAGCAACAATACCAGGGGTGAGTGATCGTGTGATCCCCAACCAAGATCAAAGACCAGAGTTGATCAAAGCAGCGCACAATATCATTGTTACAAGCACGCTACAGGTGGCCAGGACTATACACACAGAACAAGTAGTATGTCCTTTGTTGTGACATCTGTCAGCAAATAAAAGGGTCCATCATCAAACACCCACCGCAGACACCCCTCCTAATTTCCAACAAACCTTTACAATGTGTGTACTTGAACCATTGTGGTCCCCTGACACCAGATAGTGCATACAAATACATCTTAGTCACTGTTGACTCATGCTCCAGAATTCTATGGATTTGGCTACAACGCTCAGCTGACGCTTGTACTGTTGTTAAAGATTTGCAAGTCTTTATCGGCACCTGTGTAGTTGGAGCTTTCCACTCAGACCAGGGCCCTGCTTTCGCCTCAAGGACTTTCAGGGACACAATGACTTTGTTAGGGGTCCAACTTTATTACTTGTCTCCGTTTCATCCCGAGGGAAATAGTATAGTGGAGCACAGAAACCAGAATTTAAAGCAATCCTTAACAGACAGAGTATTGGGCACAAGTAGTAGTTGGCTTAATCACCCGTATGGAGTACAGAGAGCACTTAATAATCTGCCCAGAAGGTCCTGATGGGGGCGTACCTCATTTGAATGCCTGTTCAGAACACAAATGTATGTTCCAGACCTTGATGGTCCTGGAGTGGAAGCAGCAGACACACCTTTTGACATAAATGAACATGTCACTGTCTTATAGGACTTGCAACAGTTCCATGATGACAACGCATCTGCCAGTGCCACCACCATGGGAATAAGGGATGTACCAATAACACCTACCAGCTGGATTCCTAAAGTTGGTGATATAGTGCGTGAAAAGATTGCTGTGAAAAAGGAGTTTGGTCCTTCTTATGATGCACCGGTTCCAGTCCTGGGAATACACAGTACCAGAACTGTCATTCTACCACCTCTGCCAGGTTCTAAAGAAAATCGGTTTGTCTCCATCGACAATGTCAAGCTACACCATATGGCCGATCCTGCACAGCAGACCTAGAGAACTCCTGGGTAGTGCCCAAATCCCTCTTACTACGGACCAGGATGTTCCTCTACAGGTTTTAAGCAGCAATGCTGATACCTCTCCGAGCTTGGGGAGGGTGAAAAATGAACTTTCCTTAGTACCATCAACTTCTGCAACAAGCAATGTCAACAACATTGAGCGATTCTACTCAAATTTAACACAAACGGATGTTATAGTCTACTATGAACCACCAAGGGAGACTTCTGCCAGCTCTCCTTTTCCAAACATGGCTGCAGTTTTTGCATGAACTGCTTCTGGATATTTTGCAGACATCAATGACACTTTCACCGACTCATTTACCTTTTCTGCAACAAAACTGTTGAGAGCACGTAAGTTGATAATTTGACTCAAAATTAACTATTTTATTCTTCCATGGAACTATCTGTGGCTCTTATTAACTTCACTTGCCTTCTTCCTTTAGACTGAGTTTGTCATTGTCTTCTTTTTACTGATACATGCTCATTACCTTCATGAACGCTCAACAAAATAGGAAAGTTGCCTTTTACAGTGGTTGAAATACCATCTGCTAAATGGTAAATAAATGGGGTTATTAATCTGCCTATTTAAAAACTTCAATTTACACCCTGCTTAAAACACATTCCAGTAGGCAGATATGAAAAGCTAGGAGACAGTTACATTAACAAGGTGTGGCAGCTTCCCTTTTTGTACCAATGTTTCAATGGCATGAAAGAGGTCCTTCTTAGAAGCAGTAAACGCGAGACTTATGTGAGCCATTCAATGGTTTGTAAGCAGCTATCCTTGCACGGGGTGTGTAACACCTCAGCAGTAAACTTAGCTTGCTATCTAAAGGGAGTTCCAGTCCCCTTGACAGATCTGCATTCCAGGTGGTCTCGAATGGAAGCTATGTGCTCCTTAACAGTGAGAGCTGTTGTGGAATGCAAGCTGGAATAGCTTATGTCGTTTCGGACTTCCAATTTGTCACATGTTGCGGGAATATCCTTTTTTCCCCCCTACACAACAGAGAAAAGTAGCAGATATTCAGCCTCGCATTGGTACTTCAAATGTGAATTTTGACAAGTTGAGCAGACTCAAGGCTTTATTGTTTCAAAAACATGTGGCGCTTACATCTGCATGCAAGACCTATGCGCTTCAAGTTGCTAGGTCATCTGCAGAAATTCAGTCCTTTTTAAGTACAAACTTTCCTAGACACTTTGGTGAACTTGTGGGACAAATGTTTAACGCATCAAGTACTACTGGGGTTGCACATTTCTTTAAGGCTGTTGGTTCTAGTTTTGTACACCATTTCCTCTATATTTGGCTTATTACTGTCAGCCCAACCCTCTTCAACATCTACATGGCCCCGCTCACTAACATCGCCCGATCTCAGAACCTCAACATCATCTCATTCGCCGATGACACCCAGCTGATCCTCTCCCTCACCAAGGACTCCGCCAAGACCTACCTCCATGAAGGAATGAAGGCCATCGCCGAATGGATGATTAGCAGCTGCCTCCAACTCCGTTCCAACAAGACTGAAGTCCTCATCTTCGGCTCCACCCCCTCAACATGGGATGACTCCTGGTGGAACCACTTCAACTCCCACAACCATGGATTCATCTTGGACCCCTCACTATCCATGACCCAGCAAGTCAATGCCATCTCCTCCTCCTGCTTCAACACCCTTCGCATGCTCCGAAAGATCTACACATGGATACCCACCAAAACCAGAAGAACAGTCACCCAAGCCCTCGTAAGCAGCAAGCTGGACTACGGCAATGCACTCTAAGCAGGAACAACAGCTAGACTCCTGAAGAGCCTGCAATGCATCCAGAACGCCTCCGCACGCCTCATCCTGGACATCCCCCGCCACATCACAGACCACCTGAAAAACCTGCAGTGGCTCCCAGTCAACAAGAGAATCACCTTCAAACTCCTCACCCACGCTCACAAAGCACTGCACCAGACCACAATACCTGAACAAACGACTCTCCTTCTACACCCCGACCTGGCATCTCTGCTCCGCCGAACTCGCAAGCGTCCCACGCGTCCTCAGAACTACAACCGGCAGTAGATCATTTTCGCACCTCGCCACCAAAATGTGGAATAATCTTCCCACCCACCTGTGCCAGACCAAAGACCTCCTTACGTTCAGCAAACTTCTCAAGACCTGGCCGTTCGAGCAGTAGCAGCACCTTCCACCCCTCCCCTCCCCTCCTCAGCACATTGAGACCCTCACAGGTGAGTAGTGCACTTTACAAATTCCTGATTGATTGATTGAGCCATACACTCAATATTTTAGAGTATTTTCAGGGATTTTCAATTACTTTGGCTATAATAGGTGGCATCCTGCTGTTGCTATTTTTTCTTCACAATGGCTGTCCCTTCACAACAAGGACTGAAAGCGCTTCCAGCAGCGCAACTGTGTTGTGAACGCATGATGCAATATTTTGGAGCACCAATCCTGGAAGAACTGGAGTATGACTGGTCTCCGTCATTCAGACTGGTTTTCGATTGTGTGGAGCACGTGTTTTGATGTTTTTAGTGCCTTTTGGTGACTTTTCTAATGTGCGCTGAAAGTTTGTCTTTCTACGCAGCGCTTACTTTCATTGGATGCTGATCTGTTAATGTTCTCACTAAGGACACATTACCAGACATGCGCGTTGAGGGTGAGTTTGCTAGGGGAAGCTATCTGAGTTGCTCTTCGTGGATCACGCAGCTCTTAACTCAACACTGGGAACAACACAGAATGCTGCTTCCTCAGCTGGGGCTCTGGCTTTGGAAAATTAGTGCTCCTAGGTTTTCCTTGGCAACGATTTGGCTACCTTACCACTGGCCGAAGTGGAACATTTCCTGGCTTCAACTATCCCAGATATAAGTGGTGATTTTAACAATGAAACTGACTTTTAAATTTGTTTTTATTGGCGCCACTGTTGATGTTTTAAATTGCCCATTTTTTATGTTCCACATCCTCAAGTGTCTTTTAACTTGTCATTATTGGCATTCATGTATATATGCTTTTATGAATAGGTTTTAGTCGCTTTTATGTTTTCATATTAGGCTTTTAACTACCTTTGAACCGGCAAGGGGAGGGTATTGTACAGCTATTTTAGCCATGTTTTAGACACATTATTTTAGCAACTAGGCCTGCCATTGTGCACTTTAGCCCAGTTACATTTATTTCAGCTTTTTTTTTATTTTTCTAGCATAGGCCACAAATCTGGTGCGGTTTTATTTTCTTTATCTAGTTGTTCTTTTGCCTAGAATGCATTGCGTTTCTAGCGGGACATTCTTTTCAGTTTGTGCTTTCCTCAAGGCTGCAGGCAGATAGAATTGCCAGCAAAGTGGTATGCAGTGTCTAACATTCACAGACACCTACACATCCTTACGTGGGGACATTTTCTCAGAATAATTAAAAAAAAAAACGTCTGTCCCATACACAGTAGAGGGAGATTCCAGCCAGATGACCACGACTGCATGATGATTGCCTTCACTACAGCTGCTTGCTTAGACTACCTGGCCTACATGGGAATGGTGCCTTTCTAGACAATAGGCTTCCTTGCTCAGGTATGGGGGGATGATGTCTTCCCAGGGGTGAAACCTGAAGGGCGGATAGGGCTTATCACGCTGTGCTCGAACATAGCTTAAGTAGGAATCACTAATACTGCGCATAGTGACAGTATGGTGGGACTGTTCTTGTGTTTCCCTCTTCTTGTTACCATTTTGCTACTAAGGTGTTTTATCATCCTAGTTATTGCAATTCATGGCATTTTATCTAAGATGCAGTTAATTCAATAAACCTTATTGAACCATTCTCTGCCTCTGCTTGTTTTTGCATATGTGAGACTACTGTAACAGAGAAAAGGAAGAGATCTGATCGACCACGATTCCCCTGAGGAGTCATTTCTGTAATGTGCCCTGTTGTTACAATCATCCCTGCTTTTCTGCTTTTGGGCAGCAAGGATGAGGCACTGCTAGTTAGCCTGAAAACCTGGATTAGGCAGACAGTTGTCACATGGTGTGAGACTGGACTCAGTTCCTTACAATTCAGGTTATTCTGCTGCCCAGATCCAGCAGGCTCATTAGGATAACAAGAGCCTAGGCGACAAGAGGATCAGACAAATGTCTACAAGTGGAACAATTGAACTGGTTGAAAAAATAACAATTGAAATTGCCTGCATCAAAAATTCAACACCAATACCTGTGCAATTCGATAAAATATTGTCATTAACATCAAACAAGATGAGCTTGGACATGTTAACTCGCCAAAACATTGCTGATGCTTCAGTGAACACTGAATTTTCAATTATTGGAAGTGGAATGATTTTCAATGAGGAGTTGGTGTCTGCAGAGAGATAATCAAAAGGTACAGGCTATATTGTTCAAGAACTCAACAGCAAACTGGAGGAAGCTGACCTTCATGTGCCACATGCTGAGTGGGCTGTTCAAAATGGTTCCAATCAGGTTATTGTACTGCAAGGATTGTCAGAGTTATGGAACACGTGAGAAAAGACACTTAATCCTGCTTCATATTCTGTGCAAGAAACGTTACCCAAAGATGCCCAGTGTTCCTATCAAGGCACATATTCTTACATGTGATGACACTATGAGCAAAATTAGAGCAAAGCTTGGAGATTTGACTGCTGAACCTGTGAAGTTTTTAAAAAGATTTGTTAAGACAGGAGAAGAATGTGACGTTAAAGACGTAGCAAAATACCTTGTGATTGTGTGGAATATGACTTCTTACCGTCACACATTTGACAATCTTCGTGTGAATTTGGTTGGGAAGCGATTAATGGGGTGCTAAAATCTATGATATTTCTAAAGCCTCTACCCACAGAACTTACACATACATGTACATGTAGTTGCAAAACCTGTGCTACAAAAAGATGTCCCTGTCGATATGCTCTTTTCAAATGTTCCACATTATGCAAATATACCACAAGCGGTTGCCAAAACAAAGTAAACTATGAAAATGTGTCTAAAACAAGAGGGATAAACATTCGTTTCATATTCAGATCATAAACATTGTTTGCTGTATATATTAAAAAACATTATTATTTGTTTCATTTCTATATGTCTCTTCTTTCTCTACTACAGACATCATTTTGGGAAATGGCAAAAAGGTTGCTCTGAGGAGTTATTTTCTGCCTCTATACTCCTACTTGACCCCCCCCCCCCCCAAAAAAAACTATGTTTTGGCACCAAAATGAAATATATAGGTCTCATGGTTCCTGAAATATTATATCATCACTGCAACACATTTGCCATTTTTAAAAATGTCACCCAGAACAAAATCGGCCCGGATCAGCAATGTCTAACCAAGCTAAATTACTTCTCTAAATATCCAAAAACACAAATCAAAAATGAAACAATTTTGTTTTTACGGAAGTATATCAGGGGGCTGGGATTAGGGCTAGGGGAGCTAAAGTGAGCTCTCAAATGGAGTAGCTTCATCCACAATCTAAAAAGAATCTGTGTGAATCACATGCACCTCTTTCTCCAAACACTAACTCCACCACATCTATAGCCGCAACCATCTCCTGCTAAAAAAAAAAAAAAAAAAGGGGTCAAGTAAAAACAATTGGGCATATGGAGATTATAAATACAGCTGGTGATCTTGTTTCATATACTCAGACTAATGTTCTACACCCCCAACCCCCAGCAGAAGTTACACCCCAAGTTTTGATTTTTTTAACAGCTGTTCTTACTTTGAGCTCAATGAGAGAGTCTTGCTTGGATCTTAAAAACAAAGCTGTACACTGGCTATCACAAAGGGTTTATAATGTGGATCAGCTATACAAGGAAATTGTGATTGTGAGGGGAGTCAAATGGATAGGGATTTCTAGAAAAATACGAGGGGGATTGCATTATCTTTAACTTTAGACATCCCCATATGGCACAAAATATCCTCAACATTTCGGAATATGTATTCACAAGGTATTCATATAAGGAGTGATGTAAAGGTTGCACCCTTTGGTTTCTTTTATAAACCTGAATATTTTTTACTCCCCCCCAATAAGTAATAAAGGCGGGGATTCCGACAGTATGTATGGTCAGAACTATTCTGTGACAGACAGCAACTGATTTGCTCCCCATGAACACTTTGAGGGAATAGACTCTCCATTCTGGATAAGATCATGCCTGATTTATTTGAAGGTATGGCACACATATTCCAGCGCATCACCAACCAACATAGGCCAAGAGTATATAGACCTAGACACACTAGTCACCTCTTCCAGGGGAAATTCAGAAATATCAATAGCCTCTTGGAATGTGGCTGGGCTGGCAAATAAGCTTTAAACAGAGGACTGGTGTAAACACATCAATGTAGCCCAGGTAGTCTGCTGTCTTCAAGCAACATGGCTAGTTGATACATTTGCCATTGATGGCTATATATACTTTTGTACAGCAGCCACTCAATCTAGACTGGGAAGGGCTAAAAAGGGATTGCTTGCATTAGTCTCAACCACAGTTTCACTGAAAGTGTCATAAATGTTTAGCATCAATGTATTACCAATTTGGATTACTAATTTCTGAAGGTAATCCCAATTTATTGATAATTTTAACAACATATTTGATGATTCACATGTATGTGTACTAGAAGCTTTGGAGTAGGATATATTATTATTTCCTCCAGCGCAGGACAAATAATGTGAGCTTTGTATTTCAATATCACCAAATGCTCTGCTCCCTCAAAATTGGTGTGCGGTCTTACTGATGAGCAGGGTGAAGACCTTGGTCATTTTCAACACTGTCCTTATGCTTTAGCTTTAAAAAAAATTGATATGTAAATATAACCCAATTATGGAAGGGGCATACTGCTACAGTCGAGACTCCTTACCTCCTACCTTTATTGGCAGAGGAGTAAATAGTAAAATTGATCACATACTTGCTTCAGTAAATTATATGATCTTACGTACCAATCTGAAAGTGGAAGAAAACTGGACAAGTGATAATTACCCAACAACCCTTACTATACATATAAGTTTACAATCGCCAAAAGACGTTTGTAGTATTTTGAATAGTGTAGCAGTAAGGCAGAACGGTCTTAGAATTAAGTGGACCAGAGCTGACACTTCTAGTTTTACCTCAGCTTTAATTACTGAAAACAGAGTCCACTTCCCAACTTGCCTAGACCGCAAGGCCAACTACAATCAGATAATATAGGCACGCAATCAAATCTCTAACTACTTCTAACTAGGAGAATATAATTAAGGAGTTTAAAAAAAAAAAAAAGAGATTGTTCTATCAATCATGCAATTGTGCACTTAGTGATCTTATACTCCACTGTTATCATAGGGATGTTTCTGCCATCCAGGCTTGTAGAATCAGGTATAAAAAGGCTGTATCAGATAGGAAACTAGAGCTACAAGAGGGGTCTTAGGCTAATCTAATCCAGGCAGCAGAGACCAAGGATAAAATCCTACTCTGGAAAACAACAAAGTTCCTTTTTCCAGTACTAATTCTCCTCCAAACTTTAAGTGTTCCATCTCAGCAGATGCATGGGTGGTTTACTTTTATTCAATATTTAGCTCAGTAGAAAGGTCAGATAGAGAAGCTGAGGCACCTCTGGCCTTACCTTTAGCCCCTATTGTTTTTAACCCAGAGGAGGTAATCAGAAGACTAGTTAATGTCCAATGGGAAAGGCTCCTGGCACATGCGGTGTTCCCTCAGACACCTATAGGTACTTACTTTCTTTGTGGGCTCCCCAGTTACTATAGTACTAAATATAGCCAGTTCTAGTTATATACCCTCTTCTTGGTCTGAATCAATAAACATTCCAATATTAAAGAAAGGTTCACAAAATGAACTGAAATGCTATTGACTAATACCACTGCACAATTCCTCAGCACAATTATAAGGAAGGTCATTCTAGAAAGACAAGAACAGTGGGCCGAAGATTATAATATTCTGATGGGAAATTACAATCACTTGGCACCGACACCCCCAGAGCTGACAAATGGACCGTACAAATACTCTTGTGTGCAGACACTGCAGTCCTATTATCTTAAAAACTCATTTAGGCCAACAGAGTCTTACTAATATTTTTACTGAGCAAATGGAAGAGTTAGACCTGAGGATACATCTAAATAAAAGCATTTACCATGAGCTGTGGTAAAGGAAGATCTGAGATCCGCTCCTTTTATATTAATGGGGACAGGAACACAATTACCCCGAGTTTTCGCTACTTAGGTTTACATTTCTCCTCTGACAGCTGGAACCTCCATCAGGGAAATTAGTTGAACTAACATGCTGAAAAATAATGAAGGGATAGTTAGGTTTGCAACTAAATTAAGTACTAACCCTATTAAATAAATGCTGGTCCTCTAGGATGCTAAATCAGTTGCATCAGTACTGTGTGGTGCAAGCACATGGGGGTGTTGGGACAACATATCATTACAAAGGCAAGAGAATACATTTCAGAGACGACGTCTAGCTGTTCCACACCCAACTTCTCGTACTGTAATCTATATGGAACTAGGACTCCCCTTTTTAACGGATAGAATAGATACAAAACTGCTGCTACTGTGGCATTTGATTTGGTCCAAAGCTGAGACACTGTGTACCAAAGTGACCCAAACTACTGCTTAGCACTGGACCATGTGTTTAAAATTAATTGGATAACATGCATTAGAGCTACTTTGAAGGGATTAGATTACTTAGATGGGCATTTTTGGAAGACCCCTGAAAATATCATATGGTTCTTAAAAAGGGAAATAAAAGATTTTTCCAATGGCATGAGAGCGCATGAAAGATATCTTAAATTTCATAATAAAACTGCACCAGAGTTATTTGTCAACTCGTAAGCACTTGGGGACACAACCGTATTTGAGTATGGTCTCCAATGTTTACCATAGGTACATTTTTACACAAGTCCGCTTAGAAATATTTCATCATTTGGTTGCATTTCCAAAAAAGGGGTTGCTGATGTCTCAATAACCTAATTTTCCCCTGCAACAAGAGATCGACTCAGTTGACATTGCACTTAGTACTTTTCTGTACATTTTACTCTGTCTATAGGAGATCACTTTTAAAACCATTATTTTTAAGAGAGGAGTTGGTTGATTATCGGGAGGCTTTACACCAAATAAAGGATGATTTTTCTGCACAAAAATTGGAAACTGATTACAGTACTTCAAAAACTAACCAATCCCTAACATAACGTATCCTTTACAACTACTGAAAAAAATTGATGAAATAATGTCATCCCTATTTGGGTCAACTACATAAATGCTAGAAAATAGCCTGCAGACTCAATCCTCTGGATTCCTACTTCCCAACCTCCAACACAAAGGACGAAGCACTACTAGCCAGAAGCTGTCAAGAAAATCATCTTCTTTGGCGATCTCAAGAGTTACATTTCCCACCATTTTCCAAGTAACAGGTCTGTGCCCTTACAAGAATCATTACTTCCTCACTAAAAGACACAGTCAGCAGTCTTCCCTCTATCAATTTGCAAATATTAAGGGAATACAGTCTGGACGCATCATAATCAGGCGATTGCAGAATTAGCAATTTGACTCTGAAGTCCAGCAGTCAAGATTCAGCAGCAGATCTTTGTGAAATAAGAGTGATTCCAAAATCACTTTTATCAGTTTTACCCAAAGCTAGAGACTAAAACAATCTGTCAGTATGGATAAATATTATCGCAACAATCAAAAATTGACTAATTTAGATCCTTGTCCATTTAGATCTGTTGAACCCTTGCTCACAGGACTATTCCACTGTTTCAGTATTTTTGGCTTCATTAGTTCCTAAAACAAATACTAACCGATTCAGTTAAGTTCCTAAAATTCACCATTGGGGTCAAAGCCAAGATGACAATGCAGGTCACACTACTCAGCCACACAGGGTCAGTGATATGCAAATACCCCAAGACCATCAAATTAGGTCAGATGCTGCGATAGATGCTGTGAAGGATCCCCCACCCCCCTGAGGAGCAGAGCACGTACCAAGGAGGGCACCAGTTGTCTTTGGACCCTCCACTCGAGACTGGTGCAGCAGAGGCGTGGCGAGATAGCTGAGAACAACATGGCACACATGCTCTCAAAGCAGAGAGGTTGGGGGGCTGAAAGCACCGCAGCCAGTTTGCCCAAAAGTATCTTGCTTCCTGGTGCTAAACAGACCTCAACAGAAGCAGGACAGCAGTTATGGGCAAATGGAGGTCTGTGAGTGTCCTCATCCATAAGGTGTACTCATGAACAGGCCCGGAGAGAGGACTACAGTGCAGAGGCGCCCTCAGCTTAGACATGTGAGATGGGGTCCAGGGAGGACTAAAACTGACACACAATGCCAGATTAAGATTGTAGCAACCTAGAAGGGGTAGAATGCAGGAACCTTTTCTACAGAGGAGCCGTAAGTATTTTGGAGGCTCCTTCAGTAGAATGGGGGTTGCACAAAGTAAAAGACTCACGCCATACAGGGGTCTTGGTTTAGGGACCTCAGAACCACAGACAGAACAAGACGCTTGGGAGCACTCTGGCTTTGTTCCAATTCAGCTTTGGACCACCAATATGTAGGCTAACAGGGAGAGCCTGTAGCTTTATGTAACCTCCAATGGATTCTGGGGGCCCAACAGTGGTCCTGGATCTAGGAGGGCTGGGTAAACATCCTTGTCAAGACTATTCGGACATGACAGCAAGGGTCCTTTATACCTCAAAATCAGTTTAGACCTTACAGGCAGTCGTCTAATCCGATGGTTGTATGTACTACAAATGCACTGTGGACTATTGAAGTCTTAGGGGCTCATTCCGGCAGCGGTTGGGGTACGGACTGTCGCAGATAGGGCGGTCCAACCGCCCCATTCTCACAGTGGCAGAGTCGCCATGGTCCAGCTGCCGAACCCACCAGGCTGCAACCAGCCTGCAGTCTGGCAGTCCCGGCGGTTGTAATCCGCCAGGGCAGCGCCCGGATTTTAAGTCCCCATCTGCCAGTCTTTCCATGGCAGTGAACACGGCCATGGAAATGCTGGTAGAATGAGGGCATCAGGGGACCCCTGCACTGCCCATTCACTTGGCATGGGAAGTGCAGGGGCCCAATGCACAGCCCCATCGTGCATTTCACTGCTCGAATTACAGACAGTGAAATGAGAAACGGGTGCTGTCGCACCGAACGCACCACAACATTGCCACCGGCTCAATTATGAGCCGGCGTCAATGTTGTGCTGAGTGTTTCACTGGGGCAGCAGGCGGAAACGCTGTTTCCGCCTGCTGAACCAGCAGAACGCTCCAAATATGGCAGGCAAAAGGCCTCCAGTACTGGCGGTCTTTTGCCTGCAGCGGCTTCGGTGGTCCTGTGAAAGGACCGCCGAAGTCTGAATGACCCCCTCAGATTGGGGATTTGCTACAGTTTGTAAGTGGTTACATCTGAAGCTTTGAGGCCGGCTGCCCAAGAAGTGATTGGCAAGCATGGTCTCAGGAAAGCAAGATATAAATTTCACTAAAGGAAATGCTAACAAGACCGGCAGGCACAGCTCCTGGTCCAGCATGACAAACCAGCCCAAATGCCAACTCCAAAAGAATAATCAAGGCAGCACAATTGACTCAGATGCACGAGTAAAATGTTTATTCTTGGAAGAACTTTTTCAAAGCCTGCGATTAGATATAATCCGATTGCAAGAGGACGTTTTAAAAGATCTTCAAGTCTTTATCTACAACGTTTCCAATCTGGGTAACAGGAAAGCGATGCTGGAAGAAACAACTGAGAGAAGAGAAATCGAATCACCACGCCAAGTGGTCCTCATCTTAAAGAATCAGAATATAGATCTGCAAGTCCACCTTGAAGACCTTCAGAATCCCCATAAGGAGAAAAAATATTAGACAAAGACGGGCACCACTTACACTGAATATAGGGACAATGAGCGTTTCATAAAGAGACTTTAACACATCTTGCCTCAGTTCAAAATGAAAGCTCATCAGACAAGCCCAAGAACATAAACAGGAAACACCTCTAGAGATACTTGCACGTATCCACTATTTACAGCAAACAGAGAGAATTTTGTGGCAATAGAATCAGAGGGATAAGGATCTTTTGAAGCCAAGAGACTAGGGCCACACTTTGTCTCATTGTCATGTGGGAAGGCACCAATAACCTGCTACGTTCGGCATCTGAAACATGGCGTGTCCTGGGAATGAATTGCGCATCCAATAGCTCCCATGACTAGACACAGACTTCACCTTAAACAATAATTCTGCAATCCAACAAATGGATGTTAAGTGAACCAATCTGAAAACCACAACAGCAGTGGTGGTAGAGGAAATTGGTGTTATCACTGTTGGGCAATTCAGTCTTTTTTTTTCTCTCTCTCTCTCTCTCTCAGTGGTAAAGACTTGAGTTTGTGGTTAGTATTTATGGGTGGGGCAAGGCAGAAGGCACAAACTAAACTTGGGGAGTCTATAAACATTTGCCTTTCTAGGGTGGTGCTTGGTTAGAGGGGGTACTGGTGATGGACTGCCTGTAAGGGATTCTCCTAGTCACACTTTCTAGAGGGAAAGGGATTGAATTGGCTTCTTTACGTGATTAATCCCATGGATGTTGTTTCTGTTGAAGGAAAGAGGAGGGATACCCACTAGGGATATTTAGAATAACAAACAACATATACAGCATGTAACCTCAAAAGAATAAATGTTGCCAAGGGTTCACCCTAGGCTGAAGACAAAACACAAAAATAACCGCTTCCATATAGAGCATTATAACAGATCAAAAAACTAGTCTAAATATCCAGGGTCTAAACTACCTTACACAAGAGGCTGGCAATCTTCTCGCTGTTACGAGATGCTAATAGTGACATTTGCTTTTTACAAACATGCTCAAGAAACACTGGTGCCATTTGAGCTTGGGTTGGCTCTCTGTCCAACTCCATGCATCTCGTTACAAGCAATGAGGAGAAGTCGGTGTTTTACTGACAAGTAAATTCAAGGGGCGATGTCAGGGGAGCCGCAGTGATCAGGATAGAGCTGAGGGACTATATATTACTGTTACCTTGATTTATAACCCCAATGAAGATCAAGTAAAGTTTGAGTCTATCCTGCAAGCTCCGAAAAGAGATATCTTAGAAGGTGGTGACCATAATTCGGTCATGAAAAAGGCCTTGGACAAGTATGCTCAAACTATAAGTCAGTCAAAGCAGTTCTCCTCCGACAGCAAAAGCTGACTTGAAGGTAGCAGACATTTGGCAGGTTACCCAGTCTGAAACTAGGGACTATATGTTTTTCTCAACTAAACACAAGACCTACACCAGATTAGATCTTTTTCACTGAACCACCTACTTACATGAAAGATTAAGTGTCGTGGAGAAAGGAGCACAATCACTATAGGATCATGTTCGGTTTCACCCACCTATTCATATTACTAGCATCCAGAAACGAATGGAGGGTGGGGGGAAATTATGGTGGAGTGTAATAGAACAGAGAGCGAGAAACCCTGGTGCTTTATTGATCAATTGATAACAGGGAAAATTTCCTGGTTGCAAAATAAATATAGGGCCTGGGGCCTATATACTCTTCCCAGGTGACTAGAGCCATACTTTTAGCCTGGGACAGAGAAACAGTAATGAAGAGACTCCCTACAGCACCTTATTCTATTAACCTGATTGTTAGTAACCCCGATTATACCGCAGCACTGGAAGATGCAACATGCTGTCTCGCAAGCAGCGTGTTGCAAGAGGGTGGGGGACTTTTTCCATCTTGAAGGTCTAAAATCAAGGGAGCAAAAACAAAGGAAGTATATGCTATCAGAAATAGAAAAGTTGTGCCAGACGAGGGACTGGATCTCACACAAATCAGTTAGACCCTAAGTAAGTAGACCTTTCACACCATTCAAAAATTAATAATCACAAAAAAAGAACATCTGTAATCTAGAAATTCTGAAAATACGACTCACAGGCTGTGAAATCCAAGTGTTAGCAATTATGAGAGGTAGAAATCGAGAGACAGCTAACCACAAAAGAGGGGAGAAGCAAGTGTCAAGCAAAGATAATAGAGAACCATTGGCACAAATGCTATCATATTGTTACTAAACACCAGACAAAGGGCACTCCTGTGACAGGATTAAATATGTGGCAAGTCAGCTGACATGTATATTACTTAGTCTACCTACACAGGCCACTTAACCAAAACACTTTCTTAATTCAACTTTTTCTTTGACACTCTTTGAGACCCAGTGTACCTTATTCTCATCTTCTGGCAATTTAAACTATGAAGCATTAAACACTAGGGTAGAGACAAAGGCACATTATTATCTGCATTGGTTGCTGGAAAAAATATAATCATTTTCTTTATTGTTTTACTATTGCCGAATGTCTATGTATGGAAAAAATGCAAAATGAAA
The DNA here is from genome assembly GCF_031143425.1 of Pleurodeles waltl. Taxonomy (NCBI): domain Eukaryota; kingdom Metazoa; phylum Chordata; class Amphibia; order Caudata; family Salamandridae; genus Pleurodeles; species Pleurodeles waltl. The sequence goes on from NC_090437.1 coordinate 887,314,718, forward strand.
CCTCACCTGCAAAAGCTGAAAACATGTGAGCGTAAGCAATTGGAAGTACAAGATGCAGGGATACAAGTATTCATATTGATAATGATTAGATATTAGCATTTACTGAATTTAACTTCATGAATCCCATGGGAATGACCTAACATGCTTCAGCTACCTGTATATATATATATACTTTACACCATCATAGAACCGCTACTCAAGCAATATATTGTGGGACTCTTAAGGACTTTCCATCCATAAAATGAAGTCTGAGTCATCCACTATGGCCTATACACTATATGTGCTACAAGAGGACATGAAATAGTAGCATATGCAATAAATATATTAAGTTAAAAGTGGAGTTACATAGCTCTTCTGAAAATAAAAAATGACATTTTAAAAGTAAAAAACACTGAAATTCACCAATTATATGTAAGTGATCTAAGTACAACTTGCACCACCATCAATTTCATATGTGGTCATTAATGTAACATGTAAGGCATAAGCAGTGCAAAATAATGATGCAAGTTCTATTTAGGTCAGTTATGTTTAACTGGTGAATTTCAGTGGTTTGGTTGGCTGAAGGCCATGTGTGGTGTGGGCTTACTTGCAACCCCTACAGGTAGTCAAGCCCCTTTGAGAGGTCAACTTAGCACACACCCCCACATTGCATCATTCCAGCTCCCACTGGACTACGAGTGAAATAGATATATAGTTTTTATTTGTGGTCTGTTGTAGAATCCCTCAGGCATCCTCCTGTGATCCTTCTGCCCCCCCCCCACTCCCTCTTTTCAAACAAGTGCTAGATGTCAGGATACCCCTTCCTTACCCCTTCTATGTTTTTTTCAAATTATTTTTATGACTATCGACTGAGTCGGGTAATGATGGCCGCAGCATTTCTCCTCATGATGCAGCCAGCCAACCACATTGCTGGGTCCCCACGGGACCAGCTAATCAGAACACTTTATTTTCATGTAGGAGTTAAGCTACACTAGATATCTCTATGTGTCTTAACTTTCATTTCTTAACAATGGCTGAAAAGATGACGTACACCAAATCACCAAAAACACACTTTGAGTAAATATCTAGTTTTCTCCCAAATTTAGTGTAATTCTGTTCAGCCGATTATATGGAACGCCTAATTTTCCCTATGGAAATGGTATGGGGGAAAAAGTGTTTTTGGACTTCCACCCTCCCCCACCCCCCCAACATTCTTTCCTTAGCTCCCGCTTGATGGAGCACCCCAAAACTTTCCAGGAAGGAGCTGAGGTGGATGAACTTCTTTTGGGGGAAGTTTTGTGAAGATTCTTCAAACAATGACAAAGTTATAAGCTAAACAAAAAAAACACTCTTCCGATGGAAACAGGAGGGTCTGACTTAAACAGAACTACAGAGTGATGAGTGTCACTGTTCAAAATATACGTGTGTGTGTGTGTGTATATATCTATATGTATATAATACACACACACAAATGTTTAATGAAAAAAACACAAAGGTTAAAGCTAAGTTATAGTTCGGAAAACTATTTTCCATACAAACCCAACTTAAACTATGCAAGCTTTAGAAATTCAAAAGTTATAGTTATACCTTATTAGTTAGTTTATTTGCTGTGAGATGTGCGACTGTGGAAGTGAAGGGTATATGAATGTATTGTAAATATGGAATATAAGTGGTTTTAATGGAACTCGTTTTATACACTTGTTTAATTAACTATTGCAATAGAATAATAAATTGTATTGTTGCACAAATAGGATGTTGTCTCACACTTGTTTTTGCCCTTTTTTAAGAAGTGTATTACATAATTCAGTTTGAAATATTATGCAGTGTCCACTGTTCATTACAATTCACAAATAGCCCAGCGACATAAATACATCTGTGAAAATTATATTACATTAATCATACAATTTACAAAGTCAAGTGACATATAAAACCTGAAGTTGCTCACCATGGATGGATACTGGTAATTGTTTTGAAAAAGGTTACAAACCATATATCTTCTTGTTGCTTTTCACATTTAAAAACATACAAATAGTTTTTATTATTGGAAAAGAGAGACTGCTTAGCAACACCTTGATCGAATATATTTTTACAGACAGTTGCAAACTGATGATTAGTTCCACAACCACAGTACCACATTACATGTCATGCCATCATAAACTAACAGTACAGTAATTCGGTACCAATAAAATATGGTTTGTATCCTTATCCTCTCTGGCACACGAAACCCATCAAATGTTTGGTACTAATGATGTACACTAGGATACAAACATCAGAGGAGTATTTATATTACATAAACTTAAATATAAATATAAGCCTGGACATTAAAAAATAAAGTGAAGTGAGCATTTGCTCTGAATCAATTTTTTTTATCTATTTACCCCCAAAAATATCACAGTGCACTTTATTCAGCAAGCCTAACAAAAAATTGGGCAGCAGATTCGAGAATTACAGCCATGCTGCCCGAACATTGCTGGATTTAGTGGGGCGCAGTAATGCTGCACTTGATGTACTGGATATGGACCTTTCAGATCTGAGAGCACTTGACGCTCTTGAAGTACCTTAAAAACACAAGAAAAACAATGTTAAGCTTCTTAACATTTTGTACTCATTTCCTTAGCACATTAAAAGAAGGTACAAGGAAGGGTGCCAGCAGGAGTGAAGAGAGGGCTACAGCTGTAAAAAGTCTTTATGCAGTTTAATGTAAGCACTCAAAAGGAGACTAAAGAATACACCCAAACAGCCAACAGCATTATGTGAGAGATGATTTCTACACTGGGCTGAGCGAAGAGTTGACTGACAAAATTGCAAGCAAATGGCTGAAAGGGGCCGGTTGAAAAAAATAAAATGGTTTTAGGGGGTAGACCCAAAGTTTCACTCTATGTATATAGCATGAGGTCCACTTGACAGCTATGAAGTCAAACACTCGTAACTGTAAGTCACTACTGTTCAGGTCGTCCAAGGGCAAACAATTTCAATGTTTTTGTGGATAACAGAACGATTGGTACATCATCAACTGTAATAAATATATTTTAAACATTCCAAATAATCAACCATATATGAAACTTTGCTGTCAACACCAAATCAGTGCAAAGTATGGGCGTGGGGATTTTCAAACAGGAATGCAATATTTCTACATTTCATAGTTTTAGGAACTATCCTCTAACTACATTTGTCTTTCAAGAATTCACCTATTAGCTACTAATATTAAGTTAGTGCTTACAGAAACTGTTATCTGTATACTCAAGACACCCCATTCACACAATATTAATTTGTCTCTATATTTCTTAGAGTGGGAGGTGTGAACCACTGAAGCTGCTTGTTTAATTGGCATCTTTACTGCGCATACAAAATGAGCCAAGTTGACCTAGAGTGCTGCACTTTTTAACAATACATTTATTTTTTTTAACAGATTTTATTGCCATTTAAAATAAAACACACCAAACAGAAGGTTGCATACATTTGTTATACAGTAATCATCATCTGAACAATTGTGTGTTATGTGATGCATACAACCCATTCAGTAAAGAACAATCTAACATTGTCAACTTATATGCTGATGTACATCCGCTACATAGCAAGCACATGATACCTCCCCATCTACATCCAACAAAGTGATTCACACTAATGTAATGGTACTTACGAGGTCCCTGCTTCTTCAGTGTCCGCATGGTGTGAAGGTGACAAGGAGGTGTCAGGGGTAGACAAATAGTTTTTAACTATACTTGTAGATTCGCGCCACTAGTGCTCAAAATTTAATTGCAAAAGAAGGTTTGGTTGTTAAGGAGAGACATTATACGTTTAAATAAAGAATAGTGTATAAAGGTTTTGTTTTAGTTGCATCATTCAGAATGGCTCAAGTGGAGGGTAATAAATTACAGTGTTTGGAAAAGTGTCAGAAAAACTAAAGCTAGTTAAGTCTTTTTGGCAAAAAAAAAAGGTCCAGCAAGATTTGGCAAAAGTAACCGATTAGCTAAGATAAGCAGAGGTGAGATAGGTTTTGTGCATCCTCTCACAACAAAAGCAAACAATTATTCCTACGTGACCCTGAATAAAGGATTTTCATCATCGTAGAGGTGTCCTGGCATTTCCTTTTCCTTGAGGAAACATTTCTGAATATTTGGGGATTCTGGGAACCCGGCTGGGACCACTGTGTAATAGTTTCCGCATTCCGGTTGACATTTGCATGTTTCCACAGAAAAAGCATTTGACTCCTCTATATCTTTGGCACCGTTTGAGGACTCTTCAATAAATTTCCCACAAAAAGTGGCACAGTGATTCTTGATGCGCACGGAAAATTTCAGGGTGATCCATCTAGCGGGGGCTGAGAAAAAGGAGGCTCAAACAACGTTGAGTCTCCCATGTTAGTCCCCATTGGACCTGTCAACACGTCTACAGCCTGAACCACTGACTGAATTACACCAAATTTGTCAGAAAGTTAGCTGCCGGTACGCAGATTGTGATTTTCGTTAATTGGTGTAAATTTGTTAAGGAGATATTTGAGGTCAAATGAATTTGTATCTCTCTGGCCACGAATATTTTGCAAAATTCACAAATTTTCATGAATACGCGTGCGAAAAGAAGCATTGCAAATGACTGACCGCAACCTGACTAGAAAGTTGTGACCACCATTTTATTTCATGGGACACGGTCCCCGGGGGTAAAAATTCTAATTAAAAGTGGTATAAGGGGTCAGGATGAAGGTACCCTGACACCAGGGGTGTGATATAGGTGTGTTTTAGGGGCAAATTATAGGTTTAATATAATTTTGCATCACAGCATGCACTAATCGCAAAAAATCACGAATTTTCACAAATTCCTGTGAATTATTCACAAAATATTCCCAATTTCACAATATTCACAATTATAGAAAATTTTGAAAGGAAAGCCACAGGCTCATTCATACACTAATTCATTCACTCATACGTGCACTCAGAGGCTCAGACGCCCACTCACACACCCACTCAGACTCGCACACCCACTTTCGGACCCACTCACACATCCTCTGACAGACAGGCCCTGCGTGGCACAGAGTTGGGTGGTTAGAAGGGCTTAGCTGCAAGGCCTGGCCTCAAGGCCAGGCCTTGCGACCGACCCCCACCGTGCATGACCAAAGGCCATGCGCGCCGGGGGTTGGAATAACATAATAATTAAAATTACTTTACGGTAAAAAAAAAAAAACATAGAAAGTCACTGAAAAAAGAAAGGTTACAGGGACGTTATAGTTACATTCTGAATGTACTCGTACAAAATCATAGAAATTCAGCAGTTGTAGTTAGTGTTCTTTCAAGTAACTATAACTTGTGCCTTAAGGTAACAATAAGTCGCCCCTTCGCCATGCACAGCTAATTAATCCACATATTATGTCATTGATGAGATCTGGTATGGCATCTTTGATATCACTGCCATGTTTGCAATAAAATTATTGAGAAAACTGTGTATGGCAAGGGTGCAAGTTAATCTGTGGGTACGAGGGGGAATATTGGGAGGAGCGGTGATGAGCTTCAGATAATAACCATTTTGGATAATGGAGAGGACACATTGGTCCGTAATGATGTTGACCCAGTGTGAAAGAAAGTTTTGCAGTCTTCCCCCGACGGGTGTGGAAAAAAGGAGGGAAGAGGGGAGATGGAGGTAGCCAATACTTGCAGTGAAGGAAGAGCCTAGGAAGGGGGTGCTCTTACCTCATCCTTTATTATTCCTACCTCTAAAGAAACATCTATGGAAACCTCTAGAATAGGAGGCTGTCTGGAGTGTGATGTAGACACTGCAGAGGATACTGTTGTGAAGAAACCTCTAAAACCAGTGTGACAAAAAGTGCCCCTCTGTGTAGGAGACTGGACGGCCCCATATCCTTTGCTGTGTCCGTATCCTTTTTGAGCTTTTCAAGGGTAGTGTCCACTTGAGGCCCAAAAAGGTGCTCCTTGTCGAAGGGCATATTAAGGACTGCTTGCTGTACCCCTCGTTTGAAAGCGGAGCCAAGCATACCTTCTGAGGACATTAGTATTAATGCCGCGTGTAGCTGTGTCTGAGGCGCCCAAGGCACAACAAACTGAAGTGTTGGACATTGTCTGCTCCTTAGCATCTATTTATTGCCCTCTTTTCCGGTGCTCATCTGGTAGAAACTGGAGAAGCTCCTCCATTTCATCCCAGTGAGCTTGGTCATACCTGGCCAATAATGCTTGCGAGCTGGCGATATGCCAATAATTGGCTGCTTGCGCAGCAACCCTTTTGCCGGCAGCATCAATTTTCTAACTCTCCTTCTCCGGAGGAAGGGCGTCCCCAGTGGCCTGACTGTTGCCATGTTTCCGTGCTGTGGTGGCAACAATTGAGTCAGGAAGGACCTGAGATCTACTATAGATTGGGTCAGAGGGAGCTGGTTTGTATTTTTTGTCAACTTCAGGGGTGATAACCCTAGAGCAGACAGGTTCCTTAAGAATTTCATCAGCGTGACAAAGCATGCCAGGGAGCATTGGGAGGAACTGAATTTTCTGATGTGTAGAGATAAGTGTATCAAACAGGTAGTCTTGCTCTGTAGAGTCCTTGTGTAACGCTACATTATGGAATAGAGCTGCTTGTGGCACTACTTGTTGGTTAGAAGTAGTGTCCTCTGGTGGTGAGGGACGTGCGGGCAGAAGTCTCAGTAGTTAGAGAGTATAGGGGCAGGATCAGAAGTGTCCCAGGGATCTGGATCATGCTACAGGCCCACCCAAAACATCCCCAGTAAATAAAGGTAATTCCCGAAGAGTGTAATCTTCCTCTGTATGTAAGGCAGGAGAATTAGGAGGGAAGGGAGGTGGAAGGGAAGAAGGGAGTGGAGGAGGGGAAGAAGGTGGAGGAGGAGGAGGAGGTGGAGGAAGAGGTGGTGGGAAGGTCTGTGAGGTGGACTGGTGGTTTCCTCTTCTGAAGTGGAGGTGTCCAAAGCTTCCTGAAAGGAAAGACTTCCTCTTCAAAAGTACAGGAGGTGAAATGATAATGTGCCCAGTACCGTCCTAAATTTTGAGCGTCCATAGTCTCTAATATAGGCTCCACAGGAGAAGGAGTAGCAGAAGACTGGCTCGAGTCTCTGTGATCCGATGATTTAGTCTGTGTGTGTACGACACTGAAGGTTTCAGTTAGTGCTATTTTGTTGCCACCAAAGTCGAGGCTACAGCTTTTCGGCTCGGAGCCAAGGCTCAGATCGAAATGGAAACGACCTCTAGGTCCGATGTGAATGAGGTCAAAGCAGGAGACGATGGCTTTGTCTTGGCTGAAGCTGAGCCAGGGAGCAGCCAAAGCAGTTTTTCGGTTCTGACCATGGCTTGATGGCAGTGGTGGACCACTGACCTCTCGAAAGGGAGCTCTTAGGAGGCCTAGGATGAGCAGGAGGGGGTGACAGTACTCACAGGTTGCGCAGAGGTGATGTAAAGCGCCTCCTCCACATGCACAGGTTCCTCCTGTGCGCGTTTCTCCCCACAAATGTCCGGGGTGTTGGCCGGAGTTTTGTGCGCCATTTCCAATCGACGTGCCCTTAAGTCCTAAAGCGTCTTCTTAGATCGGAATGATTGCAGATGTAATACTTAGTCTCTTGATGATCGGGGTAGAGGGAGATTTTACACAACAGAGGTTTACCGGTGTGGGGAAATTTGACGTGACACCGAGGGCAGAAAAGGAATGGAGTCTGTTCCATCCAGTTGGCATAACCCACAGTGCCGCATGTTAATGTAGGCCCGGGTTGAGCGAGGGCGCCGCAAAGGTTCAAAGCGAGCACCAAGATGGAAATGCACAACCTAAAACAATACCATTGAAAGAGGACAAGATAGAGAAGAGATTTCAAACCGGAGCGAGTGAAAAGACGGAGCGAAGGCACTCATGCCCCAACCTGACAGCGGAGAGATAACAATCTAACAAAGGAGTTGATGCCCTTGCACACTATTACTGACCGGAGGAGTCACTATCTGGTGACTCAGAACACTTCTTCCAATGAAAAAAAAAAACTTGCAACACTCTGAACCCAACACTAGATGGCAGGAGTATGTAGTGCATGTGTATCTACAGCCACACATGCCATTGAACTGTAACATTTTGTACACGTGTACGCATTTTTATTGTGGAACCACTGTGAGTAATACAAGCTTGGCTTACAGCTCACTGCATTTCCTTCGAGTGCTCACCTTTATAGTACAGGCTTTGATGAATCTAGTAAACAATTTCTAACAATTTGTACATATGGACACTAATCTTGTCTTCGTAATTGAAAATTGCACCACTGACACATGGCAAGTTTATTTGATCATTTAACCTAGTCCAGGAATTATAACCACCTATTTCAGTGACACTATGTTGTGCCTCTCCGAACCTATCGATTATTTTGTATTTTATTGTTTTTCGTTCAACGATGCAGACAGGTTCTCGACAAACTGAATTTTAAAGGTAACAGTTTTGTTTTTGGTAATGGGTCACACATGCAAATCACACTCTGGTTTATTGCTGGTAAGCACCTTTATTAACTGTTCTAGGTCCTTCTGCTCCAGATACAGATAACTTACAGTTTATATTGCTTATATTGCTGAAAAGCTATATTGATATAGTCACAAAGAGTCCAAGAAGAAGTATATTCAATGTATAAGCAAAGAAATGGGAGGAGACTCAGGGAACATCACTTGTATGATAGGCCTCTTGTGAGAAAGAGCTCTAGAACAACTGTATTTGGACTATAAACAACTGTATCTATTGTAATAGTGCAGATTTGTTTTTGCTACACCTGCATGTTGGGAATACAAAGTGCCACATTATATCAAATGTTTATTGTGGTTTATTTCATTGTCTAACGGCAATCCTTGTACAAACCTTCTTAAATCCTGGCGCAAACACACACAGTTTCAGGCCCTCAGAAGGCATGCAGGAATAATGCATTTTAGTTTTTAGTAATTTAACGGATCAGTTATAAAAAAGGAATTTGTGTTAATGTCTGAAGTGCATATGACTAGAACAAGTTTAAAGTTGAAGAGTTTTGAAGTGGTTCATGAATTATGTGGAATGCAGTGGTGCTTAATTCCACAGAGGGACTGTTAAAGGTCTAGTCGACCTGTGTATTGAATTTTTGCCTAAGGCAATCATCTGTAGAAACTCGATTTCCTTATCTGAGCACATGTCCAGGTCCATAGAGGTTATAACTATACCTTGTCATGTACATAAGGATTACAAATGAGATCTAGGACTGGTGGCCATACGAAATCCAGTGGTGCAGGTAGGTACAGTGGGGAGGAGCTTCTCTCTAGGCCATGCAAACTGCACCACGATTGGCAGGGAATGCCCTGACAAGAAGTACATAGGTGGCGAAAGGACCACAGTGGCATGCCCAAAATTCAGCTCACAGGAGCAAGGAAGTCTGTGCTGTGGTTGAACAAGACCATGGTTGCAACGCATGGGTGAAGAGAGGCTGGAAAGGGTTGAGCAATATATCATATCTAACTGATTCTGATCAGAAGGATCAAAGCAGACTAAACGGTCTGCCTGGCAGCCCACCTTCACTGAAAGGGGACAGAGAGGGGATAATCAAGAACAAGCATTTATTGCTGGACAAATGAAAGCCATAAAATAATGTCTACCATCCAGAAGGCAAACATAAGACGCTGTCTATACATTGCTAGTTTCTTTCTTTACACTATGCAGACATGTTTTGAAATTTGCTTTGAAAACAGAGAAGTGAAAACACAAATTAATTTAATTCTTTAAGTCTATTTTTGCTAATACCTGAAGTAAACTGGGGTGGTAGCTTCAAAAGAGTCAAGACAACGAGTGATGGGTGGTGACTAAAATCATATGGAGATTTTAAAAAGATTTCAGTTCGAAAACATTCTTCAAATGATGAATGTCTGAGGGTAGCAGTGAAGTGGTGGCTATTTGAACCTAGTCAAGAGGAAACTGTGGTGTAGATGATAGCTTCTACCTCTAAAATCAGAAAGGGGATGACTGCAGAAATACTGGCACATGAAAATTACTGCATGGATACATTTTGAGGCTTAAGTGAACCAGGTACCTTGTCAATGCTGTGACTTGGAATCAAAGCTTAACATCCGTAAGTCTCCAACAAGACAATACACATTTGACAAAGCTAAATATATACTACCGTCTTCAGATTGCACTGCCTCTAAATGACTTTATATGATTCCAAAAAGATCTTAAAGGGTAGTTTGTATATAACGTGGATTGATAATGTGTATTCTCAGACATTGTTATGATGCCCAAACTTGAAGGAGTTCTGGCAGAGAGTTATCCCAGTAATCAATCCACGTATCAATGAGCCGGCACAGCTATGAGTTCAAATGGTTACTCTTTTCAAAGAAAATTCAAACAAACTGCCCAGCAACTGAAATGTGGTGTTGTTTTTAACTTACTGAAAACTAAGTAAGAAGCACCAGTGTTTAATGAATGGTTGTATTTAGCAGCAATGGAAAGATCAACAGCACTCTTAAGCACGTTGACAGAACCTAAAATCGAAAATTGGTCTACATTTTTATTGTATGTGATAAGTTCAGATGAGTGTAATTCAACTTATGGAAGGCACAAGGATCAAAAGATGAAGGGTAATATAAACTTGTGATATTTGCAGGCCATTTAGATCTGCAGAGGCCAACAAATTTGAAAGCAGTGCGGTATTAAATTGAAGAACAAGTTACTTATCTTTGGTAAAGCTCTTTCTGATAGATACTATCTATCCGCAAGTTCCTCACCTTTTGAATATTCCACAAGCATCAGACTGGATCAGGACATTTTACAGCAGTACCTTGGAGTGCTGGTAGGTGGCGCTGTGTGACTCCACACGGACTCTGCACCCCTCCAGAAATGAAGGGCAAAGTCTATGGAAGTGCTACTCTGGTACACTGTCAGTTGCTTTCAAGTCCAAAACACTTGGCCACACTACCAGACAGAGCCCCAACAGCTGATTGGTGTGCAGATTACTAGAGTTGGGATCTTATTAATAGAGCCCAACCACAGAAAGGATGGGAGGGTCGGTGAGGAATCTGCGGTTACATACAGTTTCTACCATACACAATGTTACCGAAGGTAAGTAACTTGTTCTTCTGAGAGAGATTTCCAGCCACAGATTCCTCACCTTTTGAATAGATACCAAAACAGTAACTATTTGATGGTGAGTCTGTGGATGGACTCAAACCAGAAAGTGGTGCAAGTCTGAGCAGGCAAAATGCTCCTCTCGGTGAACCTGATGTCCAGACAATAGTGCTCGATGAGTATATGGAGGAAAGCCCACATAGCAGGCAGGCAAATGTCCAGGACGGGACTCCACCCGCCAATGCAGTGGTAGCAACTTTGGCCCTGACAGAATGAACACACAGGGGGTGATTCTGACCGCGGCGGACGGCGGTCGCCGCCCGCCACGCGGTTCCCGCCGAAAGACCGCGGCGGTCATTCTGGCTTTCCCACTGGGCTGGCGGGCGACCGCCGAAAGTCCGCCCGCCAGCCCAGCGGGAAACACCCTTCCCACGAGGACGCCGGCTCAGAATTGAGCCGGCGGTGTGGGAAGGTGCGACGGGTGCAGTTGCACCCGTCGCGAATTTCAGTGTCTGCTAGGCAGACACTGAAATTCTTTTTGGGGCCCTCTTACGGGGGCCCCTGCAGTGCCCATGCCGCAGCACCCCCTACCACCATCCTGTTCCCGGCGGGAGAACCGCCAGGAACTGGATGGCGGTAGGGGGTGTCAGAATCCCCATGGCGGCGGAGCGCGCTCCCCCGCCATGGAGGATTCTCAAGGGCAGCGGAAAGTCGGCGGTACACCGCCGACTTTCCGTTTCTGGCCACGGCTGAACCGCCGCGGTCAGAATGCCCAGCGGTGCACCGCCAGCCTGTTGGCGGTGCTACCGCCGACCTCCGCCATGGCGGTAATTACCGCCAGGGTCAGAATGACCCCCACAGTCCCTTGGGAGACTGATTTTTAGCCAATGTATAACAGAATCTCATGCAAAGCAAGATCCAGTGGAAGATAGTTTCTTCTACAAAGCCCTGCCTTTTCTTTGCTCCAGAGAGCCGAACAAACAGATGGTTGTTTACCCAATGTTTTTTGGTAGGATATATGTACATGCTGTGTAAAAGATCAATGCTCTCTTGGGGTCTAAGCAATGGAGTTTCTCCTTCTCCTCAGACGGTGACACAGAGCACAAAACGTTATCAAGGAGTTATTTTGACTGACGTGGAACAGAGTCATAACTTTAGTGAAGAAGAATGCAAATGTCCGCAAAACAAGCTTATTTGGTAAGAAGGTGGTGTTCGACAGGTTAACACAGAACTAGAAACTCACTCACTACACACTACGCATCTTCTTGAAACCTGCGGCAGGAGTGGTATCAGCAGAAAGGCACACAGGAGTCCCAAGTTCCACTCAAGACAGAACATGTCTGAGGGAAGAGACAACTTGGAAACTCCAAGAAGAGTTGACACTGTGAGTTGTTGGCAGAGATTAACAGATCAAAACAAGGTTGTCCCCCATTTGTGGAAGACGCCTTGTGCCACTTCCTGGTATAACTTCCACTTATGATTCCTAGGAGCAGACTGCTTAGTTCGTCCAACATGGCATTTAATAATCCTGAGACGTGGTTCATCACCAGGAAAATTCCTTGGTGTTCCATCCACTTCCAGAGATGCTGAGCCTCCTGTCACAAGAAGTGACCCCACCCCACCCTGCTTGTTGCCGTACCACAAGGTGGTGGTGTGGAAAGTGGGCAACTGTATCAGTCTCTCCTTGATGGATAGAAGGAAGGCTTTCAACATTATGCGGCTGGCCCTCAGCTCTAGAAAACGGATATGGAGCCAGGGCGCCACAGGAGAACAGAGGCCTCTGATCTCCACTTCACCTAGATGGCTGCCTCATTCAGAAGCGTTGCATTGGTCACCACTGTCTGCTCTGGGTGGGGAAGAGAAAGGAGTCTGCAGCTGAGCCATTAGCAGTCCAGTAACCACGACTGAAAATGTTTTGCAGTCTTCTCCGAAATCTGTACATGGTTGTTGGAGAAGTCCCGTTGATGATAGGGCACTAAGGCCCTCATTAGGACCTAGGTGGTAAATGCCGCCTACCGCCACAGTGACTTCTTCCAAAAGAGCGTTGCCGTGGCTACCTACCGTCTGCCATATTATGACCGTAGCCGGAATTCTGCCAGGAGGGGGGTGTGTGTGTATGGGTGTGTGTGACTGTTTTTGTGTGCGTGCATGGGGGTGGGAGGCGCGTGGAATGCGTGGGTGCAGGAATGGGTGTGAGTGTGCTTGTATGTTGTGTTGTGTGAATGCGTGTGTGCTAGGATGTATGTCAGTGTGTGTTGATGTATGTGTGTGTAAGAATGTATGCATGCATGGGTGAATGTGGGTATGGGTGTGTGTATGCGTGTGTATGTCTGTGCATGTAGGTGTGTGTATGTCGGGTGGGGGAGGTTGGGGAAGTACTCTGGGAAGGGGGAGGGGGGCCGGAGGAGACCCTTATCAGTGCCAGGGAAGGAATTCCCTGGCACTGATAGTGCCTACCGCCATGGTTTTCGTGGCGGTAAAATTGCCACGAAAACCATGGCGATAGGAGGGGTCATAATCCCAAGGGTGGGACTGTGACGGCCGCCTGGCTGGAGACAAAACCGTCGATGTCATATTTTGGGGAAAGGTACAGCCAGCCTGTTGGCAGTACCTCTCTCCAAAATACCGCCATCCGCCAGGGACGTAATGAGGGCCTAAGACTTCAAATCCCACTGCAGAGCCAGCATGTGCCACCTGGAATGCTCCACCAGCGGGACTGCAGGAGGCAATCAGTGCAAGCAGCATCAGAGTCGACCTACTGAAATCCAGGACCGCGGTTGAAAGAGAGATCAATAGACTGAATGTCCTGGACTTTCTTTCCTGAAGGAAAGGCACAAAACAGAACCGTGCCCATAATGGCTATGATGAAGGGAGAGTCTGAGAAGGAGTCAGGCTTGTCTTTGGCACGTTGATAGTTAAGCTAATTGATAACAGGAGGTTCACTGCAGTCTGGAGGTGGTTAACAACCGTTGGGGCGAATCAATCTAGAACAGCCAGTGGTCGAGGTTAGGGGAACACTGGCACCCCTGACCTCCAAAAGTGTGCTGCCACCCCCGTCATCACTTTTGTGAGCACCTGAGGGGCACTGGTGAGACAAACTGCTGGTAGTACTGATCGACCTGCAGAATGGATAGATGTAAATAAGGGTCCTGTAGTTCCAACATCACCATTCAGTCTCCAGGGTCAAAGGCAGGCAAGACCTGGGCCAGAGTGAGCATTCTTAATTTTTCTTTCCAAAGGAAGGGTTTGAGAGGGCAGGGGTCTAAAATATAGTGAAGTCCTCAGTCTTTTTTTGAGCACTAGAAAGCAGCAGGAATAACAACCACACCCTACTTCTGGCATGGGCACTCTCTCAATAGCCCCTTTCTCCAGAAGAGTTTGCATTTCGTGCCGCAAAGTAGAGTTGGCCCTCTGTCAGTCACTGGGAGGACGGTGGAAGGTGCAGCTGGGAGAGAATGAAAGATAGGGAGTATTCAGCCAAACAATTTGCAGGACCCACCCATCTTGATGTTCTGGCTTTCCAACAATCATCGGATCCTGCCTCCCACCAGATGGCTGTGGTGCACTAAGGGCTTGTGAAAGCAGTATGGCAGGTGACGCTGCAGGGGCCATAGTTTACTGTACTGTCTATTGACCTTGACCACAGGGGGAGTGGGCACCACAGCATTGACTGCTAAATTGTTGGAAACCTTGTGGGGGTTGGATTGGCTGGCAGAATGTGATACCTCTGACAAAGCCATGAAAGGAATGTTAGGGCTGATATGGCTGGCAAGGTTTGGAAGATAAGCCCTGGAGCGTGCTGTGGCCTGGCTGTCCTTCAACCGCTCGAGAGCGGAGTCTGCCTTGTCCTGAACTAGGCGAGTCCCATCGAATGGCATGTTCTTGAGGGACGACTGGACATCACCTGAAAAATCAGTGAACAGCAGCCAAGCGGGAAGGTGAATTGATACACTGGTGCCAATGGCCTACCCGATGGAATCTGTGGAGTTCTAGCCACAATGAATTGTTAACTTGACTGCTTCACAATCATCCTGTGCGGCCTGGGCAAGCCCAGGTCAGAGATCTTCAGGAGCACCTGGGAGGACTTGTGCCATCAAATCCCACAAGGAATGGAAATAGCACCCCATCAAACAGTTGGCATTCACAGATCGTAGCACCAAGCTGATCGTCAAGAAGATTTTTTTTCAAGTGTCTCCAACTGTTTTGACTTCCTATAGGGGGGTCGGGAATGGGTAGTTGAGAACGTGTTTGGACAAGTTGTTAGCAGAAGCGTACACCACTGATGAACAGAACTACACCAAATTTAACAGAGAGCTAGACATTGGTCCAGATAGAGATTTAGTGTAAATCCGTTCAGTGTTTTTTTTTTTTTTAGAAATTAAGACTTAAAAACGTTTGTATATTTCACGCCATGGAGGATTCACAGGGCCGAGAGATGTTAAGATGAGACTGGATTGGTTGCCACCATATCAAGAGGATGTGGCGGCGGCCATTTCAGGACTCTGGAATGAGACTCCAGTCCTGAAAAACAGTTTACAAATGTAAGAAAGAGGGTAGAAATACCCTACCCCCATTGGCTTGGTTGCCGGTGGTGTTGGTCCCAGAGGGCAGAGGGACCCTCACAGAGCCAGAAACAATTTTTAAAAACATTTTACAGATCATTTGCTTTTGATACATGAATCTGTGGTAAGGAGAAGGAGGCATGCAGCCCCCTCCCGAGTCCTCCGGAGGCCCTGGGGTCTCCATTACCTGGGAAAGATATCTAAATCAAGGGAAGTTAGGCACAGCGCCTTACCCCAAGCGATGAGGTCCCCATGGCCAGTATTGGCACTGGGAGGGGGTGGCATGCCCTTCTCCGCTCCAAATGATTTTCAGCCTCCTAGGGATGGGGGTCCTCCGGTTCAGTTTTGGATGGGGCAGGGAGGCGTATGAGCCCCTCTCCTTTTAATGAATTTCAGCCCTGGAGGATGGGGTCCCCGGGGCAGCCATGGCTTGTGGGTAAGAGGGCCACACTTCCCCCACCTTAATATTTTTTTTTTAAAAGATAGTAATAATAATTACCAGCTCTCGCTAGCACCCATGATGGGTGTTGGCAGGGGAGCAGGTGAAGCCGTAGGCACTGTGGTGCTCCATATTAAAATAAAAAACACTAGGTGTCCTGGCTGGGTAGGAAAACTATTTTTTCTATGCAAACCCAACTCACAAATAAAGCTATGAAAAGTCACATACATGCACACTGGAAGCATGAAAATATTACACATAAGCAATCCATAAACATGGCAGCTCTTCTGACCGTGGCAGAAAGGCTTCTGTGGTTTAGTCTGGTTTTCATGATGTAAATGCCTTTACCAATAGATTATATAAAGTTACTGGTGTTCACCTTTTTTGTATCTTTGAAACTTCACGTATCAGCTTCATTTTTCATGTTCTGTACTTCTTTTGTTGGATGAGACCCAAAGATGGTTCAACTGGAGATGGTGAATACATTGTTTTTGGATGAAAAGCACAACCAGGATGTGTGCTGCAATCTGTGACACTTATTGAAGGAGTTAAAATGAGTGGCGTCCTTCACTAAGTAAATAACATTTTGAAGTGGTCATGTCATCTTTGATCTCTAGAAAATACTCTTTTTATTTTTTCCTCGGAACATGTTCAACAATGTACTCAAAGATGTCCCACAAAAATTCAGTCACCCCAAAAGGGCTATGGAACGAGCCGCTCTCAAATTGGTAGAGGATCTCCTTAAACAAAGAATCCCTATGCCTGCTCTCCTTCTCTGAAAATGCTGCTAATGCTAAATGAGGAGATCTACACTTTTTCCATTGCTACAGTAACTATGAAGAGTACCAGGTGTTGGATTTTCAGAGGAGTTTTAGACCCATTTCACCCATCCTTTATTTCTTATCTAGTCTCCTTTTGGATGGATGGAGAGTGAGAAAAATAGCCATTAATTTTTCAAAGATTCCAGGAACCAATGTGTTGCTTGGTTTGCAGAGCCTGGAAGATTATGGATCTTTGGCAAGACGAGTGAAGCTTCTTAGGCTTCTTGGTAGCCCAGTTATTAACTTTGTAACAAGTAACTCCATTATCCACTGGTGAGATACACAAGGGGATGAAACTTGGCGACTGAGGAAACCAAACATTCTGGACAGAATCTGAATCTCTGTATGGCATCCTGTGATGCCTGCTAGGTAATGTAGCTAGCGTGAATTGTCTCAGACGCCTTGGGCTATCCTGTAACCTTCGGGACATTCTCTAGGACTGTCGTCAGATGGATGTCTGAAAGACAAATGTCCAATACATTCCTCCCTACCATGTACATTTCTGGGGTGAGGTATTGGGCGTTTAAGTGCGTGCCTATTGTGGTGATGCCCATATGGACCATCTGTCCTTAGTCTTTAGTAGTAATGCTTTTTGTGAATAGACACCTCTTCCCTCAGAAACTGGGAGGAGGAGATGTTGGGTTAGTGTAGGAGAAAAAGCTGCAGTCATGTCTGATGGAAGTTGTACTGCTTCTGGAGTGCTTGGCAGAGTACCCGGATGTGGGGAAATCAGGTGGTAATTCTCTGAAATTGGAATAGGTATTCTGTCCTCAGCAGTGGGTCGCAGGAAGTATAGAAGAGTTTGATCCTTTCCATAACTTTAGGCCTGGTCTGTGAGATACTGTGCCCTTTGTGTACAGAATAAAGAAATAGATACCTTGACTGTCTGCAATGTGCATAGCAAATAAATGGATTTCAACAATAAAAGGCACAGACCCCAAGAGAACTTATCCTGTGGTGTGAAAGGCTGACATGATGCACAAGCGTCTCAACATAGATTGAATTTTCCAAGTGCTCCTTTCTTGACTTGGAGGTGAAATCCCTCAATTTCTGTACTTTTTAGTCTGATGCTAGACTAGAAGATGAGGGAGACCCTCTACATCATTCTTCTTCACACTGCACTGAGACCCTTGAGTACCACCAGATCCTTCTCACTGCTTTGGACAATCAGGCCTTAGCCGCAAATCTGATTTTATGGCAGAACAGTCTGTATGTATGCTCAGAAGGCAGGTGGGGCTGGGTCAACTGACAAGTGATCTGGGAAGCAGTAGGTGGCAAGGAGAGTGAACATCACACCTAAAATTGGATAGAAAAAACTGAGGGATCAGTCAGCATGAAGAAAGGACTGAAACAGGCATGACTGATGTAAAAGTGACATACCGAGTAAAGCGGTAGCTCCACTGAGAGGAAGGAGAAGAAAATGTCCTGACGCAGAATCCGGGTGTATTTGGCAAACGGGAACAACAAGAGACAGCAAAATAAGTGCACAGCTTGTCACTTAAACTATTTTCTCATTGGCGGACATTTCAAAATACAGTGGGATTTAGTACTCCACCTACCCGCCCAAGGTAGGCAGAAGTAATGATTTTATGTAAAACAATAAGAATAATATTATGCATGTTTCTTTCTTGCCACTCAACACAGCAGCAACTGAAACAATGAATCACACAATCAAGGTGATATTGCAAAGTAAAACAGTGAATCAAAGCAGCTGTGACCCAGATAACATCCTTCTTAGGCCATGGGGTCAATAGGAAAACACTATCCAAGTGAAATGCAGAGCAGACCCCCGTGGACCATTCAGAGTTCGATGATGAACCTCATTTGTCCACTGATCTGCCTGCAAAAGAAAAGAAAACAAAAAAGCAGGTATTAGGTACCTTAGTGCTATAGAAGGTTTTATATTATTAGCTGCTGTGTCTTTATTAAAATGTTGATTTCTTGCCTATAATTAGGGGACATCGATTTTTTTTTATGGAGGCATCAAGGCTTACAAATATGCAAGTTAAAAGCTTTGCAACGATTTACACAACAAATTAAACAGCAGCTCTTTCCATGGGCATACAAAAGAAAGATTTAAATCTAGAGGTGCCAGATCAGTCAGCAAAGTAAAGTGGGCTAATAAAACCAGTGCCTTGCAAGAGCTATACAAAGCAACACAGAAAGCACCGAACAAACCAAAGTGGTAAACAAAACTCTCTCTGAAGGCCACTGGAAGGCTGAATGCTGAAGTGAACCCCTGAGATCTGCCGGCTGCTCCTCAAAGGCACAAAAGCAGGAAATACCACAAAGCACAAGGTGATCACGGCAGGAAAAGCTGGATAGTAAACAGAAGTTTTCTTGTCCCTAGCAGGGGAATAACAGACGTCTTCCAGATGAAACACCAACAGCACTGTAAGCTCTTCTGTAAAATTGGACAGTGGAACATAGTCTGCTTCAGACGTTAATGTCATTGCCAGTTTGCCAAAATGTAAAAGGACAAGAATGACATGCCATAAGGATAGGGATTCCAGGTCTTCGAAGGGAGGTGTTCTTAAAGTGCGTGCAAACTAAAGGGGTGCTACCCACTGTAAAGTCACCAAAGGGAAATGATTGGAAGAAATTATTGATTGATATATTATTCGAGCCTTACTTCTTATCTTCATTGAAAAGATGTAAAAAACGTAACTAGATTAAATGAATGGGCGAAAAAGGTACGCAGATTCTACTCCCACCACCAGTAGAGTCAACATCCAATACCTTTAACCTGATAAAAGACCTAATACTTTAAAGAATCCAAACGCAACATGTAAACAGATTGGCCTAGGCCGTGTGTAGACACACCTCAATAAACAAATAAATACGGTACAAGGTAAAGGGCATCGGGTGCAGCGTAGGAAATTCACTCCGCTGCCATACGTGAAAGTTCACTTACAAGGGCAGATAACACTGCGCACATCACAACCCACCGGAGCAAGTCATCCCAGGCAAACAAGCTGAGATTGTTAACACTGTGCCCAGAGACATATACATCGACCAACCTGCTTCAGCCTGCGTGAACACGGCCCACTCATTGGAGGGGGGAAATAAGACAGGATGAGGTACAAGTCAATGTCTACATATGTAAAGCAGGTGCTGATAGGATGTACTTCTTGCTGCCTGATCCGATCCACCGTCCTTCACTCTGATCAGGCTCTAAGACACTTCCAACATGGTGGCTAAGGCAAGAAAAGTGAACAAGATCAGTCAAAGCACAATAAATCAGGATGCTAAACAAATGGACCCACAGCCTCCCGAAGCCTAGCAACAGGGAGATTCCCCTAAAATGTCCCCTGCAGGCTTGCTGTGCGCTGTCATGGAATCAGGCTGCACAGTGGAACAGAAAATGAACACTATCTTGATTGACACGAATCTCATTAGCGCCGATTTTAGAAAGTTCCCCGCAGGACCAAGACCACAGGAAAGGCGGTATATAGACAATTACATCAAATGTTTTAAAAAATGTGCAACACTATCAAACTCTCTAGTTCAAACTGCACCCTGGAAGTGAGAGCGAAGAATAAGGGGAGATACTGCATGCAGAAATAATGTGAGATTACTGGCCTTCCCGGAGAGCTGTGCATGTTAGCTAGTGGAATTTGTTTATCAGAAAAATGGATCCTTGAGACTTTGCAACCTGTGGGGCTTTCAAATCCTTTTCTATTCTATTCTTTTGAAAGGGCACACAAAGCCCTGGCACTGAGATCGAAGTCGTACGACATACCAGTGCTTAATTTGTAAAAAGGTTCCGGTGCCCGAATCTCTCTGCTCTCGGCGGCCTGTGCAGTTGAACTTTGGCGTGACACAACCAAAGGATGGTAGTCTTCAACCTACTGCCCCTTTCTCTAATTTCTATCAGGTCTCTGCGCTCTCCCTTCGTGACGGTTTTGCAACTATGTGAACAGAATTTTAAGTTCAAGTGGTTCTTCCCAGCGAAAAACAGAATAATCAGGAACGGAAAGTCACATTTCTTTCAATCACCGGTAACTGCTTGTGATTAAATAGATGGCTGCGAGAAACCTTGCAGTCACAATGGAGAATGGCACCAAGCACAAGCCCGGATCCTCCTGCGTGAGTCAGGAACTTAACGGCTCTGCAAGAAATAAGCACCAACTCAAACCTGCATCCAACAAATAGAGTACTTTAATCAATGAGAGCTGTCCAACTTTACTCTTCTAGTGAAGTGAAACTATTACGCCTTTAGGGCCAAGGTTTAACCTCGGAGGGAATCTGAGTGGAGGGATAGTCACATCTTACCTCCACCCAAAACTGTTTCCCATGCTATGAAAGAAGCCAAGGGCTCCAAGCGTCCTTCATGTTGTAAAGGTTGCACCAGGAGCTGTGGCCTAAAGTTCCCCATATCTGCCACTGGGCTTTGTAGGTTTCCTTTACTGTTAATTCTTGTTCTGTTTATTTGGGTGGCTGCTCAGATGCCTTTTTCAAGTTACGCACGTGGATTATGGGTTGAGGAGCAGTTGGTTGGGATTCTTATAGAAATTTCAAAGGTCGGGGAGAGGATTACAGATGCTCTTAGTTCTGCGTGAGTTTGGAAATGTTTGGTGATACTGTGATGGATAAGGTCGATCTGTGGTAGTTTCGAAATACGAACCCCATTCTTAACATAGCAGGGAATTTTAAAACGTCGACCTGGAATGTCCATGGGTTAGATGATTATAGGGGCATGAGAGTATCTTCACTTTTAAAAAAACACGCAGAAGTAAATGATGCCTTTCTCCAGGACTCTCGCTACAATAAAAAAAAAAAAAAAAAGACAGCCTAAGCAGAAAATGGAAAGGGAAAATACTTGCAACAAACTTTTCCTCCTATTATGGCGGGAAAGGTACCACTAAATATCCAGACAAATAAGACTGACCGATAGGGAAGATTTGCTTTTCTTGCCGGTCTAATGAATGGCACAAGCTGGGGCAGTTAAATATACATGCACCATCGACACCGGGTCCCCTGATTTTTCCTGAATAAAGAGTAATTTAGTCTCCACATATGCAGATTTACTGATAATAGAGGCTGGAAACTTTAAATGGGTAATGTCAAGCATAAGGCCCCTCTGTAACAGGCCACTGATTCCAAGATGGGACAGAGGAGAGACCAGTCTCCCGATTTGACTTAATTGGTCTTCGGAAACTAGAGTATCTGGCATCATCGTCCCACCACTTCTACTCTCCCTCTCACGGATCCTTTAGAATAGATTTTTGGAAGTAGGACACTCGTGAACCTCTGCCAGGAGTCAGTATATTCAAGCGGAATGGGTTTAAATTCTCCCTTCTAACCATCATGTATTCATTGACGGGGCATTTCTCAAGGAATTCATTGTGGAGACCCTGCTCAGAAACCCTGTCGGATCCAAAGTTTAGACAGATGGTGACTAAGGAATTGAGAAACTACTTATTGCTCATTGAGGGGGGTCGAAATGAACAGAACGGGAATGCGATAAAAGCAGCTTTGAGTGGTGGAGGCATAGGATGAATGTATGGGGTATGACTAAAAGTGGGAAAGTGGCATATAACATGGAAAACAATGTAGCTCATATGGAGAAGGTGGCAGTGAGAGAGCCACAGCAATTGATGAAGACTATGCTCAGACACAAGTTGGGAGGGGACAACTGTAAACTAACTTAGACAAGTTCTTATACCTCCAATAAACAGCATCTTCATAGAGAGGGGGAAAATTGGGGAAATACTAGCATTTCTATTGCGCAGAGAGAAACTAAGACAACATTCTCAAAATAGCAGGCACACATTCTTATATCAACAGATCCTTCACTAGCTATGTAGACAGACTGTACTCACAGACCTGCCACCATGACAAGACAGAATTTCAGCTGAATGCCGAGCTCTCCGAATGGTCATTGGAGCAGAAATCTTAACTAGATGCCCTGCTACAAACAAAAGAACTGACAATTACATTTGAAGGAATTTCTGGGGGCAAAAACCCAGTCTGAAGGGCATCTCCGTTAAACTATAAAAACTGGTCAGGAACACATTAATGGAGTAAGCCCATGCAGTACGCCTGTAGGTATTTGTAAGGGGGAGGGTCTGGGAACAAATGAAAGGCACCAATAGTGGTAGTTTTGAAACCTGACATGGATCCTACAGATTGTACATCTCACAGACCCTCGTTGATGCTAAAAGTAAACATGAAGATTCGTAGCAAGGTTCTCACCGATCGCTTCCTCATGGTGCTTTCTCACTGGATTCATTCAGACCAGCCAGTATTCATCCCTCATGGAAACACTACGATAAATCTAAGAAAGCTGGTGCATATCCATCGTTTTCTACACTTCAGTAGTGAAGATTATGAAAACACCTTTGATACTGTCAGTTGGGAGTATTTGTTTAAGTCTTACATCACTTAAATGCATGTCCAGGATTCAGAGACTGGAACAGTTTGCAATACAAAGCTTGCAGAGCAAGAGTAAGAATACGTAAAGTTATCCCAGGCCCTTTGGATTTGCAGTGGGGCACCAGACAGGGGGGTATGGTATCGCTCCTGCTATTCGCCTGCTTTAGAGCCTCTTGCTGTTGTACCGGTGACAGAACTGTTACAATAAGGAATTAGAGCAAGACATATCAGTCTCCAAATAAGCAGACAATGGGCTGGATTATTTTGGTCCTCTGAAATATAGATTCGTCACATATTAACTGCATTAAAACCATTTAGAGTGATATTGGGGATGTGAATCACCCTGTCAAATCACGACTATTATCATTAGGTACACCTTATGGAGAAGCCAAGAACTGAACTACCGGAACTAGGTCTCAATAGGCAAACAGTTTCAAGTATCTGGGAATAAGAATAGTGCTGAATACCAATAATTCAACCGAACTTTAAATAGGCAGGGTACTTGAACAAACTAGTAATCTGATACCGTTTTGGTCCTCTCTTCTACCATCAATAATGGGGAGGATAGCAGTAATAAAAATGACAGTATTATTCAGGTCCAGGTATTCCGCTCCAGCTGATTCATATGTAGGCTCCTAGATTATGGTTAGAGGTACTGATACTACCGTATGAGAGGAAGAGGCATGGGCTAGATTCAGAATAATAGATGGCTGCTCAACTACAGTACCTAGTACGCCATCTCAATGTGACTCCAAAGTATAAAAAACAGGTCTTGGCTGGATGTCGCAGTGAAGGTGAGATTAACCAACTATTTATGTTGAAAAGAAAAAAGGTCCTGGGACCTAACAACTGGTAAGACGTATGTTAGAAATGTGGATGGCGGTAACTAAGAGACTTTTGAAGAAGGCACCATTTCATGGTAGTAGGGAAATATGGAACTATTCAGAACTACATTCCCTAAAGAAGAGAGGCACATGGGGTGGGGGATGGTTATGTAATTGATGGAGGACCTGTATAGTGACAATCAACTGAACGGAAATGGGCAATTTCTATTTTATGCTTGATTGTCAAAAAACATTAGGTTACTTCAGGTAGAGGTTCCTGGTAAGTGCCTGGATTCAGAAACAACAACTACATTATTGGGCCTAAAGACTGTCTATCGGGTATCGTCCATACACAAATCTCTTAGCAGGGAACGCACAATACACTTGGGGATTATAGGTAAATGGAATAATGATCAATCGCATCCTTTGATCGATACAATGTAGGAGAAAACGTACAGAGCTACTGAGCTACACATCTGAGACTTCTAACAATGCACAATTTAGGTTTATCTAGTGGAAATATATCCCTAGAGTAGAGTTTACACCAGTAATCTGGAAGAAAATGTACATTCTCCGTCTAGGTATGTGCTCTAAATGTAAATCGCTATAAAGCGGATTTAGTGCATGTGACATGGAAAAGAGTGATTGTGGCAATATTCAAGAATGCTGTGGTAAAAAGGCAGGGAGTAGGCTTGGGAACCTTGATAGAGGATACACAAGAACACTGCCTCCGATTATTTCCACCTGCCCATCCCCCCCCCCCTAAATACTAACAAAACGGAATACAAGTTTCCTGTGCTATACTTTTAGTGCCAGTGAAGAGACACATTTTGATACACTGGACACACCATGATGGTCCAATTTTGGGGAAATGGGTAAAAGATGTATGCGAATGGGCAGTGACAGAGGAAAAAAAGAAAGTTGTTGGTTGGTACAGAGGGTAAAATAGTAGAAGGCCTATACGACTTGGGACAAATACTGGAGAAGTTTAGCGAAACTGAAAATGAAACTGAGCCTCCCATGCAGATAGCGGTATTAATGAAGTTTCTTCATTCATCATACAACAGATAGTTGGGTAATGGTTGTTGTCACGATGACCAACATGAATCATCTTGCTACAGCTGTGAACACTTCGATTGGAGTTTTCTTGTTCTTGATCATTTAGCTGGCATTGTATGTATATGAAGCACTCTGTTTTGTTACAATTCTAAAATCAATAAAAACAGTACAGGTTTCACCGCAATTGTTTTCAATAACCACAACAAACACGTTCTTCCAAATAATTTGGTCGGCACTAATGAATAAGTCAATGAGTAATTACATTTGTATATACAAACATATTTATCTCCACAAGCTGCAGAGATCTGATATTATTTGCCCAGGTGCTGAGTAAAGTATTTGTAATACTCTAGTAGGAACCAATTTTTTGTCTGCTTTCTCAGGAGATAGGAAAGGTACCCAAATTGTAGTTAACGGTCCTCTTTCTGGGTTCAGCATTGGCACTGGTTTTAAGATTTTCTTTAAAACACACAAAGGGATCAATCTTGGTCCATGGACTCTGGCTTTGAGTTTACTCCAGAGTTTTTTTTTAAAAAGATGGTGCAGACCAGCAAAGAGAATTCGCATCTCAAGAGAAAATAAAGACTGGCTCTAATCAAAGTAATGAAGGCCGGTTCTCTAATCTTATACTTCCGAATTTCTTCATCTGCAAAAGTAAATGAAGTAAATTGTGCCGTCCTTTATTCTTGAAAATAATCACCTGGGCTACAACTTCTTCACACAGTTGTGTTCCTTTATAAAAGTGTGCTGTGTGTGTCTCCAATACACTATTTGGAGATATTAGCTTTTAAACAATTTCAGTGGGGATATCTGTGGAGAGTCAGGGTCATATGTATGAACACTTTTTCCGATAGACACAGAATGGGAAAAAACCTTTGCTACATCTGGCCCTCAGTTTCTTTTAGTGGACACAGGCTCCTTGAAGAGTATAATTTGTGAGGTTTCATCGCCAAAAATCACCATTTAGAGAATTTATTTTGAAGGGTGATCTTACCAATGATGGTATTTTCGCAGACAACTATGAAGGTTTTGGTGATGAGTTTCTTAAAAGGCCTCAGGTTTATGTTCTGGTGTGGCAATCTTCTCAACGACACCAAAGTCGTCATTGGTAACATTCACTTAAGAATGTAGGCGTCTGTGGCGTTCTCAGCAAAAGAACTAAAGATACTTAGCCGACAGGGAAACAAAAAATAATGTCTTCACTACACTACAGTAGCGTTATTAACCTTCGAATTTCTCTGGACCCCACTAAATCACTACAGGACGCTGGAGAATCCAACCTAAGCAATTTCTATGATATCAACCTCAAAACAATAACTGAAAATTCAGAAACGAGCATACATCAAATAAATACACAAATGATAAAGAATTTTATTTAATTCACACAAAAAAACACAACATTTTTATTTGAATGGAAAGACTGGAGCTTTTCAAAATTGGTTTTGATTTCTAAAGGACGATGCAATGCTGGATTCTACCATATCAGACTTCTTTGCCCATAATGAATGCTTTTTTTTTTTTTTTTTTAAGTCGGTGCATACCAGTTCTTCAGTTAAGGCCACTGCTCGTCATACTAAAATTCTATTTGCTGTACTTGGGCTACTCCCATGAATCATAAGAATACCAACTTAATTTGTATCCTCCAATTTTTAATTTCTTCAGACTTTTTTAAATCTTGCTTCTTTATACACATCAGCTTTATTAATCAACCTAATCATATTAAATTTTCTAAACAGTCGCAGACCTTAAGGGGTTCACATACCACAGATTAAGAAACAATGCACTGGAGGTAGTAGTAACAGGTCTAACCTAAAATGGCCAGGTAAACAATTATTTAGACAAAGGAGATGAGATGTTTAATCAGGATTCCTACTGCAGTGTAGGCAATAAGATTCATTAATAATCAATTGTTCTTCTTTCCTGGAAGGTTTGCTAGCATTCCAACTCCTATTATTGGTGGTAAAAGTTTAACCTGTAAGAATGTTAACATTTAAAGAAAGAGAACCTGATTTTTCAACAAACAAAAAGGTTTCTAACATTTTCGGTTCTTGCTTTGCTGAGAAGTTACTATATATTACAACTTAATTTATTGTGCTCTAACATGAAATCAGCTGTGTTTGAAGGTCGGTCACATCTGATGCACTTACTAACAAAACAGTGTTCACAACATATTGGACTGAATTTGTTAGGAGCTAGTAAAACAAGTATCAGTCTAGAGAGTTAGCATGTACTGGTAGCTATAGTGAGAATGTTCTATTTATCTCCACCTTATCTGATAAAATTGCTTAACACAGTTTTTGCATGATAAAAGAAAGTGAGGACTCCCTTAAACCAACAAATGTAATTTGGCTTCCAGGACATAAAACGTGTCAGTTAGTTAGCTGTTGAAAAAAGGCCACAGACCATTTGAAATACAAAATAATTTCAACATTTCACAGGACTGTGGAACATCTAACAAAGCTTGTATGAAAATGTAAGTGTTGCAGAACCGTCCCAATTACATGCAGCTGGCAATGAATAGCGATAATGAATCTGCATAAATGAATACTTTTAAAGAACTTGCCTTGTGCTGGGCTATGCCGGCTTATAGATGACTTAACTGGCCTTGGTGAAGTTGCTGATGAGCTCAGATATCCTGCTTGGCGCTGATAGTCCATCAGCTGTTCAGAGCGTTTCATGCCAACCGTTGGCTTAATAGTTTCGAGTCTTTTTAATAGGGCCTTTACAATACACAAAAGAAAGATGCATGTTAAGATACCAAGCTGCAATTCATTTTTTGTGGTATTGACAGGAACCACACTACTTACTAATAACGAAATTGCTTTGCATGTATATTTTCTAAATGTGATTCAAGTATGCATAAGTTTATCCAACACATTTTATTTCATGAACAATACCAGCACCGCAAAATATGTTAACTGGATATCATATGTGGCCAGGTTTTAGTCTGCAATTTCTGAAGGGCAAATAAACAAGTTAGGATATTCAAATAATTGTAGTATACTTCTTTGAATGGCCAGATTAGCTACTCCCTGGCCTGTCAATCACACTAAATGTGTAACGTGCTAAATCTGTATCAACATCCCTTCCAGAATAAGGAAGACACATTTGGAGTAAGTCACATTTTGCATTCGTTCTAATGACACCAGAATATTTTATTTGCCCAGGATGAATGACGACGAAGAGAAGTAGTAACTCTTGTTCAAATCTCTCTCCATGTGGTCTTTCACATGCTAAGTTCTCTTTCCCACACTTTTAATAGTGACATCCCCCATTTCCAAAGCATATCAATCAGGCAGCCACTACTTTTCTGAATCAATGCAAGAAAATAGTAATTCATGGATCAACAAAGCAAGGCCAACATACAGGGCCCAAAATCACATAACGCACACCGATTTCTTCCCAATCAATTTAGAGATTAATCTTGGATTGCAAAAGCATCTCCAGAATTGACATCAACTACAAACCTCTTATCACACATAAAGCATCCCTCTTTCCTTAAAGAAGACCCTTAGATACTGCCAATCAATATTTCCTCTAATCAAACAACAGAAAAACAATAAAAGGACTGGCCCTCTGTTTGAGCGAACTGGGCAATATTAAGATCCCTTACCTAAAATCAAACTAAAGTGCTACAGGAAAACCAAATGTCACATCCACCAAACCAGGCAAGGGAAAGAATGTCATGCAGTATTTGGTGGTTATGAATATCCTTAGTCTGCACCTTCGGACTCTAATCCACAGGAGTGGGGTCAGCTATAATAGGAATAAGTAACAGCTGCAAGACTTTAATAGTTGCGGAGACCAAAAAAGAATCAGAATCCTAAGAACACTGCAACAACAAACATTATGCGGTCAGTCTTTACATACAGTATTTTTACCAGTAGGATGAACCTGTAGCACTTTCTGCAATTCGGACTGTCTGTCCCCATGGTTCAGAAATGTAACACTGAGAAGGGTCTAGGTTACTGGTATCTCTATATGATCTGTCCTTGTACAGGAATGTCTCCTGCATGGCTCAATGGAACAGGCAGCACTGCCCTAAATTTCCCAAAGTAAGTTTCGGAATCTTTTAGCGAAAATCAAGGGTGCACACTGAGGGCCTCTGACAATGTGCTGAGTCTTAAGTCGGGGCTCTGAAAGGATGCTCACCTATTTTACTAAGGAGCATCTACATTTCTCTCACAGGACTGGGAAATAGTATGTGGTGGCGGCAGATAATCATACTAGTCCGGCAGGACTTTTTATTGGACTCTCCTGCTAAAGAAAGGAGTCTTCCTGTCCCTTTACCTGAGCTTTTTGCTCTATCTATGTGGGACATGGATGGTAAATTAATTCTCTGTGCATGTGCTGCAGAGCCTAAGATAGCAGCATCCTACTAATGATCCCCAAGGACAAAGGAACATGAATCAATTTTGGATCTTCTTTGTAAGAGTGTTTCACAAAATGGACACAGCACAGTGTCTGAAAGACAGGGAATTAAGACTAGAGGTAGCTCCTAGGACATTCTCGAAGGTCTCTGAAGTGGACTAGGCTTGTGTGAAAGAAGAGGGGAAGAAAGAAGTCCTTTAAAATGTAAGGTCAGTCTCTGAAACCATCCAATTCCATTCTTCCCCAGAGGTGTGCACAGATGCATTTTGTCCACCAGCTAGGTGAGGGAAACCCATGTCCTTTAGAGCCATTGCCCTAAATCCAGCCCTCTAGTGCTTTGACTGAGGAGTAAACAAAGTCTACCCAAGTTTGGTCTTGACCTTTTCGGGTATCCCTAAACTTGACTCTCTGTTCCTCTGTGGTGAGTCTAAATCCTTCAACAAGAGTCTCTTTTACATGGGGATAGGACTCAGCCTCTTCCTCAGGAAGGGTCAGAAGTCTGTCTCTGCCCTTAGCTGGAAATAACTCCCAAAGTAGAGAGTCACAGTGCTGTGAACAAACCTTTCTCATCTTGCAACATCTCTCAATTGCTGCAAACCACTTGTCTATGTCATCACCTGCACCGTACGCTGGGACAATCCCTTTGGGGACCTTAGGGTAAAATGAATCATCACTTTCCGACCATCTTTGGGAACTAGTCCCAATCTAACGCTTACTCTTCTAGGGCTAGACTCCTCTCTTCAAGCTGAAGCTTCCTCTCCTTCAGGGATTCAGAGAGAGTTGGTGAAGCTTGCTCTCAAGAGTCCTACTCCTCCTTCCAATAGGAGGGCTATTAGAGTGACTTTGTACACTTCCGACTGGTGAAGGAGGTCTGGGAAAGGGTTGAGACTCAAAGTCCTCCCCACCTTCCCCTTCACTTACTGAGGCCAAGGCATTCTCCTCTACTCGTACGAGTTCTCCTTCTGAGGTGGAAGTCTCTTCCCTAGTTTTCTCTTCCTCAAATGAGGCTGGGGCCTCTACAAGGTCCTCTCTTTTGGCAGTAGCCCTAAAGCTAATGCCCCTAGCAGTGCACATAGCCCTCAGATCATTGATCTTGAGGATGGTCGGAATAGACTGATCGAGGCTCATGATATTCTCGATTGTGCACTTGTTTATCTAAGGAGTTGGGTACTTTTTAAAACTCTTAAAACTCTTTCACCTGACTACCTTAGCTTGCCATTAAAGCCCAAAAATAAGGAAATGCCCCTGGGCCAGACGGCATTCCCTCAGACATGTTTAAATCGGACCTGAACTATTGGGGCCCCTATGTCAACAGGGTCACAAATGCTGGCTTGGCAAGCAGAACTCATCCTCGGTCTTGGAAGGGAGCAATCATTGTCCCCATACACAAGAAGGGGGAGAGGAGTATTCCGGGAAACTATAGACCTATTAGTCTTCTGGATAATTTACAAAAAATCTTTTGTCACCAGGTATTACATCGGCTAAAAGAGTGGGTTGAAGATAATCAAGTGCTTAGTCACCTCCAGGCGGGTTTCAGGAATAAAATAAGTACAATTGACCAGGTATTTCGCTTCCCTACCATCAAATGGAAAACGGTGGCTGTGGACGCAGGGAAGCTTTTCGTGGCATTTGTAGACCTGAAATCCGCTTTCGCTTTTGTTCCACGCTGTAAGTTATGGGAGGTCATGAGCAAAACGGGGGTGACGGGCCCCATGTTAAACATAATTAAAGATCTGTATTCCGATAACTTTGCCAGAATCCGATGGGGGTTAAAACAAGAGTTAACAACTGAGATCCCCATACGTCAAGGGGTGAGGCAGGGGTGTGTGCTGGCCCCTACTCTCTTCCTCTTATTTATAAACACATGCATTCCTTACCTTCTGGATTGTTCTAATGATGCTCCTAGATTGGGAGGTCGAAAGACTCCATGTCTGCTATTTGCAGATGATACCTTGCTATTATCGCAAACGGCCGTTGGGCTCTCCAATTTGCTCACAAAATTTGTGGGCTTTTGTAAAGACCACAGCCTGGAAATCAACTCAACTAAAACCAAGTACATGGTATTTGGGGACACAAGACATAAAACGAAGAGACATATATACTTGGAGGGTGTCATATTGGAAAGAGTCAGTGACTGACTATCTAGGGATCAAACTGGAGGAATCTCACAAATGGCATGCCCATTTATTAAAATCATCCATGAGTTTAAAACAAAGGCCGGGCGGTATCGTGAGATATGCAGTGGGGTCTCCCAGATTGGCTATTACCCCCGCCATAGAAATATAAAAAACCCAAGTAAGGGGGGGGGGAGCCCTGTATGGGGCAGAGCTATGGGGCTATTGTAACCTGGAGGACCTAGAAAGGGTTGAAAATTCCTTCTTAAAGATGCTGTTAAAAGTACCTACTAGTACTCCTACCCTGCCAATCCGGATGGATTTAAATCTCTATTCCATCGTACATATTGCTGCTCTAAGACCGCTCTTATATTGGATTCGGATTTGGTCATCAGATATCTTTAGCCCGTATCGAGATTGGTTGACTAACTTGGTGAGCACCAGTACTACTAACAAAAATCAGGTGGTGTACCTGTGTGGAAGAAACTTTTACTAACCTTGGGCTGGGAAATTACTGGTCAGATCCTTCCCTCCTCCCGAAAAATGCTATTCAGATTGTGAAGGATGCCTATTGGCTAAACGTTCAAACAATCAAATTAGCAGAAGTCTCCACCTCTACCATGACTAGCAGTTTCTTACAAATTAAATGCCACTATGTGTTTGAGCATTATATGGATGCAATACTATCCCCATTTGCACGCGCACTTTATATTAGATTCAGACTGGGATCTCTTCCCCTGTGTACTTTAACTTATAAATGGCCTAAATCTGATAATCATTCCAAGCTATGTCCAATGGGTTGTGGGATCGATGAATCTGTTGCCCATGTTCTTTTTCAATGCCTCGCATATTCAAACCAGAGGGCTCATTGGATTGTGTCGCTATGTAAATCCATGGGCCTTAGGAATTGTTTACCTGCCCGGAGGATATTTAAATCGGATCCTACTGTGATAATGGCAAGCTCCTTGGCAAAGTTTTTTGAAGCCATTTGGCATTTTAGGCATAGAATCTCAAATTGTTAATTTTAATGCTGCGTATTACTTGTAGTGGGAATTGCAACCTAACAGCTCAAACATTTACATTTAATGTATGATTAGTAGTATACAATTAGGTGATGCACTAATGTCCAGTAGTTATTGTACGTATCTGAGCATGACTTGTATATTTATTCAATCTAATATGTATTTTATTGGTTTATTTTAACCTATATTGTTCTTTTAACGTTGTATTTAAAAATCTACTGTTTCTTGTGTTTTACCTTTTAAAAAAAAAAAAATTTGCACTGTGCTTTTATGGTATAGTTTTACCAAAATAAAGCGGAATTGAATTGAGTTGACTACCTTAGTTACTTGGAAAATTAGTTTTGAAAACGTTTATGGCCTACTGCAATGGGGATGCAACAAAGGGCCCTAGCAATTCCAATTACTCTTACTATTAGAAAAAAACTAAAATAATACTTTTTGTGTCTAGACACAATTGAGGGTTTCTCCTGTACTCAAAAATATACTTATCTCTGAGTGGCAAAGTGAAACGCAAGTTCAAGATACGCACCACTGAAACACCAATGTAGCAAGGTGGCAGTATTATGTGGAATGACTGGGCAGTCTTACCATGTAGTATTAGCATGTTACCCAGTAGTGGACGTCGGGTTCACACTAGTAAACCATAGCTCACTCCTGGTAGTGTCGCAAAGAGCAGTCAGGCTACTTAGAGGAACATGTGTAAAGCATTTCACATTACCAACATGGACGATAAGTAAATGACGACTCGAAAGGAATCCAAATCCAATTTAGAAAAATAAACTTTATTTTTTTTAAATATAAATTTAGACACCAAAGCAAACTTTTTAAATTATACACAACCAGAAATCTGAATTTTAGAAGCTTTATATAGGATATTTTCACTGTTTAACTGGCTCCCACTGAAGTCAATGGAGAAAATCGAAGTGTGATTCGGGCACTTGCAGGGTGAGTTCCGGGGAGCCCACCTGGACCTAAGGTTCTGTGTGGCTCTAGGCCAGGAGTCAACAGTCAGTTTCTTATTACCTTGCCTAGGGAGTCCGGGTACAGAGGTGGTTTGGCCGTCCTTGGTGGCTGGTGCATTTGCACCACTTGGTAAACAGGTACTTGGGGGTGGACACACGCTCTGCCCTTTAGATGTAGAGGTCTTTGGGAAGCCAGAACCAGGAGTCAACAGTTGGAACTTCACCACCACGTCCGGTGGCTCCGGGTGCAGAGGTGGCTTCTAGCTGTCAATCACGGAAGCTGGTGGCACCAAAGATGTTTTGCTGCTCCCCTCAAGGTCACTCGCTTCAGGATGCGGAACTAAAGGACATGGGTCGTTGCTGATGTACGTCTCTGTGATGCGGGTCAGCTCTTCAGTCCGAGATGTCCGAGTGGCTGTCAGTTTCCGGACTGGTGACAAACAAGCCTTGGTAGCTGCAAAGGTGGTCCACTGGTACTTCATCAGCTGGAGGTTCCAGTGGGAGTAGAGGCTTGAAACTTGGCAGAGACCTCTCTCTCCCACTCTTTGGATGCTGGACACCAAGTTTCTTTATGTTCACTCACACAGAGCCTGTTCGGACACAGTTCTTTGTCTTCAGCACTGAGTTTATTCCTGCAGTGTACAGTGGACTGCTACCACTAGCCAGGGAAGTCTTTCTTGGCTTCTCCGTGTCCACTGGGGTCCCTTCTTGCCGGAACCAATGAGCTTTCACCTCGGGCACACAACGGTCACTCGGTTCAAGTGGTGGTCTCCATAGGTCACATCTTTGTCCTCTCTTTGCGGCAGGAGTCCAGCTCTTACGGTCAGTGACAAAATCTTCTTTGTGCCTCTTCTTCTTTGCAAGAACTTTCTGGTGCCAGGGAAGCCCCTTAAAACCTGGTTTTAGGGGGTGTTAATGGTGAGGGGTACAGTGGCCAATGGGCTACTGGTTCCTGCGGTCAGCCCACCACTGTAGTGACCACTTTGTGTGGGAGTGGGGCACTTTCCTGCCCAGAAGCCACTAAACGTAAGGGTTGCCAAGATGGCAGAACCCTTCCTAGGCTGTACAGACCCCTTAGCCCACCCTAAAGGTGTGGCTAGCTTTTTAGCCATGCTCACATCCTGCGTAGTTAATTTTCCCACCGGCTGGGCTGGACAGGGGTGGAAGGACTTTGTCCTCCAATGGGGGAAAAGTAACTACACTTCAAGGGAGGGTGAAGCTTTAGAGGGTCACCGCCTTGATTACCTTTTCAAACTAGTCAGCCTGAGGGAGGAGGTGTGACTTCCTGCCAGCCCAGGCTCTTTGTCTCTGTCCTGTGGAAGTGCTAGCATTCCTTTAGACTCGTGTCTGTAGCGGTGGAGGCTTGAGAGAGCCCACCAAACCAGCAGAGAGCTTGGTAACTCAGTGAACACCCTCAAATGGTGCCACCCTGGACACATGCTAGTTAATCCTGAGCATGGGCATCATGGAAGTCGGCCGGGCCATCACAGAGCTGGCAATCTGAGAACAGCCCAGATGCCAGTCCATGTTATGCTATGGGACACCCGTTACTCATGGTAGCATTACATTTCAAATACAATCACGGGGTCATATATGCTCATGCATATATTTCCTCATAGTACAGTGCACCCTGCCTCATGGGCTATAGGACGCCTGCCTTAGGGGTGAATGACCAGTACTGTGGGCAGTAAAGGGACTCTGCCTGAACCTGGTGTGGGCAGAGTCTCACTTGAGCAGCAGGAAAAGTATAAGTACTGAGGTCTGGTTATCAGGCCCCAGGACCCAAATTGGTCCAAAACAACAGCATCAAACATCAAAGGATGATGGTGGTGAGGGTGGTGGTAGGGGGGGTTGTGGCATCCAAAAAGGCCACTTTACAACAGGAATGGGCTACTGCCAAAGAGAAATGGGTACTGTAGCTGCCCACAGATAAGTGCCACCTAAAAGAGCAACCTGTCCATCTGCCAGGAGAAAAGAGATGTGCAAGAAAGGCAGAGCAAGAGGGTCAAGCATTGAAGCTTTGAGTGAGGTGTGAGGAAGGAGATGTGTCACCTGGAATGGTCCCTTGCCACACTGCTTTTACTAACAGGTGAGTGTCTTGGTACCCCTCAGGTCTATCTTAGGGAAGTGGTATCCCTGAGGAACGACCTCCTCTAGCTTGAGGCCAGATAGATACTTTTTTCTGCAAGGCTTTGCCTGTGGGAGCGGAGTCATAAACTCAAGTACTGATTAGATGTCTAATCAAAGAGAAGCAGTCTACAAACTTGCTTTGAGCTTAATAAAGCGATGTCTGCAACATCTTAGAGAACCTAGTGCATAGCCACTGGGTGGCATCTCTAATCCCCCATCTTACTTCTGTGCCTTTTTTGTTTTTATAAAACAATTTTTTTTACTACTCTTTTCCTGCATTAACACAATAACAATCCCAGAGTCATTCTCATGAACACAAACCCCCACCTGCAGAGCGTATATACATATTCTGATTTGTACATGCATATCATTTGGTACCGTACACTGACTTATGTGTAGTTTTACATTCAGCAAGGCTGACTTGGAACATTGGGGGGTAAGGGACATTCATCATATTCTAAGAGGTATATTCACATCCATTCCTTCAGTGACCATGAGACCAGCCTATATCATATGAGCACTCCGCTAGCCGCTTAGGGCAGCCTCAGTCTTTTGTGCACTGCTTTCTTCATGATCATACATAAGTCCACGCCCTTCTCCTAATCTTGTACCGTGGGGGTTATTAATCCTCCCCACCTCTGGGCTATGTCCCATTTAGCCACCATGTATCCCAGATTTAGGAGCATTTTTTTGTAGCTGGCTGCCTCACCGTCTCTCCATATTCCTAATATCCTATGTCAATTTAGACAACCAAACTGCCACCAATGCTTCTTTAAGGAGGACTCTACGATTGTTTTGTCAAGGGTTTTTTTGTTGTTCCAGTCTGACTGCCTGAGGGCATCACTAACAACAATTATATGACCTACGGAGCTGGACTGCAACCAGAAGTCCACCTAAGCCTCTGCTATTGAAAAGCACCACAAGCGCAGTATCACAGCTCAAATAGAGCAGCATGGTGGTCAACTTTACTTTGATAGAAGTTAAACTGCATTAAAACACAAAATGTAGGGAAATGCCTGCACTGGATAAAATTGCAAATTTATATAACAGGCCTCCTCATTTGGGTTTTGTGGTCAAGCAAATAACTAACCCCAATTGCTCTTCTAGAGCACCAGTACTTACCATATAACCTCTCCCTTCTTACTCCTTGGCAAACAAGAAAATGTAAACACTTTTGCTAAAAAGAATCCAGACCTAGCTAGACTAAAAAAAAACGTACCTACCACACAAGCTGGTTTCCTGCGAAGAAAAGGCATCAACGAACAGTCCCCTAGTCACCAAGCAACCACCTTTAATTATTAAAACATAAACCATGTCTCAATCTACTGCAGGTACATCTAATTCAACACAACGAATAAAGAAAACTATGCTCAGGTCAGGTATAGGCCTGTAAGCAAAGAAACTAGACCATTCCAAGAGCCAAAAGACGTACAGATGGTTTGCCCAAGATGACAGCGTCCTACCCATGACCCCCAGTTTTCAACCTACTGGTATCTTTCACAAGGGCTTTTGGGCTGTCAGAACACAGACAGTGGTTCTGGAGTCACTAGAGCCCTGGCTGATGATTATGGCATAGCAGTTCCATAACTCTGGGGATCTGCAGACCCCCAAAACTCTTTCCTAAATAGGAGCAGCATTGGGGCAGTGCTGATGGATACCAGGTCCTTGGTGCATAGGCGGAAAAGGCCTGCTGCCCGTTTTGGTCTGTTTACACTTCATTATATTCTATGAGAGTTGAAAAGGTAAGCCTCCTGTGTATGTAAGGCCTGAATCTCAGTAACTCTAGTGGACGAGGCTATTGTTACTTAAAAAAAAAAACAAAAAAGTTTGACATAACAATAGTAAGCTCTCACAGAAGAGATGGTCGTCTATTGGTTGGATACATGCTTAAGCCCTCTAAGATACTTTTATCGCAGACAGTGTGAAAAAAGATGTTTGACGCCTAATTTTGTGATGGCAGAAAGGTGTACCTTGTAGGAAGACAAGTGAAGGCCTGATTAAGCTAGATAAATATGGGACAGCTGAACTGCCTGTTCTTAGCAGGTGACATGATTGTAGGGTCGGGCTGTAGTTCTTCTACCAATAGTAAATGCAGCAGCATCCTTTCCATTTAAATGCACAAGAAGTACTAGTAGATAGCACCCCCTCCCCCCAAGAATGGTCACACAGTTGTGTGATGTTAGAAAGTCAATACCGTACTTCTTTAAGGAGCCAGCTGAAAAATTCAAGCATAATTGCCTTTTCAATTTGCATGACAACCTCCTGTGTTGGCTCTTCGACAAGTGGAAAAAGTCTATGTATCAAAACTCATTCATACATTCTCCAGCAATAATTACAGTTCTTGCCTTAGAGCATTTCAGTTTTATTGAAGTTGGCAGAATTAGGGGAACCTGTGGAATTGCATATGGACATTTACATCACCAATTGTTCAAAAGAGCTATGCGCCCTTTTGTCAGTGTTTTGTACTGTTTGGGGGCGAAGCTTGGACATTTCTTGTTTTTTTGCTGTGGTAAAAAGCCCACTTTCAGGAAACTCCAAATGTAGAAGACTTCTACTAGTATGTCCCCCAAGACTTATTTGTGACCTCATAGAAACAGTGTGCTCACGCCATTCGCTAGAGTACTGTGGACGCCTGGCAGATGAGCCATTTCCAAATTGCTTGAGCATCCCAAGAGAGAACTCTGCACTGTTTGCCTCCTTGTTCGTTGAGATTCAGGACCTGGTTCATCATCAAATATTAATGGAAAGTAGCTGCCCTAAGTTCCAACAGGCTGCTAAGGTACCCATGTTTTCTTTTGTCAGTGCAGTGACCTTGAGAAGTGCCCCAAAGTGGCTTCAGTCCTGATAGAGAAGCATCGGTTGTAATCCACTAAGTGAGAGCCTGTTGCATGGAAAATCTCAACAAGAGATTGTTGTGAATGCTATGCAGTTGGAGAGCCAGATGTCCTGCTTGAGACGGACCCAATCTGGCACCCTTAGTGCCCCTTCCCTTGGCTTCACTGATTTACCATGCATTATAAAAGAGGTCGAATGTACAACCTGGAAATTGGTAAAATTAAATGCAAAATGCTATGGAGTCTTAATGGGACAAGATTTTTTCATCTAATGGACTCCGGTATCCTTAGGGTCAAAGGTACTTTTAACTCATTGGTGGTACTCTCATTGTTCCCAGTTGAGTGATAAAAATTGCACTGAGACAGTTCAAAATCTGCAATGAAGTCGGACTGGAGATGTTTGGAAACTGTCCTGAAGCCCAAAGAAACTTAGCAGAGAGAGTGTGCTGTTTATATGTAGTTATCAGTGATTCATTCAAACAAGGATAAATGTAGATTCTTTTGTTTCACTTGAGAGCACCTGGTTTTGAAAATTCTGCATTTTCGGCATATTGTGATCTGAAAATAGACATCTGAAACATACACAATAACAGGCTAAACTATATAGTGTATTAATGTTATACTGATTCAAGAGGGCCAATATAATGCTTCTAACCATTGTGGATAACTTGAAAAGGTTAAACTACAATACACTCTGGTCAACATCATTAAACGATGGCTGCCCAGTATATAAATAGTGGTCGCACAGGATACAGCACATCACAGATCACATGAGGCAAGCAAACAGCATGACAGCACTGTCTAGAGAACTACAGAACGATAAGAAAAGAAATAAAAGACCTACAAAAACAAACAAACTTAAGATTGGTCACTAACCTAGACACTGTAGCACATGTATTTTCAGGTAGAATTGCACGTGATGAGGCAAAATGTTGTGACTCACAGGCAATAAATATAGCTGAAAGCAGACTGGCCTAACTCATTGCCCAAAGCAACATGCTGCAATGGGGAAAAGCAGAATGTGAATGACACTCGAACAGACAGAAAAGGACTGACCCAAAGAATGTCTATATATGTATGGTACTATAGAGTATTTTTTAAATTTTTTATTACAAGGACCTGGTAGACAACTATGTCTGCCAGGCCCTGCGAAAAGGGCCAAGCAAGGATGATCACAGTGCAGATCTTCTACCCTCTAGGTTTGTCAAAGCTGGCAAAACAATATGCAATACATTTCTAAGACGGTTTGCAAAGATAAGCAAAGTACATGTTTTCTACCTGCAAAGGTGGTCAGAGGAAGAAATCGGAGGGGGAAAACCAACATCAAACCCCATGCATATAACAATGTGTTAGAGTCCACGTAACGCAAAACCGCTCAACAGACTAACACAGTATAATATCTATGAACCCTTACAGACCTATTGCTTTTAACATTATTATTTTTATAATTAATAAGTCAGGCCTACAAGTTTGTTGTAAATTCTCATAATAAAAAGATTACACCAGTGGCCTCTGACATAAGATTTTCCAATGAGTCTATTAATTGTTTCACTTTTCTCACTGGCTTGTCAATATAGTGATCCTGAACTACCGTATTCCCTATAAGGCAGCTATTTGAATACAGTCACACAATTACAAATATATACAAAATTACAGGTAGCAGTTCCTAAAACTGCATAACAATGATTAAAAGTCTGCAATCCTCTGCCATGAGAGTTTGTCACAGAGGTTATCCAATGACAAAATCTGAGTCTACTATGGTAATCTGTTACCCTGTAACAAAGCACCGATTTAACAGTTATGACCCTCCAACCTTAATTGTCTATTGGCTTTAACTCTATAAGTGCGTGTGTTGGCCAATGGTCAACATAGGCACACCCTCCCTGATGTGTCGAACGGCCACTGGCCAACACTGAAGAGGGCTTAAGAGAAGGAATCCAAGGAGGAGATCATGGGGGCTGCGCTGAAAAGGTTTGCCACACTGGGTGCCACTGCGCTAAAAGCTGTGATGAGGGGTATGGGCAAGGTGAAGCAATACTGTGTCTTTTTAGTGTCTTTGGAGAACCTGCTGATTTATGGAAGAATACAAGAGAAGATGACTGTCGTTATTTACAGTTGCACACATCACTCATGCACACATCCACTAACTGTTTCAGAGCAATGTTTAGGACCTCTACGTAGGATAGTTTTTTAGAAGGGCGGTTTTATCCAGTAGCAAAGATGGCGTCTCAGTGGATGACTGCTGCTCAAGCCCTAACTCGGGTTATGGAGGAGAGCTCTGGGGCAGGATCAGAGACTGAGACAGCATGTGAGGGAAAGGACGATGGAGCAGAATCTGGAAGTGATTTTTCAGTTGGCAGAGTTCCACTCGACAACACATCTTCCAAAGATTCTGAGGGACACAATGATGACAGTTGTGCTGTCCCTTCACAAGCACAGTTTGTGGAGCGGGACACCAGTAGCAGATTAGACACACCCAAGAGCATATTAGATATTTTTTGGATTTACACTCAAAATGGGGTTCGTGCAGAAACCAACCTTCCAACCTTAATGGTCTACTCTCGCAGTTTGGGTAACCCCCATCTTCGCAGCGTACATGAGCAGAGATTGTTTTTTGCTATTGCACCGCCAGCTACATTTCAATGACAATTCTGCTGTACTGTCCCAGGACTATCCAGATCATGACAAGTTGGTCAACATTCAGCCTGTCGTGGAACGTTTGTCTACCAGGTTTCCAGAGATTTATACTCTTGGAAAAGATATAGCTATTGAGGAGTCCTTGATCCTGTACGAAAGGTGGATGCTGTACAGGCAGTACATTGGGAGCCAAAAGAGCTTACTATGGCTTCAAACTGTACGTGCTGTGTGAGAACTCTACTGTCTATGTGTACAGCTTGAGAGTGTATACAGGGAAGGACTCCACTCTGAACCCTGTAGGTTGCCCTCACATGCTAGGGGTCACAGGAAAGACTGTATGGGAGCTTGTCCACCCACTCCTTCACAAAGGTTATAAACTTTATGTGGACAATTTCTATACGGGAGTAGAGTTGTTCAGTGAGCTCTACAAAGCTGGCACTGTGGCCTGTGGTACAGTGCGTTGTCACGCAAAGGATTCCAGCAGAAGCTCGTTTGCAAGGTGTAGGAGGCTGGCCTGGCTTGTAGTGGGTACCAGAGGTACTTACACCTTGTGCCAGGTCCAGTTATCCCTTATTAGTGTAGAAGAGGTGTTTCTAGCAGCTTAGACTGATAGAAGGTAGCTATGGCAAAGCAGCTTAAGCTGAACTAGGAGACATGTAAAGCTCCTACTATACCACTGGTGTCAAATGCACAATATCATAAGAAAACACAATACACAGAGTTACTAAAAATAAAGGTACTTTATTTTTATGACAATATGCCAAAAGTATATCAGTGAGTACCCTCAGTATGAGGTTAGATATATACACAAGATATATGTACACAAACCAAAATTAGGTAAGTAATAGCAAGAAAAGTAATGCAAACAGTGTAGAATTACAATAGATTGCAATAGGAGCACATAGGTATAGGGGCAACACAAACCATACTCCAAAAGTGGAATGCGAACCAGGAATGGACCCCAAACCTATGTGAGCTTGTAGAGGGTCGCTGGAACTGTAGGAAAACAGTGAGGGCTAGAAAAATAGCCCACCCCAAGACCCT
This sequence comes from Pleurodeles waltl, assembly GCF_031143425.1. NCBI lineage: Eukaryota > Metazoa > Chordata > Amphibia > Caudata > Salamandridae > Pleurodeles > Pleurodeles waltl. The sequence continues at coordinate 887,356,946 of NC_090437.1, forward strand.
GAAAAGTAGGTGTAAAGTGCACCTACTACCACCAGAGAGCACAGAAGTCGTGATAGGGGGTTTCTGCAGGAAGAACAAACACCAGCAATGCAACAACAGTGAATTTCCAAACCTGAGTACCTGTAAGACAAGGGGACCAAGTCCAATAGTCGCGACAGTGTAGAGAGTGGGCAGGAGCCCAGGAAATGCCAGCTGAGGGTGCAAGGAAGCTGCCACCGGATGGAAGAAGCTTGGAGTTCTGTAAGTAAGAAGAGAGCTAGGGACTTCTCCTTTGGAAAACGGATGTCCCACGTCACGATGAAGCTTGCAGAGGTGTTCCCACATAAAAAGACCGCAAACAAGCTTTGCTAGCTGCAAGGGTCGCGGTAGAGGTTTTTGGGTGCTGCTGTGGCCCAGGAGGGACCAGGATGTCGCCACTTGGAGGAGGAGACAGAGGTGGTGCCCAGCAACTCAAGGAGCCCTCGCAGAAGCAGGAAGCACCCACAGAAGTACCTGAACAGGCACTTGGAAGGAAAGTGAACCGGAGTCCACGCGAAGTCACAAAAGGGAGCCCCACCAAGCCGGAGGACAACTCAGAAGGTTGTGCACTGCAGGAAGGAGTGTCGGGGACCCAGGCTTGGCTGTGCACGAAGGAAATCCTGGAAAGTGCTCAGGAGCCGGAGCAGCTGCAATTCACACGGTACCCAGCAATGCAGTCTAGCGTGGGGAGGCAAGGACTTACCTCCACCAAACTTGGACTGAAGAGCCACTGGACTGTGGGAGTCACTTGAACAGAGTTGCTGAGTTCCAGGGACCACGCTCGTCAGGATGAGAGGGGACCCAGAGGACCAGTGTTGCAGTCTTTTGGTGCCTGCGTTAGCAGGGGGAAGATTCCGTCGACCCACAGGAGATTTCTTCGGAGCTTCTGGTGCAGGGGGAAGGCAGGCTACCCCCAGAGCATGCACCACCTGGAAACAGTAGAGAAAGCAGGCAGGATGAGGCGCTAAAATGTTGCTAGTAGTCGTCTTGCTACTTTGTTGCGGTTTTGCAGGCGTCCTGAGCAGTCAGCGGTCGATCCTTTGGTAGAAGGTGAAGAGGGTGATACAGAGGAACTCTGGTGAGCGCTTGCATTCATTATCTAAAGAATTCCCCAAAGCAGAGACCCTAAATAGCCAGAAAAGGAGGTTTGGCTACCTAGGAAGGAGGTTTGGCTACCTAGGAAGGAGGATTGGCTGCCAAGAGAGGTAACAGCCTATCAGAAGGAGCCTCTGACGTCACCTGCTGGCACTGGCCACTCAGAGCAGTCCAGTGTGCCACAGACACCTCTGTTTCCAAGATGGCAGAAGTCTGGGACACACTCGAGGAGCTCTGGGCATCTCCCCTGGGAGGTGCAGGTCAGGGGAGTGGTCACTCCCCTTTCCTTTGTCCAGTTTTGCGCCACAGCAGGGCTGGGGGATCCCTGAACCGGTGTAGACTGGCTTATGCAGAGATGGGCAACATCTGTGCCCATCAAAGCATTTCCAGAGGCTGGGGGAGGCTACTCCTCCCCAGCCCTCACACCTATTTCCAAAGGGAGAGGGTGTAACACCCTCTCTCAGAGGAAGTCCTTTGTTCTGCCTTCCTGGGCCAGGGTTGCCTGGACCCCAGGAGGGCAGAAACCTGTCTGAGGGTTTAGCAGCAGCTGCAGTGGAGACCCCGGAAAGGCAGTTTGGCAGTACCCGGGGGTACTGTGCTACCTGTGGGATCATGGAATTGTCCCACCCCCAATACCAGAATTGTATTGGGGTGACAATTCCATGATCTTAGACATGTTACATGGCCATGTTCGGAGATACCATTGTGACGCTATACATAGGTAGTGACTTATGTATAGTGCACGCGTGTAATGGTGTCCCCGCACTCACAAAGTCCGGGGAATTTGCCCTGAACGATGTGGGGGCACCTTGGCTAGTGCCAGGGTGCCCACACACTAAGTAACTTTGCACCCAACCTTCACCAGGTGAAGGTTAGACATATAGGTGACTTATAAGTTACTTAAGTGCAGTGGTAAATGGCTGTGAAATAACGTGGACGTTATTTCACGCAGGCTTTACTGGCAGGCCTGTGTAAGAATTGTCAGAGCTCCTTATGGGTGGCAAAATAAATGCTGCAGCCCATAGGGATCTCTTGGAACCCCAATACCCTGGGTACCTCAGTACCATATACTAGGGGAATTATATGGGTGTACCAGTATGCCAATGTGAATTGGTAAATTTAGTCACTAGCCTGTTAGTGACAAATATGGAACGCAGAGAGAGCATACCCACTGAGGTTCTGGTTAGCAGAGCCTCAGTGAGACAGTTAGGCGTCACATAGGGAACACATACAGGGCACATACTTATGAGCACTGGGGCCCTGCCTAGCAGGGTCCCAGTGACACATAGACTAAAACAACATATATACAGTGAAATATGGGGGTAACATGCCAGGCAAGATAGTACTTTCCTACACAAGGACCTCCAGAAATCCCAGAGCACTGCGTTGTGTTCCAACAAACTGCTTGCAGTGAGGTTCTCTGATAGGTGAGATGTGTACATGCTCACTACAATTCATGATGTGAGCACGGTTTGGGGTCAGATGGCTGAAGTTCACAAGCCCACCTGTGTACTTGATTACACCAAGTACATGCGCGGAGTGGATAAGAACGACCAGGGTCTAAATTTTAGAAATACCCACTTTAGAAAAAGAAAAAAAAAGTCAGTTTTCAGTGGAAAAATGTGATGTGTCCATGTTGCGTTTTGAGCCATTTCCTGTTGCGTGCACTAGGCCTATCCACACAAGCGAGGTACCATTTTTGTCGTGAGACATGCAGGAGCATAAAATTGTTGAATAATTATTGTCGACAATTGGATATCGCTGCATGTGTTCCTTTCAAATGTAAGCCAGTGTATAAGAAAGATCACACTTTGAAAAATACCCTCCAAATCATATGCTAGTACAGGTACTCCCAAAATCAGAGATGTAGAATTAACCACTGCTCCCTAACTCTATATCTTGTGCCCGTTTCAGAAATACTTAGGTTTCTTTGATACCTATTTTCACTATGGCTATTTCGCTATAAGAATACTCAATACTCAATGAAAAACCAATGTATGGTGCAGCTGTTGTTGGCTCTGGGTAACTTGAGTTCTTAGAGAACCTACAAATCCTATATATCTCTGCAACCGGAAGGGTCTAGCGGACGTAATGGCATACTACTTTTGTAGCACCATGACAAAAAGTTACAGATAAAATTGTTGTCACAAATGCCTGTTATTTCCTACTCATTTTCAATATTTCTTTATTTCAACAGTTATTTTCCTTGGGAAAAACTTGAGGGACCAATACACATATGATGTTTTGCTGAATTCGGAATTTTGTCCACTTTTAATAAATCTATAGCTTTTATGGGTCACCTAGGGGTTTCACGCTGGTTTCTACCACAAAAGCTGGAATTAGGTTGAGAGCACAAAAAACAGGGAAAATAGCCTACCTTTTAGAAAAATACCAAAACTGTGGTACAAAATTCGTTTTTTTGATTCAGCTCTGCATGTTCCTGAAAGCTGAGAAGATGGTGACTTTAGTACAACAAACTGTTCATGGATGCTACTTTTAGGGGAAAAAACAAACAGACACTTATCTGGTGCACTTTTACCTTATTTTGCTCAAAAAATTCAAAATGTTGATATATTTTGCCTATTTTTTCGGTTTTCTCCAGGGAAATCCACAAACCCTGGGTACCTTAAGAATCCCAAGGATGTTGTAAAAAAGGACGCAATGGTGGTGTGAATACATTATGTGGAAAAAAAGTTAATAAGCCCTAAGTGCGAATTACACCAAATTGCCAGAAAACGACTTCGCACTGGGGGAAAAGGCCCAGCAGCTAAGGGGTTGATATGTGCTTTTCACAGTAAATAAGTTAGGTTTGTTGACTGTCGTAACTTTTCATAAACAGATTAGGCCTATATTGATAATGGTTTGTTACCATAATCGGAGTAGTCCTGCTGTCTTGAGCTGTAGCTTTCTCACAAGGCAAAAATCATAAAAGAAGTAACCTTTTTCAAAGGAGCTACACAGTTTCTGAGCAGTCAAAATCTGTACTCATTCTAATCAACATCTGGAAGAAGCCAAAACTCCTCTGATTATTGTTTTCAGAAGGCTTTTTCAGTTGATCACAGAGTAATTGACAAATATATCGTCAAGCCCGAACCAATGACAATCGTTTTCACAGGTTTTCAATTAGAAATGAGGAAAAAGTACTACAGATCGCCCAAGCAGACTACCATAGGTTTATGACTATCAACAAAGATAATATAAAGCACAATTATAAAAAGGAATAACACTGACCATAAATGCGGACGTCCCATTCTGTAGACATGTGCATGCAAGACGATATATACATGCACAAGTTACCATGTATGCGCACTTCTACAGAATAACGCAGATGCTGTTTAATTTTTTGTATTTATCCAATCAAAAATGGGTTATGCCACTTGAATCAAGACCTATAAACAAAATCCCTGCAGCAACACGCAATGGGTAAGATGCATCAACACATCATTACTGTCAGCAGAAAATTTATTTTTTTTTGTAAGCCATTGCTGCGCTTCCATGATAGACTGCAACTTAAAAGCGAATGCAGTACACAAAATTAATCATTTTTACAGTCTTTATGCCAGAAGCACTGGCATTTTTTATGTCAAAGCCCACCAGATAGCATAACTGTCTAGTTTGCTATAGACATCTTGGGGACATTCAGAAAGCTTCCCTGGGATTGCATTCCGGCTGTTACTTACCATTGACTTAGTGGTTTTAAGTCACATTTTCTGGCTTTCTATTTGGCTAGCTTTATTTGTTTTAGGCTGTCCAGGGTGTGTTTGTCTCTCCCAAGAATCAAACCTTTTCACACCAACTCCCCTTTATTCTTCCACAAGAGCTTCTTTCTGTAAACATCCCTGTAAATCTTGTTCTTATCGTGCCATATTTGCAGTGCATTCAAAGACAGATGTCAAATGTCCGACTTTGTCTTTGGAGGGAGCTTGGTGTTTACTTTCCTTTCTCCGACTTCAAAGTGAGAGAATTTATGTGACAACCTTGCTGGATATTAGAGTAGGGAAGGTTTTTTTTCCTAGCACACAACATTGAAATTAACAGTGCAAGTATTTTAGAATATATTAGTAATAGGAATGCACAAATGATGCACATTTTTTGTTAATTCTGAAATACACTAGGTGATGCCATTTCCACACATTGTTTGTGCGCTTCATAGTTTTATAAGTAAAACTGTATGTCTGTGCAAATGTAATGGTCGTTTCAATTGAAAATGTGTTGTCTGTAATGGGAGTGTGCTACCACACCATGCATACTCCACTCTGCACCACTTCACTTTACTCTGGACCACTCCATGCCACTGCACTCTACACTACTGCCCTTCACTCTATGCTTCTCTACTCTGCACCACTCTACTCTACACCATGGCACTCCCTGCCACGGCACTCTATACCACTCCAGTCTAGGCCACTCCAATCTACTTTGTACAACTCCACTCTACGCCACTCTGCAACAGTGCACTTTTTGCCAATACCATCTATGCCAAAGCACTTTACTCTGTAACACTCGACAGACAGCAACAAGCTTTCTTTTGTCTACTTGTACGCTTTTAATTTATCTTGTCCTCCAGGACATCCTAGTCAGCAAGGAGGACAAAAATGTACTAGAGCAGTTTAACCTGCTTGAATTGAAGCAAAAGCCTAGTAACAAGATAATTTTGAGGCCCATAAAGTCAAATCATGCTACATGATGGTGTACACACAATAATAAAAGTGTGTGTTTTTTTAACTGTAAATCGTTGCAACACAATTTGAATTTTTTAAAATGTTATTCAAACATAAATTTCAAAATCATAAAATAATCATAATGTAACTGTACAATATTTATAAGCCTCCTCAGTATAGCGTAAGGGTAAACAGAATGTGGATATAAGTATTCTGTGCTCCTCTAGTCAAAATATGTGGTTAACAGTTTACTGTTTTCCCATATTTAAATATATTATCAATAAGATCTGAATACTGACTAAGGACGATGACTCTTCTCCGTCTTCCTCATGTTAGTTCTTCATGGAGACCAAGAATTTATACAATAAAATCCGAGATAGGCTCAATACATAAGACAGGGAACACCCGAAAGCTTTTGAGCAAAAAAGATCTAAAATCCTTCAGTAATTGAATGGTCTGACACACCTTTAATTTCATCTTTATTTACTAACAAATGGAGCTCCATGACTAACTTTAAACAAGCACTGGCAAAGCCAACAAGTCCTGCCTTCACAAGGTATATGGTTTGTCAATTTTTTTTTTTGGCATGTTGTACAGCAGCACGGCTCAAAGTGTAAAAATAAAATGCTATGGTGTGGCTAGCACTGATCATGTCATATCGCTTTCTTTTAATTGCTGGCGGGAGGCAACACAGGAGGGATAGCAAAGGCAACACAAAGATGTAGGGAGGTGGGGGTAGGAACGTGCTATGACACAGCCAGGAGTGTCTGCGTCATAACTTTTCCTTTTTGTGGCATGGGAGTGTCAACACGGGTAACTGAGGGAGGGAGGGTTTAGAGCAACATGGACAATAGAAGGAGGGACAGTGAGTGGGGGCAGGGCAAGCCTACACTGACAAAGGGAGGGCGAATGGTCACAAGTCAACACTGACAATAAACAAAGGAAAGGAGAGTGGGGGCAAGCCAACATGGACAACACATGGAGTGAATGATGTATGGAGGGGAGGAAGCCAACACAGACAAAAAACACAGAAGGAGCGTGCAGTCAAGCCATCACGAATAACGAACAGGGTCAGGGAGGTTGGTTGCAAGTCAAAATGGACAACAAACGGATGGAGGGAGAATAAGCGCAAGCCAACATGGACAAAAATGGATGGAGAGTAAGCGCAAGCCGACAAGGGACGAAGGAAGGGAAGGAGAGTGGGGGAAGGGGCAAGTAAACAAAGACTATGGAAAAGGGGAGGCCAGTGGAGAGGGCAAGTAAAAACGAAGTATGGAAGTTGAGATGGTGGGTTGGGGCAAACAGACGGAGAGAGAAGGAACAAGGATAGGACTGAAGTACAGGAGGAACCCAGCTGAAAAAGAAGCCCCCTGGAAGAGAGCTTAAATCCAAAGAAAAAATAGTGCCTAAAAAAGTCAGTTGTGGAAGGACACAAGTAGTGCGTCCATGCTCCAGGCAAGAGACAAACGCATGAAGAGAAAGAAAGCCCACAGCTGCAGACGATAAGAGGCACGCAAATGAGTGGCAATGTAGTCAACCAATGGTAAGCAATGAGTGGTCACTAAGCCCACTCACAGAAAACAAAAGGTCTTAAAGAGCAGATACTTGCTCTGTTTAGGTGAGACCTAAAAAACTACTTTAGCTTTGCCTCTAATCAGTTTGTGATTACTTTATCCAACAATGACAATCCCACCAACATGGATTGTGCTTTTTAGGTCTGGCGACTAGTAAGCTTAAGTTCATGTCATAATTTCTTCAAAACTAGCAACAAGTACAGAGAAAGAGTGGGCTTCGGTTCAGACTCCTTTGCCCACTGGCTTTCATTATTTTTTTCAACTGCTTGGAGGGATGTCTATCAAGGCCATGGAATTTCAAATATGGGTATATTGTTCCATTTTTGTTAGCCTTAGTTTTCTGTTGATGAGGCATCACATAGCCCTTTTGTAAAACTGCAGGTATAATATGACAGGTAGTTACAGTGTGCAGTATATATATTTTGCCGTTTGATTGTGGATTTATATATATATATATATATATATATATATATATATATATATTTTTTTTTTTAAATGTAGGAAATACTTGCTGTTTGGATGCCTAGCAGTAGCTTAAAGACACTGTTCTATTTACTAATGGTTCTTGAGTATTCATTTGTTTTACTCTTATTCTAACAGCAGTACAGTTGCTGGGTATACGTTTTTTTTTATTTACACAAAATGACACTTACATACACACTATAGGTAAAGATTCAACAAAAATACTGGCTCTTTGTCAAACGTATCCACTATGAAATAATTTGATGTGTAGAAATTTAGGACTCCCAATACAAACTACATTTTCTGACTCCTTTCCATAAATATCTTGATTGCAGGCAAGGCTTACCTACGATAATGCAGTCTGTCCAGGAAAGGGTTTATACACCCCAGCTTCCAGATGTTGTAGCACCAAGATGTAGCTTCACTATGGGGTATTCTTTACTACAACACTAGGGGTAACAACACATGGTTGATCAACTATAAAAAACGACTTAATCTAACAAAGATACAGACCTATTGGCTTAGCAAATGCTTATTTCTATTCTGGTAGAAAACTAATGATTGTAATGTAATTAGAATATCTTGTGCCTAGCAAGCCTAAGAACATGCAAACTGTTTTAATGTACATAGAAGATGTACGTTTGCTATTGTGAGATGAATGAATAAAATGTGAATGGTATGCTTGATTAGTATGAAATGTTGATGTGTAATGTTTTAAAATAACTGTCTTAAAGTACCATTTATGGTATATGTACATGATTTATTTTTTAATGAAAAAGCAAGGAAAAGATGGTTCATTATACTGTTATGGTGAGTTAATTTGCATAAAATAAATATATGGTGAGTTACTTTGTATACAGTAATTTGGAATCAATATTAGATTGGATATTTATCCAGTGTCAGACCTGAGATTCAATCACAGTTTGAGAGATGCGTGCAATGAATTACACAACACATTACCATGGGATTATGAAACACTTAAAAGAATACCACTGATAACAGAGCTCATATCACAGAGTAGTTTAATATAACATACTGCCCATGCCTTAGTCTTCAATCTTTATTCCAAATCTGGAAAATCTAAAACCAGCTGGCTTACTAAACAACCCATACCCTCAGAGACATTAAGGTATGTTTCCCTCTAAGATCAGTGTGAATTAGTGTATGCTCACAATGAGGTTGTTGAGGAAGCTGTGTTTAGTGAAAGCTGGCCAAGAAGGTCATCTTTAAAAAAAAAAAAAAAAAATACTGACTAGCTACTAAGGCTTCTGTGAACTACAAGCCTATAACTGTCTTCTTCAAGGCTGTATATAACTCCAGCTATATAAATATATTACTGAGCAGAATTTATTATGAGAGTCTGTCTCATTACAGACCTTTTGCTGGCTTAGCCATGACCATGTCCTGACAAAGACGACAGTTCTCACATTTCATATCGGGCACAGATTTATCGGCTTTGCCAATTTCTCCTTCCTCCTTCAAATAGCCACAGGGTCACAGAAAGTGTAACGGAATGCCTATTGTGTGAGAAATTATACAAGATGGATGTAGTTCATGTGCATGAGCGCACACCCAAAGACAGTGACTGTCTCACAATGGTTTTTCTTCATTCCAGATTGTCAAACAGTATTCCTGGCTTTACCAATTATTCTGAAGCAATTTAACAACCACAGGTGAAGTCAAAAGCCCAGGCAGTGGCCATTAGCAGGAGTAGGCAGGCAGCAGCAGATGGTGACAGGCCATACGTTGCAGTGGGGGGAGGACACATAGACAGCGAAGGGCCATAGAATGATCGGAGGATCGGTGGAGAGGTTACCACAGAAGACTACTTAAAGTTACATGCAAAGTGCCTGTGTTTCCCCTCTAAAAATGTGATGTACATTGGAACTCCTGATGTGGCCTTTTTAACGTCCCTGGAAGTCCATTGCAAATCATGGATAAAGTGGACCTACAGCAAGTCATGTGTGTGATGCAGAGTTTATTTATACCACCCACATATGTAACAAAACATACTGCCTGTGAACATCGCTGTGCACTGGCCGGGCTGCAGATTAAATGCACTGTAGTGACGCGTGGCTTCAAAAACTGCCCTAGATATATAGGATAAGCCTATTTTCCTATATTCAGAAGTCACTTCAAATGTGTCCCCTCTAAGCCCATACAGAAGGGTGCTAATATATAGAAACAAAGCACATTTCATTTTTAAATTAGTGTGCCGTCACAGCAAAAAAAAAGATACAAGATTTTGCTGTGCAGATATGGATAGACTTTTCTGTAATAGGTGTAAGGGGGAATAACATCTCAATTTTCCTCCACTTAGGAAAGGTCTGGAAAAATGTTTCAAAGTTATTTCCAGTTTAGTTATAAAAACTTGTAATGGTGAAGTAAGATGTTTGATAACATATGCAGAAACACAATTCTGTAAACATGTACTTTAAGCTATCTGAGCCAAAACTGGATTAAAACCAGTTCTGCCACTCATCATAGCTGGACTACACATCTGGCTAGGAGAGAGACTTGCCTCCGTCAGCCCATTTATTTATTTTTTTAGAGAAGGGGCGCACAGCACAAGATTACCGGTGGGTCATTCTGGAACATCTGAGGAAAGATTCTAACTGTGAATAAAGATTGTTCAACAAGGGTTTACAAAGTGGAAACAAATGTTAAAAGGCTGAATGATGACATTCCTTGGGGCCAAGTAAATCCATAAGAGAGAGAAGACGGCCTTCATGTACCCCCACATATACAATCTTGTTAATCTCTACACACAGGGATCTCTGTGTTTCCATTACTCATTATGAGGGCTTACATATACATCTGCCTCATGAATCCTGTCCCCAGAATGCCCTATGCACTAATTTGCCACCCTGTTGATCTCCACACAGAGGGATCTCTGTGTTTACATTACTCATTATGAGGGCTTGCATACACATCTGTCACCATGAGCCCTATACACTAAGATGGGATCTAACAAGGCACTCTATTAATCTTTACACAGAGGGATCTCTGTGTTCACACTGCTCATTAAGAGGCCTACCTGAGTACAACTGGCACAATAAATTCTGTCCCCAGCACACCCTTTGTATTAATTGGGCAATTTTGACTTTAAAAGTTATAATTTGCAAACATCACCCGTTTTTCAACAGGCGATGCAACAGACACCTAGTTTACTAGGGGTCCTACAGGGAAGATACCCTGTTTTCCAACAGACGCTGCCATTTTGGGGAGGCAACGCTCTAGTTCCCACGCACTGCTGCAATAACCCAGACCAGGCAGCTCGTAGCACGCGCCTTAGCCTTTTAATGTACTGCGACCAATGCAAAAGCTAACATTTGGACCCTGGGAAGAAATACTACAGGTTTGGAGGTGGAGTGGAGCTTTGGAGCAGTAAGTACCAATTATATTTTTACAGAAGTGTGGGATGGGGGACACTTTCAGTAAAGGCATTAGCCCATAATTTTACTGTTTCCCCATTACAGTGTGTGACTACAAGCCACACCGGAGGATCCATGATACTCTGATCTAGAATCTGATATGTTTGGTAAGTGCCCACATTATGAGTTATGAGTTCTGTGTTGTGTGACTTTGGGGGCGCAGGCATCACTGAGTGTTATCACCCTAGCCTATCATGTCTATCATGAGTGAATTTCACTTTTCAGGGTGAGATAGGTAAATTAGAAGCACAATGCTTGTTTAAGTGTAAGCATAAAAACATTGCCGTGGCTAGGTTAACTCTCCTTTTATGTATTACAGGCAAAATACCAAAACCCCTTATAAGTAGGTGCAGTATTCTTTCTATATTAACACATTAGGTGTGTATTGGCACTTTAATTTATGTAAGGAGTAGCACCAGGGAGTCACTGCTGGTTCTGATGAAAAACCTAGGGGTAGGCTGGAAACATGTAGGCCTCATTGGAAAGGCAGGTACATAGCACCCCCCCCTTTCAACTCACCCCACTTTTAATCATACAGCCACTATAATAGGTATTAAAACATTTGCTCTCCAAGGAGGCAGGTAGTTTTAGCTCTTTTATGACCTCCACTCCCCCACTCCTATTCATGTACTATCATAGTGGATTACATAATAATTGCTTCCACGTAATCCGTTGGTCACAGCACGCCTCGCTCTGCAGCAGAACGGGATAGACCCAACGATGAAGCATGCCACCCTGGTGGTGAGGGTTTTCATAGTTAACTAAATAGTTTCCCGGTCCTTTTGGAGAGTTAATCTTGTAGGTCAGAGCAGGGCTTCTGTTAGTTTTACATGAACGGTTCTGTAGGAGGACGAGCCTCTGCCATTATTTCTTCTCTCCACTCACTTAAAGATTGTGAAGTAACAGAACAATAGCCTGCCTCTGAGCCCACGAAAGGCCAATTGGTGTCAGTTGCTGACCACTTAGCAGGGATTAACTATCTGTGAGCGGACAAGAACAGTTGGGAGAATAAAGGACAGCTTTAGCACCATCTCCTGACCTGGAGACGTCAGAGAGGACTTCTACTATCTATCCCCAGGGACCCTCCTGGATAATTGTGCTCCAGACACAGTAGAAGAGAAAAACTGCTTTAAACATGTCAGGTAGGGGAATGGCCAAGAAGCTCAAGACAAGTCTCCCTGGTGGCAGCTAGTTGCTGCCATGTTAAAACTGGGGATCCTGGGTAATTTTACATTAAGAAGAAAAAGTGATACAAAAAGGGAAGGAGGTGGTACTACAAGAAAATAGCCAACATTGGGTGGTAAATATTATCCAGTCACTGGCTAGTGCATAAATCTGGCACCTCAACTATCAACTCCTCAGAACATTCATGGACCTGAGAAGACACCATCTGATTAAGAAGACCCTTCTAGAAGAGACATTCTGGTATCCAACTCCTGTATAAAGCAAAGGAGTTGACTTTTAAATCCTGCTAGCACCTGGACTGGAATTGCTCTCCAAGGTTCATGTGATTGCCATTCTGTCTACCCGTGTCAGGGATACAAAAAGTAGAAGGGCACCTAACTCCATGAGAGCCCAGCTGATTAATGAGGTCTAGTCCCTGCTGGAGACTTAAAATAGATAGAGGCTTGGTGCCCAGACACCTGCTATCGACTGCAGGACTGATCAGAAGAAGGATTTCCAAGTAATCTTTGACCAGGATTACTTGCTTGGTGTATTCAACCTCCGCTCCACAGTCAGATTGTCAAAGAGCCAATCAGACAAACACGTGGACATAGGTCCTGGTTCACAAAAAAATGTTTTTCCATGGTGCCTGCATTTTTTTCATAGCCTCTGTTTGCCATAAACTATAGAAATTAATATATTTGGTTCCCCTTAACCTATTTTGAGGATCTTGATGTTTAGTTTTGCTCATTATATTTGCCTATATTTTTCAAAATTGGTTTGGAAATTTTATCGTGCTGTGTTCTAGCTACCAAGCACAGAGCTACGATTCTAGCCGAGTGTGTTTATTGGGTTGGTATGGTTGTCCCCCTCCCTCCCCTCTTTTACAAATTAATAACCCCCATTTCTGACATCGTGACTCAGTACAACTCACGTGGTCAATTTTAACCCAAGAAACAATTGCCTTGAACCAGTGGCTGACAACAAGCTCATGCCCTGTACTCTATGCATGTGCATGTATGTAGTACCATATTGGTAACATGAAGTTTCCAACAAACAGCTGCTTGTAGGGAAGACCTAGAAACTGGAGATAAGCATTCTTAGAATAGAACACCATTCTAGAAATGATCAACTTCTATGGGATATCAAATTTAACTTCAAGAAATTAACTAGATATATACAGAATGTGATACATTAAAGGTAAGAAAGAAAAAAACCGTAACAAAAAAGAATGGAGAACGAAATGGGTACTACAAACAAGTTGAAGCATGTTCAGTATCAATCCAAAATCATCCGATACTGAAAATTATTTATGTAGGATTCCACTGTACTTTATAGTTCTAAACATCTTGCTTCTTGCCCTGGTATGAAATATATTTGTTCTACAACAAGGAGTGCAGAGACTTGGCAAGCAAGTACCATGATGGCAAACACGATTATCAAATTATATTTAAGATAATATAGCCATCTGAAATACCATACACTGTGCTTTACAAATCTGGGCATAAATCAATACATGTATGGTTTCTACTGAAAGACAGCACTATCATGGAAATTCTGCAATGCAGGAGCATACGCAAGACTATAGGCTGGACTTACAATCGCTTACCTGCACTCAAGTGTCACCAGAACTCCAACACAGCAATTTAGGTATAACACGTTACCCATTATCTATTTTTACAGTGCTTAATTTGTAAAAGAATAAGTGTCTCTGCCCAAAGTTTGCAGAGAAGCCTGCAGATGGTGCCAATGAAGGTCGGGGTACCTAATACCAAGGTGGCATAGTGCTGATTCCTCCTCATGCCTCTTTAATCCAGACATTCCCTGTCACTTCATGTCACTCTTGCAGGTATTTTCCATCTCTGCTGTCCCTACTTCTAACTGCGTTGTGTCTTTACCAGTGTGTGTTTCTCTCTCAATCTCATGCTCTAGATCATAGCCTGTCTAGGAAAAATAAGTGCAGGTCTCCAAAAATGAGCGACAAAGGGCTCCCACCTGTAACCAATGACTCAAATTAAGCACTGTTTATTATGGGTTAGTTAAATTGCAAAATATGTTTGCTTCAAAACACTAATTGGAATTAGAATGTTTCGGTTTTGTTTACCTTTCATGAATTGTTGATGAAACATTGGACAGTGGTGCGGGTCAGAGGGTTTATGCAAATATTTGGCTGCAGCACTCATCACATAATGTGTTCCTTGCCTACACAGATGAAAATACTGCGTGAGAATGCGTAGCATAATTTACAGTCTTTGCGAAATGAGATAACCTTGCCGCATTTGGTACCTCAATGCTGCATAATTACAGCAGCTCTGGCAATGTTCAAGGGCTACAGAGTGGTTTGGGGCTTTTACTAGGATGATAAAAATTCGTATTTCACAGGGAACCTTGAACTATTTTCCATGTTTATGGTTCCCTGCAGAATATAGGACGGAACAAAGCATGCTGTAATCACGCATGCCTGAACAACGCGGTCGGAACAACAACCGTGTTGTTACCACTAATGCCTTTACCATGAATGCCTTAACGATTGTTCATGTAAAGGCATGCCTGATAAAGGCATGCATGGAACAGCATGCATGGTTCCAGCATGCGACCCCCCCAACCCCTGCCCCTAAAACAATCCTACCCCTAACCCCACCCCTGAAACAATACAAACCCCGACTCCCTACCCTGCCCCTAAAAACAATCCCACCCCCCACCCGCCCCGAAAAACTAAAATTACCAAGACCCTACCACCCGCCCCTAGAACTACCTGACCCCCGCCCCTAAAAACTAAAATTACCCCGAACCCCCCCTTAAACCTAAAACCAGCCCAACCCCCACCCAGCCCCTAAAACTACCCTGACCCCTCCACCCCACCCCTAAAAACTAAAACTACCTCGACCCCCCTACCCCCTAAAAACTAAAATTAGCCCGACCCCTCACCCCTAAAACTACAGTGAACCCCTACCCAATAAATCTAAAACTACCCGATCTCCCACCCCGCCCCTAAAAACTAAAATTACCCCACCCCACCCCTAAAATCTAAAACTACCCCAACACCCTACCCAACTCCTAAAAAACTAAAACTAGCCGCCCCACCACCCCATAAAACTAAAACTACCCCACCCCTAAAAATACCCTACCTCAGCCCCACATCCCTGACCACGTCCTCTTCCGATCCTGAGTCTGTTTTCCTCTGCCTTAACCATGCATGTTTGTTGTTTAGGACATGCATAGTTAAGGCAGAGAAAAACAGTCAATGTTCACAAAAGCATGGTTCCGCTTCTGTGGACAATGCACCTCGTTGTTTAGGTGTCGTGGTTTAGGCTGTTCTTAGACATGTGCACTGTAGTCCTATTCCCTGCGCATGTGCAGGTCGGTTGTCATGGACGCTTCCAAAGAAAACGCACTGGGCAATCGTAAATTTCCCAAATCAAAAAGGTGCAGTGACAGAAAGACTGCTGAACCACAAAAATAAGGGATAGATTGAAGAGCCAATCCAACAAACACAGTGGCCACATGGACCACATTGAAGGAGGTAGACCAACCTAGCAAGGAGGGGCTGAAAATGTCATGCTGAAGGAAGATAACACACTGCTTGAATTGTGGGACATGCTGGCCCATCGATTCACAACATTCTCATCTCCTCCTGAACCAAATACGCTGTAATCCAGAGTTTACCACAGAAAAAGAAGGACCATCCATTAAGAAGTGGAGAGATGGGGAGGTCACATATATTCACATAAATTCCACCTCAGGCAGATTAGGGATTTCTAGGACTGTAAAAACTATGGTGGCCTGTTGGAAACTAGAAGGTTCTGGTATCAAACACCTCAGTGGGTCATAATAGTCGTGACGAGGAAATGTATGGTTTTAGAACAAATTCATGACTACAAACATCGGTTTGCTGGGTTTAGTTTCATCTTTATTGGAACCGGTTAGTTATCACCTCTGTGAGAAAAGATGAATGGACTTAAGTGAACAGACAAGGCCGTGATTTAGGAAGGGGGATAGGGATGGAGAAGTTTGAAACACGAGGGAAGGTAATAGACCCTCAAACTTTTGACAAGGAGGGAACTGGCACCTAAAACTACACTAGGGACAACAAACCAGTGTTGGAGGAAATGTTGAGATGAAGTAACAATCCCTTATGTATAGCGTTTGTGCTTGATCCGGAGAACATATTTACAGAAGTATTATGGGATTCCAGATTGGAGCAGCCCCGAAGATACGAATATTGTGCGTACTACCAGCCGAGATGGAGGTCACCCACAGAACCTGGAAATTGATATTACAACTGTAACGGGCAGTTTTTCACCATTTAATGTCCAGACTTGCAATATGTAGGAACACACCTTATTTACAGCGTTAAGAAATGGTAAAAAGGTGAAACTAAGCACTACATTTAAAAGAAAAGATGTACTATCATAAAATATGCAATTCTGCACGGTTTAAGCCTAGCCTTCAATTATTTATTTTCTAAAATGTCTGTTGCGATATTTCATTTTCTCGTTGCACGGAGTTCTCCCTGTCCCACCCCTGATAACAGGGAAAAAAGCAAGATGAAATATTTTAAATGAACAAAAGTAGCAGCAGTGAAGAAATAGAAACAACAAATATCAAGGTAATTTATTGCTTCTAACTAGAAGAAGGCAGGGTGCAGAAACTAAACACATCTGTGATTAGCACAATGGCTTGTCCCTCTAACTGATTTAATATTAGAAATCCACGTCCCTTTTATATTTCCAGCTCGCTATCCTATGGGGACATGACACAATGTACAGCTTGAATGAGATTTAAACAGAGAAGCGGAGTACTCCTGTGCAACAAGGACAAAGATGGCGGTGCAGGCTCTCACCAAGAAGCACTACCTGGCCAATCCTAATAAAGAATAAACGAAAAGCAGGTTTTTCTGCAGTGTGCGTGTAAACTGCTATGACTGAGGTTAAATGCTTGGTAAGCAGCTCTGATCTTCGTGCAGTTTTATTTTATTAATTATTATTAAAGAAATATATACTTATCAGCAACAACAACCCGAACGATTACCACTCCCGCGCCACTGTTAAACACAACTAGTAAACAAGCTACCTGCAGGCAGTACTTTGGAAAGTACACAGTGAAACCTACATAGGAAGCACACGTTCTTCAAGTCTTCGGTATGGTGCATGCTCGCAGAGCACAAGTCTAGTCAACGTCAAATGGAAATACCGAGCTCAGCAAAAGCCTGGCGAAAGAACGAGACCTATAAATAGAGTGAAATACCTAACTGCTTAACAAACAGCATATACAACAGAAACTAGCGGCACATCGGGCCTTTTTAACAGTTAAATAACTCAGACAATAGATGTGTTCAAATGTTTAAGGGATTATTATTTATACGAGTTTCCAATTGAAGCTGACCAAAACAAAAAAGTGTCAACAAGACCGAGTGCAAAGCATTAAGGCGCTTATATTGAAAGTGAGAAAAGTGAAGGTAATGTGTTAAACGAATGGCGGGGGAGGAGATTGGGGTTGACTAGGAGGATGGCAGCAAGTGTATTTTTTTTATCCAAGGTTTTATTCGAACGCTTGGTGAAGGGCTCACTATGTTTGAATGTTTACTTAATATATCTTACAGAACACTGTAAAGATGTTTGCTATAAACATTTTAATTACCAGAAGGACAATGGTATGCGCATTACACATTTGGATTTTGATAACAGTACTTATCCTCTCAGATGTTTTGTGACACAAGGACTTGTACCGAAGTACAGTAAAAACAAATGTCCCCAGAAGTAAAGAACATTCAAAGGTCTGCTTAGAATCTGCAGTAGAATTTGCCACCCCTCAGGAAGGCTTATAGTAATAATTAGATGAAATACTGATCCATCATTCTCTTTTGATCCCAAGAGGTATAATATTGAAATCTTTGATGCAGAAAAGGAAGTCTTAAAATAAGAGATCGCCGTCAGGACAGAATGGTGGATAGATTACTTCGTCGAAAAGGAACATGGCCTCTGTCCACCTTGTTTGATGCTAAAACACCCGACATTGAGGTATACAGTACTGTCAGGTTCCTGGTAAAGCAGACCGTGTTGAAGCCTTTGTTGTCAAGATGTTAACCATCAAGATGTCAGCATAAGAACTGGACATCTCACTCTCAAAGCTCTATGAGGAGAAATTTCTATATTCTTCTTCTTGGAGGACAGCTTAGAAAACAGCTGATAAAGGACCCAGGAGATATTCAAACCATCCACAATGCAACCACAAAATTCACGTAAAAGAGGTGTATATCACCACCGCACAATCGAACTCTAGACTTCAATAAAGGCTAACAGTCCTGAAAGTCCTCGAAATTCAAGAAGAGAAATCAGAGTCCTCATAGAGGTCATATTTGTCCTTATATGGTAGGCTACAGGGTTCTGCATCCAAGGTTTTGTCTGCGACATACTAATTTTTCCGAGTTTCTAGTGAAGAGGCCACAAAGCTAAACCTGCCATTTGACATTCCCCCAAACCAGATGTTAGGTTCTACAGGGAGTGCAGAATTATTAGGCAAGTTGTATTTTTGAGGATTAATTTTATTATTGAACAACAACCATGTTCTCAATGAACCCAAAAAACTCATTAATATCAAAGCTGAATTTTTTTGGAAGTAGTTTTTAGTTTGTTTTTAGTTTTAGCTATGTTAGGGGGATATCTGTGTGTGCAGGTGACTATTACTGTGCATAATTATTAGGCAACTTAACAAAAAAAAAAAATATATACCCATTTCAATTATTTATTATTACCAGTGAAACCAATATAACATCTCAACATTCACAAATATACATTTCTGACATTCAAAAACAAAACAAAAACAAATCAGTGACCAATATAGCCACCTTTCTTTGCAAGGACACTCAAAAGCCTGCCATCCATGGATTCTGTCAGTGTTTTGATCTGTTCACCATCAACATTGCGTGCAGCAGCAACCACAGCCTCCCAGACACTGTTCAGAGAGGTGTACTGTTTTCCCTCCTTGTAAATCTCACATTTGATGATGGACCACAGGTTCTCAATGGGGTTCAGATCAGGTGAACAAGGAGGCCATGTCATTAGATTTCCTTCTTTTATACCCTTTCTTGCCAGCCACGCTGTGGAGTACTTGGACGCGTGTGATGGAGCATTGTCCTGCATGAAAATCATGTTTTTCTTGAAGGATGCAGACTTCTTCCTGTACCACTGCTTGAAGAAGGTGTCTTCCAGGAACTGGCAGTAGGACTGGGAGTTGAGCTTGACTCCATCCTCAACCCGAAAAGGCCCCACAAGCTCATCTTTGATGATACCAGCCCAAACCAGTACTCCACCTCCACCTTGCTGGCGTCTGAGTCGGACTGGAGCTCTCTGCCCTTTACCAATCCAGCCACGGGCCCATCCATCTGGCCCATCAAGACTCACTCTCATTTCATCAGTCCATAAAACCTTAGAAAAATCAGTCTTGAGATATTTATTGGCCCAGTCTTGACGTTTCAGCTTGTGTGTCTTGTTCAGTGGTGGTCGTCTTTCAGCCTTTCTTACCTTGGCCATGTCTCTGAGTATTGCACACCTTGTGCTTTCGGGCACTCCAGTGATGTTGCAGCTCTGAAATATGGCCAAACTGGTGGCAAGTGGCATCGTGGCAGCTGCACGCTTGACTTTTCTCAGTTCATGGGCAGTTATTTTGCGCCTTGGTTTTTCCACACGCTTCTTGCGACCCTGTTGACTATTTTGAATGAAACGCTTGATTGTTCGATGATCACGCTTCAGAAGCTTTGCAATTTTAAGAGTGCTGCATCCCTCTGCAAGATATCTCACTATTTTTGACTTTTCTGAGCCTGTCAAGTCCTTCTTTTGACCCATTTTGCCAAAGGAAAGGAAGTTGCCTAATAATTATGCACACCTGATATAGGGTGTTGATGTCATTAGACCACACCCCTTCTCATTACAGAGATGCACATCACCTAATATGCTTAATTGGTAGTAGGCTTTCGAGCCTATACAGCTTGGAGTAAGACAACATGAATAAAGAGGATGATGTGGTCAAAATACTCATTTGCCTAATAATTCTGCACTCCCTGTAGGTTACATCTGGTACACTGCACCACACAGTGCCTGCGAGCCTGTTGATTTTGTTGCACCGGTTATACTAAAAGCCACGACTCCACACTTTATCAAGAAGTGTAACCAACAATATTTTGGACCCTACAACCCATAGGGTGGCACAATTACATGAAACGGTTATTGTTTCAGCATTTATGAAACTCAATCCTAGCAACCACTGTTGCCATTGGGTGTAGACAGTCTTTCAAAAATACATAAAACAATATGCCTGGGTCACTTTGTTGACAATAAAGGCAGCTAGATCCTTTGCTATCCTGGTTAAGTTTTTACTTTAAAAAAAAAAACCAGTATAAATGCTTCTGAGAGACATGAAGCAGGGCAACTTGGAGGTGGTGAATGATATCTTGCTTCCAACCATGTCATTCATGCTTCTTCAGATGTGGCAGTGTTATAAGCATTTAGATGTTATGAAGGCATCTCAAAACATTGCTTATTATGGCACAGTCTATGCTTCTTAAGTCAGACAGTTAAAAATAGAGAGCCTGTCTTTTACAGAAAACATGGTTTGCTTAACATGATGTTGATGAAAGGCACAATATTTAAGCAGACACCAACATCTTAGAAACTGAAGGGGTGTAAAGGAAGAACTTTCCCCAGACATCAATAAAATCTTATGAACATAACACAAGTGTGTTTTTTACCTCGATACTTCATCTACGTCTCATCACATACAAAATCCGAAGGGTCACTCCTATCAAAAGACATGACATGTTTGAGGGGTAAGAAGAGGCTTGTAACCATTAGCTTTAGTAGGCAAGTCCCCAGCTGCATCAAAACAATGACTGTCATACTCCACTCTCGCTGTTACCCACTCTGGTAAGGAGGACGATTACCAACTGTTTGAAATAGTAAAAATAAAAGAGTTCATTCTGAAGTACTGGTTATATTCTGTGGTCCAAATTGCGGCCTCCAAACACACCAACCACAAGGTGGCAATTCTATCACAATCATCTGATGCAAGCAGTCTGTCTCAGATAGCATAAGCACACAAGCGCAAACCCAAGACTCACAATAACAAAAGCATTTACACTGACTTACAAAAGGGCCCAAAAAAGGAATACGGGCAGTTCCAAACAATGGGATGAAGATACGTAAAAGACTGGCGAGTCATGTAAATTTACATAATGACTGCAGTAAACAGTAACATTTTACGACTCACAGTGACGCAGTAACATTTTCATTTTTTTTTGTATAAAAATGTTACGTTGTCAGGAGGAAAAAAGATACAGTAACATTTTCTATAAAAAGGACCCATAATTGGGCCTAAACTCCTCTCCGAGTTCCGCATCTCAGTACAAGGTGGAGGTGGCATGTTAGCTAAAAAAAGAAAAGGTCAACACAGGAGTCATAGTTCTTCAGGACTGTCACACAACAGTGACAATCATGCAACGTCTTGGGCTTCACATACACTTTGACAAGTCAATAGCTTCTCTAGTGAACAAGAGGCACTATCTGGGAGCACATGGCACATGCCAAGCACAAATGTATGACAAGGGAAATACTATTTTCTATTCAAAGAATTGCACAAAACAGAATCTAAGGCTCATCAAATGTGTTGTGTCTTCGACTTGATTGGTTCCTGCAGTCAGTGGAGGCTAAGGGGGTCATTACAGCTTTGACGAACGATAAAGCTCATCTGCCCAAGTCCGGACGGGTAGGTTGCCACCAGTGCGGCCGCCTTTTCGCCGGCCCCATTATAAGTTTCCCGCTGGGTCAGCGGGCTGAAACAGTTTCAGCCTGCTGGCCCAGCATGAAACGGCCTACAGTATTGCCACCGGCTCGTAATAGAGCTGGCGGCAATGCTTTAGTGAGTAGGATGCACCAGCACCCGTCGTAAAGTACACTGCACAGCAGACAGTGAACTTTGCGATGGGGCTGGCCGGGGGGCCCTGTACTGCCCATGCCAAGTGCATGGGCAGTGCAGGGGGCCCGTGAGGCACTCTGCACCCAGTCTCCGCCAGCCTTTACATGGCGGGGATACCACCATGTAACCGCTGGCAGGGAGGGGTGTCGTAATCCCCAGAGCGGCGCTGCCCTGGCGGATTAGGATCATCAGACCCTCCGGTGGAGGAAAAGTGGCGGTGCTGGAAGTCCAACCGCAGCAGTACTGCTGGGGTTGTAATGTGGCGGTTGGACCACTGCATTAGCAGCAGTCCGACCGCCACTGCAACCCTGGCGTTCTTAAGACCGCCAGGGTTGTAAAGAGGGCATAAGTCTGGTAAACAGAGAAGAGAACAGGATGCTATTAATGGTACCATCGCAATATTTCCATGGGGTAACAAATAACAAGAACCTGATAAAAAAGGGTTTCCATTCCACAAACTACTACATTTCTCAAAAGATGTCTTCTGACTGAAACAGGAAGCCCACTTGAGGTAAGCTGGAGATACATAAGAAATGGTCTCAAAAGCAGTTGTGCCACAAATATGTTATAAGTATGGGGTTTTTATTGGTCTAATGCTGAAGTATGATTCAGCAATTACATTAACAGAAAACACAGCAACAAACAAGGAGGTACAGGATTAAGTAACCACCTCAAGTGAAGCTTACAACGAGATAAAGGAAATTCTAGACATCTGGAACTGGGTATTGCAAAATGTCAATAAGACCCTTGTATCAAGATCAAAGAACAAAGACACAATTGATGAACTGGTAAATATCTCTGTGCTTTTAAACCAGTCCCACTGATCCCAAAGAGGATCATCATATTGAAGTGTGAGAAGAATAATTGTAATTCTCTTGAAAGAACCAAACCAACAGTGGTTAACAGATCCACATCACTTGTCAAGAGTACCCACAAAGAACAATAAAATGCAGACTAGACCCACAGCCTGCGGTGCAAAGCAGGGTCTTGTGCCACAACTTAAAACTGTTGTGCTTGATGACCTGGATCTGAATTTCTGAAAGTGATCACTCTGGAAGTGCAGTTGAAAGAGATGTTGAATATTTTCCACTGCAGACAAAAATAATTTACTCCCAAACCACCTTCTTCACTGTCCTTGTAATTTCAGAATTTCGGAAGGATCTTAGAAAAGTTTCTTCACCGAGGCGAAACACTGATACCCATTTGGAGATAAACACTGTGTTGCCAAATTGATGAGTCTCAGTTGAGCCCCTGCCCAAAGCAGGTTTGCAACTTATTTCAGTAAAGTTGTTTTTTGTGATGACATAATTTCTGTCCACATTGTGAATCATGAGCTCTGTGCTCTAATGAGCTGTATTTAGTATTTCATAAAACTAAGGCAGTTTTAGAAGCTTACCTAACCTCTATAAGGTCACCTTGGATTTCCACACAAACTGGACAATTCCACTGCTAACCATTTTCCTATGATGTTCCGTGCAATTCTGATACTCTCTATGGTGTGTGCTTCCCCCACCTATATCTAACACCACCTTCGCTCTCTGGGAAGTCCTTTTTCTATGGTAAGTTAAGCAAGTTATGTTTATGGAAGTGGATTAGGCATATGAGCTGATCGTGATCAATTACCCTAAACGTTAACTTGTGACTCAGTTCAACAGCCTATAGGACCAAAGAATTTGCACTGGAAAAAGTTAACATTCTAGCAGCCAACTTCAGCTGCACCTAGCTACCATCAGGATTCCAGAACCAGAAATCAGGGACAGACAGACAAGGACTTGTATTGAAACTTCCTCACTTTGAACAACAGAAACTGCACTCCCACCTCACACCCCTGCCATCTACCAACTGGTAATGCTCAGGAAGAACTAATAGGCAGCTCCTTGCTTACAAGACCATCACTAAATTTGTAAACGTAGAAGTCTCCATCCTCCCTCACTTCATTGTCTGGCTGTTAGTGCCGAGTCACAGCAATGCAGGAATAAACTTCCTTTATCTGCTGGAGCTGTATTCATCCTTCATCTGGTGCCACGCTAAACCAAGATCATCTAGTGCTGAAGACTCTCACCACGCACAAAATCCCACAGTCACAAGTGTCCAACACCTATTAAACGTGCATGCACACGACATGCAAGCAGAATTTCAGCACAAGGTTGGGGGTTCACATACAAATAGGAACTTTACACAAGGGTCTGGTAAAAAGCGCTCCCTCCTGAAACGGGAGGAGGAGGTCTGGGCATACTACGTATTCACAAAAACTCAATATGCTGCCAACACTGCTTTATTTGACTTACCCAGAGAAAGTACAGTAGTCCTACACCCGCCCCTTGAAGACCTCATATTACAAGGGACATCATTAATCCTCTGCACACACACAAGATTAGTGTGATGCGAAGCCTAAACAAAAAGGATTACCAGTTTCATGTGCAGCTGGGCACTCGAGGCAGGGGTACACACATTTACCCCACAGGTGCATTCCAGTCCCAACAACCAGCAATAAAATACTGCTTCTCTGTATTCCTGAGTGTTACTAGTGTGATTTTGCATTTGGGTGCATTCAACTTCAGTTGCCAGCTCTCGCAATGTCTGGTCACACACACATCTGGATTCCCATTGCAATCAAACCCAACACTAATTTCATTTACCAGCCGCATTCCAAACCCGCGGCTGATTAATTTGTTTACAACTCAATGTGGAAGACTACTGAAAGCGATGCTAATATTCATGTAGATTACATCCACTGGTCTAGCTTGACCGACTTTCCCTTTTAAATCAGAAAAACGTGAATGCATCCAAATGTCTTTACTCTCTTTTCTCTAAAACCACGCTGTTGTAGATCCTGCATTCTTATCTTTTTCAAAAACAAGGCTGATTTGTCGTATTACATTTTCATTTACAATCTTTTTGCACGGCGGAACCATCTAAAATACTATCATATCTTGAAAAAACATAATGAGGCAGTTGGCAGCACATGGAGGTTACAGCAGTATTCCCAACTGCAAATTTCAGGGCAAAATTCTTGTGATATTCGGGAGGGGTGGGCGCTGTTTGAATTTCTTTGTAGTAGGTCAATTTTATTCTTTTCTCCATTTACTATTATTCCATTATTTAAAAAAAAAAAATTTGTGCAAAGCAGTAGGTTCCCTGTTACAGAGTGACAGTGTTTCACAGATACTGAGAAAGAAGGAGCACTCTACAAAATAAAACCGTTCCTCATGATACACAGTGCACAAAAAAGTACTCCAGTGTACTTGAAAAGCCAAATTCTTACGTTCACATTTTCCCCACAAGATCCCTGAATGAGCTCAGTCTTAAGTTTCAGTTGCAATTCAACACTGGACCGTGCACATCCTAAACAGCTGACTGTTTTCCGTGGCCACCTGTTCAAATGTATTTATATGACACCATGCACTTGCGGTGTCATTCCTGGGTCACATTACACATTTGTAGGGGAGCAGAGCAGACACACTCAATACAGACTTTTTTCAGATCCAAAAAACGGAACTGGAAACAATGAAACATGTCAGCAAAATGGAAAGGCAAAGGCGTTGCGCAAATCACTCCGGCTCCGCCTGCAGTCTTGCGAAAGTGTGGAGGGCATCTTTAACAACGGAAAAGTGCGTCACTGTGCTTAGGGTACGGATGAAGGTTTCGGGAATGAATTCACAAATTGTGCGTGATAGAGGATTTACAGAAGTGTACGTGCATCTGTAGCCGGGCATCCACATACATTATCAAGTAAATAGATATGCCCTAATGTTTCGCCTGGCATCATTGGCAACTTCAGCAGCACCACAGACACGGATCGTGTAAAATGGCAGCGAGATCCCCACACAGCATGGCACAGACTGTTGCGCTGAAATATCAGTGAGGATGAGGGGATGGAGGTCTGTAGACGAGGGTTCCTCTCAAGGTAATGTTGGCGTTGATATGTATCTGAAAGTGTAGGTGTTCTGCGGCGTCCAGGGTGTCACTGGTGTTGGTGGAAATCCTGATGGAACTTCTGTGTACTATGGCGATTCCTCCTCCTGGTTTGTTGATACGGTCTCTTCGGGTGATTTTGTATTCTTCCGGGATGGCTATAGCGATTTCGGGCTCAGATGAGGGGGTCATCCATGTTTCCATGAGGAAGGCGATGTCGGGAGAGACTGTCATGAGTAGGTCCCTGAGCTTGATGGCGTGCTTGTGGACAGAGAGGGTGTTGAGGAGGATGCAGCTGAGGTGGTTGGGGTGTCTGGTGTTTTTGTGGTGTTTGTTGGCTTGATTGCAGGAGAAGTGACATGAGTGACATGCGAAAGGTCCGTGGGTGTGTCTGGGGTCAGCCTGGGTGCAGGCGGTGCGCCGGGCTGGGTTTAGAGCATGGAGCTCTGTGGTGGAGTAGAGGCGTTTAGGGACGTGGGAGTTGTGTGGGCCAGGGGGACGGGCGCTGGGCACAGTCCAGGCGCGGACAGGCGCAGACAGGCTTGCCTCTGGTGCGCATCCGGTGCGCCAGCGGCCGCCATTAAGAAGGGGAGATGGGAGGGAGGAGCAGCTGGGAGGCGGAAGCGAGTGACGAATGGGGGCGCGGACGCAGCGGCGGGAACCGGGCAGGACCAGAAACTGCGGGGAAGCCCGAGAAAGGCACAATGAACAGCAAACTAAGATGGCACAATAACAAGGCACAATAGAAGGCACAAC
Source organism: Pleurodeles waltl (assembly GCF_031143425.1). NCBI lineage: Eukaryota > Metazoa > Chordata > Amphibia > Caudata > Salamandridae > Pleurodeles > Pleurodeles waltl. The sequence continues at coordinate 887,383,991 of NC_090437.1, forward strand.
AACAAGGCACAATCAAAGCAAAAAAGGCATGAGTTAAAAAACAGCACAACAGTAGGAACAATGATACTCACGCCTACCACTCGGCACTAGGGATGCGGCGCAGGCGGGTGCCTGCGGGTGGTGGAGGGCCTCAAACTTGCGGCAGCAGCGAGGGCGGGGTCAGGAGCATGAGGGCAGTTTGGTGGAGCTGCTCGTCGCGCAGAGTGGTTCCTGGCCTAAATCAGGTCAGTGGTCACTCTGGGCAGCGTGCAGCGGCCACCATTAAGAAGGGGAGGTGGGAGGGAGGAGCAGCTGGAGGGAGTGACGAATGGGGGTGCGAGGGGGCGGGGCAGGACCAGAAACAGGTGGGGAAGCCCGAGAAAGGCACAATGAACAGCAAACTAAGATGGACCAATAAAAGGTACAAAAGAAGGCACAACAACAAGGCACAATCAAAGCAAAAAAAACGGCACAACAGTAGAAACAACAACACTGACGCCTACCACTAGGCACCAGGGATGAGGCGCAGGCGGGTGCCAACGTTTCTTTGAAGGTCACATCCCACAATCAATTTAGAGACAGAAAAAATGGAACAAGCAGTCATTTTTTAACTTATTTTTTGTAATGCAGTGCAGACAAGTTCATAACAAAATCTGTGCGCCTTATGTTGTGTGCCGCTGGCAACAGAAATCGTGCACCGTGGATTTGCTGTAGCTTGCACAAAAACGTAAAACTTTATGTAATGGGGTCCTAGTCTGATGAGTATTATGCAGCACCCAATTTACTCTAGGCATGATCTGTGCAAATCTGGACAAGTGTTCAAGTGATAAACAGAGGATTAGAACCCGGGTGCGTAGCTTCACATCTCATACATACATACATGATGCCCCATCATTTAATTCTTCAGTTTTGTGTGTAAGCTTCAAGCAGTGCCTGAACAGAGGCTTCAACCGTCTTCTTATTACACAGCCTAATTGTTTTTATCTCAAGCTCACAAATTAAAAGCAAAAAGTAGTTTAACATTTTGTAAAGCGCACACTTCGTTGGGATGATATCCCTTCCAATTCTCTTTCTCAGGCTGCTCTGAGACGCGACATTTGTGTTTGTTAATTCTCACAGTCAGGGCACCCACAATATGGTCACGATTAAATGTGAAATCTCAGCACCTGGCTGTTGCATCCTTCCTGACCAGCAACCAGGAACAAGGGTCTTGCCTGACCTACACACTTCCTCACCTTGAAAAAATAGAAATAACAGTCACACCCTCACCTCTACTATGTCCCAAATGGCTACTCGGGAAGACTGATCTGCATCTCCATGATAAATCGAAGGCCCCATGGAATTTCTGTAGGGAGCAGTTTCCACTCCTCACTTCAGTGTCTGTGTCTCCCCTCTCCAGCCTAAGAATTAAAGCAATAGACTTCCACTCTGTGAAAATATCCCCACCCCCATCTTTTAACATGCTTAAACCAGGGGCATTCAAATGGATTCCAGATTGCTTTGGTAACTAATACTGAGACACAAACTTTAAGGGTAAACATCAGAAGACGCATGTTCCAGCATTTACACAATCTCCTTTTCGATGTTTGCCTTATATGTTTGCTTTGTATATATTCTCTAATGTTTAGGGTCGAGTGCACAATCACTCTGGCCTGTTGTAATCTCTCTGTGGGCTTTTAACCATGCCCACTCTTGCTATTCATTCTTTGTTGTGCTCGTCTTGTATGCTTCATTTTTATTGGTGCATTTTGTGAAATGTCCCTACTTTGTGTGCTGAGTTCCCTCCTATGCGATTTCACTAAGTGAACATTTCTGTTGCCCTTCACACCACGTCACACTTTCTCCTGTTACAGCATGTGATGGCCCCTCCACCGGTTTCGATTTGCCTTTCATTCCAGCCGAGATCCTTTCTAGTCATTCACGCAGGGAGCAAATAGCTCTCGCACACATGCTCATGGGGACCACAGCGCTTAGAATTGACTTGCTTCTGTCAACTGTTTTACTTTTCATTTTCAAATTATGTGGCAAGAAAAGTCTAGTTAGGAATTTAGAACATTAACAGCTCTAACTAAAGCAATCACATGACCTACTGCATTGCAAATGCTTGTTTTATCATGAGGTTGCTGCTACAGTCAAATGCTGTCTAAAGCTCTTGATATTTCCTTACATATGCGTTCAGCCATGACTTTACATTTCCAACCCCTGAGCTGATCAGCTGTCCTTACTGAAGCTGTGGTCTATCACTAGCCTACGAGTAGACAGACTGTTCAACTGTTTCTGGGACCTATAAAAAGTACCTAATATAGAACAATCTCAAATGGAAATAATGATGTTTTTCTCTACAGTTTTATATCCTTAGAGTGCATGCTGCCTCAAAAATCAACTCTATGTTCTTTACCTGCATGAAAAGGATGGCCTTGAATTAATAATTCTAACTGTTGCCTCTCCTTTTTCTTTGACCAACCCTCTTACATCCTTTACATGCCTCCTCTCAGAGGACAGTCTATTCTAAGTCATGCACATGTTTTCTTTAATCTGTAGTTTTAGGGTGGAGCCACGGCGGCGACCAAGATGGCCGCAAGGCGCTGAAGCTCCGACTGGTGATCTCCTCCCAACATGAATGTGAGTTCAACAGAGCGACCCTAGCCTGAAACCGGACCTACCCGGGGTGCCCCCGCCTGAACGAACAGTGGAAGAACGGGCCCGGCATGATTTGAGCGACCGGGAGACTGCTCAGAGGCCTTCTGATCAAACACACGCCGCGGAGGCCCCGCAACGACACGGGCTGTTGGTGAGCCTGGGGTGGTGGAGAGGAGGGCTGGGCGGTGCGACCCGAACTACGGGGTGGTCTCCTATGGGTGGACGGGGCAAGGGGCTTGCTAAAGTGACACCGGCGGTGCTGCGGCCCGGGCCGGGGCTGCGTGCCCGATTCTGCACCCCAGAGGCCCCGCAGTGACAGTCCCACGGGCAGACCGCGAGGGGCGGTCTTCTGACATAGGCTGCTGCATACGGGCAGGGGCCAAAAATCCCGATGGCGACTCAACGAGAGAACTTGAGTGCGGCATAGCCGGAGTGAATGAGATCCTCCCCCCCAGTCCATGGCTGGCGGCGAACCCCCTCTAGATGATACCTGCGCAACCCAGAGCAAGTGAGGAATATACAGACGGTAGCAAACACCGCGGCAGGGCCGGGATCCGGGAACTGGGATGTAAGAAGACTACATTACGCAACAATTTGCAACACATCGATCATGGTCAAAGGGGATTCTAAACATAAGAAAGGTACATTTGAAAGGCAACACCGGGCCACATTGACGGACAGAAGCATGGCAGAGGAGGGGAACACAGCCAGGGGCCTGGAGACAGCCCAACCCACAGACTCAGGTACAATCGTGGCAGAGTTGAGATCTTAATTTCTGGCACTAGATGCCAGGTTCGACACAATAGAGTCCCACCTTGATAAGATGAAAGACAGAAAGGATATACAGGACACCAGAATCCAAGGAGCGGAAAACCGCATCTCTAATCTAGATAATGGGGTAAACAAAATGGAGAAACGTCTTGAATGGATGGAGAATAGGCTTCGCATGGTGGCAGCCAAGAATGAGGATCTGGAAGCCTGAGGGTGACGGAACAACATCCGCAATATGGGAATTGCGGAGTCCAACATCATTGCTCGCTTGGACACTTTTTAAGAGACCCTGTTAATGGACCTGCTAGGCCAAAGCAATTTCAACGCCATGTTCGTGGTAGAACGAGCCCACAGGACCCATCCTGGCCCGCCTGCTAAATTTCAGGGATCGCGACACTGCACTGCGCCTGGCAAGAGAAAAAGGTCCCTTGAAATACCAGGGCATGTCTGTGTCAATATTCCCCGATTTCACGATTGCGGTGCAGGAGGCATGGCGCAAATACACCGAGGCAAAGCTACACAAGCTTGGTGTCCAATATGGGATGTTATATCCTGCACAATTACAGGTCAACGTAGATGGCAAAACACATTATGGAAAGCGCATGCGATGCCCTGGACCTTTGTAAAACACTTGCCAAACGTAATGTCAAAGGGTCGGGGGTGGGGGGGCATCGGAACCTCCCCACCTGATACTCAGAACTCAACCAGTATGGACATGTTTACCTGGGAGTAACCAAGAAAGATGAACTGGGTGCTGACGGCAAGCGTAACTTACATATCCATGGAAAAAAGAGTGTGTCGCTGAAGGGTGCGCAAGGTAGCACATCGAAATGAAACACTGGACTCCTCTGGACCTCAGTACAGTTCATGCCTAAAGTATGAGGGGATGCCCGTCGTGGTGTTACTCCCCGCTATTGTGGACACCACATGCATCTCTTGGGGGATTGCTGTGTTTTTTTTACTTTGATGTTCGTATTCTATTTAGTCTATAATTGGGGATTCACCGGGCAGCTCTTTGCTGGGTGTGGGTGGGGGGGATGGTATAGTCTTTCTTATCATGGTTACATATCGGTTATATGTTCGCATTCTTGTGCACAGATTTCAAACACAAGCATTGTACCAAACTTGCGCATACACCCCAATGCATGACAGGCGGTAGCACCGACAAGCGAGCGATCCTGGAGACCGCCTTTATATCCTGGAATATTCAAGACTTGAATATTCACCGTAAGAGCAAGCAAGTATTACAATACCTGAATAGACATGGGGTGCAGATAGCATTCCTCCAGGAGACCCACCACAAGATGCACAACTTTGCGGCTAGCTGGGGCCCTCACAGGTACTTCTCATGCTATAGCTCATACTTCTGCGGGGTCTGCATGTTAGTACATTGGAACCTGCCATTCCATCCCATCTCCACCTCGACAGATGATCAGGGTAGATATATATTAGTGGCAGGGATGTTGGCCGGACATTAGTAAATGTCTACACCCCAAATACAGACGAATAGATCAAATGGCAACAGTTCATATTATTATGGATGGAGATTTCAATACGATTATGGACACACTCCGGGACACTACAGCGGTGAACCCCACTGTCAAAACTTGATCCTTGCGCAAACACACAGGTTACAAGACCCATGGCGCTTACAAAATACACATGCATTGGATTACGCCTTCTATTTGGCCCCACACAACACGTGGCTGCTGGTCACCGGCACCGTCACACTCTGGGCAGACAATATCACACACCTCCCACACACTCTCAGACCACGCCCCAGTCAGGCTCCTCTGTAAGATCCCGCTGACAGTCCAGCGAGAGCACAGATGGAGATTCCCCTCCTTGGCCTTACATGACGCACTCTTCTACGCTGAATTACAAAAAGGTATTACAGAATATTTCAACCTCAACAAAGGCACAGTATCAAGCCACACTACACTATGGGAAGCTTTTAAGGCCTATATAAGAGCGGTCTGCATAGCAAAACAATAGGGAATCCTGCAGGATATCCGCAACAGGGTGGAGGGGGCACTGGCGGAGTTGGAGCAAACCGATGCAGCACGCCATCTCCAGCCTAGTGGGAACCGACGGGCCTCCCGTATGAAGGAGTTCTGAGAACTCGCAGAGCGTGAAACCCACTCAATGATCAAATATGCGACCGCCCGATGATATGGGGCGGGGGAGAGCCTAGGTCAGGCCCTGGCAAACCTGCTGAGACCATCTAGGGCCGCCTCACATATATAAAAGTTATACAAGGAAGACCGCACACATCTAACCAACACAGCAGGGATACAATTCAAAATTCTACCTTATTAAACGTAATCATATTCCTCCATGCAGAGCGGTTACAATCCAGCCCTTGCACATTATCTTAATGAAATAGCAATGGAATGGTTGACGAACTCACAGCAACTATTTCTTGCTGAATCGGTAACATGCGAGGAGATACTCCAGGCAATTGAAGCTCTGAATGGGTCAAAGGCTCCGGACTTGATGGATTCACCGGTGCCTTCTACAAGGCACAACGGAATGACCTCGTGCCATATCCATTAGAGATGTACACCGGGGTGCTAAAAACCGGCATCCTCCCGCAAACATTTAGAGAGGCGGTTATCACACTGCTGCCAAAGCCAGACAAAGACCGAACAAAATGCGGCTCCTATAGTCCCATCTTACTATTATATTTTAATAACAAAATCCTGGCTAAGTTACTAGCAACGCTACTGGTCTTACTCCCGGATAGTGTCACATCAGCACAATTGGGTTTTATCCCACGCCGGTCACAGCCATTAATCTCCGTACACTGTTTGCTACGCTTCACAGAGTCTCCCCCACAACTCCCCCAGCAGTGGCACTCTTGGATGCGGAGAAGTCATTCGACTCGTTGGAGTGGCCATTTCTAATTAGAAATCAATTAGATTTAGAATCAATGACACCCTGTCCCCGCACTTCCCGATTACACGTGGCACAAGGGACGGATGCCCGTTATCGCCCCTTCTTTTTATCACTGCCATGGGCCCATTAGTAAGACACCTACAAGAAAAACATATCCATAGGGGCTCCAACTCAAAACCGGACCACTGCTTATATCACTATACGCAGACGATGTGCTGCTGTTTTTAAGGAGTCCCAGGGACAAGCTGGACCCTATCCTACAAGAGGTGGACCTATTTGGTCAGACTCTGGGCTCCGGGTCAACTGGTCGAAATCAGAACTTTTCCTCCTCACAGACGAGTCCCAGGGACAAGCTGGACCCTATCCTACAAGAGGTGGACCTATTTGGTCAGACTCTGGGCTCCGGGTCAACTGGTCGAAATCAGAACTTTTCCTCCTCACAGACAGGACATTGCCCAGCCAATCAACTTTTCAGCTGAAGTGGTGCAATGACCACATCAATTATCTAGGAGTGTATATACATAGAGATAAGCACCAGGTGATCTGACTCAACTATGGGACCGTCTTGGACAGACTGCCCACACAAGTAGACAGGTGGATCCGCCTCCCACGGTCAATGGCTGGCCGCATGGCCACAAATAAATGGGTTGTCCTCCTCTGATTTCTATATCTTTTCCTAAACATCCCTATACCACTCTACAATTCATTTTTCCGGAACTCAGGAGACACCTTACATGACTGATTTGGGCAGGCACGCCAGGATTCTCTGGGATGTCCTGACACTTCCTTATGAACGTGGTGGTTTCAGAGTTCCACAGTTTCAACTGTACTATGTAGTCGCACAAGGTAAATTTTCAACATACTGGTCCCACCCGAATGCCAGACTGCAATTTAACATACCTGAAAGAGACCTTGTCTTTCCCCCTTACACTCTTTCCTCCCGGGGGGGGGGGGGATACCCGTTGGACCCAATGATATATAAACTGTCTCAACCACTTGCTGGGCATGGCATAAAATGGCCTGGCGCCTCCATGCAGACCTTCTCTACTCACCTGCACTACCCCTACCCAATCCCAAGTGGCTCCTCATGACCGAGGAAACACCAGTACAGTGCACACTCTCAAAGTTTGCCCTCCACACACTTGGCGATATGTTCCCAGAGGGACGGGTGTTTTCAAGGACAGAAGAAGCACAGTTTGCCACTGCAACTCAAATGGACCACTTCGTGCTTAGGCGCCTCCTAAGCGCCCACTAGCGCCGAATGACTTCACACCACTGACTCTGTTGATTACAGACATCAAAGGGGACAGATTGATATCTCGATTATATTGCACATGCCTTACCCTACTACTGACACATGATGTTAAACTGCGTGCTGCCTGGGAAGGGGATCTGGGACGGCGATCACGGACAAAATATGGGCTGCATGCTGCCTACAAACTCGATTAATCTCACTGAACCACTGCCACAGATTCATACATTACAAATTTCTATGGCGGGTGTATGTGACACCAGAAGTTCTAGCCAAAATAGACCCCTCACGCCCATCACATTGCCCAAAATGTCAGGCCCCTCACGCAGATTTTGCACACGATAGGAACATGCCCCCTACTGTCGACATAGTGGCAGGACATTTTTAGCAAACTTTCTTTAATGATAGGAGCCACACTAGAGCCCTGCCCCATGCTCGCACCGATTGGCATTCCTTAATAGGTACGACGGTATACGGCATTAGTCCTACTATTAGCAAAACGTGAACTTGCCATACACTGGTGCAATAAAAAACACCAACAACAGGTGCATGGTTACACAGTCTTATCTATTGCGATACCACCAGCGAAATATACGTAGAACTTCAGCCACCTACATCGTGCCCCAAAAACATATGGCAACCCCTACGTAATTACCTGTTGTCTGCTGATTCAAACCCAACACAACACGTTATTGGAGGGCCACCCGCAAGGATGATGATAACAGAGAATAAGAAGGAACATGTGGCATAGAGAGCGGGCAATACCCGCCTAATTGTTACAAGCACACTTAGAAATGGTTGGCATGTTGTAACGCCTGTTTGCATACAGGAAATGTATAGTCTGATATAACAAACTGTATCATACTTTGAAATAATGGCAGCAATCTGTGCTTTTAATTTTTTCATTGTTTATGTATTACTCGTTGACAAATAATAAATAAAATAAAAAATCTATAGTTTTATATTTCTGCAAATTGTTCACACCTCATCTCATCTCAAAGATCACAACCGATCATTCCTCCAAAGTCATACCCTTCAATTTAGCAATACCTAATCTCTAGTTCATCTATTAATCCAATCTACCATCTGCAAGAACTCACATACCCCCAAGTAATGATCACACTACTACTTATTTAATCCCTCACAATGACACTGGAGTAAATTAATGGAATGGTCTACTTGAGTGCACAAGACCAACAACAATAACCAACAGTAACTACTGAATTAACCACTAAACTAGGATTCTGAAACAAAGTGATGCCCAGTGTAAAGCACTCCAGTGCCTTACCAGGATAAGTAAGCACTATATAAATGAAAGTACAATATATCAGTTCACGAGAACAAATCATTTTGGCTTAAGACAAGAATTTTAGATTGTCTTTGTCCTTCAGACAGGGGAGGCTCCTCTACTAAGGCAGAGTAGCGTCGCCCCCCTGCTTTCAGCAGAAGGGGGAGGAAAACTAAAATTATAATAATGATGCATTTTTCAGTGAGCCAGGTTAGAGTGGGGCTGGAGGGAGGAGTGGTTGGTGCACTATAAGTGCGCATGTGTGTTTGGCTGGCTATTTTTGGCCGGCCAAACTGATATGCGCACGCACTATGCATTTCTCCACAGCTGAGAGGGGAAAATGCACAGGGTGCCACTCCCTCTCACTGCTGTCATGCTGGTGACAGCAGTTTCATGATTTGTGTGTGTGTGTGTGTGTGTGTGTGTGTGTGTGTGTGTGTGTGTGTGTGTGTGTGTGTGTGTGTGTGTGTGTGTGTGTGTGTGTGTGTGTGTAGGGGGGGCAGGAGACAGGGCGGGGGAGCTGAGTCTGGAAGTCTGAGTGCTTCTGGGATGAGGACAGAGGAGACAAACCTGTCTCCGTAGGAAAGATGTATGTGGGTTTTTTTCTTTCTTTTTTATTCCCTCACACCCGTCCCTCTCCCCCTTTCAGTGGCAACCGCCACCGCCTTCAGGTCAGGCAGAGATATAGAACTCTTCATATGTGTTTTTGTCCATCCATTCCCCCAAAAACGCTTTGAAAGCCTGACTGACTGGTTGAGAAGGAATACAGTTTTTAAGCAAGAGAATCAATACCGAATATTGGATGACTCTCGTATAAATTTATTGTATGGTATTTTGCCAGCTAGGCAAAACAAAATTAGCAATTAATTTAGCAATTAACACCACATCATTAAAAACATAGCTTAAAAAAATAAGAACCTTTGTATACAATTCCATCAATTTTAAAACATTAGAAGACTTTTTGTAGTCCAAAACATAAGAAGAAATAGTGGCTAAAACTAATAAAAAATAGCAATAAAATGACAGTGCTGAAAAACTTTGTAGATGGAAGAAATAGAATTCATTGAGGTATATCTAGCTTCAATATTTTAACTGTCCAATTATCTACCAATCCATTAGCCATATAAGGAATCCATGTTTAACCATATCGTAGTTGTATCCTTTTAATCAATGATGTGAAATGTGAATTGACTTAACCGGCTGTACTGCCATTTGTTAAATTTTGTTTTGACCAATGACTTTGTGTTTCACCACTGCGCATATTAGTTGCTCAATGTTCACCAGTAGCACATGGTATGTTTTGTTCAGTTTAGCCGCCTATGGGCTTTGACATGGCATTAGCCATTGCTTTCTGTATTCAGTTTAGCCGCCTATGGGCTTTGACATTGCATTAGTCATTACATTCTGTATTCTGCCTATTGGCTTTGACATGCTGTATCCAGTCTAGCCGCCTATTGGCTTTGACATTGCATTCCTATTGGCTTTGACATGATGTATTCAATTTAGCTGCCTATTGACTTTGACATGCTATTAGATATTCTGCCTATGGGCTTTGACATGATATTATACATTGCATTTTGTATTCAGCTTAACTGCCTATTGGCTTTGACATGATATTATACATTACATTTTGTATTCAGCTCCGCTGCCTATTGGCTTTGACATGATATTATACATTGCATTTTATATTCAGCTCAGCTGCCTATTGGCTTTGACATGATATTATACATTGCATTTTGTATTCAGCTCAGCTGCCTATGGGCTTTGACATGATATAAGACATTGCATTTTGTATTCAGCTTAGATGCTTATTGGCTTTGACATGACACTAGACATTGCATTTGATATTTAGGTTAGCTGCCCATTGCCTTTAACGTGGAGTTAGACATTGCAGTTGAGAATCCAAGCTGTATTTTTCCAAGCTGTGTTTTTGCACCAGAGAACCAAGATGTTTTTCTCACAGTAGACTAGACATGATAAGAGAGAGTACATGGGTGTTTTTTCTTCGCTTGAGCTTGGGAACGGGAGTAGTCTTGGAGACCTGGCCAGTCTCCAAAAGGCTTGCTCAGTTTCCCAGGTCTGAGAGGAGGGGGCACACCTTTGTAACGAATGTAACAGGCTGCAGAGAGTCAGATTCGAATCTGCCGGACCTCGTACTGGAGCTTGGCGCCAGCTGCCAGCAATCCCGTGTGGGTAGATGAATCTCTTTCTCGCGGCTGACAGGGGTCATCAGCTTGCAGACCTTAGAAAGATGAAGCTGTAGATAGTTTCCCACACGGTGAAGTATTTGTTTTGCTTTGCATTCAATATCTTATAAATATAACCTGCTGTGTATATTGCAAACTGATATATTTTGTTTGATTAACGCGGACTTGAAAGCTACTAATTCGTCATACATAAAAATTGGGGTTGGGGAAGAATTAACAACAATAAAAGTCTTCTTTGACCTCAGAAGTGCATTTCTGGTGTGTTATGTTAGTGCTTAGAAACTAGATAAGAGGAAAGCACTACAATTGGTACCAGAAGGCGTGGGGCCGGTCATTAAGAGGTGATTAAGAGGGTATTGACGAATTGGTAGATTTCTAAGTGCACACTTTAAAAGTGTAATTGTTTCTGTTGTTTGGAGAATTACAGAAATTGTTTTTTTGGAGAATCACAGTAACACGACAGACCATGTCTGAAAATGCATGTGTAGCTAAACTGCCTGATACTGCTTTGAGAAATAATTCCTGTTGTACATATGTAGAAAACGTGTCTTTTGGAAGTAATGATGACAGAAAGGTCTGGATACCTTTATCTGCTTACAGAGAAATGCAGGAGAAATGTAGGAAGTTGGAACATGAAAATAGGAATTTACGTGAGCAAATTAGCCCGATTGAAAGTTATAAAACTGCTGTTTTTGAAGAATCTTTCTTGTCCCATTCCAGTAATGAGGGGGTTAAGACAGCTCCGAGCTGCACTGAGTTTTCGTGTGAGCCAGGGTTTTTGGCAGTGAAAGCGCATTCCTTAACTGATAACACGGACGAGAGAGACCAGAATGTGATTTACGAGTTACCATTGCAAAATGCACAAGTAAAACCAAAGATTTTAGAGAAAGAGCCGACTTTCATTAGCTTGTTTGATTTTTGGCAAAAGAATAGCCCTCATTTGAGAGAAATCCTAACACTTTTGTATATGGTCACTGTGAAAAATAATATGCAGCTGCGCGCTTGTGATTTGGCAAATGAAATAATGCAGACTTTAGGTTTCTGCGCAGTGCAAGAAGGAAATACTTATGTACATGTAATTCAAGAACAAGGGAAGAAAATAGTGCCCCTAGCTAGGATCATACACTGGATCTGGTACTTGCAAGACAGGGCTAGAGTACCACAGGTAAAAGAATTACCGGTGAAATTGTGTGCACCATTTGAATTCGTGTCCACTGAAGATAAAAAGCATGTTTGTTTTACTAATGATTCATTGACTGAAATGTTGTTTTCTGGCACAGGAGAAGGAATGGAGTTGTATAATGTGTGTCAGATTTTAAAGCAAGAGCTACGTGAGATGTGTCATTTTTATGCTGATTTTTGGTTCTCTGATAATGTTTTAGCCACATGGCTTGTACCTAACTGGTTCAATTACCTTGCAGATGTTAATCAGAAAAATTCAGAGAGAGAAGTATACACCCAGAATTCTGCCTTAGTGGGGATGGCTAAGTGGGTTCCCCAGAAATGTGAACAGCTGAGAGAAAAAGCCACTTACAGGTGGGCAGAGATGAGAGAGATGCACATTCCCCTAGTTTTGATAAAAACTGTGCAGCACGCACAAAAGCAATCTGTCATGCAAGCAGTCACAGAGCAGTTGGGGAGAGGAAAGTTACCAGGACAGAAATGGCAAATGGATCAGGTTTTAGGGAGAGTGATTGCTGCAAATTACCAAGGAAAAATCGAAATTATGCTGATACCTAGAAAAGAATCTGATTCATTCATACAAATTGGAGACAGAATGGCCCAAATTGACAAAAGTGAAGTTAATGGAGGTTTGGTAAAGAATGAGTCTGCCCCAGCCCTTCTGACAGTGCAAGAAAAGGGAAGCTGTGGCGCAGCAGATAAAAACCTCAGTGCTGATGTGTGGGCTGAAGCCCCAAGTGATCCTCCAGAACCTGCAGAAAATATAACAAAGGGCCTCAAAAACGTCCTGCTGATTATAAAACAGGGAAAGAAAGAGGAAGGGTGCAGTTTAAATGAAAAATGTTATTTGCAAGAAAAGTCATACTTGTTTCTTTTGCAGATCCTACCACGTTTCGCCACTGTCCCTGAGTGTGCTGTGTGGTCCCCCTTCCGGTGTGTGCGTGTGGGGTCGGGGAAGGGACCGAATCCCCAACCTGAACCTGGCTGAGTAAAGTGCCAGCACCATGGATCCATTTTGCGCAAACTGCGCCTTCAGTTCAAGTTCAACTTGTTTGATTGCATTCTTCCACTGGAACTAAGCTGTGATTTTTTTTTTTTTTCCCTTCTTGTATGGAACTCTGACTTTTGCTTATCTTCCAGCAAACCTTTCAGGTGGACCGTGCCCCTTTACATGAGTAGAACTCATGCCACATCAAATTGCTAACACTGTTGAATTAGAGACTCATTCAGAGTACAAATTGCTCAGTCTTTTCTGTGTAGATGTATCTGATGTGAAAGGTTATGAGATCAATGTGTTAATTCACTTCTATTGCTTTACAGGGATTGCTTTGATCATTCAAATCTGACTTGCTGATAATGTTTTTTTTTTCTTGTGCTGATGTTTTTTTGTTTTTGTTTGAAACAAGAGATATGTGAAACAAAAATTCATTGGTCAAAGGGCGGAATGTACTGCCATTTGTTAAATTTTGTTTTGACCAATGACTTTGTGTTTCACCACTGCGCATATTAGTTGCTCAATGTTCACCAGTAGCACATGGTATGTTTTGTTCAGTTTAGCCGCCTATGGGCTTTGACATGGCATTAGCCATTGCTTTCTGTATTCAGTTTAGCCGCCTATGGGCTTTGACATTGCATTAGTCATTACATTCTGTATTCTGCCTATTGGCTTTGACATGCTGTATCCAGTCTAGCCGCCTATTGGCTTTGACATTGCATTCCTATTGGCTTTGACATGATGTATTCAATTTAGCTGCCTATTGACTGACATGCTATTAGATATTCTGCCTATGGGCTTTGACATGATATTATATATTGCATTTTGTATTCAGCTTAACTGCCTATTGGCTTTGACATGATATTATACATTACATTTTGTATTCAGCTCCGCTGCCTATTGGCTTTGACATGATATTATACATTGCATTTTGTATTCAGCTCAGCTGCCTATGGGCTTTGACATGATATAAGACATTGCATTTTGTATTCAGCTTAGATGCTTATTGGCTTTGACATGACACTAGACATTGCATTTGATATTTAGGTTAGCTGCCCATTGCCTTTAACGTGGAGTTAGACATTGCAGTTGAGAATCCAAGCTGTATTTTTCCAAGCTGTGTTTTTGCACCAGAGAACCAAGATGTTTTTCTCACAGTAGACTAGACATGATAAGAGAGAGTACATGGGTGTTGTTTTTTCTTCGCTTGAGCTTGGGAACGGGAGTAGTCTTGGAGACCTGGCCAGTCTCCAAAAGGCTTGCTCAGTTTCCCAGGTCTGAGAGGAGGGGGCACACCTTTGTAACGAATGTAACAGGCTGCAGAGAGTCAGATTCGAATCTGCCGGACCTCGTGCTGGAGCTTGGCGCCAGCTGCCAGCAATCCCCTGTGGGTAGATGAATCTCTTTCTCGCGGCTGACAGGGGGTCATCAGCTTGCAGACCTTAGAAAGATGAAGCTGTAGATAGTTTCCCACACGGTGAAGTATTTGTTTTGCTTTGCATTCAATATCTTATAAATATAACCTGCTGTGTATATTGCAAACTGATATATTTTGTTTGATTAACGCGGACTTGAAAGCTACTAATTCGTCATACATAAAAATTGGGGTTGGGGAAGAATTAACAACAATAAAAGTCTTCTTTGACCTCAGAAGTGCATTTCTGGTGTGTTATGTTAGTGCTTAGAAACTAGATAAGAGGAAAGCACTACACCGGCTGGCACTGCCACAACCACAGGGAGGCATACCAAAATGCTTTGCCAATCCCAATATCGCTATGCCCATTATTAAACCAACAGTTTCATACTTTCTGTTATAATACCTAAAGATTTAGCAAGTTTTAAACATGGCAACAGATTATCACATTTCATCATGCGATCCATCAATTCGCTTACTTTATGGATGTGCAATGCTCAAAAAACTGGAATTAATAAACTCTTTCTCTCCTATATAAAATATGTGCAAATTAGAATCAGATGTTGCAGTGTTAAGACATCACCTTTACAAACTGTTAACAGTCAATTTCACTCTTATTGATGGCCAGCTTTCAATTAATAAATGCCGGCACTTGCCATAACCTCAACTTCAAAGTCCACCTGCATTTTTGAATAGAAGTAGGACTTGATTTTGCCATTAACTTCTGGTTGTTCAAGGTTCCACATTTGTGGTCTCTTTTTAAAGTCTCCTTTAGATTTTTGGCTGTAGACTTCAGAATCATGCGTTTTAAAAGTATTTTCCTGCTTGCACTTGATATTTCCCCTCATATTGTTGTAAGACCACTTTAGCACCAGACTGGACACTCTTATTTTAGCATTAGGTCCACGACCTGCGCCATTTACATTAATATACATTTTATTTGTTTTCATATATATTTTTTTTTTTTAGCAAAGCCTGCCCTTCACTAGTTGTTTTTATATTCTAATCAGCTGCCTCCTTCTAAGACGACAGTTCACACTGCACATTTTACCAGCGACTGTACAACGTTCACTCTGTGCCTTGTCCAAGGCTGCCATGTACGGCACATTATATGCCAACTTGTATTGCCAGCCCATGAGCCAGTTCATATCCACAAGACACATCATTACGTCAGGCCTGTTCATCAAACTTTGTATGAATTATTATATAAACAACACATATGTCTAAGGAGAGTAGAGAGCATGCCAGTCATGACTGTCTTGGAACGCATACCACACTACAGACAGCTTTGCTGATCCTGGTACTGACTCTTCAGCTTTTCAAAAGGATTGCCATCCAGACAACAGGCAGACCCCCTGCTATCCTATTCAGGTATGGGGGTTAAGGTTTCTCCCTTAGATAGGGAAAGGTAAAAGGGTTACAACCACCATGCTCTCAGATCTAGATAGAAGATTTTAGCAGACATCTCGAGGCTTTCTAGAATCATACAAAATGGTGGGGTTATCTTATTTACCTTGATTGTAATAATGATTACTGTACGATCTTTCATCTGCCTTATTAACGCAGCCCATGCTTTTTACACTAGGATGCAATTGCTTCATTAAATGCATTGAAATCCAATATGCATCACGTGTCCTGCCTTGGCATGTGTGAGTAATTGATTGAAAGGGGTATGATCTGTTTCCAGGACTTCCCTGAGGATTCGGTGTGTCAGGTTTAGCTTGGCACAAATAACCTCTCCCATCCTGATCGAGGTGGGTGAGGCACTGCGGGCTAGCCAGGAGTTAGGCCAACAGCTTCTAAGTGGTGTGGGGTGACTCAGTCTCCCACACTCGGTGTTGCTGCCACCCTAAACAACCATTTGGTGCCTCTGAATCCTATTTTACAGATATGGCACAAGCACAACCAGTAGTAATTCCAGTACATTTTAAACACTCTGTCACACAATATTTACTTGATAATGGACTTGCTGATGGGGGTGGATGTGTTATGTTTGTGCTAGAAGCCCACAATGCGTACAGAACAGAAACATTCTATTTGTGGATCACTTTTCCTGAGGTAGATGCTAATTCAAACATTTTTCACATATACAGTGTAGCTAAATTACCTGAACAATACAGAGCTTATCAATATCTAGAAATACCACTAACCTATCTAGAACACCAAAACTGGTTTCAAGGCACCCTCCCACATGTAATTCAACACGCTAGATTAGGTCCCCTAAGTAATGAGAGGCCAACATAGCCAGCATTGGGCTACACATACAACTCATCCAAATGTACAAAATATACAAACAGCAGATTTACGTCCCTTATATAATAATTTAGGGAGCTTATACAGATGCTTAAAACAATTCGTAATGTAGACTTCAAACACCGCCCCAGCAAGGACTTCTCCAGCTGCCCAACAATTGGTGATGCCAGGCATAAACCATTAATGCAACTATGGGTAAGGCTCCCACCAAATGTGAAGAAATTCCATTTTGGATTGCACGAACAACAAACCAGCTGGAAGCAGTGTTTCTCCATACAGGACCCCAAATTGAACATAGAATTCTCACAATATGCACAAAACATGAAACCAAAAAAGGACTCAAAACGCTCATCTGACGTTACAATATAAAGGGAAGATAAATTTCCACAACTGGAAAAACAGAAGATTTAATCTGCTCACAACATTTTTCAAAAACTCCCGACAGGGTATTTTACTTCCCATCTTCAGGTAGCAATTTATGAAGTGCTTCAAAGGACCCTAAGTGGTCAGACACCTGGTCCATGTAATTACTTGTTGATAGTACTTAAAGAATATGTTATTTGACCCAACCTTAAGGGGCTATCACTGGAACCCTTTTAACCAACTCTTCTAAATATTAATTTCTATTGCATGGATGCACCTTGTTGCGTTTTTCTATTACCTCACACCCATAAAGCAGCAGATTTACAATTTTCAGATTGTATGTCCCTTCCAGGATTTCCACTGATCTATGGCCTAACTCATAATCCTTATGTTGTAGAACACTTGCTACAGTTACACCTCTTTGGTTTGCATTCTCTATGTGAATATTAAGGTTTAGGTTACACTTGGAGACGATTCCTAAATACTTATACTCTAAAACAGACTGACAGCCATTCAGCCACCACTTTGATACCATTTTATTTTTCACATGATTTGAAAAGACATTGATTTTGATTTATCAACATTTATTATCGAATCATTGGCTGTATAATATTTTTTGAAATGTAATTTATTTGACACTAAAAACCTACTGGTGTGAAATCACCAGTCATTGGCATAAATGGGAAATGAAAACCTCACCTGATTTTGGTGGGAAATATATACGCTGTACATGGGGGTATCTGCAAAATAGATGGAAAAAAGTGGTGCAAAGATGCAGTCTTGTCCTGAGCACACTGAAACTGGATTCTGGGTGTGCTGTGGGATTGATACGTGTATTTTTCTTTATTTTGTTTCTTCTGCAAAACACACATATATTTTTTTTAAAACAGCTGCAGCCTTTTCTTAACCCACTCAGTGTACTGATTTGCTGGGATAACGCACTCTTGCAAACCAACTCAACTTGGGTCCATGAACCCTTGTAGAGTTTATTTTTCAAATTTAGGCAACCAATAGGGATACCTCATTTTCCCCATAGTATTGTTCTGTTTATTGTGTCAAATGCCAATGTTAAATCTACATTTCTACAATAAAGAGAGGTTGGTTCGTACTTTAGTGCATATTCTTCCACCAATAGTTTCAGGGTAAAGCACTTATCTACTGTAGAGTAACCATTCCTAAATCCTGTGTCAGAGGAAGTACTTTTCCTTATTAACTTATTTCTCTAAGCTCTGTAACAAGTACTTGGCATATATTTTGCTTGGAATATGTAAGAGGGTACTCATTCTGTAGTTATTAGGGAGACCTATTTGGTCCTTTTTCTAGATGGGCATCCTTATGCTTTCTCTCCATGTTTCCGGGACCTCCTTTTCTTTGATTGCTGCTTCCAAGAAGACTCAAACCTAAAATTGAAGATCAAGTTTCAGTATTTCAACTGATAGGCCATCAAGCCTTCCGCTCTTGATTTTTTCAGCGGCTATATCAAAACTTCAATATCTTCGATATACTACGTCTTGATGAAGATTCAATGTGCCAGCCAAAGGTCTATTAGGTTTGCAGTGGCAGACCAATTTGCCATCACTGCCTTTTTCACAGCAGTGCTCTTCAATATGTTTTATCAACAAAAATGTTTAAAGATGTCGTTGTTGTAATTCCTTTAGGGTGAACTCAAGCATTTAAGACCTCCCTATTTCCTAGGAATTAGAAAATGAAGGCAGAAGTATCCCATGTACTAATAAACCTTGCTTTCTTGTGAGGAACGTACACATTATGAAGCACTTCAGACTCTTCAAAGCACTCAGACTATGTGACTCAGAGTGATGGTAACTTCTAATTGTTTCCATCACTAAACAGCCACAGTATAGCCAGAGGTACAGCATGGTTTGCTTGTAAAAAGAAACCCAAAACAAACAAAATTAAGAGTTTGGGAGAAAAAAAACCTCCCTATCTCTATTACATTTATCAGTACTCCAATCATCACCATGTTAAGTGGAATTTGGGTCATTAACAGAAACTTCTCAATTAATCTTTTGTCTTACTTAAGCCACTAGAGTGTTATTTAATTATAAAGACTGAAAATGTTTTATAACTTCTTTCCTGCATTTCCATGTAAAATACAAGGTGGTCTGTTAGTGTGGTATCTTTTGTTTTGCTTCTCATTTGCACAATGTCAAATTTGATTGATTACATTTGTATATTCTGCTATCTTGATATGTGGAATCTGTCCTCATATACGTCAAGAAATTCTGCATTCATTCTGACTGTATGCAATTTAATTTGAGATGACCATATGACCCTTCTCTAGTTTTTCACTCTAGTCTCTTTTTCATACCAAGTTTATCCATGTGGTACCAAAAGGTGTTCATGATTGCTACCAGTCTATTTGCATACTTTCAGGTCTTTTACCAATGTGAAATCAGTGGACGAGATGGCTGCATAATTTATCAACAATGTCATCCTATCATGGTTATACACGTGCCTTGGTGGCTGGTTACTATATTTTCTACCATTTGTTATGGTCATGTTCGAACATTTTAGTGTCAAAGCTAATTGTTTTTCCCCTTTCAGTTACTCTTATGAGCATCAAGTACCTGACCTGGTATTCCAAGATCAGATTAACCTTCCAGAGATTTTACATTCTTTTCTTCATTTATTAATTTTCCAGGATTAGGCATTAGACTTTTTCTTCAGAGATCAGAGCAATAGCTACATCCGTACCTTCTTCAGCATGTTGCATCTCTTCTACAAAAGGACCCCTTTGAAGCATCTACCATGCCTTCTAGAACATTTACATTATTTTCCTCAACTAATGAATTTACATGATTAGATGTTAAACTATCTTCTTCAAAGATCAGTTCAAATTCAGCCTTGTGACTTATACATTGATGTAATTCGGCCAGTAGCCATTTATCATCTTGGAGGGGTTTGGTTTGAACCATTTTGTTTGAGCCTTTTCTGAGCCGATCATCCTTTACTAATTCCTGGGAATTTATACATTCCCCATACTGATGTTAAAAAGATTGTTGTTTTTGACCTTAGAAACTCTGGATTTCAGATCCATCAAATCCAGCTGTATTTCTAAAATAATATAAATGTTCTGCTCTGAATTGCATACAACCTTTGTTAATAATATCAACACTACTTCAAGTGTCCTTACTAAGGTGGGTGTAGAATCTATCCTATTTGAATTAAAAGGATCCTTAAGCTGTAACTGGGCTTTTCTAAGGGCCCCATTTCTTTTCTAGGGATGTTCATAATATACCTTGACAGGAAGCGGTCATTCTGCAATGGTGAACAAATTAAATACTGTAATGAATATATTTTTTGGTTTAAAACAGGAGTAGTGTCTGTAAATTGTTTTTCTTTATGCCATTGAATATCATACTGGAAGTATTTTTAACCGGACAAAGTTCTAGTTTTGTCAGAGAGCTTTGAACAAAATGGCATTTCCAGACGATCCTCCAGAGTGCAATTCCGTCAGGGTACACAGCAGTGATTTGTCACTCACTAAATTATAATCAAGCAGGTGTATAAATTATCGCCAGAGGGCCGGGATAGCTTCCTGTAAATTTATCAGGCACTTTGATGGCTTCCTTAGGTTTTTGTTAATATTAGGTTTTTCATTTATTTTGTTAGTGTCCTTTGACCACACATCACTTAATGCCTTAACCACATAATTGGGCATTTATTCTTTGTAACACCCCCTGGTTTATTTGGCTCAGAATTGATTTCCAGCAGGACTGTACTTTTTGCTTTACCACTAAATGTGAAATCTGTACCCCCCTTTGTGGTAGACAAGTTGAGGGTGTGCAAGCTACCATACACTTCTCTACTAAATTTTTCTCCAAGGACTAATGCACACTAGTTTTCCGCTCCAATGTTTGACCCCCCCCATCCCTGCATGCTTGTTCGTACTCATATTGTTAGCTCTTACGAGGACTGATCAGTCATTAGAGGGCACAGCCCAGTTGTTTCTGCTACCTTGGAGGTTCCTTTCACTCATATAGATATCCCTCCTTGGGGGAATCTGCAGGATTTGTCGTTGTATTTGATGACGAAGATACCTGACCTTGGTACTTTTCCATTCCTCGTCAATACCAGGCATAACTGTGTAGGACTTCACCTGTGGGAGTAAGCTGCAAGCCGCACTAAGGTCATCAATTGCCTGCAGCCGCACATAGGTACCCAACCACACCTCTCCCTGTTAAGAGCTGCAATGTGACCCCCTGCGTCCCACCCCTCCTCCACCACTGGGGCTCACCTGAGACCTTCATCACTGGCAAAAGTACAGATCTGGATTGTCCACTCTATAACTTCTGCAACTCCAACAGCATCAGGGTAAACATTAACCCCCTCTGAGCAGAATAGCTAAGCAGGCGCAACACAAGCTCCCCAGCCTCTTCTACAGTTCTGCTGGCTGGGCTTTGCTTCAGAGAATTCATAAAATGTTAGGCTACTTGCTTAATATATTTAGATCAACAACAACTGACTGGCCTAGATATTAGGCATCTGCCATCATTCCAAGGAAATTTTAGAGCACTAAAAGATAAAGCCTACTGCCACTAAAACTAAAATCTATAAATAAAACGTTTTAGCAAAGATACTCGAGTAATTATTTTCTTTTCAATCAGACTTAAAGATGCTTATCATTTCTTGGTCAGTACTCAAAATAAAGGACCCAGAAAAAAAATAAGCTGACTTTAGGCAAAGAACCCTATCAAAGACACTGTCATCAATAACAAAACCATGAGCCACCTCCACACTGACAGGAATTACAGCATCTGCCATTGTTTACGTCACTTTGTTCAATACAAGTACCCCTCTAATGGAATATTCAATTAACAACAGATCTTCCATATCAGTCTGTTATCCACCTACAATCACCCTGCAGTTTGCATTCTACTACTGGTCAACAAAAGGCCACCCCAAGACATTACGGAACTGTAGCCAACAGGAAATAGTACAACAAATACTCAAACAAATGTCCTGTTTGTATAAAAGATTGTGTGATTATTTTGGATATATTAATATGCAAACATGAATGGCCTGGGTCAAGCTAAATAAAGGACAAACCCATAGCAGTTGGTATGAGTTTTACATTAGGATGAGTTCCAATAGCAAAAACAAAACCAGAAAAGACATGTCCTGATGAACAAGTTACTTACCTTCGGTAATGAGGTATCTGGTAGAGACTATCTAGCTGCAGATTCCTTACCTTAGAATACCCTGGCGTCAGCTTCGAATCCGGAGTTTTTTCTGAGCAGTACCTTCCGCGCGCGCCGTCGGGCGGCGTCGTTCGGATCCGCGTGCGTCGACCAGCTCCGTGTGCGTCGTCAGCGTTGTTGGAGCTGTCTTTGACATCACGGTTGTCTATATAGATGCCGTCTCGGCATGCGTACGTCAGTTCTTTTCCACAACTTCCCACGCCAGAAGTGCAGAGTCCTGGAAGAACCAACCATTATGCATTTTACCTCTTTGACTGTTTGGAGTAAAAATACTTTCATACCTATAAGAAAGGCAAAATTTGCCAAGATCAAAAATATACATATGTACACATAAATACATATATATATATATATATACATATTTACATGAGAAAAAATTCCCCAGAGCGGGATAGATATCCAAGCTATAACCCATGGCGGTGGGTCTGAAGGAGATTTTTATTTATTTTATACTAGGAAGTCCTGCAAGATAGAACGGGCAAAATGCCCCTCTCCTCTCACCTGGCTATCCAGGCAGTAGTGTTTCGCAAACGTGTGCAAAGAAGCCCATGTTGCAGCCTGACAGATATCCACCAACGGTACGCCACGTGCTAACGCAGTGGTAGCAGCTTTCCCCCTAGTAGAATGAGCTCTCAAGCCCTCAGGAGGCTGCTTCTTCGCCAAAGCGTAGCATATTTTTATACAGAGAACGACCCAGCGCGAAATGGATCGTTTCTGCACTGCCCGACCCTTCTTCGCACCAACGTACCCCACAAAGAGTTGGTCGTCCACCCGGAACTCTTTAGTGCGGGCAAGGTAGAACGATAACGCTCTTTTTGGGTCCAGTCGATGGAGACGCTCCTCTTCCTTAGAGGGATGCGACGTTGCAAAGAAGGTGGGCAGGGTGATATATTGACCCAGATGGAAAGGGGTCACCACCTTGGGGAGGAAAAAGGCACGAGTTCTGAGAACTACTTTTTCAGGAAAGATTGTGAGATACAGCGGTTTTGATGACAAAGCCTGTAACTCACTAACTATTCTGGCAGATGTAATTGCCACCAAAAAGGCTGTCTTAATAGTGAGCAGCCGAAGAGGACAATTATGCAAGGGCTCAAAGGGAGCACACATAAGGAAGGTCAGAACCAAATTAAGATCCCACTGGGGCATAACTCAAGGCACAGGCGGGAATAGATGTACAAGCCCTTTCAAAAACCTCTGTACTATAGGTGATTTAAACAGAGATGGTTGATCGGGCAACTGAAGAAAAGCCGATAAGGCTGCAAGATAGCCCTTGAGAGTCCCTAAGGAGGAACCCTGCTGGGCGAGAGACAAAATAAACAAAAGGATGTTAGACAGAGAAGAAGAAAGAGGATCAATAGACCTCTCTGAACAATATGAAACAAAACGTTTCCAACGGCAGGCGTAGATCGACTTAGTAGAGGGACACCTGGCTGCCACAATGACATCACAGACCTCGGGAGGGAGGTCATAAACCATCAACTGTCGCCGCTCAATCTCCACGCATGAAGGCGCAGAGTTGACAGGTTCGGGTGGAGAAACTTTCCCTGCTGCTGGGCCAGAAGATCCTCCCGAAGAGGCAGCCTGATTGGAGGACCGATGCTCATTTTGAGAAGCTCTGGATACCAAACTTTCCGTGCCCAATCCGGAGCCACTAAGATTACTTGGGCCCGGTCGTTCTTGATTTTCTTGAGAACTCTGGGCAGAAGTGGTATAGGCGGAAAGGCGTACAGGAGGCCTCAACTCCACTCGTGACGAAAAGTGTCGCCTAGCGATAGCCCCCTTGGAAACTCCAACGCGCAAAACTGCGGACATTGCGCGTTCTCTGAGGAGGCGAACAGATCTAACAAAGGCTCTCCCCACTGCTGAAAGAGTCCTCCGGATGGAGATACCATTCGTGATCCTCTAAGCATTTTCGGCTGAGTTCGTCTGCTCTGGCGTTCAGAGAACCTGCCAGGTGTTGAACCACCAGGGTCATGCCCTGCTGTTCCAGCCATGTCCAGAGACGTAATGCCTCTTGACAAAGGGTCCACGACTCCACAAAGCCCTGCTTGTTGCAGTACCAGATTGCGGTAGTGTTGTCCGTGAACACCTGCACCACCTTCCCTTTCACAACAGGAAGAAATGCTTTTAATGTTAGCCGGATCGCCCGAAGCTCCAACAAGTTGTGTGGAGCCTGGATTCCGCCGGAGACCAGTGACCTCTTATCTCCACCTCCCACAGATGGCCACCCCATCCCAGAAGTGACGCATCTGTCACTACCGTTAGATCTGGTTTGGGGGGGGGGGGGGGGGGGAGGTAAGAGGGGTCTTCCCTTGACCCACTCGCAGTTCACGAACCACCACTGCAGATCTTTTGCAGTCCCCTCCGAGATCTGAACCACGTCGGTAAGATTTCCCTGATTCTGTGCCCATTGGAACTTCAGGTCCCACTGAAGAGCCCTCATGCGCCATCTGGCATGCTTGACCAACAGGATGCAAGAAGCCATGAGTCCCAGCAGCCACAGAGTCTGTCTCACTGAGATCCAGGATAGAGACCGAAACATCGGAATCAGAACCTGAATATCCTGGACCTGCTGATCGGGAGGATAAGCCCGATACTGCACTGTGTCCAGAACAGCTCAGATGAAAGAGAGCTTCTGAGAGGGAGTCAGGTGTGACTTCAGCACATTTATAGTGAACCCCAGCGAATGCAAGAGGTCCGCCGTCTGGAGGTGGGTGACGAGAGCCTGGGGCGTAGGAGCCTTCAACAGCCAATCGTCTAGGTAGGGGAAGACTGAAATCCCTGACCTGCGCAAATGAGCTGCCACCACCGCCATCACCTTTGTGAACACCCGAGGGGCACTGGTGAGACCGAAAGGAAGCACAGTAAACTGAAAGTGCTCGTGGCCCACCTTGAACCGCAGGTAACGCCTGTGGCCTGGCAGGATAGGAATATGGAAATATGCATCCTGCAAAACCAACCCTACCATCCAGTCTCCTTGATCTAGGGCAGACAATACCTGAGCAAGAGTGAGCATCTTGAATTTCTCCTTCTTGAGGAAGAGATTGACGTCCCTTAAATCCAAGATAGGGTGAAGGCCTTTGTTCTTTTTGGGAATCAAAAGTAGCGGGAATAACAACCACTGCCTACTTCTGATATCGGGACTCTTTCTATGGCTTCCTTGGCCAAGAGAGCTGTAACTTCCTAGCGGAGCAAAGCTAGATGGTCCTCCATCAGCCATTCCTTTGTCGGAGGGATAGAGGAAGGGAAAGACTGGAAGGGAAGGGAGTAGCCCTTCCGTATGATCTGCAGGACCACTTGTCTGTAGTGATGGAAAGCCAGTGAGGGAGATGAAAACTAATCCTCCCTCCAACTGGATGGACATGATCCCGCAGAACCACACTAGGTGGGCTTGGGCGCAGTGGAGGGGGGCTGTGTGGCGGCCGACCTCTGGCCAGACCCTCTGGGTCTGATGGTAACACGACCACGTCCTCTTCCGGGATGCTGTGAAGCCTCAGGACAGTGGCTAAACTGTGGCTGGCGTGGTACCACGCCCCTTCCGAAGCCTCGAAAGGGGCGAAAGACAGACTGCTGTCGTGCCAGTGCTGAAAAGCCCAAGGATCTGGCCGTGGCTCGAGAATCCTAGAACCTCTCAAGCGCGGAGTCTGCCTTTTCGCCAAAAAGGCGAGAGCCATCAAAGGTCATGTCCATCAAGCTGGACATCCCCTGAAAAACCAGTAGAACGTAGCCAGGCGTGTTGACGTAGGGCCACTGATGATGAAATCGCTCTGCCCAGCAAGTCGGTCGTGTCTAAGCCACACCGGATCATAAACTTGGCTGCATCTCTCCCATCCTTTACAGCTTGGGTGAGAGTGTCCCATACGCCCTCCGGAACCTGGGGCAGCACTTGCGCCACCATATCCCATAAAGTATGGGAATAACGGCCCAATAGGCAAGAGGTGTTTACAGACCTCAATGCCAGGCTGGTCGAAGCAAACATCTTCTTCCCAAGCTGATTCAGCCTCTTGGATTCCCTATCCGGGGGAGCGGAAGGGAAGGCACCACGGGAAGTAGAGGCTTGGACAACCAAGCTCTCAGGAGTGGGGTGTTGTGTCAGGAAACTAGGGTCGCTGGGAGCGGGTCTATGGAGGCGGCCGACCGTCTTATTCACAGGAGCCCCTGTGCTGGGTTTGGACCACGTACCCAGAAGGAGGTCTGTAAGAGCCTCACTGATGGGCAACAACGGCTCCAATGTTGACACCCCCGCATGAAGCACTTCTGTCAAGATATTCGTCCTGACTGGCACCGTAGGCAAATCTAGGTCCAAGACCTCAGCTGCCCTACGCACCACCATAGCGAAAGGAGCACCCTCCTCCGTAGCCACATTAGGAGGAGAGAGCATACCAGTATCTGGAGACGTGTCCAGTCCACTGGCCTCCCTAGATCCTCATACCAGTCCTGTTGCAATCCAGATTCTAAAGGGTCCTCAGACCCCTCCCATTCCTCTCCTGCATCTGGCTGTTCTAAATAATGCTCAGACAATGATCTGGGCCGAATTGGCTCCGTCGGAGTCGACGTCGTACGACGTCGCTCCGGATCATACGGAATAAGGATGGGGCTGCCACCGGTGGGCGCCGGTGGCGGAATCATTGACGTCAGACCCGGCACCGAAGGAGGTCGACTGTGAGAGACCAGCGCCGGTCCGGTTCCGGTATCGGATCCTGGGGTCCCAACGGCGCCGAAGCCGCCGGCGTCGAATCCGAAGGGGCCCCTGCTGACCCCACGGGGCCCGAAGACCCACCCGAGGGTGCAGTCCGCTCAAAACAGACGCATGGCCTCGTAAAAATCTTTTATCTGAGCGGGAGTCGATCCGGTCCCCGGAAAGGGGGTAAGACGCAAGTCGACCCTGGCGATGGCTCCGCAGAACCGCGCTCGGAACGTCGACGTTCCCTAGACACCTCGTCGGCCGACGGGCGTGGCGAAGAGGAAGTCCGCTTGGACTTCTTCTTCTTCTTCTTGTGCCTCTTACCTTCAGATGACCTCAAATGCGAGGAAGAGGACTTGGGGCTCCGGGAGCGGTGCCGCGACCTCCTCCTAATGCGGGACCGTGACCTCCGCGGAGTCGGACGACCGAAGACGAATGTCGGGCCGCAAGAAACTTAAGGGATCTCTCCCTCAAGGACTTCGGCGCCATGGTCCGACAGTTGGAGCACGAGGTGGAATTGTGGTCCTTCTCCAGGCACCAAAGACAAACTCGGTGCGGATCCGTCACCGACATGGTGCGATGACACGCACCACACAGCTTGAATCCTGTCTTTCTCGAAGACATGACTCCAAAAAGTCAAAAAAGCATTGACAAACCATCGAAGCAGGGTAGCTCTTTCCAAAACTGTGCTTAACCGGCGCGGAAAGAAAAGAACTGATGTACGCGCGCCAAGAGGGCGTCTATATAGACAACTGTGATGTCATAGACGGCTCTAACGACGCTGGCAACGCGCGCGGATCCGAACTACGCCGCCCAACGGCGCGCGCACAGGGTACTGCTCAGAAAAAACTCCGGATTCGAAGCTGACGCCAGAGAATTCTAAGGTAAGGAAGCTGCAGCTAGAAGTCTCTATCAGATAAGCGTTCATAGGTAGCCTGTTGAATAAATCTCAACAAGCAGTCCATTGTGCGAAAATGCTTGCTTGGGTAGCAAATCTTCACAATCGTAGTTTAGCACGTAGTGCCAAAGATCACATTCATGAGACCCAGATCCCTCAAGTGATATAGATGGAGTATAGTAAATTGCATAATTTCAAGAGAATGTCTATGGATTACTTAGGTTTGACTAACCACTTAAAGGCCTTCAATACTGAAAACTCTAACCTTTGCAAGTAGTGCATTAACATTAAGGGATCGGCTTTTAAAGTAGAGAAGATGGCAAGACTCACTGAAATAGATTGGGTCACATCAATACATTATGCGATGAAGTGTGGCTGGCCTCAGAGAAGCATTTACTGAGGCAAATTAAAGGCTCAGCCCTGATGTTTGTTCATATGATTATAGGAAGAAAAAAAAAACCTGCCCGATAGTTGGAGTATTTAAGTGCTGCTCCTTTTTCACTTCATTGTAATAGGAGGTTTCTTGGCATTGAAACTTTGTATTCAAGATGATTTTTCCTAGAACATCCTGGTACAGGTCTCTGAGCATACACTGAACTGAGCTCTCCCAAACAATTTATATCTTCTAATTATTCCACTTTCTCACTGCACTTTTAGTTCCATCGTGAATAATATTAGCCGATAGGCTGTGGCAAACAATAATTCTCTTTATGAATTATCCTACATAATTCATATGATTTTCTTTTTGCTACTAAATCATGATAAGGACTGAGCAATAATGGCACAATACATCAAAGATATGTACTAGCATTTCCAATAACAGTTTAAGCTTTCATGACTCACACTGCTTTATGAGAAATGTTGAGTAAGTGAATGTGAGATGAATTAGAGTTTCTGCACGAGTGCCAGTCTTACAGGTTCAACAAGGGCTACTTCATATCACAATTACCCAATTCAGTCTGTAGTAATAAAGAACAAGCATTTGCAATGCATTAGGTCTCGCATTTACTTGAGTTGGAGCTATTGGCATTGTAAATACATAACTGGACTTTTCTGCCACATTAATTGGTCAACCCTGCCGCATATTTTGGTCCTTTCTGCAACAGAATTTCAGGGGCTCTGCATATAACTAAAGGGCCAGTAGCTCTACTGGAATATTTTTTTAAACAAGGCCCTTACAACACAAACCACTCCCAGGTGCAAAATATGTTAACTTTGCAGTTGGTACAGGCAACATAGGTCTGCAGGGCAATGAATAATTAATTGTACTCCAAGAATGCATGCTTACTGGAATACTGTCCCTTTACTGCAGTGTTCGGAATCAAACAAAATGTCTGTGATTTTTCACACACTTGAGGAGAGTCTTTTCACATATTAACGATCCTTAATTGGTCTTGGACTGAAATATTAGTTAAAAATACTGACCATTGTACATCTTAATGAACTGTAAGCTCTCCTTGAGGTTAGTTTTATAAATACACGCACACACAACTCAAGTTTCACATATTCAAACGTGTACTTAATCTAGTCAGGTTTCTGCTTTATATTCGCAGCTTGTATCGTGTTAAAACAATAAAACTACAAGTCCCAGAATGCAAAGCAGAAACTAAATTAGCGAATCACGTTTTGAACTAGAGAGCTGGACAACTCTACAAATATAAAAATACTACTCCAAGGATTGGCTTCCAACTTTACATTATTACAGTCAGAATGCACCCTTGAATAGTAGTGTATCACAGTAAAAACACAGCAAAGCCAGGATTTCAGCACCTTACTTGACTGTTTTCATCACGGGTAGCTGCCTGCACAGATTTTAAAGGTATTTATTAAGGAGCTCAGTAACGTAATATTGCGCTCAAACAAATAACTCATTATTCCTGGAGGCCCCAAAAACAAATATCTTAAAAGCAGAAAATAGCTTTAAAGCACTATGCAGTAACACAGCTGCTGCATATAAATGTTAAAGCACTAATTACTGAGGCAACAACATTTTAAAGCTATATGAAGTCTATATATTTCATGGCCAGCCACTCCCGGTCCCTTCAGCTCACTGTTGCAGCTATTTTTTTCCCCATCTGTTTCAGTGCATTTAACGCCAAAATGTCAAAAAATAACTCTGGTGAATAATATTCTTTCTGAAGAGAGAACATACTTTTGTCTAGTGGAAGATTTGAGTCATTGTAAGGTAGCAAAGAGGGTTAATGTGCCTGCTGCAAAGAACATGTACTAGGCAAAACAAAGTACAAGTAATGTAAAAATGCCAAAATAACTGGCGATTTATGTTCGTTCTGGAGAGAGAACTTACTTTTGCCAAGTGTAATCTTGGAGTCATTATAAGATAGCACAGAGGGTTAATATGCCTGCTGCAAAAAACGTGTACTAAGCAAATCAGAGTTCATATAATGTAAAAATGTCAAAATAACTCTGGCGATTAATGTTCTTTCTGGAGAGAGAGCGGCTTTGTATTTCCACCTCCACGTCAAATCTGGACTATGAAGTCACTCAAGGTCTCTGCTATGTGTTCTGGTGACCCTTTGTTTTGTTTACGTTCCCTACCCCCTGTTTCTAACGCCACAGGGACCTCATTTCCCACACTGGACAGTGCCACCAACCTACACCTGGCCCAGGCATGACCGGTGACGGTGCTTTTAACACACCAAGACCTAGAAAGAAAATGCTTTCCCATGTGCCTGGAAGCGCTAGTGCTAATAAAAAATAAATACTTAAATATTTACCATGCGTTATCCAAGAAGGTAATCCGGTAACATACAAATCACATGAATAAAAGCCACAAGCAAAGATGAAATGACTCTTATTAGGTAACAATGTAAGCGAGTTGCACGCTCTAAGCACTGAGAGCACCATGTCATCCACGGAGCGCAGACAAAAATAACAAGTAGTTCGCCCATGTTGAAGTATATGAGCAATCGTGCAATTATCACTGTAACAGGGTTGGTGTCCAAGGCGGTAACCCAGCTGCCCCAAGGTGGGACAAACGTAAAGCATTTACCAATGACATCAAGCAATTTTTTATTTGCAAGCCCCCGAATCAATTAAAGCGCCGGGTGTGAGGTTGAAGTGGTTTAAAGCCCACAATACTTACATGTCAAAGCGCTAGCGTACATGACCTGAAAACAGCCTCACCGTTAGGCTATTTTGACTACTTTTTACTCAGCTCAACCCAAATTTTATATGGACCTGATAGTTAAGGCCTTTGATAAGTCACTGGACCCTCCCACAGAAAAACGTGGGCTCAGTCACAGATTTCTCACATGTGCATTAACCTCTGTTCAGTTGGGGCCTGTATTACAAATTGCACTGCACCCTCTCATTACTTACCTGTATTTTAAGCAGATGGTTTTTCATTAGACTGTTACACTGACTGAAGTCGACAACCGTGTTAAAGGAATGCAAAGCTGTACTGAACATAGTGAAACTCAGGCACTCATAATTTCTTTCTGCCCACAAGGGTATTGGGGATTTAAACTTGCATGGGGTCTGATAGTTCTACCTGAGTGGACTCCATCCATTCAGAAGGGTTCCTCCACATCTTCCCTATTCGAGGACTTGTGATGTAGGTAAGAGTTTGAGCCAATAGGGGTTTTGAATCTCCAAACAGTAAGAAGATGATGCACAACGTAATCTATCAATACTCTCATCTGCTACTTCTTACACATTTGCTTGCGTTTGTCCTCCCTGGGCCACTGCCTCTTTACCATATTTTTTTCACTGTATAACATGTCTTCTTCCACTGTTCCCTTTTAAAGAACTACTTAATTGCCTTCCTCTTTCAGCACTTAGTGAGACGGCATGTGTTCCTAGGTCTCTCCCCGTGTGCCACTTCCCACCCACCAAACGCCCAACCCCCTATGTGCTCAGTGTTGCTTCTACATCCTTCCGGTCAAGCATTCCCAAACCTTAATCCACCCCTCCTAGGCTTTTCTTTTTTATTTAATTTGCCCTTCCCAGGTTTAGCCTCAAGACCCTACTTTGCTCCTTTATGCCGGCACTTCCAGTTACAAATCTCCCACGTACTCCTCTGTTATGCCCCAATCCCCTTGCAGTCCTTTACTTTATTAGGTTGTTCCGTAGTGCAAAAGTTGTTTTGTGCAGTTAAAATTCCATTTTTTTTAGTACCAAACGAAATCGCATCTGCCGTTTGACTGCAATGTATGCCGCAATTATTCATATTGGAGGAGAGCCTACTAAGCAATAATAAAGATTAATGCATCGAGAAGCAAACCATAAGGCAGAATTATCCAGTATGAAACAATCAACTACTTGTATAGATATATGGCAACTTTATGGTATCTACAGAAAACCAGTCTATGAGAGTGATTCAATTATCACAGAAGGATAGATGAATTGCACATCTGAGAGCATTTACCAACTATATGGCTTTTTATTCTTTTCCCCCATCAATGTGTGCAGACTCAGTGATCTAACTTACCCTACTTTCTTTATGGTTTAAGTAGTACTAAACATATTCTTAACTATTTATTTGTGATTCCTTCACAGGTTCCTTAACGTAATGACCAAACCGGTATGACAGCCTTAGGCATATACTTTTAAGTGCATGCTTTTAAATGACAAGCACTGGCAAAGCCAATAGGTCTTGCCTCTGTGAGATTTATTGGTTTAGCTAATGTTTTTAGCTATGTTACAAATGGTTGAAAGTAATGTAAAAAAGCTGTATGACACAGCCAGCGTTGTCCGCATCATACGCTTTTTTTTCCCCAGTTAGATTGCATTGAAGCTAACGCTGTATAATACGGCTAAAAAACATTGATTGACATAGCCAGTAGATCACGCATAAACGAGACATATTGGCTTTGCCAATGCCTGGTACGGAATGCCATATGGTAAGTTATAAGTAAGTCTATAGTGTTTACAGCGGATGAGGAAAATATGTAACATAAGTTGTAGGTGAACAGAAAAGCCGAATAATTTACATCTTTTCTTACAGTGAGGCTTTAGGCTACCTGATACTTTGGTTGCAATGGTTACAAAAGAATAAAAAAAGCACTCCTGACTGCTTGTTTAGTAGTAAAATATAGCAATAAACAGTGTTTAGTACGTGTACTAGAACATCTGGCCCTGTGCCTTTGCACCATTCAAATTGTGACCGCCTAGTGCCTGCAAGGTAACTGTGCTTGTGACTGTTTGTCTAGATGTAACATATTGCAATAATCAGTGCTCGGTGGGTTTCCTAGAGCGTTTGGTCCCAGTGCTGTACCATCCAAAACAAGGCCTAGTGCCTGAAAGGTAACTGCTCTTGTGACTGCTTGCTTAGTGACAACACATCGCAATAATCGATGCTCAGTGGGTTTCCAAGAGCTTATGGCACCCTGGGCTACTGCACCTGCTGCACATCCAACTCATGGCTCTAATCCCTGCAAGATAACTGCGCTTGGGACTTCTTGCTCAGTGGCAACATATAGTAATAATCAGTGCTCTGAGTTTCCTACAGCTTTTGGCCCCTGTGCCACTGCACCTGCTGCACTATTCAAATCATGACTCTAATGCCTGCAAGCTAACTGCGCTTGTGACTGCTTGTTCAGTGAAAATATATTGCAATTATTGGTGCGCGTGGGTTTCCTAGAACTTTTGTCCCATGTGCCACTGCACCTACTGCATCATCCAAATCATGCTCCTAGTGCCGACAAGGTAACTGCTCTTGTGACCGTTTGCCTAGTGGTAACATGTAGCAGTATTCAGTGCTCGGTGGGCTCCCTAAAGCTTTTGGACCCTGTACCACTGCGCCTGCTGCACCATCCAAATCATGGCCCTAGTGCCTGAAAGGGAACTGCACTTGACAATGCTTGCCTAGTGGAAACATATAGCAATAATCGTTGCCCAGTGGGTTTCCTAGAGCTTTTGGCCCCTGTGCCACTGCACCATTCAAAGCATGGCCCTATTGCCTGCAAGGTAACATGAGGAAATCTTTTATATCTAGTAATGTATGTGTTCCGACAAAGGCACAATTGCAGAAGGAATGCATAATTATTTTGTAGGTAAAAAAACACAAAAGCTTTAAAAAAAAGTACCATTAAATGTATCTAAATCTCTAAAACACATGCGTAGCCCTGTAAACATGTCTCAGTGCAGTGTCTATGTATGCAGTTTTAAACTGCCAATTCAACCTAGTAAGTGTAACCACTTGCCAGGCCCAAACCTTCCCTTTTTATACATGTAAGGCACCCCTAAAGTAGGCCCTAGGTAGCCCCAAGTGCAGGGTATGTTAAAGGTGGGACATGTACTGATGTGTTTTACATGTCCTAACAGAGAAATACTGCCAAATTCGGGTTTCACTGTTGCAAGGTCTATCTCTCTCATAGGTTAACATGGGGGCTGCCTTTTAATAACTTTTAAATGCAGCTTCCCTTTGAGAGCAGATCGAGATCAGGAGTTTGGGGTCTCAGAACTCACAATTTAAAAATACATCTTTTAGTTAAATTGTTTTTTAGATTGTGAGTTTGAAAATGCCACTTTTAGAAAGTGGGCATTTTCTTGCTTAAACCATTCTATGACTCCGCCTGGTTGTGGATTCACTGTCTGGGTCAGTTTGTCAGTTAGGCTGTGTGCACCTCTCCTCTAGACAGTGACACAAAGGAAGCTGGGGTGTAGCCTGCATATTCTGATGAGCCATCTGAGCTGGAGTGGAGGGAGTGGTCATTTACACCTGAAAGGACTGTGCCTGCCCTCACACAATACAGTCTCCAACTCCCGATGTATGTGTCTGGGGCCTGGCCTGGCCAAGGCAGGATCTTGTCAACATCAAAAACTTTCCTTTGAAGTAGGCCTACTTCAAAGGCTGAAAGGGGTATAAGCAGTGGACCCAAAACACAGATTTTTAGAATCTTTCTGGATCAAGAGGAACCTCTGCCAAGGAGAAGAGCTGGAGGAGCAGTACTGCCACCTTGCTGTGTTGCTTTACTGGTTGGCCTGCAAATGCTGCTTCTGCCTTAAAAGAGGGCAAAGGGTGAACTCTGCTGTGTATCCTGCTTGAGAGAGTTGTCCAAGGGTTTGGATTAGAGCTTGCCTCCTGTTGGAAGTCTAAGGGACACCAAAGACTTCAGTTTCATCTGCCTTCAGGAAGAAAAACCATAGTGACACAGCCAGTGACGCCACAGGCCTGCACTGTGACCTGCCGACACCACGCAGAGCCGCACTGCCCCGCTTCGCACCGCAACCCTGGTATCACCGATGCCATCACTTGCACCCTGACCTGTGGGCCCGCACTCAGGCATCACCTGGCTCACACCACAGTCTGGGCATCCACGATGACGCCACTCCTGCTGACTCCGCCGCCGCTGCTTGCACCATGGCCTGTGGAAACCACTTGTGAAGTACACAAAGCATCGTCCCGTCCCGCACCGCAGCCCCAGTCCACCGACACCAGCACCATCAACTCCAGTGTCCTCACCAGACGTCCCTGCCTGCACCGCGGTCTGTGGACACCGCACGGAGCACGTCCCACGTCGCACTGCTGACTTGGACCTACCGACTACAGCGCGTCAGCAACGATGGCACCGCTGCCTGCACTGTGACCTAGTGACACTGCATGTCGCACTGCCCCGCCCCACACCGCAGCCCTGGTCTCACTGACGTTGCTGGATGCAGTCATGGAGCCGCTGCCTGCACCGTCACCTGTGGGCCCTGCACGCCGCATCGTCCCGAATCGCACCACAGCCCCGACGCCATCCATGCCAGCACTCTGCTTCATCAGCCCAGAGTTCGATCCGCAACGCGTGTGACTTCAAGGGCCCGACGACTCCCACACCGACCTCCGGAACCCACACCGCAAAGCTGCTCTCCAGATCTCATCTCGAGTATCACTACGCCCTGCAATTCCAAAGGTACTATTTTCAGGTCTTCCCTACACCGTAGCTGGCCTGCGACGCCACAGCCGGCCTGAACTGTTGGTTTTGTTGATCATGATGCCTGACAGCCCCAGGTGGAGCTATCTAATTCATGGAACTGTATTTTTAAGTAATTCCTGCAGAATTCATATTTATATTACTGTATGTTGGATTTTTAGCGGATTTGTTTTATATAGATAAATAGTGGCTATTTTTCTAAAGCTGGTGTGGTGTCCTTTTGTAGTGTTTTCACTGTGTTACTGTGTGTTATGTGCAAATGGTTTACACATTGCTTCTGAAATAAGCCTAACTCCTCATGCCAAGCTACCAAGGAGGTGAGCAGGGGTTATCTGAGCTGGTTATCTCCCTTATCCTGACTAGGGCGAGGGTCCCTACTTGGACAGGGTGCAAACCAGCTACCAACTAGAGACCCCATTTCTAACAAGCCCACACAAATGTGTTATAGTATGATTATAAGACTAGATCAGTGCCAAGCATGGTACAAATTACGCCACAGTTGCAGTTTATCTGCACAGAGGCAAGGGTTATTCAGTATGTAACAATGGAGCAGTGCTGCCACTCACTGCACACGCTAGGAAACTGGGTTAAATACTTCACCGTGGCTTGAGGCCGATCAGAGGCACTGAGAGCAGTAAACCGTGCTGACATCTGAATGATGGTGTTAAGTTGCTTGCACTAATGCTTGCCCACCTGAACAGTGAGGGAAGTGCAACACTCTTACTTCGGAGTTGCAACCTATTTCCAAAATAGGAAACTCAGAAATGAACTGTTACACTTGTGGCAGTGTAGCAGCACCATCCCTCACAGCCCACTAGGAGAGCGGATACCAGCCCACTGTTTCTTTTTTGTGGTACAGAGCTTAATATCCAAGGACAAAAAAAGTGGTGGGTGAACTGTCTGCACAGATTTCAGCACACCAGTGTAACAGTAGCAATACCACTGTCTAGCCCCATTAGCAGCCGCAGCATTCCCAGAGGCTCAGTTCAGCAGAATCTTATTTCCTCTCCAGGAGGTAGTTCTATTAGTAGTAATGAACAAGTTACATACCTTTGGTAACATGTTATCTGGGAGAGACTAACTAGCTGCAGATTCCTTACCCTAGAATATTGCCCAGGTGTCAGAATACACTTGAAATTGTTTTGATATGCAGTACCCCTGCTCGCCATAGGTGGCATCATTCGGCTCTGCGTGGCATTGACGGCCGTGCCGGATGTGATGACTTTCCAAGCAAGAAGCGTGCAACCACAAAGAACACCGACTACTGGTGTGCTATGGGCCTGAAAAGCGAAAAAAAAATAACTCTTAACCCTGAAATCCGTTCAGAGAGTGGGGATGATGGGTGGGTCGGTAAGGAATCAGGAGCTCGATATATTCTACCAGATAAGGTATTCCCAAAAGGTAAATAACTTGTTCATCGGATAGTCTCTTCTAGCTGCAGAATCCTTACCTTAGAATAGGTACCTAAGCACTACTCCCTAGAGCTACAACATGGATTAGAATACGAAGTCCTGTAAGACCAAACGGATGAAGTTCCCATCATGACGGGACTGACTGTCCAGGCATCAGTGCTTTATAAACATGTGCAGGGAAGCCCAAGTTGCTTTTCTACAGATATCCAAGACAGGAACTCAGTGAATTAATACAGCAGTTGCAGCCTTGGCCCTGGCAGAATGAGCTTGCAAGCCTTCGGGAGGTTGGGCCGTACCCATGAATAAAAGTTCTTGATGCAGAGCACTATCCATCGTGAGATGGTCCATTTCTGCACCACCATTTCTTTCCATCTTTTATCTTTTATCTGACATACCCCACAAAGACTTGATAGTCCATCCGGATCTCTTTTCTGCGATCAAGTTAGAACAACAACTTTCTTTTAGGATCCAGTAGATGGAGTCTCATCTTCTTTAGAGGGGCGAGGCGGAGTAATGGACTGGCCTACAAGAAAAGGAGTTCCCACCTTTGGTATGAAGGATGCTTTATTCCGAAGGACCAGCTTCTCTGGAAAGATACTGAGGTATGAAGGATGTGCTGATGGTAACTAACTGACCTTCCTGCCGGATGTTATCACCACTAGGAAGGCCGTTTTTAGGTCGAGCATAGCAGCGCGCAAGTGTGGCTTTTCAACATGTTGTAATCTATTCTGTGGGCTTTAACCACGCCCATCACTTTCATTCATTCCTGGGCTTGCCTTTCGAAAATCCCTTGATGTCATTGGTAAATGGTTTACGTTTATCCCGCCTTCAGGCTGTTTTGTTACGCCTTGCAGACTGACCCTGTTACATCGATTATTGCACAATTGCCGATATACTTTAGTGTGATCAAACTACTTTTTTTATTTTGTCTCTCTTCTTCGTGCTCCATGGTGGCCACGGTACTTTGAAGGTTCATACAGCGTGAACTTGATCAGCGGTATTGGAGAGCTTTGCGTGACTACCACTTTCATCACATTGTTTCTTTTGTCTCTCCCCTTCGCGCTCCATGGGGGCTAGGGCAATTTGGAGTTTCATACAGCACAAACTCAATAGGCAGTATTGGAGCGCTTTGCATTACTACCAGTTACGTCACAATGTTTCTTTTGTCTCTCCCCTTCGCGCTCCATAGCGCTCTGAAGTTTCATAAAGCGTGAACTCGATCGGCTGTATTGAAGCGCTTTGCTTGGCTACAAGTTATGTCACACTGTTACTGAATCAGAGTTGTTTCAATTTAGCTTTTGTCTCTCCCCTTCGCGCACCATGGCAGTTTGAAATGCAAAATCGATCAGGGGTATTGGAGCGCTACAGCCGTTTCAGAAGTAAAATCAGTAACAGTTGTTCACACATCACCCACATTAAAAATAAATTACAAGAAAACTGTACTAAAACTGTACCCTCTTTCTTGGCATGGTTACCCCCTTCGTCTGCCTGTTATCAGTGTGATTGACTGGGTCTACTGGGATCCTGCTAACCAGGGCCCCAGTAGTTTTGCTCTCTCCTCTAAACTGTACCTTTTTTGTCCTACAATTGGCATACTGGTCCCCCTCCATGTAAGTGCCTAGTATATGGTACCTAGGTACCCAGGGCACTGGGGTTTCAGGGGATCCCTATGGGCTGCAGCAGTTATTCTGCCACCCATAGGGAGCCCATGCAAAGGGTTCTGCAGGCCTGCCATTGCAGCCTGTGTAAAACAAGTGCACTCACCCGGTTTCACTACAAGTCACTGTTAGTCACCACTATGGCAGGCCCTCTCAGTCCAGGGGGCAGGTTGCAGGTAACTGTGTGTGTGAGGGCACCTCTGCACTAGCCTGTGTGAAAAGGGTGCATGCATCTGTTTTCACTACAGGTCACTACATCAGGTCATTAAGTCACCCCTATGGTAGGCCCTTTCAGTCCCGAGGGCAGGGCGCAGGTACCTGTGTATGAGGTTGTTTTAGACTCGGATGGGGGCATTTATCTTGCTACCCTTGCTGCCTGTCCCCTTAACATGGGTAAGTACAGGCAACTGCCCTTGATAAATGGTGTTCAGGCAGAGGCCTACAGGGACACAGGTGCCAGTGTCACAATGGTGACTGAAAAACATCAGTACCAAGTGACTGACGCCCACAACAACACTGCCTGCCACCCCATGGCAGTTGTTGATTTCAGCATGGGGTTGGTGGGTTTACTGGCCCAAAGAAGGTTGTAGTGTCCACAGACGTACCTGTAGAGTGTCTCTTGGGAATGACTTGGGAGACTTCAGCTTGGGCTGAAGTGGAGTTGGAGGCCCATGCAGCAATGCTGGGCATTCCAGGGAATATTTCTGCTATGACCAGGGCTCAGGCCAAGAAGCAACAAGAAAAAGGCATCTTGGAGCCAGTAACAATGGCCCAAGAGGCTCCCAAAGCCAGTGGTAGAAAGGGCAAAAGGTTGCCTTCTACCCCACCCTCCAGTGACTATTCCTCCTTTGAGGAGGAGGAATCAAC
The DNA here is from genome assembly GCF_031143425.1 of Pleurodeles waltl. Classification (NCBI taxonomy): domain Eukaryota; kingdom Metazoa; phylum Chordata; class Amphibia; order Caudata; family Salamandridae; genus Pleurodeles; species Pleurodeles waltl. The sequence goes on from NC_090437.1 coordinate 887,423,853, forward strand.
TCCCTTTGTAGAACCTACACCTGAAGAGTTGAAAGCTGACAGCTGAACCTGAAGGTGCAGGGAGGCTGCCAGGGAGGAGTTCAGTAGGGCACAGCAAACCTGTCCACACTGGAAGGGTTAAGACAGCAAGCTGTCCTTCAGGAAGCAGGGGATGTCAGTGGCACAAACAAGGTGTATTGGAAGAAAACCTCCTATACTCAGTGCAAGGGAACCCAAACCTGGTGCCACCAGGAGGTTGGTACTACCTTTGCACTATACATAATTTTTGTTGATCCTTGCACATGACATACCCTGGCACGTCACATGGGGCAAAGCAAGACTTGCGACAGACTTGTCCCACACTTCTACTGGCCCCATATGTCTGAAGATAGAAAGGAGTTTTGTCGCTCCTGTGTCATCTGCCAAGACAGATGGCACCGCAAAGACCCCTTAATTCCACTACCAGTGGTTGTGGTTCCCTTTGAGAGTGTTGGGGTGGATATTGTTGCCCCCCCTAGACCTGCCCACTGCCTCTGGAAAGAGATTTATACTGGTGGCGGTGGATCATGCCACCAGGTTTCCAGAGGCTATACCTCTAAGGACCACTACATCTCCTGCAGTGGCAAAGGCACTCCTGGGAATCTTCAAGGGTGGGCTTCCCAAAAGAGGTAGTATCAGACAGAGGTACAAACTTTATGTGTGCATACCTTAAGGCCATGTGGAAGGAATGTGGTGTAACCTACAAGTTCACCACCCCTTACCACCACCAAACCAATAGTTTGGATGAGAGGATTAACAAAACCATGAAAGGCATGATCACAGGACTCTCTGAAAAACTCAGGAGGAGATGGGATGTCCTACTGCTATGCTTCCCGTCTGCCTACTGGGAGGATCCTCAGAAGGGAGTGGGCTATACAGCCCCTTTAAACTTGTTTGGACACCCTGTTAGGAGTCAACTTGCACTTGTAAGAGAGGGCTGGGAGTAACCTCTCAAGCCCCCTAAACAAGACATTGTGGATTATGTACTTGGCCTCATATCTAGGATGGCTGAAATATGAGTATATGAAAAAGGCCATTAAAAATCTTAAGGCCAGCCAAGAACTGCAGAAGCAGTGGCATGACCAGAAGGCTGTCCTAACTGTGTACCTGCCAGGGCAGAAAATGTGGATCCTGGAGCCTGTGGCTCCCAGGGCACTTCAAGACAAATGGAGTGGTCCCCATGCTATAGTGGACAAGAAGGATGAGGTCAGCTATTTGGTGGATCTTGGCACTCCTAGAAGCCCCCTCAGGGTGCTTCATGTGAACTGCCTTAAGCCCTACTATGACAGGGCTGACATGACCCTGCTCATGGCTACTGATGAGAGACAGGAAGAAGAGAGTGACACTCTCCCTGATCCCTTCTCCATCACTGCAGCTGATGACTCAGTGGATGGAGTCTCAGAAAGAGGACTGAAGGAGCCTCCTAGGCCAGTTCTCTGAAATGTTTTCTCTGACACCTGGTCAGACAACATGGTGTGAACACACCATTGGCACAGGGGACAGTAAAAGTTAAATTTACAGGCAACCTGATCACGTTAGGGATTGCATCAAAGCAGAAGTGTAGAAGATGCTAGACCTAGGAGTGATCTCCTAGGTCTAGCATCACTCCTAGGCGGTAGACCTAGGAGTGACTGAGCACTCTTGGTACCAGCACCACTGTGCTAGCCCCTGGGCTAGCACAGTGGTGCTGGTACCAAAACCTCACTCCCAAAATGGGAAAAGGGAGATGAGATTCTGTGTTGATTACAGAGGGCTCAACACAGTCACCGATGCTCACCCTATTCCTATGGCAGATTAGCTCAGATACACTGGCATCTGCCAAGAATCTGAGCACCTTTGACTTGACGGCAAGATATTGGCAGATCAAATTGTCAGAGAATGCAAAACCAAAAACTGCATTCTCAACCATTGGAGGGCACTATCAATTTACTGTTATGCCCTTCGACTTGAAGAATGCGCCTGCTACTTTTCAGAGGCTGGTGAATACAGTCCTCCAAGGTTTGGAAGCCTGTAGTGCAGCCTATCTTGAGGACATAGCTGTCTTTAGCTCCACCTGGGATGACCACCTGGTCCACCTCTGGAATGCTTTAGAGGCTCTGCAAAAAGCAGACTTCACTATCAAGGCCTCTAAGTGCCAGATAGGACAGGGGAAGGTAGTATATCTGGGCCACCTGGTAGGTGGAAGCCAGATTCAACCAGTGCAGGGGAAGATCCAGACTGTTTTAGAGTGGACTCCCCCCTACCACACAATCTCAGGAGAGAACCTTCCTATGCCTCACTGGGTACTACAGGAGGTTCATCAAGAACTATGGCTCCATAGTAGCCCCTCCTAATGACGTCACATCTAAAAAGACACCAAAAAGTGTTTTATGGACAGCTACCTGTCACAAAGCTTTTGAGCACCTCAAAAAAGGCCACGTGCTCTGCACCAGTATTACAAAGCCCTGACTACTCCAAGAAATAATTTTCTAAATTGATGCTTCAGAGATAGAGGTGGGGGCAGTTCGGTCTCAGCTCAACACTGAGGGCCAGGATCAACCAGTTGCTTTTATCAGCAGAAGGTTAACCCCCTAAAGAGAAGCATTGGTAAGCTATAGAAAGGGAGACCTTTGTTGGGGTCTGGGTCCTGAAGAAAGTGAGGCCATACCTGTTTGGCACTCACACTTCATTGTTCAAACAGAGCACAAGTCCCTTCTATGGCTCGAATAGATGAAAGGTGAAAAGCCCAAATTCTTCAGGTGGTCCATATCCCCACAGGGAATAGACTATACAGTGGGACATAGACCTGGGAGTAACCACACCAATGCAGATGAACTCTCCAGCTATTTCCACGTAAACAATGAAGACTCATCTGGGCAAGGTTAACCTTCTTGTCCTTTGTTTGGGAAGGATGTGGGGAGGGGTGGGTTGTAGGAAAGTACCCGCTTTCTTAGCATGGTTTCCCCCATTTTCTGCTTGTTGTCAGTGTGTTTGACTGTGTCTACTGGGATACTGCTAACCAGGACCCCTGTAGTTTTGCTCTCTCCTCTAAATTATACCTTTTTCTTCCCACAATTGGTATATTGGTCCCTCCATGCAAGTCCCTAGTATATGGTACCTAGGTACTCCGGGCATTGGGGTGCCGGGGGATACTAATGGGATGCAGCAGTTATTCTGCCACCCATAAGACGCTCATGCTAAGGGTTCTGCAGGCCTGCCATTGCAGCCTGTGTGAAACAGGTGCACTCACTAGGTTTCACTACAGGTCACTGTTAGTCACCCCTATGGCAGGCACTCTCAGTCCAGAGGGCAGGGTGCAGGTAGGTAACTGTGTGTGAGGGCACCTCTGCACTAACATAGGTGCCCCCATGAACTCCAGCTCCATTTTACTGGACTTCGTGAGTGTGGGGATGCCATTTTGTATATGTACTGGACATAGGTCACTAATTATGTCCAGCTACATATTGGTAACTGCGAACGTGGGCATGTTTGGTATCAATCATGTCGGAATCATACCCCAATACTGTTGTATGTTTTGGAAGTATGATTCCATGCATTCTGGGGGCTCTTTAGAGGACCCCCAGCATTCCTACCACTGGTCTTACAGGGTTTTCCAGGGCAGCCCAGCTGCTGCCACCCATCAGACAGTTTTCTGCCCTCCTGCTGCTTGATCTGATCAAGCCCAGGAAGCCAGAAGAAAGGATTTCCTTTGGGAGAGGAAATAACTCTCTCCCTTTGGAAATAGGTGTAACTGGCTTAGGAGGGGTAGCCTCCCCAAGCCACTGGTTTTGCTTTGAAGGGCACATTTGGTGCCCTCCGTGCATAAACCAGTCCACACCGATTCAGGGACCCCCAGTCCCTGCTCTGGCATGAAACTGGACAATGGAAATGGGAGTGACCACTCCCCAGTCCACCACCAACCCAGGGGTGGTGCCCAGAGCTCCTCCAGAGTGTCCCTGGGTTCTGCCATCTTTTTTCCAAGGTTGCAAGGGAACTCTGGGAATATCTGACTGGCCAGGCAGGTGACATCAGAACCCCTCCTGATAGGTGCTTACCTGGTTAGGTGACCAATCCCCCTTTCAGGGCTATTTAGGGTGCCTCTCTTGGGTGGGTCCTAAGATTCGGCTTGCAAGATTCCATCAGAGTTCCTCTGCAACACTTGCTTTGACTTCTGGCCTCAGTAATTGCGACTGGAACCTCCAGGACCCGACAAGCTGCCTCCAAGAAGAAAGGACTCTTCTGCAACATTGTTTCAAGGGCTCCTGCCAGCTTTGCAACATTTCCCTCGCCATGCATCTTCAGGAGACTGCAAACCTTCAGTCGGCGCAAGACGACGGAATCTCCCTTGGAGTTAAGGAGTCACTTCCCTGCAACCGCTGGCACCTACAGCAAGCGATGACTGGCTGCATGGATCTCCCCTCATCTTGAGCTACGTGGATCCTGCATCACAGGTGGTGGTCCGGAACAGTCCTCTCTGCCAAATGTCCAACTTTGGTGGAGGCAAGTCCTTGCCTTCCCAAGCACGACAGTACCACTGTGCACCACGTCTCTTGCAGCTGCCAAGGCTTGTTTGCATCTCCTCCAAGGAATCTTCAGGCAACGAGTAGCTCCAGCCCCAGCATTCCATACTGCAAAGCACAGCCTCCAGCGTGGTTCTCCGGCGGCGTGGGATCCTCTTTTGTAGTCCTGCATGGGCCTCTCCTGTGACCTCATCCTGTGGGACTCCTGTGGGTGCTGACCCTGCTCCTGTGGATTCTCTGTGACGCTGAGGGTCCCCTTTGACTCCCCCTCCTGGGTTGAGTCCTCCTGGGCCTTGCTGGTCCCCAGCAGCACCACTTTTCCACTAACCGCAAGTTTGCCTTTGCCAAGGCTTGTTGGTGGAATTCCTACACCGACACCCATCTGCAATCTTCCTTCCAGCGTGGGACATCATCTGCATCCATAAGGAATTCTTCTCTGGCTCCAGGGCTGCAGTGCTGACCTGTTCTTTATCACTGTCGACCCACTCCTGCAACTACAGCTGGGTGGGTAGTAGCTCCTGGACTCCACTGTGACTCTTGGACTTGGTCCCCTCTCTCCACAGGTCTTCTTTCTTCAGGAATCCACTGCTGGTTTTCTTGCAGTCTTGTCTGGGTGTCTTCTTTTTCTTCTTTTCTTCCTTTTGGGTGGTTTGGGGGAAATCCAGTGATTTACTCCTGCATTCGTGGTCGCTGGGGGGTACTGTTACTTACCTCTGTGGTTTTCTAGTACTTCCAGCTCCCCTCAACACAATTTACTTACCTAGGTGGAGGTACCTTCTTTGCATTCCATTTTTTAAGTTTATGGTTTGTGCTCCCCCTAGGGTCACTATTCATTATTGCTATTTGCACTGTTTTCTAACATTTTCTATGCTGGTTTCTGATTGCTAGTGTATATATTTAGTGTATTACTTACCTCCTGAGGGTGGGTTACCTGTCTAGTATTTTGTGGTGATTTGTTCCAAAAATAAAGTACCTTTATTGTTGTACAACTAAGTGTTTTCTTTCATTGGTGTAAGTGCTGAGTGACTACAGTGGTATTGCATGAGCTTTGCATGTCTCCTAGATAAGCCTTGGCTGCTCATCCACAGCTACTTCTAGAGAGCCTGGCTTTTAGACAATGCCCACACTTCACTAAGAGGGGAGACCTGGTATAAGGTGCAAGTACCATAGGTACCCACCACACATCAGGCCAGCTTCCTACACTAGATGATAAAGGTAAAAATGGGAGGGCTTTCTTTAACATTCCTAGGATGTGGAAACAAGTACCCGTCATAGTCAAGACCTGCTTTTTCATGGTGAGCTTGTGATTCAAATATGACACCTAGATTTTTCACCACCTGTTTATGGGTAGATACGGGGTCGAATTCAGCTGGCAACCAGTCCTCACCCCAAAACTGTTGGGCTTTCCCAAATAACATCTCAGTTTTTGCTGCATTCAATTGAAGGCAGTTAAAAGACATCAAGGCAGCAATTGTTTTTATGCTGATATGAAGCACTGCTTGGTGATAAGCTGGATATATATTGAAGGAAATCACCATCTGTGTATCGTCTGCATAAGAGTGGCTCGCCAATCCAGACGTTTCAACAATTTTAGCTAGTGGGGGCGACAGATATTAAAAAACGTGGGGCTTTGGCAGGAACCCCCCTGTAAACCTTTGTCAATCCAGTTGGACGCTAATTTGAAAAGATCTAATGAGATAATTTGTGTTCTATTGTTTAGGTAATCCTGGAGCCATTTTAGGGCCATTCCTTGGATGCCACAGTCCTGCAGTCTTTGTAGGTCTGGATGTGACACTGTATCTAAGGCGACAGAGAGGTCTAATAACCAGTATTGCTGGTGTGTCAGCATTGATGGCTAATATAATGTAAGCAGTTACTTAGGGCCTTAGTTCTTTCTGGACAAAGATATTCTGCAGCAGTATTCACATCCCTCTTCTGCAACAGTGCTGCACGCTTCTTAGCACAAACAATTTGGATGCAACGAGCAGACAAGACAGCCTATAACATTACACACAATAAAAGGAATGCAAATTACAGAAAACTATTTGAAGCTTGGCTCTTCTGTCCATTTGACAAATAAAGAAGTTGCCAAGTACCATTTTGTGTGTAGAATCATGCTGATATAGCAGACAAGAGTTGCAGACAGCCAATGCAACACTGCGACATCACCTACTTCCATTCAGACTCACACATTAAGAGTGCAAACACAAGGTTTGGTGCAAACGAAGGATGAGGTTGCTGCAAACTCAAGGGTACAGCTCCATCTCCCCAGGCCAGGCAATGACGCATATAGGCTGGTGTTATCACTTTCTGGTCAGGTGGAGCCACAAACCGAGTTAGTTAGCAAACTTACCATATTATCTTTCTCTATCCTTTGCTGTTCCTTCTGCCGATTGATGGTGCTGTGATATAACTTGGAAGGTGGGCCAGCAGGTTTCTTGGGAGTGAGGCTTTTGTTTCTTGGTTTTGTTGCCTGTCTTGTAAGTTCTTTCAGCAGTCTTTGGTTTTCCCTCTCAATATGCCTTACTTCTTCATTTGTGAAGGAATAGTTCTTTGGTCTTGTTATGGCAGGGTGATCAAAAACTACATTTCTCTGTTCCTTCTTATCCAAATGCATAAAAGCTTTGAAAGTAAAACATGTAAAGGTATAGTGAGAAGGTTGACTTGAAAGTGTACAGAAAATTCAAGAAATATTGACACACAGAACACGCCATCAGCACAGATATAGCCAGGTGGAACTTAATTGCTGTTTTAAACGCAACAGTCTTAACAGTACCTAAATCTAAAATACATGGTGTTATATGCCTGCAGTGTTACATAGCAAAAGTCGAGTTCCATTTGATAAAGACTGCACAGAACTAAAATTACGGTTGACACTTTTAGGCTGAACCTAGCCCTTTGACTTACCCTTTCAGAAAACAGATAAAAGCACAAACTGTAAAAATGTTTCCAAATGTCTATCGCCATGAAAGAGAACCAGTATGCATTGCCAGGCTTGACAATTTTAATAGAACCCTAACACAACTTTTTGAAATATACAGGGTTTCAATTGTTGTCCGTACAGTTAATTCTGAGTAATTCACTTTTCTAAACATTTCATTGGCTTTAATAGCGTACACAAAATCATTTACTTTGACTCATTCCTTCCACACATCACAAAGCACTCATCAGGGTTTCTTCCCCTTTCAAATGGAAATTTCGAAATTATGTTTTAATCTTGCACAAAAGGTTTGCTTCTTCTATTCCTGAAATGACTGAACAATTAAGGGGGTGCTTAAGCAGAGGTAAAAAGTCCAATAAAGATTCTACCTTTCTGTCCAGTGTTGAACTTTTTAACTTAAGGCCCGCTGAGCTAACAAGCACTGGCAAAGCCAATCGGTCTGGCCTTTCATATAGCTACAGTACCAAGTAATTATTATATGTCCTTTTTTGATCAGAAAAAACAGTGTGAAGTCTTTAGCAAGACTTCAGCACCTCAGAACTTTACTAGATGTTCCTCTGAAGTCAGAAGCAACTGCTCAACATGTTTGTCACAAAGCTGCAATAACATGTTGTCTCTAATTTCCCTTGTGTATGATCAACAGCTTCAAATGTCCTTCACAGACTTGAAGGGAGTGTGGATTAAACATAAAAATGCAAATATCCACTTTTGTTATTCCGGTAAATTTTGCTTGATTTCAATAGGATAAGTAAATAAGACAACATCATCATTGTCAAAAAATGTCTTGATTACTGAGAGTTACTGTATATATAGGTACTAGTAATTACTGATTAAGTCCGGTGCCTTCTACCAAATTGTTGGAAAACCTTTTCTATGAAGGGCACTACATATAAGTCACAGTAAAATGCCCACTGTCCGATGCTATTGGCAGTAGTAGGAAGAGGCAAAATGCAACCTGTAGCTAAAAGGTATTTGGCAAAGGATATACATGTGTGTTAAAAAAAAAAAAAAAAAAATCACAGAAGAAAAACAAAAGGTTACAGGAAGGTTATAGTTAGACTGACGATTTACCCACAGAAACCAGCAGTTACAGTTATACTTATGTTAAGAAACTATAAGTTGTTGCCTAAAGTTACTTTCGGGCACAAGTTATAGTTTCTTCAAGTATTTGGTCAGACCAATTCGATCTTCTATACCTACAGACACAAACTGCTGCAGTTCGAATTTTTACACTGGGAGTAATACACTCCAAAATAGCTGCATTGAATATACCCAGATGTGCAAAGGATCAAGCTGGCATTAGGTTTCTTACTTGGAACAGTATACGTATAAGAAATACAGAAGCACAGTTAGATGCCGGACTGAAAAAATAAAAAATAGAACTATAGATAGAGAAACTCTTGCAATAGTACACAGATTGACAAAGAATGCTGGCAAAGCTCAAGAGAGTTTCATAGTATGGCTTTATTCCGAGGAAGTGGCTGGATTGCCATAAAGCTCTACATCAATTGAGAAATAATTATTTCTGCATATGTGTAAACATAACTTGAACGGCCTTAATTCAGTACGATATATCTGCTGTGACACTTCTGAACTACTTCCAGAGTGAAAAGGGGCAGTTTCAAAGATACAGAAGATGAAAGTAATTAGGTGAATGTGGACACCTACCTAACTACTCCAGCCCAAGATTCAACCGTGGTGTTTCTTTTCGTAATGGAGTTCAAAGGTGGGGGATTCAACTGGAATATTTTTGCAATATTATATTTGTTGGCATTCTGGATAATTCACAATAAAGTAATACAAATACGTTGCCTATGATGTTAATTAGTAACCTATTTATCGGACTGTGTAACTGGCAAACAAAATGATGAAATTCCAACATCAAAAGTATCTACACATTTACAAAGTACACCTGAGAAAAATTTTCATTGAGAAGAAGGGCCCAGACATCAGCATAATCAGGGACCTGGCAGACTAAGAAGGTCATGAGTGAGCCATAGAGACGTGTCCCAAACCACCCCACCAGTCAGTTAAATGGGAACACATATTAAAAAATGCTTAGGCTTTCGTAATAGAATGCTAGTCAAGGCTGAGAGTCTATAGAGCAAGTACAAAGAAACTACCAATAGCAAGGGATGCATGCTTCCTTGTTGGATACAAAAATATCCTTCACTGATCCAGGTTGCATATATTTGTCTTTATCTGATTATTGATCTTGCACGTTATAAACAATGTTTTCAGTACATGTATGTTCAAGTCTTTGTTCCGCCATAAACTTTGTACTGCATCCACCAGTAGGTTACTTGCCTTGTACAACAGGGCACCCTATACCACATCTCTGCCTCTGCCTCACTTTGTACCCGTAAATGCTCAAGGTACAGCTAAAGTGGTTACTGGCCTGATTAGATCGCCCCCTTGACTTCCTCTCCCTCTCAGTGCCCAGTGCTTGATCAATAACATTTTAATTTACTTCTACCAAGCCCCTCCCCACACTGTTAATTTTCTCACGTGTCCCTTCGAGTTGTACAAGTTACTTACCTTGGGTAACAATATATCTGGTAGAGACATAATCTAGTTGCAGAATCCTTACCTTAGAATTTTCCCAGGCGTCAGTCTGGATCCAGAGATTTTTCCTTTGAGAGGTACTCCTTCGTCCCGTCAGGTGGCGTCGGTCAACTCCACAAGCGTCGTCGTTACCGTGATGACATTGCGGTCGTATATAGGGCCCATCCCTGCATGCTGACGTCAGTTTCTTTTCAAGATTTCCACGCCAGTAGCCCGGAGCCATGAAGAGCACTGAGAATGGTGCGCCAAAACTAGGGCCCTTTAAGGGAAGTTCCTGTACCTAAAATTCAGTTTGCAGTGTGGGGAGGATGGGCAGGTCGGTAAGGAATCTGCAACTAGAATATGTCTCTACGAGATAAATCGTTACCGAAGGTATGTAACTTGTACATCTGATAAAGACTTCTAGTTGCAGATTGCTTATCTTAGAATAGATACTCGAGCAATACCGTCCCCAGTGGTGGGCTGCAAACTAATATCACACCAATAAATCCTGCAGGACCAAATGGCCAAAGTGGCCGTCTGTGCGGACCAGATTGTCTAGGCAGTAATGCTTGGTGAACGTATGGAAAGATGCCCACTTTGCGCCTGGCAGATTTCCAGGTCTAGAACTCTGCGTGCTAACGCTGTGGGAGCAGCAGATGCTCTGGTAGAATGAACGTGCAAACCCTCAGGGGGTTGCTTTTTCACCAAAGCGTAGCACATTTTGATGCAGAGGACTACTCATCGAGAGATAGTCCTCTTCTGCACCGCCCTTCCTTTCTTCGCACCCACATAACCCACAAAGAGTTGATCACCCACCCGGAAATCGTTGGTACGACTTGGGTAGAACACCAAAGGCGTTGCTCGACGGTGGAGTCTCTCCTCCTCATGAGAGGGATGTGGGGGTGCATAAAAAGTTGGCAAGGTGACTGACTGGCCTACGTGAAAAGGTGTCACCACTTTGGGAAGGAAGGAAGGAAGGAAGCCCTGGTACAAAGCACCACCTTATCAGGATGTACTGCTTGGAATGGTGGCTTCGAAGAGAGAGCTCACTCACTCTGCGAGCAGAGGTAATGGCAATCAAAAAGGCAGTTTTAGAGGTCAATAGTCACAGAGGACAGTCTTAGAGGACAGATGTGGAGCGGCTCGAAAGGCACACACGAGGTATGTGAGGACCAAGTTCAAATACCACTGGAGCATTATGAACAGGATAGGAGGAACCATATGTTCAAGTCCTTTGAGAAGCCTCCTAACAATGGGATATTTGAACAGAGAAGGTTGGTCTGGTAGCCTTAAAAAGGCAGAGATGGCAGACAAATATCCCTTGAGAGTGCCCAGAGCAAAGCCCTGCTGGGCAAGAGAGAGAATAATGTTGGGAACCTCAGAGAGGTGCAGAGAGGGGATCAACAGACTTGTTGATACACCATGCCACATTTTCTTCCAACGACAGGCGTATACCGTTTTGGTGGATGGACACCTGGCTGCCAAGATAACATTAAAAAATTCAGGCGGAAGGTCAAAAGCTGTCAACTGCCACCGCTCAATCTCCACGCAAGGAGGCGGAGACTGGACAGGTTTGGATGAATGACCGGCCTCTGCTGCTGTGACAGAAGATCCTCCCAAAGGGGCAGTCTGATCGGAGGATCGATGGCCATGCCTGATAGCTCGGGATACCAGACTCTTCGTGCCCAGTCCAGAGCCACCAGGATTACTTGGGCCCAGTTGTGCCTGATCTTCTTCAGAACTCTGGGCAGAAGTGGTATCAGCGCAATGGCGTAGAGGAGGCCAGAGCTCCACTCCTGACAAAAAGCATCGCCGAGCGAGTGCCCCCTTAGAAACTCCAACACGCAAAACAGCTGACATTGTTAGATCTGTTCGCCTCCGCAGAGAACGCACAAAGGGTCTCCCCACTGCTGAAAGAGATCTTGCGCCACCTCCGGATGGAGACGCCATTCGTGATCGACTATGCATCAACGGCTGAGTTTGTCTGCTCTGACGTTCAGAGAGTCTGCCAGATGTTGAACCACCAGAGAAATGCCCTGATGTTCCAGCCATGTCCAGAGGCGAAGAGCCTCCTGACAAATGGTCCATGACCCCACTCTGCCCTGCTTGTTGCAGTTCCACATGGTGGAGGTGTTGTCAGTGAACACCTGCACCGCTTTCCCTTGGAGAGAGGGAAGGAATGCTTTCAAAGCAAGTCAGATCTCCCGGAGCTCCAAAAGGTTGATGTGGAGCCTGTACTCCGCCGGAGACCAGAGGCCTCTGATCTCTGCCTCTCCCATGTGGCTGCCCCATCCCAGGAGTGACGCATCTGTCACTACTTTGAGATCTGGTTGGGGAAGGGAGAGTGATCTGCCGTTGACCCAATCTTGATTCCACAGCCACCAATGAAGGTCTTTCACAGTTCCTGCCGAGAGCTGTATCATGTCGGAGAGATTCCCCTGATGCTGCGCCCACTAGAACTTCAGGTCCCACTGCAGAGCCCGAATATGCCATCTGGCATGTTGGACAAGCAGGATGCCATGAGGCCCCGCAGTCTCAGAGTCATTCTCACCAAAATCCAGGTTAGAGGGTGAAATATCAAGGTCATAGCACGAATATCATGGACTTGCTTTTCGGGAGGATAAGCCAGAAACTGCACTGTGTCCAGAACAGCTCAGATGAAAGGGAGCATCTAAGAGGGAGTCTGGTGTGACTGGCACGTTTATAGTGAACCCCAGCAAATGAAGGAGGTTGTTCGCCACAGCCTGGAGGTAGGAGATGACTTTCTGGGGTGTGTCCGCTTTCAACAGCCAGTCGTCGAGGGTAGGGGAAGACTGAAACCCCTAACCTGCGCAGATGAGCTGCAACCACCACCATCACTTGGTGAATATCTGAAGGGTGCTGGTAAGGCCAAAGGGTAGCATGGTGAACTGAAAGTGATTGTGACCTACCATGCATTGCAAGTTAAGTCTGTGGGCAGGCAGGAAGGGGAACATGAACAAAGGTGTGCTGCAAGTCCAACACTACCATCTAGTCTCCAGGGTCCAGGTCAGAAAGTACCTGAGCTAGGGTCAGCATTTTGAACTTCTTCTTGAGGAAGAGACTGAGGGACCGGAGATCTAGGATAGGGCGAAGGTCCTTGTCCTTTTTGAGCACCAGAAAGTAGCAGGAATAATAACCACAACCTACTTCTGGAGCAGGGACCCTCTATATGGCCCCCTAGGCCAAGAGAGTTGTGACCTCCTTTCAGAGATGGGCCAAATGATCCTCCGATAGATGGTCGTATGATGGTGGCAAGGCCGGAAGAGCACTCTTGAAGGGGAGGGATAAGCCCCTTTGGACAATTTGTAACAGCCACCTGTTGTGGTAATGGATTCCCAGTGGGGCAGGTGATCGCGAATCCTGCCACCAACTGGTCCTGGATGTTTCTGACGGACTAGGCAGGTTTGGAAGCAGAGGAGGGGACTGGGGTGCACTGGGCGGCCCGCTGGCTGCCTGCTCCATAAGATTGTGGGATCCCGCAGTCGTGCAGAGGCTGTACAGCATGCGTGAGTTGGCGGCCCGATGGAAAGGAACGCAGTTGGATGCCTCTTCTGTAGCCACGAAAGGAGTGAAAGGCCGACTGTGGAGGGCGAGGCGAGGAGCACCTGTGAGGCCAAGGGACCGAGCCGTGGCCCGGGAATCCTTAAAGCGCTCGAGCGCTGAGTCCGCCTTGTCTCCGAAGAGACGGGTGTCATCAATGGGCATGTCCATCAAGATTGCAGGACATCCCCTGAAAAGCCAGGTATCCCCAACAAGGCATGGTGCCTCAAGGCCACTGTCGATGCAACCGATCTGCCCAGTGAGTCAGTCGTATACAGTCCACAACGAATCGTGAACTTCGCAGCATCTCTCCCATCTGTAACGGCTTGAGAGAGAATGGTCTGGGCCTCCTCTGGGGCTCGAGGCAGCACTTGCGCGACCGTATCCCAGACAGAAAGGGAATATTGGCCCAAAAGGCATGTGGTGTTCACAGACCAATGCGCTAGAGTGGTGGAAGAAAACATCTTCTTCCCCACGTTATCCAGTCCTTTTGATTCCATGTCTGGAGGGCCAGTGTAGAATGGGCCAGAGGATGACGAAGACTGGATGACAAGGCTCTCAGGCGTAGGGTCAGGAATTTTGGATAAGTCACTGCAGGCCAATGGCGGCGGGCAACCATCCTATTCACAGCAGCCCCAGAGCTGGGTCTGGGTCCTGTCCAGGTACCCAGAAGGACGTCCATAAAAGCTTCATTAAAGATAAGCAGGGGTTCCAAATTGGAGGTCCCAGGCTAAAGCACCTCAGTCAGGAGGTTAGTTCTGACCTCCATAGAAGAAAGCTTGAGGTGAAAAACCTCAGCAGCCCTTCTCACCACCATAGAGTATGACACTCCCTCCTTCGTAGCCATGGTAGAGGGAGAAAGCATGCCAGCTTCAGGAGAGGTGTCCAACCCACTGGTGACGCCCCAAATCTGAACTCAGGCCATGTCAGGGTCAAGCTGGTATTCTAAAGGGTCCAGCGACCCCTCTACACTATCCCCATATCCATACTCATTGCAATAGGGGTCAGGGTTTGCCCTGGGCCCAAGAGAGCCCAAAGAAAAAGGAATCGGTGTCGAGCAACGCCGTTCCGGGTTTGGGTCGTCGGGGGATCAGTATAGGGTCAATGTTGATTGTGGGCACAACTGACATTGGGAGCGGTGGCGTGTGTCCAGACGCCATGACGGATCTGGAAACTGATCCAGAGGTGCCCTCTGGAGTCGGGCCAAAGCCAACAAATTGGCCCTCACAGAGTCCCCTGGGCCCAAAGGCGCAGAGGGTTGGTCAGTTTGCCCAAAAAATGAGGCGCATGGCCTCATAAAATTGTTTGAGTTGGGCAGGGGTGGCACCTGCTCCTGGAAAGTCTGAGAGGCACATCGCCGACCCAGACAAAGCCTCTGAAGACAGAGGTCTAGGGCATCAATGCTCTTCCTGCGTCACATCGTCTGAGCGACAGGACGAAGGCGAAGATGGTTTGGCCTTCCTCGTCTTCTTGTGACCAGACTGTCCAGATGACTTGAACAAGGAGGAGTGGTGATGACTCCACGACCTGTCCCCTGACCTTCCTCTCAAACAAGGCCGGGAGCGACCCAGAGTCGGGTGTCAGGCAGCCGTGAGCCTTATGGACCACTCCCTCAAAGCTTACAGGTTCATTGCCCAACACTCGGAGCACAACTTCAGGTTTTGGTGGCGCTCCAGATGCCAGAGGCAGATGGGGTGAGGATCAGTCACCGACATCATTCGGGGACAGGAGTCCCATGGCTTGAATCTGAATTTCGGAACATCAGTTGACGCATCCAAAACTCATAAAAAAATAATCAACAAAAGTGTTGCAGTTAGTAAAAAAAATTTACTAGGGGCAGCTTTTCTCCAGATCTGCACGTAGGCTGGCACGGAAAGAAAATAACTGCTGTCAGCACCCCGGGGTGGCACCTATATACGATCCTGATTTCATCACAGCGACCACGACGTCAACGGAGTCGGCCGACGCCACCTGACAGTATGCAGGGGTACTGCTAGAAGAAAAATCTCCAGATCCAGTATGATGCCTGGGGGAAACTCCAAGGTAAGGAATCTGCAACTAGAAGTCTCTATCAGATTTGTACGTGTATTACTGGTTCAAGCTGTGAAATTATGAGTTAAGTAACAATACGCTACTGTAGTGCAGCCATTTTTAGTATAGCTTTATGCATGTTAGGTTAACATATTAGGCCTCTGTGCACTTTGCCCTAGACACGTTTTATTTTGCCTTGCATTGTTATTTTACAATAACCAGTTTTACGGTCTTGTTTTATTCTTTCTATCACACTGTTTAGCTTAGTTCAGCACTGTGTTCGCCAACACTGCAATCTTTCTCACCCTGTGCTTCACTCAAGGCTACAGTCTGGTACATTGCCGGTACACGTGGTAGAAGTTTAGTCTCTGGTGTTCGTAGACGATACACATCCTTACGTAGGGACATTTTCTTAGAACATCTGCGTGTTAGTTATAAAATCACTTTCTAGTCCTAGTACAGGTCAGAGCGATATTCCGACCAGGAACCTACAACTACCTGCTGACTGGCCCGTTGCAGATGCTGATGCAGCTTACAGGCCTTTGCTCAGGTATAAGGGTTGATGTCCTCCCTGGGGAATCTGAAAGGCAGGCTTAGAGCTTCCCATGCGGTGCTCATAATATAACTTAGAGAGAACTTAATATAGTTACACTATGATAGCCTTATTCTTGTGCTCCACTCTCATCGTTACTATTTTAATCCTACTGTGTTGTTTCGTTCAGGTTATTGCAGCTCACGCCTTACTATATAAAATGAGGTTGTTTTATTAAACCAATCTTTACAACTTAAACTGCCTTTGTCATATTTTTATGAGACCGTACTGTGATAGCACCGGTTGTGACCTGAGTGACCACAACTTCCCTGGGAAGTAATAAGATGTCATGCGCTCGGCTGCCCAATTGTGTCTTCCCTTCGGGAGAGATAAGGCACTGCTAGTTAGCCGGAGCATAACCCGGATTCGGGGTGACAAGGGTCCTTCACCGTGAGTCAGACTTAGTCCCCCACACTGCGAACGATCTTGCCGCCCAGAAATCCAGTAGTCTCATTATGGTAATGAGAGCCTGCGCGACATGGTGCCGCCAACGTTTGGTCAGGCTCTAATTTTCGGATCCACCGGTATATCTTGGTCTCATATAATATAATGATCCCTCTGTTCCGTATACGGAGACGTCCGTGGTACTGAGGACTTCCGCCACCGTTGCATAGGTAACCCTATTTACAGCGGATGGTTGTTCAAGCTTGAACCTTAGAAAGGAAATAAACAAATCCCCTTTTAGTGTGCCTTCTCTAAATTCATGGTGCTTTGCTGATGGCGAATCCCTGGGTTATACAAATTGCTCTTAACATGAGACAACCGCTCACAGCACATTTGCTAGCACACGGCCTTACGGCCCAGGGTGGTCCAGTCACGTTTGTGGTGGTCGCCCATGCAGCCTATAGAACAGAACTTTTCTACTCTTGGGTCACATTTCCAGCAGTTGACGGGAACACACATACATTCCATACATATACAGTAGCGAACGCGCCTGGACAATACAGGGCGTACGCATATTTAGAGATACCTCTACCTTATCAAGACCATAATAATTGGCTTGATGGCGCCCTACCCCATACAATGTTACCAGTCAGGTTAGGTCCACTAAGTAATGACGGTCCGACCTGGCCTTTATTGGCCACCTATACACCGCATCCTGCGGATGCGAATATGGCTGTGGTAGAGGTTCGACGCTTATATACTGACTTAACGGCAATATATAGACGCTTAGTACAATTTGTGATGCAGACACTAAATACAAACCCAGCGCGTGCTGCTCCAGCGCAACCACATGGAGTAACACCAGGTATAAATCCGGTGACTGTACATTCCATTATGGGTAGCCAGCCAAACGAGAGGAGACTCCGTTTTGGCTGGCACAAAAAATGAATACGCTGGAGGCGGTATTTCCCCATACGGGACCTCAGAATAAAACATAGGATATTAACCATGTGTTTACCCTTTGGGATGGTTCCCACAGTGGAACACTGTAATACATGGGGCACGGTGTTGGCCACGCTCTATACCACGGCACATGGTACACCGACACTAGCCAACCTACCGGAAGTGCTTAAGCAAATTCAGGATGAATACGGGGCTGCCCCGCCCTTAGATTTAGGAATGCAACTGATAGGATCATTGAAGAAACCGTGGCAAAATTGCCTAAGCAATCTTAAAGGGGAAGCAGTTGCGCTTGCAGTACGCATGCGTCTTCGTGACGTTCCGCAACAAGATCAGGAGCGGGAACTGCCTAAAATAATAGCGGAAACATATTCCAGTATTGGTCGAGATAGCCTGGGGGCTAGACCACAAAAACCTCAGATTCAGGAGAAAATTACTGAAGATAGTAAGAAACAGCAACCTGAGGGTACTAAGAAGCGCTGGGAGAAAAAGCAACAAACACCTAAAAAGGAAAGGGGAGAATCTCTGCGTACGGAGAACCCGCAGAATAGGTATAATCTCAGAAATAAGGATAATATTAAGACGCCTGATAGATATCAATATACTGATACACGCCAATCTCGTTCCTTTCAGGACTCATCGGAAAAGAGAAACGAGAGAGGTGGGCGGTCAGAGCGGAGAACAGAGTACGTGAAACCGAGACAGGAATCACAACGCTCTTCTGAGGTTTCTGTCAAGAAGGAAGAGAAACCAGTACAACAAAAACAACAGTTTAAAAAGAAAAAGGTGGCAGCAGTCTCAGTTGGACATGCCACTCAGGAAGAGGGTTCTCTTGAAGAACAAGACATGGGCTCTAGCACTGCTAGACAGCGCGGCAGAGGTCACAATAGTTTGCCGGAATCTTCTAAAGCATCTGGAGGTGAAAGCAACTGATGACTTCATCCAAGTAGAAACAGCAGGCATGCGTGTCTCCGAACCCGATAGGGTGTATTCAGTGACTTTACAGTTGGAAGGGGACATTGAACGCACTATACACGCAATCTTTTGGGATCGTGTAGTTAAGATATATGACATTTTGCTGGCTGAGCAGGATTGGCCGCCAGATTTTGTCCGCACCTGCCCAGCTGGGGAGGGGGTTACTAGACCTTCCTTCTCGCCCCTTGTTCCGGAGCAACTCGCCAAGTCCTATTCTATGAAACGGGCTCTCGCACAGGCACCTGCGTTATATAGAAATCACGTTGGGTGGGATAGGGATTCTCCATATCATGTAATTCCTATTAAAGGTGAGCCTCAACCACAACTGCAGTATCCCATAAAACATGGAGCAAGGGCACCGGTGAGAGAAATACTTACACAATTAGAATACCAGGGGGTAATTGAGCCCTGTGTCTCACCCATGAATAATCCCTTATTCCCTGTAGCTAAACCAGACCATTCATATCGAATAGTCTTAGACTACAGACATCTGAATGGACATACACGCACATATGCTATACAAAATTCACATAGCACTGCACTAATGAGCAACATTGTGCGGAAGAAATATAAAACAACCTTGGATATCTCAAATGGATTCTTCTGCCAGAATATAGCCTCTGAAAGCAGGGATTTAACAAGCTTTTTATGCACTAGGCTCCCAGAAAAAATCTGTTGTTTGCCTCACGGGTAGAAGAACAGCCCGGGACTGTTTACAGCTTGTGTAACTGATATTGTGCACGAGCTCGACCCTGAAGCGTTGTCATATGTGGATGATCTATATCTCACGGATGACGAGTTGCTACAACATTTAAGACGGGTAGCCCGCATTGTTGTAGGGTTTGCCGGAATCGGCTACAAATTTAACTTAAAAAAATTTTTACAAAAAAAATTGCGTTCCTCAGCGTCCTATTCCTGGGATATGAGCTGTCAAGTGAAGGTAAGAGCCTGGCGCCACAATTTTTAGAAAAATGGGCACAATTGCAACCACCAAATACGATGAAGAAACTCCAGTCATTGTTGGGCATTCTAAATTTTGGCAGAACATACATTCCTGATTATGCTACATGCATAAAACCTTTATATGAATTAATGCGTCCTGATTTTTCGAGCAAATTCTGGAAAATTGAACATACACATACTCTTCGGGAGTTACAAGCAGATATGCTAGCAGCGAAGCATCTACACACACTTGGTCATCAGGGTGATAGCTGGGGCCATTGGGTTTACTTATGTCAAATTTAATGAAGGTGAGACAGTCCCCACAGCATACAAGTCACACTTGTATTCCGCTGCCGAGCAACGATTTGCACCCACAGAGAAAATTCTCACTGCTGTACAGATGGCTGTTATTAAAGAAAGGCCTCTGGCCCAGGGAAAATACATTATTGTCGTTTCTCCTATTCCAGCCCTTGAGGCTGTTACAAAAGCTAGCGTCCCGAACGCAAAAGCACTCCACGCAAGATGGATACAACGGGCCACGTCCTTGACAGCCACTGATATAGACTACATTTTTGATCCAAAGTTACAAACTCAGGAATTTCTACAATATGAAGTTGAATATCCAGTTCCTGCTGACACATTGCCTATTGCCCAATATCAGGTAGTCATGTACACCGATGGCTCTGCGCAACCAGCAATAGGAACAAAGCATCAATATTCTGCTGCATGTGCAGTAGTGAGCGGCTAAATGGAGGGGGAGAAATTCTGCCCCCAACATACTTATACCCTGACCTTAGGGGATTGTACTGCACAATTGGCTGAGCTAAAAGCTCTACTAATGACACTGGAACATACGGATCCGACGCAGTACACACCGATTGTTTGTGATTCGTATTATTGCGTCCAGTCTTTTAACGAATACTTACATTACTGGCGCTTGAATGGGTTCAGAGATTCAAAAGGCAACACCATTAAACACAGACTACTGTGGGGGAAGGTAGCAGACCTGAAAGAGATGCTACCCAAAGTCCATGTTGTGCATACACTTGGACACCAGCACGTTGGAATACATGTTGCTGGTAATACTTTGGCTGATGAAGCCGCAAAGTCGGCAGTGGCAGTTGCCACTGTAGCTGCAGTGACTCGTTCGAGTACCAAACCGGGCACGGAGATTTTGGCTGCCATAAGAGCTACGGTTGATGGCACGCCTTATCCAAAAGGATTTCCGAATAAATATCAATATTTTATGGGAAGTATGCTGAACGCTGAAGTTAAAATTCCTAGCGTAGGCGTACGTGACATCCCCAATAAAAATGTAAGACCGCAATTGATTAAAGCAGCGCATGAGGGGGTGGCATCTGCACATGCAGGCGTGGCAGCTACAATTTCGCTATTACAGGCCCGCTACTGGTGGCCTCGTCTCTATAAAGAGGCCAAGCAGTATGTCCTTTGTTGTGGCATCTGTCAACAAATTAAAGTTTCAACAGCTAAGCACCCGCCGCAGACACCCCTCTTAATCTCAAATAGACCATTACAATGTGAGTACCTGGATCATTGTGGTCCATTAACACCGGATAGTGCATACAAATATATACTAGTCGCTGTTGATTACTGCTCCAGATGTGTGGGTGTGGCCACAACGCTCGGCTGACGCTCTGACTGTTATTAAAGATTTGCGAGTCTTTGTCGGTATATATGCAGTTGCGGCATTCCATTCGGACCAGGGCCCTGCTTTCGCCTCAAGTGCATTCAGGGACACCATGGCTTCGTTTGTGGTCCAGCTCCAGTACTCGTCTCCATGTCATCCCAAGGGAAATTCTGTTGTGGTGCGATTAAACCGCGATTTGAAGCAATCCTTAACAGACAGAGTTTTAGGTACGGGTTGTAGTTGGTTAGCCCACCTGTATGGAGTTCAGAGAGCACTAAATAACCTGCCTAGAAGGTCCCTGGGGGCTCGTACTTCATATGAGTGCCTGTTCGGAACACAAATGTTTGTTCCGGATCTTGATGGTCCTGGTGTGGAGGCAGCGGAGACACCTTCTGACATAAATGATCGTGTCACTGTTTTACAGGAATTACAGCAGTTCCGCGAAGATAACTCTTCTAAAAGTGCTGCCTCCACGGGAATTAAGGATGTGCCAGTAACACCTATCGGCTGGATTCCCAGGGTTGGGGATCTTGTGCGTGAAAAGGTTGCAGTAAAAAAAAGAATTTGGCCCTTATCGTGCACCAGTCCCTGTGTTGGGGATACACGGTACGAGAACTGTTATTCTGCCACCGTTGCCAGGTGCCAAAGAAAATCGCTTTGTTTCCATTGACAATGTCAAGTTACAACATGTGGCTGATTCTACACAGCCGACCAAGAGGAACTTCCAGTTGTTCCCAAATCCCTCTCACTACTGGAGAAGACGTTCCGCTTCAAGTTGTTTATACCAACACTGTTGCCTCTCCGAGCTTGGGGAGGGTGGATGATGATCTCGCATTAGTTCCATTAACAACGACCAATTTAGAAACATTTGATCGAGTCACCATGAATATGGACATGACGGATGGTGCTGTCTACACGATACCGATGCGAGAAACACTAACTCCTCCACTGACTGCGGCAACGCCTTTTGCACGAAATGCCTCTGGTTTATCAGACTCGTTTGCCTCTTCAACTACTGACCTGTCAGGTCCACATAAGCTGATGCGTTGGCTTAAAGATACGTATTTTGTTTTTCCATAGAACTATCTATGCTTTTATTGACTATGCTAGCGTTTTTTCGTTGGATTGGGTTTGTCATTACCTTTTTTCTGTTGATACATGGTCATTTTCTTTGTGAGAAATCAGCAGTTGAACAGGTGGAGGAGGTGTTGAAAACCCATTTTTCCTCACATAGGGTTCGAAGAGACTTGTCCTTTGTGAACATTTCTGCAGTGGCAATTCCTGATGGGATTGTGTGGGATAAAGTCATGTTTGATATATACGGTCCCACTGAGATAAGGCAAATACCGTATGTACTAAAATTGTCTCTGAATGATATAGCAATACCAGGCATTGTATCTGATGATTGGGATGTGAAAACAGTTGACTCAATGATGACGGAATTGCAATATTACACTGTCTATGAAAATGAAGATGTTTACCAGTTTATGGTGACATGTTTTGCTATAATTATTATGGGCACCATTTCATACATAAAGCAAGTATTCCCAAGACGATATTTGACTATACGCAATGGGAACATTGCTCGACTCCCCAGCATGGGAGTTCCAAAAATTATTTTGATAAATTTACGTATTTTTCTGAGCACCATCAAAAGAATGCGGAGTCATATTACTTTAAGTTAACTCCGACTGAGGATAAACAAATGTTATTGACCGACACAAAATTTATATATTCGGATTCCTTTGTTTCCCGGTTTTCAATTGAAGGTTATGAATATTGGTCAGAAAATGTTGATTTGAAAAGTGTTTGGGGAATGAAGAATTGGCAAACTAAGGGTAGAGAAACACTGTTTAGAGCATGTCTCATTCCCGTTCAAATGATTTTTTTAAATGAAACTGTACAGCAGACCATGTGCTTGGGTTTAGCTAAGATCAGAGAATTAAACATGCCCAGTATACCTGTCCCTGCAAAATTTAATAACTGGCAAAAGTACACCAATACAACTTTTAGTGAGCTTAGTGAATGGGTCCGAAATGGTATATTTAACACTTCACTGACAGGTCCAGGCGGGTGGTTATTGTGGCCAATAGATACCAATGGGTGTCATCAACGTTTTGTCACTTCCTCGGGGGGTTTCCGAAGGAGTAGGTCAGACCCTCGCTATATATCAATGGGAGGGTGTAGTGTAGCCATTTTTAGTATAGCTTTATGCACGTTAGGTTAACATATTAGGCCTCTGTGAACTTTGCCCTAGACACGTTTTATTTCGCCTTGCATTGTTATTTTACAATAACCAGTTTTACGGTCTTGTTTTATTCTTTCTATCACACTGTTTAGCTTAGTTCAGCACTGTGTTCGCCAACACCGCATTCTTTCTCACCCTGTGCTTCAGTCAAGGCTACAGTCTGGTACATTGCCGGTACACATGGTAGAAGTTTAGTCTCTGGTGTTCGTGGACGATACACATCCTTACATAGGGACATTTTCTTAGAACATCTGCGTGTTAGTTATAAAACCACTTTCTAGTCCTAGTACAGGTCAGAGGGAGATTCCGACCAGGAGCATACAACTAGATGCTGACTGCCCCGTTGCAGATGCTGATGCAGCTTACAGGCCTTTGCTCAGGTATGAGGGTTGATGTCCTCCCGGGGGAACCTGAAAGGCAGGCTTAGAGCTTCCCATGCTGTGCTCATAATATAACTTAGAGAGAACTTAATATAGTTGCACTATGATAGCATTATTCTTGTGCTCCACTCTCATCGTTACTATTTTAATCCTACTGTGTTGTTTCGTTCTGGTTATTGCAGCTCACGCCTTGCTAGCAGTCGTTTTATTAAACCAATCTTTAAAACTTAAACTGCCTTTGTCATTTTTATATGAGACCGTACTGTGTATGAGAGCAGCGGTTGTGACCTGAGTGACCACAACTTCCCTGGGAAGTAATAAGATGTCATGCGCTCGGCTGCCCAATTGTCTCTTCCCTTCGGGAGAGATAAGGCACTGCTAGTTAGCCGGAGCATAACCCGGATTTGGGGTGACAAGGGTCCTTCACCTTGGGTCAGACTTAGTCCCCCACACTGCGAACGATCTTGTCGCCCAAAAATCCAGTAATCTCATTAGGATAATGAAAGCCTACGCAACACTATCATCTGGTTTAGTTTGTGTATATATCAACTGGTTCTATAACCGTGATGGCTTGTTTTAAAAAGGGAATCTATCAGTAAGATACCAATACAGTGATGTCAGGCTCAAACAATGCGAGACTACTGATTGGATACCAATACACTGCTCACTAGCTGAGGCTGGGAGTGTACAGATAAGGTGCCAAAACACTGCTCCCTGGCTCAGACATGTGAGTCTATCAGTTGGATACCAATACAATGCTATTTATACAAGTCTAGTGCTTGGGTACCAATAGACTGCTGGCTTGGTTAGATGATGCAAGTCTACTGATGAGGTATCAAAACACTGTTCATTAGCCAAGGCTACAAGATTATCAATTGTGTGCTAAGATGCTGCTAATTAGGTCACAAGGAAATTCTATGGCCTCTGCCCCGGCACATTGCTCATTTGTTCATACAGATGATATGGGTTCTGCACTAAAACACTGCTCACTGGTTCAGTCTGCTGTCATAAGGTGTAAGTGCTCCGGGGTCCACGCTGGAAGCACAGAAATATTCTACTGCTTATGACTTCAATGAAGATCCTTACAATGCAGGATCAGGACTACAAGTTAGAAACATTTTCCTCCTTCTCTGTTGGGTTTACATATTAGGGACTGCTGAGAAAAACCCATCTTGTCATCTCCTTCTGTAACTGACATGCCAAGGACCTTTAATAGCTACTTTGAGAAGTTTTTGCTTTCTCCACTAGTTGTTACAGATATGGCCGACTACTGATGGGATCTTTTTTATCTGTTTCTCCTGGGTCTCGCTGTCTACTGATAGCCTGTGGCCTTTCTCTGCTGCTACATTTGTTATGCCTCCTGTTATTCTAGTGCTATGTCCAGCCAGCTTTTGTTCCACTGAAATATCCATTCAATCAAAAGCAACCAGTAAGTTGATCAGTATATTTTGTCCCTTTGAAGGGCTTAAGATTAGAACCAGGTCCCAGACTCTCTCTTCTCAATGTATTTAAGCTATTTAGTTTGCTTTGGCTTTATGTACTGATCCTTCAGTCATCCTCAGAAAAGTCTTATCCGTTGACCCCAGGAAGTTCATTTTGGTGACTTGAAATGAGCTTTCTGCAACACAACTTGAGCTAGGTTGCAGAAAGTAGGTATCGGTAGCCAATCCATTAACTGGCCATTGAATTACATAAATAAGAAACGAGCAGTGAATCAATAATTTAATGATCATTTCACAGCCTGAACCAGTGAGCAGTGTGTTGGTACCAGCAGAATGACTTAAAGCCTGAACTATTGAACATAATATCGGTACCCAACTGGCAGGCTCAAAGGTTAAGTTAGGGAGTAATGTATTGAAACCTAACTGATCAACTCAGAGCCTAACACTAGTCTCATACAGATCAACTCAGAGCCAGCCACTAGTCTCATAACCTTAGCCATCATGGTGTGTGTTGATAACTAGTCAGTAGACGCTCAGCCTGAACCAGTTATCAGAGGCGGAGTTTCTTTTTCTGGGAGAGTACAATGACTGAATACCAATCTTAAACCTGCACTGCAGCACTTTTGTGCAGAAAGGTGAAAATATATGAAGAAAGGAAAAAGAAAATGCAGCCGAATACAGTTTCATTGTAAAGAAATAAAAAAGGGTCCTGCACCTTTAAGACTCCATAATGCTTCTCTACCCGCAGTACACTATATTAGTCATTTGCTTCAGAGGGCCCGTTCTTCTTTACAGCAAAATATTAAGTGAATTTGAAGCAGCTATTCCCGTTCCAATGCCCAACAATAATAGCTGGGGATGAGCAAGGGTTGTTTATCGCTTCAATTCAATGAAGATACCAAAATGCAGAACGAGGACTACAAGTAACCTTTTCTTCTGCATCGTAAGATCTTAACTGATAGTCATAAACAATAAAATACCAAGCTACTCATGCCTCTAAAGGTGGCTGTTAGGCAGCAGGAAGAGAATACAGTTTTCTCTAATTAATTCCTCACTAAGGATGCAAAACTAACATAATGTTCTATTTAAAGGGATTTTTTTTTCGGTTTCTTGATTCATTTTTGCATCAGCTTGTGTGTCAGAGTCTAAGCAATAATGCTTAGTGAATGTGTCAAATGACTTCCACATAGCTGCTTTAAATATGTCCGCTATGGTACATTTCTACAAGCTTTAGTAGCTGCTTTACCTATGGTACGGCATGCTCTAGGTTTATCTGGCAATGGTTTGTTTGCTAACTGATGGCCACGCTGTCCTGTTTTCAGAGTTTATTTTGTGTGGATTTTAGTGCGGTTTTCTGAGTATTTTCCACAAACTTTTAAATCACAGTTTCTTTTAGTCTTTATTCAGTTGTCTCACCCCAAAACAGACAAAAACTGTTATTCCAGTATTTGCACATATTTATTTAATTTAAAGGAGAAGTAATGCTGGGTATGTAGTGTCTTCCCATTGGCAATGGGTGCGCAATGGACTTATGTTAAACAGTATTAAGCATACAGTGCCTGTGTATTGCAACTCTCAACCTCACTACAGAACAATGTGAGTGTCCGGAAGGGGCTGAGTACCACTTGGGTTTTTTAGTTTGACTTACCCAAACAATGGCAGTGCATCTACGATCGACTTCAGGAACAACTCCTACAACTTCTGCACTGTGAACAGGACAAGATGGTCCCACTGATCTGCACTGGTCTCATCACAGATTCTTACAGTCCTTGATGACTGGAGTTTTGCCTCACAGTTTTGTATGACCTTCAGGTATATCTGCACACAGTCACTGCAGGTGTTAGAGTTGTGGCTCGACCACCAGCAAACCTGATGAGACTTAGTCACAGACATTTGTTTGCAACAGTCCTTACAGGCGTAAAACCTGTTGTTTTGAGAGGTGACATATCCCTTACACACAGAACTTTTTTTTATTTTTTTTACGGTAAAGTGTCTCAAAAAGACGAGAGGTAGCTCTGGATCCACGTCTGATGGCCTGGAGAAAAGGTACTGATGTCAGCATGCAGGAAAGGCGTCTATAAAGGCTGGGACATCATTTCTTGGAAGGAATGGTGTCAGTGCGGAGCCTCAAAGCACCAACTACTGGTGTGCAGAGATACTGCTGAAAAATGTTTCCGGATACAGTCTGACATCTGGGTAATATTCAAAAGGTGAGGAACCTGTGGTTAGAAGTCTCTAACAGAGTGTTTAATGCCTGGGATGTTTGGCACATGACCTGATATCCATACAGACTTGTTAGAAAAGAAAGCTTATGTATCAAAGGGTTTTACCCATTTTGTGTTGTGGGCAAATGGGATGGTACATATTGGCCAAGATTCTTATGAGCCAGCCATTTCAGCAGTCAGTGGAATAATTAAATTAAACACTGCTTAAAGATCAAATATGTTTTTAACATTCCCAGATCAGATTCTATACACTAAATAAAATAATTTTATCAGACCTAAAACATGTTTCGAGACCCTGCACCTTTAATCCAAGGACACAAAACTGGAGGAAACAAAAAGGAAGAAGAAACAATATTTTAGTGACATCCCTAAATAACAAAACTCAAGTAGAATGTTCTTAAACCAGTCATTCTTGTTGCCACCTTTATAAGAAAGTGACATTGTGTTGGCCCCTTCAGCAAAAAATAAAAATTACACACTCTTACTTTCGTGTCTTTCTAAGTCATTTTAGTTAGTGATCGTGCAGGTGGTTGAAAGCTACAACGATGTGTAAATATGCGTCTTATGGGTCTGTTGGGCACATCCATTCTTTTCCCCCCTCAGATACAGGTAAATTTGATTGAAGACTAACATGCAAACGTTTTCCTTTTTGATACATTGGTTTCTGTAGCTGAGAATTAGTATGGGGCTGAAATCTTTCTTTGGTCTTTTTCCCCCATTACGTAGGAGTATACTCCTACGTATTTTTAGTCCGATGGAATGGGTTCAAAAGCTCCTTTGTTTAACATGATAGATGTTTCTTTCCTAGGTACAGATAGGTGGTGCTTTGCAGTTAGTTTTAGTAGGATCGGTGGAGGGATGGTTTTACAATGTACATAACATTCATGATCTACAAGGTTTACCACACATCAGTCTGTTGTGATTGAAGTCCACTCTGCCATTTGCAAGAATACCCCCCCCCCCACCGAGTTGTTTTTGGGTTAGATTTTTGGCATTAGTATGGGTACCTCTGGCACGGAGGATAGGGTTGTTGTTTACTGAAAGACTTGTGAAGGGCTTGAACCCTATGCTGATATAATCTATGATCTTTCAATCTGTTATGCGGTTGGAAGAATTTCTTCAGTTTGAGTTAACTGCTTTCAATGACTTTCCTTTATTTTTCATCTGTTTCATTTCTTCCTCCTAGTTTTTTAATTGGACATGTAAGAAGATCTTATGGATATGCCTACATGCCTCGGCAATATAAAGTTGCTACCAGTTCAGTCAAGTCTACTGCAGCACTAATTATTTGGTTGGCAACCAACTAATTTAATAGCAGTATTTTCGTATAATCATGCCAATAATGTTTTGGTAGATCTTCAATTAAGACTCGAATTCCTTCACATATTTCTTGTTGGGAACTACCAAGAAAGGCATCAGTACTTGCCTTTATTAATGTGCTACAAATTTTTCATCCCACAGCATCTTCGCACTTACTTTCATGCTCCTGAGGAGCTGTTGTCTCTGGAGCTAACACGTCTTGTCCCAACAGAGGTTACTATACATACTTTCATCACAGATGTTGCTACATCAAGGCCCATTTTGGCTCAGACCTTAAAAGTTTAGTGTTACGTTGGTAAAGATGGCTTAGGAGCCGTTCTAGCCTGCAAGGTCTTGAGTATGACTGATACAGTAGGCTGCAAAGCACCCAGAGGGATATTTAACTTCGTAACACCTCTCACCAAGACCTTTTGAAAGGTAGAAATGTTGGCCATTTAAAAGGATATAGATGCAGATGCCACTGGTGAAATTTGAGTATAGGATTTAGTGTGAACTTCTGTTGTTGAGAGTTATCAGTCTTGTTGGATGTCTGTATGTTTTTTTTTTTTTTTTTTTATGGCTTAGAAAATGAGTTGGTCTCCTCTCCCTTATTGGCGATACTGATGCTTGTTTTGATACCATTTTTGTTAACAAGTTTAAAGATTGTAGATGTTCTTGCTGCAGATCCTCAAAAGATAATGCAGGTTTTATGTTTCTAATGACAAAGGATGAGTATTAAGTGTAACTGGATGGGAGGCAGAAAAAAGTTTTTTAACAGACTCTACTATCTTCTTAACTGTAAAAGAGGAGGTAGGAAACCTTGGAGTATTCACACTCACGCTGTTCTGGTGATAACTGCGGTTAATGTAACAAAGATGACAAATGCAGCGAGGCTACAGAGGAGGATGAAGATCCAGACATGTTTGATGAGATGTGCATCTTCCATAACCTCGGATGAGATGTAGTTCAATGTCTATGATCTTTTTTTATTCAACAGCAAAACCACTGGTGACGAACAGCAAGAGGTTTTTGAAGCTGCAGATGGAGACTTACTGGTGGGTCTTCTCCCAACACCGAGTGATGCCAGTGATCACATTTCTTTCCTAGCACCCTCTTTGAAGGGCAAACAAGTGTGGGCCAAAACCCTTGTCACTGATACCTTAGAAGGGTGGTCAAGAATTATGTCAATAGGGATGTTGTCGCTGTCTTGATGAAGATTTTTCTCTGTGGGAGTCTTTGGAAACAGGCTGCTTTTAGAGTGGGCATTACAACATGATCTCACAAGTCTTCTCTTTTTTTTTTTATGCGCCTCCTCTGCTTTCATATTTTACATGAAGCCCCTCAACCTAATGCCTTCTGTCACGGAGAATACATTAAGACATATCTTTACAATGCTACAGTATCTTACTATGTAATGGTTTGGCAGACATGACACAGACCTTGTGGGGTGCCTGACCGTCTTTTTTCTGCCACGTGAAGACACTCCTCAAAAAGAGAAGGCATTCAGTTGAAAAATTCTCTCAGTAGTCTCACTTCTGTGTTGTTATTTGACAACAAAGATCTACGATGGTCAGACAAAGCTTAAAAAAACGTTGAAATTTTTTGATATTAATGACAACCTGTGGTTCTAAATTGCACATGTGCTCTGAAAGTCACATTACTCGAAAAAAATTAAAACAACAGCTGGATCTCCGAGGTAAACTGCTAGTGGGGTGCACTGTGCATACAGAAGCATCATGGATTCTTAAAGAGAGATTTTTTTTTTTTTTTTTTTACACAATGAAAGCCTATCAGTCCCTTCAGTCATTCTTTCTCATCTTGTTGCACAACAATTCTGCAACACAGGCTTACAATTGGTATACACAGTCATTGCATTCTCCCACAAAAAGAAAGTGAGCCTCTGACAGGTTGTCGCGGGGTGCACTTCATCATGAAATCAGATGGACATTAATACCCTATAGAATTATAAATTGATTGTGCATTTAAAGAAGTGCTCTGTGGTCCATGCTGGAACCACAGAATTATTCTAGAATTTATCACTTCAATGAAGACCCTGTGATGACGAAGTCCCTGTTGCAATTCCAACAGTGTTCAGAATCCCCTGGTGAGGAGGAAATGAGAAGATGGACAATGTGAATTGCAGCTATATTTTTTAATGATGCTATCCAGATAAGGGAAATATTTATTGAAGCCACTGTCACAACTAAAATATTAGTGGCAAGTCAGATAAATTTGCTATTTACAACTATTAATCAGAACAGCCCAGCTAGAAATAAATAAAACAATGTCTTTCAAAACTTCCTATGCCAGATTGATCTTTCTTCTACCTATCAATTTCATCAGCAAGAACTACAAGCAAGTATCTCCTACACAGAAGGCAAATATTGTGCACTGTGTACTGCTCAATCTGCATCAGCCGCAAAGTTTGTGAAGTAGCCAATCCATGGCTTGTGATACTTCTGCACTTTAAACCACAATTTAAAAATAATTTAAACAACCTTATGCAGACAGATCATGATGTTGCAAAATCTACTCGCGATCAACTGTAAAACCACTGCTAAGTGTTATACCAACTCTCAATGTGGAAGCCACAGTAAATGAAGAGTGGTCAGGAAATCTAAAAATGTACTCAAGGAGGACTGCAGTTCAAGTCTGCATTAACAAGACTGGAAATTTACACAGGGGTGTGGAATTTATTAAAATATCTACTTGTCCAGGGGACAGGTTGCTTCTCAAATCTACTTGTCCTGTAAAAAGATCTACTTGTCCCTTTGGTGCCATGTAGTGTGGCAACAAATTATGGCAGCAATTAATAGCCTCTCTGATTATGCCAGGGCTACTACCATAGTAGGGCTTGAATACTTGGAGTTTCAATCCCTACTGTAGCAATTTCCTTATTTTGCCACCTTTCTGAAGATCTGCATACTGGGGCTGGAGGAAGCAGTAAGCAATAGTTCCAGGGCTGGAATGCCTTTGAGTCTGCAAACCTACTAACCTGCATGTTTTAAAGATTTTTACCAGCTTCTCTCTAATATTTTCCCATAATAAGAAAGGTTGGACATTTACTCCTGACAATGGCAGAATTAGAACTTCTTCCAGGGTTGGGAAGAAAGTGCTGGAGGGAAAATGAACTTGCAAATGCTCAATAGATTTTCACATGAGCAAATCTACACATCGTATTTACCATGGGTGCACTTTTGTGACTTTCTTTAAGAATTTGGGGCCACAAGTAGGTAGGTTCAGATTTGTGACCTGCAAATTGCGAGTCGCAAATCCGAATGTAGGATGGTGTCCTTGACACCATCTGTGATTCGCAAGGGCTTCGCAAATGCCCACATCATTTTTTTTTTTTTTTTTGTAATGCAGCCCGTTTTCCTTAAAGGAAAATTAAACGTTTTCGTTTCATTTTTTCAGAGCAGGCAGTGGTCCGCAGGACCACTGCTTGCTCTGAAAAAATGCTTACAGTGACATTCACAATGGGAAAGGGGTCCCATGGGGATCCCTTCCCTTTTGCGAAAGTGTTAGCACCCATTTGAAATGGGTGCAAACTGCGACTGGTGTGCGCCCGCGTTCGCGGTCACAAAACAATCCTACATTGCACTGCGAGTTGCAATTAGGAAGGGAACACCCCTTACTAATTGCGAGTCGCAAACCCGTTTTGTGATTCGGTAACCAGGTTACTGAATCGCAAAACTGGGTTTGTGCATCGCAATGTGCTTTTTGCACGTTGCAAACAGCGAAAGTCGCTGTTTGCGACATGCAAAAAGCTACCTACATGTGGGTCTTGGTCCCTAATTAGGTCTGGTGTTAACAAAGACATTTTGTTTTTATTAAACTTCTATTTCTCTCTCTTTCGGCTGGCTTTACTGTGAGTGATCGCATTCTGCTCTTCCACAAGGAGCATATTGCCACACAAAGTAGTTTTGTTCAGTGTCAGGAACTACAGTGGCAATCAGTGACGTAACGAAACTGGAGGGCGCCCCTTTGCAAAGAACATGGAGGAGCCCCCTCTCCAGACTCACTCAGGGCAGGTGCTGTGCTGACGGGGCCCCCTGGAGGGAGGCTGTGGGGCCTTTGTTATGCCGCTAGTGGCAACGTGTGCTTTAAGAGTTCAAAAACTTTTTGGGGGGGTTTTGCCAATGTTTGTTACAATGTTGAGGGCCTGGTAGCTCCCACAACAATAAAGTGTTACAAAAGCCATGTCAAAACAAGACACGCATTGATGAAACTAAAAGACTTATAAAAATATGTCAGATCAGTTGGCTTTGTCAGTGTTTGTTTATTTTCATGCTTCCCATAATCGTGTTGAAAATGGTTACACTGATTTTCCATTAGAAATATTTTTGGGAAATACTAGCATGCATCAACACATTTTACTAAATGACACTTCATTTGCATATAATCAGAGAGCATTCTGGGAGCATTATACTTAGCCTCTTAGCCTAAACTTTTCAAACATGTGTGTACACGTTTATGTTTTTTTGTACTGGAACCAACGTCAGTAGTCAAGTGTGACCTTAAAACATTTATTTACAGCACGCACCCTAATAATGTAGGCTTTCAAATAATGAACCATAAATACAAGTTCGAACAGCATTATCTTTTGGAAACACATTACCTCAACTGCAGAGAGTTCAACTCTCTGTAAACAGGCAGCCAAAGGGTTTGTGCTGCAGGGGGTTGGGCCTACTTGTCCCAAGGACAAAGTAAACATAAAAACTTGTTGCCCTTGACCCCAAACAAGATGTCCCGGGCGTCGGGCGATAGGAATTCCACATCCCTGATTTACACTCTTTTCCTTTGATAGCACTGGCTGATTTTTTAAATATTTAAGATTATTCCAGATAAAACCATTAGGTGGAAGTAGTGTGTGAAGTGTGTGAATGTTAAACTGTTCTTGAAGGGTAATCTTTAGGAGGTGAGAAGATTTTCAACGAAATACATTCACCATGGGGGCAGGAGGGACATCAGAAGCCCCGCGACCCCCAAACATGCAGTATTACCTCCCTTGATCACACTGGGAATAGTAGGAAGAGGGTGATGATGATGATGAGGAGGAGGATATTTCGGGTAATAATAACCTCTGTGACGATTGATTTAATCAATGTAAAAGATAAATGGACAATGATCTGAGAGTAGTATTCGATGAGAATGACTGGACTTTTGATATTCAATTATGCTTATATAATTTCAAGGAATGTGAGGCAAACTACTTCATTTTAATCACGTATACAAGCCTTACATAATTTGAGGATCAGTAAATTCGTATTTGCTTGGAAATCGGAAGAAATCGCAACAATAGAATCTTGGGCAAGGGAGGATCTTAAAGGGAGAGAAATAAAGAGCCCAACACTACACATGGAAAAGCACAAACGCAAAAGGAGCCCTGAGATAGCCTTGGCATGGGACAAACTGATGTTGACCTTTAGAAAGGCCAGGATGGAAAATATTGAAGGAAAGGACTATTTCCAAGAGCATGATCATAGTATGGGGATGGGTGAGGGCTAAACTGCCACCAGCATCTAATAACAATGGTAAAACACAATATGGCAACCCAATGTTCCTTCTGGAGAGGGATACATAACATGAACAACAAAGGAACTCCTAAAGGAATAGTTTATAAAATATATTAAATATACACAAGTGATTGGTCAAAAAGATCCAATTAGGGCAACAAATCAAAATCACACAAGGTCCAGTCTCAGAAACATTTGTAAATACTTTGAGACCTTGTTTCTTTACGAATGAAAGCACAACCCTGTATGATAACTGCATTCAGCTGTTTGGTAATACTTGTAATTTTTGGATTAAAAAACTATTAAAAAAAAAAAACATAAGGGAAATAATTATATCTTATTTTGAAATATTTATGTGATTAATACTTAAAACTGTACATTTAATTCAATATAAACAATATTTTACATAATTCTAGCAATGAGTACACTAGGGTTTAATGTAATTTCATTTTATTTTATGATTTTGCTTTATTACTCCGATTGGATATTTTTGACCAACAACTTCTGTGGGAAGCTGGCCTGGTGTGTGGAGGGTACCTAAGGTACTTACACCTTATACCAGGTCCGGGTATCCCCTATTAGTGTTGTGTAGGGTAGGCAGTGTCCCATGGGGAGCAGGAGCAACTACCCACCTAGCTGTAGTTGCAGTAGTTGGTCGTCAGTAGGACGAAGACAGTCAGGAATGCAGCCCTGGAGCAGGTAAAGATTTCCTGGAGGATGCAGTCGACTTCCCACATTGGATGGATGATTGCAGTCATTGGCATGGAAAAGCCATCAATAAGACTTGGCAAAGGCAGAAGTCACAGTGAAGCAAAAGTGGAGCTGCCAGGGACCAGCTAGATCCAAGAGGACTCAACCCACAGTGAAAGTCCAAGGGGGGCCCTCAGCAAGGCAGAGAGTTCAAAGAGGAAGAGCCAGCCCCCACAGGTGACCCACTGCACAAGGAACCAGGAGTCACAGAGGAGCCCACGCAGCATAACTGGAGAAGGGTCCCATGCCGCAGGAGAGGCACACAGAGGGCTGTGCATCGTAGGAAGGAGAGCTGGGGGTTGGGGCGACAGGGAGCCTGAAGATTACTTGGAGGAGATGCCAACAAGCCTTGGTAGCTACAAGAGACGCAGTGCCTGCATGGGAAGGCCAAGGCTTACCTCCACCAAAGTTGGACAGTTGGCAGAGAGGACCAAGAGGATTACTTCGGACCACCACCCGTGATGCAGGATCCACGCAGCTCAGGATGAGAGGAGATCCACACAGCCAATCCTCATTGCAGTTGGTGCCTGCAGATGCATATACTAGGGACTTACATGGGGGCACCAATATGGCAAATGTGAGGTGGATGTAGTTCAAGTAACCAAGTTTAAACGGAGAGAGCATAAACACTGGGGTCCTGGTTAGCAGGATCCCAATGAACTCAGTCAAACACACTGACAAACAGGCAAAAGGTAGGAGTAACCAGGCTATAAAGAGGCTACTTTCCTACAACTTGTAAAAAAAAAAAAAAATTACTTCAGGAGTTCCTTTGTTGCTCATCGAAAACAATGATCACAGACAGAGGTGGGATGGACCCCCAGTACACAAACTGATGCAAGTACCAGCTGCCAGATAGTGATAATCCTTGGTTGGGGCTCCTAATGATAACCCTGGAGGCCAAACAAGTGCAAGCCTGAAACTATATTTGGAACAAAAACGTGGCAGATGCAAACAAATTAATTATAGACAATAGCTTTTGAAGAAGTAGAGTAGGACCCACTGTTAAATTAGGAGTGGTGTGTAGTTTATTGTCCTGTACTGATAAAATTAATTAATCTGACCCCCATGAAGATGTATGCAGTATGATTTTAGAAAGAAACTGCATGCACTGCAAGGATGTCAATCCTACTGTCCCAATACAAGCATCAACAATGAAGATTGTTTGGAAAATCAAAGACATTGAGCAATAAGCTGGTGAATCATGTTAAACAACGAAGCACTCAACTCTAAGAAGTGCAAATGTGGACAGCTTATTTTGTCTAAGAGATTTTGGAAGAAAGCATGGCACACCTGAGCACTCAATTCAGCAAAATGACTACTGCAAGAGGAACAGATCACAACTCTATTGCCTTACCACTTTTGTTTTCAGCGACAGAGGTATTACCCTCAGGCCCTTCCATTCTGGCCTCGCCTAAGGCACAGCAAAGCAAAAAATGATCAGGAATCAAAGATTCGGACAGTTTTTAAAAGACAAAACCTTAACTCCCTTCCCCTCAATGCACTGTCCATGACATCATTAGTGATATCACAGAGCAATACAGTGAGGTCATTGACAATGGCATTGGAGCACTAGCAAACTAAACACCTAAACTCTCAAAATGCAGTTTACCACAAAGCATAGCACAGTAGGAATGTTACCTCTGTGTCAGGCACGGAAAAGATTTTGTATTAGTACCTGCACTCTTCAACAAACTCTCTGTGGTTATAAAGTGAGACTGCTCCTTCTTGTCAAAGCTTTTCAAGTTAGTTTTACCACATTTGAAGCATGCTGAACATAAAAAAATGTAAACCAGCAGAACTTTAAAGAAACATCCTAACAAATGTAGATTCACATGAAATAGACCTGAAAATAGATTAAACACACTTGAAACTGTTATAAGGACATGCAGTCTTTAGGTCTCAAAACTGACCATGGAAGTACCTTACTGTACTGTGAATCTACACAGAAAGGGCCACGTGGTGATAACTGGGCAAATCAATATGCATTTTTGCTACGCTTAATAGTGAACCGTCATTATTCACTTTAAGCTTAATAGCTGCACGGGTTTTCAAAGGCTTCGGACAGGACGTGGAAAAGGGTGATGTCAAAGTGGAAATGGCGACAGTATGTAGCAGCTGTGTTACATTATTATTTATGCAAGTGCTGGCAAATATCAATGAGGTTTGGCAAGAGAGAGAACCAAAAGGAGAGATATGTACACACAAGTAATTAGGCTGGAAGGGTAAGGGAAGTGCAGGTATTCTTTCTTTAGCCTTTTTTTATTTATTCAACAACGCGTCTTTAAGACAAAACACATTGCCTTGCAGCCACTCCAGAGGGCTAGGTGAAGAACAATATCTTGTAATCACAACACCCAATGACCTCCAGGTGGGTACAATACTTTGCACAGGTGCTAGTGGTATGGTTCAGGAAGACTATGGATTGGCAGAAGGCATATTCTACCTGGAGATAAATCAAGGCTGACGATGTGTGAAAGGTCATTTGGACAGGAGGGAGGTGGTGCTGAGCAGGCACTGAGATTGGAAGATCAGCCTTGAAAAATGTGTTTTTTGCAAATTTTTCTTAAACTTCAGGCAGCTAAGTGGGCCTTTAAACATGGATGCCCTTGTAGAGGAAAACTGTGTCTCGTTAGTCTGGCTTGATTGAGGAGAGACAGAAAGTGATCCTGGAGATCAGCTTCCTCAAGGGTCAATAGAGAGTGATAGAGATGTGCTGAATGAGTTGGCCCTTTTCCCAAAAAAGGCGTTTACTTTTTTTTGCCGCAAAGCTTCCCATCTTTGACAAACTTCACATTACTCTACTGCTTTCTAAACACTTCCTAAAAGAGGGGACAGAGTCTATGCTACCATATACAGGCCTGCAAGTCAAAAGCTCACTAGTGAAATATGCAGCGGCTGTCAGGTTGTGAGTTAAAATCCCCACTTGCCTCTTTCCACGATCAGAAATTCCTTACCAGTAAGTTAGACAAAAGTTATACATGTTATTTACGAAACAGACAGGTCAGAAAAGTGATATGAAGTGCTATGTAAAAACTAAGTATTATTACATAAAATCTGTGGCACTCACCTCACTGAATCCAAAGATCATGCACACACAATGTTCACTTTGAAATGCAATCTTAATGGAAGCAAACAGCTGAGTTTGAAAGCAAGACAATGTGATAGGTAAGATTTACATTCAGATTTCCAGTACTCAAAACAAATGGCCGCTGCAGTGCCCTCATCATAATGGCACTGTTGCTTAGTGACCAGTGAACTGTTGCGGTCACAGATGAAAGTGATTATCCCCCTTCAATGCACAAAGCCATTACTTTAATCAGGATGAAAATTGTTGGTAAATCAAATTGTCAGAATGTGAATGTGAAGTTTATTCAGCTAGAATAGTCCCATCTTTTGTTTTACTATATTAACATGGTTATGCAAATATTCCTGCTGGCAGTACCTGCTTTGTCTCCAAGTGTTTGCCACGCACTTTGCAGTAGTGCTGAGAGCTTCTACTGGAAATTAACTAGCAGACAACAGTATCAATGGTAATGCGTTAATTAACGAATACCCACACAAGAAAAGCCAGAAGTGACCTGAAGTAATATCTTCCACCTCTGACCAACAACAGTTTCATGGAAGAAATGAACTCCTCTCTGGCTAACTCTAGTTTTTGCATTCTTGCATTATTTATCACACGCTTTTCTTTCTTTTATATATATATATATATTTTTTAAACATATTTTATTGGCATTTATCATAGGTAAATATAACAAGTCCATAACCCTGGGCTATTCATCTACTGACAAGCGTATAAACTATGATTTGTATGGTACAGGTGTCAAACTCATATGCTACCAAGCTGTTGCGATGTTCCATCTTTTGCTACCAAACATATGTGCCCATGGTTTGTCAGTGTAGATCACCCATTCCAAATCCCCCTGAAATAACAAAGTCCTCCTCCCAATCCCTCCCCGCATCTGCTCCATATGTTGGTCAATGTGTCATGTTTCCTGGGTGTATTATCCCATAGCATGGGCCTAGCCTTTACGTTCCGGGGCCTGAGTGCCCCCAGGTTCTCCAGTTTAGTTGTATTGCGATAGTGTTATGGATGTGTTAGGGGAATCTAAAACCGGTTCCGTTAGATAGGGCACCTGTTGTATGTTTAAGTATAGTGGAAGGTTGAGGGGTGGAATGTAGAATGTGGGGAGATGGAACCTGGGGGTTGGAGGTTGAGGCATTCTGATATGGGAGACGGTTGAGAAAGGATGTGTGGACCAGCTTGAGAAAATAAACTTAAGAAATACAAGATTACGTGTGTCCTCATCTTTACATTTTGGCGACGAGGGAAAGGAAGATTCAATGAAAGAAGTAGTGGACTTTTAAAGGTTTGACAGGATGTACTCCAGGCGCACACTACGGAGGAGGTGAAGGAGTAGTACTTCACGCAATTTCAACAGAAGGAAACACATGAATTGAACGAGTGCGCGATATGGAGGCACGGCAGTGAAGGTGGGCTTTCAGTTTTTATTTTATTTTAGTGCTTTCTGTTCCTCCTTCTTCGCTGCCTTTGCCTGCCAGTTTGAACTGCCGTTGTGGGTTTGGTCACGCGGCCTAATTTAAACAACGCGCTGCACGACATCCTTTTCTGGATCCTAGAGCGTGCTGTACATTCTGTGCTCTACGAGCAGTAGCGAATCTTCGCATCGTACCGGATTGAATTTAGGTGGAAGACTGCTGTGTTGAGGATTACATTAGCAATATACCTTACTTGTTTGCGCAGCCCTGTGTTGGAGTACACCTGTTTCTTGCTGTTCCTGCCGTCTGTGCTGTTCTCTGCATATTGTTCTGGGCGGAGCCGGGACTTTGTCTTCTAGACATAAACAGAGGACTATCGGATGGTTTTTTCTATTATTGTCACTAAAGAAGGTCTTTAAAGGAAAAATGCGGAAAAGGAACATCTTTGTGACAAATATTCATTAACTTTATGAACAACTAAAGTCACTTACATAAATTTATTTTTTATTTATTTTTTATTTTTTCATATTTTTTTTTTCTTCCCCCTTTTTATATATAAGTATACTTATTAGAAGGAAAAGGGAGAAAAGATGCAGTTTGAACCTCCTGCAAAGTTTTTACAGAACAAGGGAGAACCACCATTGCATTGGACTAGGTGGAAGGAAGAGTTTTTGACTTATATGAAAGCTATTGATGATGACGAAATGTCACAAGATAGGAAAAAAAAAAATGTATTACATTGTTTAGGCTCTGAGGGGCAGATGGTTTTCAGAACTTTACCACCAGTACTGTTACCAGATCATACGGAGGGAGAAGTGGACGTTTTCAAGGAAGCGCTAATGAGATTGGAGAAGAGATTCAAACCTACTGTAAGTCTGGCATTAAATAGATTCAAGTTTTATACTA
Source organism: Pleurodeles waltl (assembly GCF_031143425.1). NCBI lineage: Eukaryota > Metazoa > Chordata > Amphibia > Caudata > Salamandridae > Pleurodeles > Pleurodeles waltl. Next base: position 887,464,217 of record NC_090437.1, read on the forward strand.
GGGCACAGCATTCTGATGAGACATTTGATGAGTTTTTAACAGCACTACGAGGATTATCTATACATTGCAATTTTGGTGATATGACTGATGAGATGATTCGGGATCAAATTATAGTGCATGTGAAAAGCAGGAAGATCCAAGAACATCTGTGGGTTATGGGGGATCCTAAATTGCAAGATGTAATCTCTACTGCGAAAGCTCTAGAGCAATCTGAGAAGTGGATGAGATCTGTACAGGATGTCGATAAAGTTAATAATATAGAATCTGAGGTGGTGGGTGCAATGATGGGTAGTAATTCGAGTGGTAATCCTGGTTTCAAGAATACTGGTGTGGGTAAGAAATGGGTGAGACAAGATAGGATGGAGAAACTATCCTGTTTCCGTTGTGGTAGTGTGAACCATCTTGCATCGTCGCCCCAATGTCCGGCAGTTGGAAAAGAATGTATGAAATGTGGAAGGTTGGGACATTTTGCTCGGGTATGTAAAGATTTCAAGAAAAGTAACTATGTAGCCAAAGGGAAGATGGCGTGTGTTAGTAGTGGTAAAGATGGTCATGATTGGCTGAAGGGTGATAATGAGCAAAAGGGCATGGTGTTGTCACTCAAGCATGGGGATGAAATACGGTGCGAACAGATAAAACGACCTAGGTGTGAGGTACAAATCGCTGGGAGGAGGCTGGAGTTAATGGCAGACTCGGGGTCACCTTGGACAATTGTTACACAAGATTATTTTAAGCAAGTCTTTGAGGGAATTTGGGAATTGACCGATTTAAAGGAACCAGATATTATTGCTGAAAGTTTTGAAGGGAGGACTATTGATGTGACTGGTTTTGTTGAAACTGGAATCACTTTTAAAGAGAGACGTGCCAATATTAAATTGTATGTTGCAGTTAAGGGGGTTAATGTCCTAGGATGGAGGGACCAAGGAAAATTGGGTGTAATTTTGAATCCCCGGTGTAGTGAACCTGTATTAGTGATAGAGTCCAGGGAGGCAACAGAGTGGATTACTTCTAAGTTTCCACAAGTTTTCACTAGTAAATTGATCAACTACAGCCACAGAATTAAAGTCAAGGCTAATGCCAAACCTGTAATTCAGAAACTTAGGAATGTTCCCATTAGTGTCAGAGATGAATTAAAGAAGATCTTGTCAGATATGGTGAATGAGGGTGTGATAGAAGAGATTGAATCCTCTGAGTGGGTTTCTCCGATCATTTTAGCACGAAAATCTGACAATTCTTTGAGACTGTGTGTGGATTTGAGAGCTGTAAATGTTAACATCATTGTGAATTGCCATCCTTTACCCAAGATAAATGAGGTCATTAGTATGTTGGAGGGGGCGAATATTTTTTCCACATTGGATTTGAGATCGGCGTATCACCAAATTGAATTAACGTAAGATTCTAGACATCTCACGGCGTTTATCACCCCGCAAGGGTTATACCAATTTAAGAGGATGCCGTTTGGATTGGCGTCAGCAGCGTCAGTCTTCCAGAGAGCGATGTTTCATTTGTTTAAAGACATGGACAAATATGTGAAGTGTTTCCAGGATGATGTTTTAATTTTCTCAAAAGATGAAGTTGAACACAAACTGCATGTAGAAAATGTTTGTAAAGTGTTGAGTGTGAATGGTTTGACTTTAAGGGAGAAAAAGTGCAAATTCTTCTTGAAATCTGTTGAGTACCTAGGTCATACAATTTCGGGAGAAGGTGTTGTACCAAAACGATCCCTAGTGGAAGCAATAGTAAATGCTCCTGCTCCTGATGATCGTGAAAAATTATTATCATTCACTGGCTTGTGTGAGTATTATAGCAAATTTATTGAGAATTTTGCTACAAAAATGGAGCCTTTGAGGGAGCTTACGCGAAAAGGAGTCCAATATGTATGGACAGAAAAACAGAGTGATGCATTTGAGAGGATTAAGAAAGAGATAATACAGGCGCCTACTTTGAGACCTTTTTGTGTGGGGGCACAATGCATAGTTACTGTTGATGCAAGCATGTATGGGATTGGTGGGGTTTTATCTCAGAGATGTGGGAGAGACAAATGGAATGTTACGTTTGCTTCTCGCACATTGACGGATGCAGAAAGAAGGTATGCAGTAATTGAGAAGGAATTGCTAGCATGCATTTGGGCTGTGGAGCACTTTCGGGACTATATTTGGGGGTCCAATTTCATTCTGCAGACAGATCATAAGCCTTTAGTAGGTATTTTATCTCCTGGGGGAGGTTGGAATGCCACTGCCCGTATTGCCAGACTTGTTTCCAGGTTGCAAGAGTATTGTTTTAAAATGGAGTATGTGCCGGGTAGAAGTAATGCTGTAGCGGATTGTTTGTCGCGTCTTCCACAGGATGAAGGGAAAGGTGTGAGTATTGTGGAAAGGGATGTGGTATCTTCTGTGTCTGGATACATGTCTGCCGAGTTTGGTAGTATACATGAAGATGAGTGGATGAAGTGTGATGAGGAGGATTTAGTTTTCCAAGAGGTTAAGAGATATGTGAGGGACGGTTGGCCAGGAAGGAATTGTATAGCTGCTGAGTTAGAACCATATGGTAAAGTTAGGGATGAATTGCATATAGAGAGTGGGTTGTTGTTTAAGAATGGGAAGTGCATTCCACCCAAGGGTATGCGAGATGTGATTTTGAAACTGGCACATCGTGGTCATCCTGGAATGTCTTCTATGAAAAGATTGATACGCACTTGTTTTTGGTGGCCTGGTTTCGACAAAATGGCAGATCGGGTTGTGAGGGAGTGTTGTGTGTGTGTGTAAATGCGGAGAAAATGCTGAGAACAGTACCTGCTCCCCTTGAACCTATTCCCTGGCCGAATTGTCCGTGGCAGAAGTTAGGTTTTGATGTTTCTGGCCCATTTTTTTCTCTTCCAACAGATACACGTTATGCTTTGGTGTTAATTGACTATTTTTCCAAATGGCCAGAGGTAAGGTTGGTTGCTCAGGTGACATCTGCAACTATTATTGAGTTTTTCAAGGAGGTGTTTTCTAGGGAAGGATATCCGGAGGTGTTGATTTCGGATAATGGCGTCCAACTGACTTCTGGTGAAATGCAAAGTTTTTTTAAATATAGTAATATCAAACATGTTACTACACCTCTGTATGATCCTCAAGGGAATGGTCAAGTAGAGAGATTCAATCGAGTTCTTAAGGATAGTATTTGCTGGGCAAGAGGATTTGGGGGAATGTGGAAAGAGAAATTAAGGGAGAAGTTGTGGTATTATCGCATTACCCCGCAAAGTACCACGGAAGTGAGTCCATTCAAATTACTGAAAGGAAGACATCCTGTGTCTAAATTGTGTCCGTGGTGGTTTAAGAAGAAACTGAGTAAGGACTGGGAGGATATCTCAGTGGAGGAAGTTAGAGAAAGGGTGAGGGGGAAACAAGAGAAATTTGAGAAGAGATATGATGACAAGTGGAAGGTGAGGGAACCTAGTTTTTCGGTTGGTGATTGGGTAAAGGTGCGTGAGCCAGGTTTTGTGAGGAAAGGTGCATCTAAGTTTGGCAGGGCTTTGAAGGTTGTAAAAGTGTTCAAAAAAAGTGTTGTTACACAGGATGGTAAAGTGTGGAATGTGAGCAGATTGGCAAAATGTGCTGGTAATTTTGAGTATCATGACGGAAATTGTGGAACTGATCCGTTAGTGATGTTTGGAAGTGGGATGCAATCTGGTGTTTGTATAAAAAAAGGGGCAAGTTGTGAACAACAGGAAGTCATGGAGAATGGTTCTTGTGAAGGAGAGGCTAATATGGAGTTGGGTGACAGTAATGGTAATGTTACTATGGATGATCATTCGGCTCCGCTGATCCTTGCCGCCAGTGTCGTCTGAGTGTGGTTACCAACGTCCTATGCAATAAAAACTGCCCCAGGGGGAGCCCGCATTAATCAGCCAGGGTATCAAAGGGTATCAGCTCCCCGTCTCTGTACAGGCTCCCAAGTGTTTTGATATTGTATTCCGTCCATCTGGTCACTCCCCAAAGGGTTTGATTCCCCGGAAGAGCAGACAGCCCGCTTATAGGTAGCTCTGGGGCACAGGGCAGGGTTCTATACGCTGTCAGGTATGCAACCAGCATCACTTCACAATCTGCACAGTTGACGGGACCGGAGGGTGTCGCCCCCCCTTGGGGTCCAGTAGGATTCGCAGCAAGCCATGATAGGGTGTGGTAGTCTGCTGCCTATCCCTGCTAGGGTGGGATTCCTCATGCAGCCACTGCGCAAACCATTGAAGTTGACTCGCCAAGAAGTATAATTCTACACCTGGAGCTGCCAACCCTCCATCTTCTGTAAGGTGCTGAAATTTTGTCAGGGCTATTCTACGTCACCCTTTTCCACCATATTACCTCTGTCAGTATTGGGTGAACTTCCAAGAAGAGGGACCCAGGGAGGTACACTGGCAGGGTGAGAAAGAAATCAATCAGGTGAGGCAAGGCCACCATCTTAACAAGGGTGATGCAGCCTGACACCGAGAGGGGGGGCGTTCCCCAAAAGGCTGCGTCCGCCATAAGTCTCTGAATCGCCCAGCCCACGTTTCCCTCCAGGAGGTCATGGTAGATATGCACGCTTAGGTATTTAAAAGTAGATGATACCAAAGAGAGGCCCTGGAGGTCCCAGGACAGAAGTGTGTGTTTCCCCAGTTGGAATATATGGGACTTCTGCCAGTTAATGTGTAATACCAATAGGTCCTCAAATTGCTCAAGTAAAGTTATCGCCCCCCTCAGCTCTTGAATCGCGATAAGGAGGAAGAGCACCATATCGTCCGCACAGAGTGCGATCTTACGTGCACGTCCATATATTATAAGACTCTTGTAATGATTTCCTGTTCTCAGTGCCTGTGCCAGGGGCTCTACTGCTATTGCAAATAATAAGGGAGAGAGAGGACAACCATGCCTCATTCCTCTACCCACTGCATAGAGCTCAGATATCGTACGACCGGTTTGGACTTGAGCCAGAGGGTTGCTATAAAGCAGTTTCGTCCATCTAACAAACATCTGCCCCAGCCCATCTGCTCCATCGCCTGGTAGAGATTGTACCAGCGAAGACTATCAAAAACTTTTTCGATATTAATTGTTATTATAATCGCATCCTCTACCTCTGGAAGTCAGTGCTGGAGGAGGGGAATCAGCCTTCGGATATTCATAGCTGTATTGCGGTGAGATAGAAAGCCTGTCTGATCCTGTCTGGCTAATGAGTCAGTATATGTGCTGTAAAACTCTGCCGTGGGCCCATCCGCAATCCAGTACCTTGCCACTAGCCACTGATTTAATGGTGTACTAATTTCTGGGAGGGTGATGGGGTCTTCTAGAGTCATGCCTTCCGCCATTGACAGCTGCAGGAGTTTAAGATCCTCCAGCAGTCTCAACTACAAGGGACAGATGGGTTCACTTGGTGGAGCATATAAAGAGGTGTAATATCCAACAAACCTCGCGTTTAGCTCGCCCCGTCAATATAATTGTTCCCCCCCTCTCACCTTCAATCTCTAGTACCAGTGAGCTCCTAAGGGAGGGATTCACCAGCCATGCGAGAAGAGTGCCTGTGCAGTGTAAGCCTCAAACAAGGTTGCCACTTTCTCCCTGGCCTCCAGTACCAACGAGCCCGAATCCGGATTAACTGGTCTCTCTTGTTCTAGGGTGCATAGTGCATTTTCATGTTTCTCAATTTCCCTCGCACGGGTGCACCTAACCCTCAGCTATGCATTTGCCACTGATCTGCCCCTAATCACTGTCTTAAAGGCCTCCAACTCCACCGCCTGGGAGGATTCATTCTCCAAAAAATAGGTTTGGCAAGCCACACCAATCGAGTGCTGCATCCTCCAGTGTCTCAACAATGAGCCGCCATTCTAGTTTACGGCGGCGCTTTCTGTGCCACGCTACATAGAGCAGTAGGGGGTTGTGGTCAATATTGTGCAGCATAGATATTCTGCAGTGCAAACATAGCTATGGACGTCCGGGGACGCCAAGAAGGCATCTAATCTGACATGTAGGTCGTGGAGCCTCAAGTAGTACGAGTAATGTCATTCATCGTTGTGCAGGTGCCTACATGTATCCAGAAGTCCCCAGGTTTGCTGCCAGTCAGTAAAGGTCTTGGCTGTGCGGTGGATTGGAGAATTAGGTAAAGGAGGGTGTCAAGATCAATATTTGAAGCACAGTTGTGGTCCCCTCCTATAAGGGCTGCTTGGGTTATGTAAGAGCCTAGTTTACCTGACAGAGTAGCAAGGAAAGACCCCTGCTCGTGCTTGAGTGCATATATCCCCAATATAGTGATGTCTCGACCGTCCAGAGACCAGGGTTTAGCGGCCCTCCAAATCTATCAGTTCTTTTGTTGCCTAAAAGGGAACCCCCTGGGCAAATCCAAAGCAGGACTCCCGTAGCAAATGCGGAGTACGTGGTGGCGTGCAACTGTCCGTGCCATCTTTTTTTGATGTTGCTGCGTTCTTGGGTTGTAAGGTGCGTTTCCTGAATGATTGCAATGTGTACACACCACCTCTTTAGGTGGACTACACCTTGTAGCACTTGGATAGGATATTCAATCCCCTGACATTCCATGTAATGAAGTTATATGTTATGAAGGATGCCATGGGGCGGGGTCATCGGTGTCTAATAAGCGTGTGCCACAAGATTGCTGTTGCTCTCCTCCAGCAGGCTCAGGAATACCCCTTATAAGCATAGGAGATGATGAGTGAGCAGATGCTAAACAATCAAAACAACTAAATAAACAACCCAACTCCCCTTCCCCATGGCCGGGATAAGAAACATCCCCGTCCAAACTTTTTAAACATTTTCAACAGCCAAAATAGGGGGATCCATGGAAAGAGGTCTAGGCAGACTCTCACAGACACTCCACGCCATCTATTTCACCAGAATTTTCAAAAGGCACCCAGTCGCATTGCTGAATGAGTCCGCCCATCGCCAGTGGGGTCAGTGATGGTGTGAGCTGAGGAAGCGCCTCCAGGGTTCCAGTCGATGTGGACAGGGTTGGGCCCTCAGCACCAATACACAAAGTCCTTAGTAGATAATCAGACCCCCACCATCAGCATCACCAGCAACCACTGGGGGGAGCGAGGAGTCAGGTCAGTCCCAAGATGTAATGTGGTTACAGAATTTCATCAGACGTCCCAGGTGTTACCGCTAGTGGTGGGTCCATCAAGTCCATGGGAGAGACCGAAGCACATTCTGACACAGAGTCTCGGTCTGACAGATTATCCGCTGGGTGACAGATGCTAGGGCTCGTTCCACCAGGGGCCACCCCACCCCCCCATCTCCACCGCCTTGCGTCTTTCTGTCTTTGTTTGCCATGGTTTCCGTAGGTGACTCCCAGGTTGGGCCTGTTCCTTGTCCCTCTCTCGAGGCAGGGAGGCTCGATTCCATCCAGTCCCTTACCTGTTGAGGGGAAGTGAAGATCAGTGTGGTATTGTTGTGAGTTTGGCGGGGAACAACATGGCATACTGCAGCTGCAGATCTCTCAACTTCTTCTTGGGCTCGATAAATGATGCTCTTTGTTCCTATGTTTTCCTCGTGAAGTCTGGGAATATCATGATGCAGCGATCCTCGATTGTCGATGGGTATACATCAGACATTAATCTGCCAGCATTGTTATCTTTGCCTGTCTGTAGAGTTAATGCCACACACTATATATGTTTTCCATATATTTCATGTACAGATTCTCTATAACAAATGTGGCAATCTGCCTGAAGAATTATGCTTTCAAATAACGTGGTATGTAACTATTACCTGTAAAATTCTGGACTATAATTTGCCCACATTGCTATCCCTCTTTATTCATTTGCATGACATTAATTAGCACTACCACATAGTTTTCAAGTATTCTAGTGCCAGCAAAAACTCACATTATTAAAAACACCCATTTAAACTATCGATATATACTCCTCTCGTTTCCAATTTTAGCTACACTCTTGTAGCATGGAATAACTCCTAGTACCTTCAGTGCACCTTCTACTTAATATTGAACACCATGAATGGATCTATGTTTCATTACCAGATGGTACTATCTCTCCCTTATAGTACCGTCTATATAGAGGGTACTATTCTCCCTGAAATTGAGCACAGTAAGTGAGGTGCATGACCCTCCTCCACGCATCTTCGGTTTTCACCCTTTGGTGACCTTTTCCTCTACACTGAGTATTATCCTCAGCCTTATGTTACTTCTTTTTTGCAACCTTGAGAAAGCCCTGGCGCATACGCCGTGTGGGGCGAAACACATGTTGGCTGAAACTTTGCTGGACTTTGTGACTCATTTTTGGAATTCTCCACTTCTCATCAATAAAAATTCTTTAAACTTGGAACAAAATATCCCGCTTTGCAGTTTTTGTCTATGAACCATATTTTATACTGCAATTAACTGCTTTAAAAGTTGCGTTCTTATTGTGGGACCTTACCAATCAATTAGTAGCGTACTACCTACTCTAGGTGATCTTGAATCATCCCTTCCCCAAATATTACTTCAGCTCAAAAACTTTTAACTAATCTCCGGTGACAAAATATACATGGGGGTAAAGGGGTAAAAAGCTGAATTCTCAATCTGACTATCCTGACCTCTGTGACTATTGGATACTATCATTTCCACTGGTCCAAGACTTGTATCAAATACATAGGAATTAAAATTACACATCACACTCGTCAATTGCACATATTCAATTATCCACCCGTATTCAGGAAGTCAGAAAAGATATCAATATAAAGACAGACATTAGAATGAAAATTAATGTCCTCCCTAGAGCCTTGTAATTGTTTCAGGCTCTCCCAGGGAGTTTTCTCAAACATATCTGCTAGGCTGTGCTGAAATTTCTATGGTGTAAGGTCAGGTATTGGGTCTCCCCCAAATTACTACAACAGGTCTAGCACGCCCGGATTTCCACACATACTATATGGTGACAGTTGAAAATCCTAAACGAATGGTTCAAACAAACCACATACAGCCTTGGACCATATATTAATGGGCCATCCCTTATGGACCTCATATTACTTCATAAACACAAAAGCCCAAGAATGCATACTGGACCTGAGACGCAATTGCAGAAAAACTGAAACTCATCTTGTATCCCTCTCCTGTCACTTGACTATGAGCTTTAGACTGGCTCTGCATCTGCCCTAGTTGATCAACTTTGAATTGGGGCCCTGTAGGGTGGCTTCAAATTCATTTCAAACCCCCATTATATAGTCCTTTGACCACTGAAAAAGGTAAACCAATTTTGGAAATCTGAGAGGTGTACCTATGCTCAACTCCCTTATTAGGTCCCAAACCTGAACCACATATGAAAACAGCAGCAATCCAAAAAGTGATTGGAAAACTGATTGGCACAGCAGAATTGATTTCCAAATTATACACCTTACTGACAGATGCTCGCCTAGCCATAATTATGGACCCACAGTAATCAATGAGGAAAGCAATTTCCTCCTGAGAATGGGACTTTTGAGGGACTGTTAGGCCATTAATTGTGTTTGACCAATGACTGTGTTTCACCACTGCGCATATTAGTTGTTCAATGTTCATCAGTAGCACATTACATGTTGTATTCAGTTTAGCTGCCTATTGGCTTTAACATGGCATTAGACATTACATTTTGTATTTAGGTTAGCTGCCTATTGGCTTTATCGTGGAGTTAGACATTACAGTTAAGACATTGCAGATGAGCTGTGTTTTTCCACATGGCAGACCTAGCTGTGTTTTTCGTATTGTGTTCACACTGGACCCTACCGTGAAAAGAGAGCGTATATTTTGTGTTTTCCTCTCTGCTCAGCCCTGGGAACGAGCGAGCTTGGAGACTTGGCCACTCTCCAGCTTGTTCTTTTCTGGCTGTGATTGGAGGAAAGGGCCTGTTAGCAGGCTTTTTACGGTGTCCCTGGGCAGCAGCAAGGGGGAATTTTCCAAGGCTTCAGTCAGGAGCGGACGTCAGCTGCCTGACCTCCCGTTTGGGTGGAAAATCTCTTTCTCGCAGTGGAACAGGAGTCATTAACTTGCAGGCATGAGAAAGATGACGAGCAGTGATAGACCCTACGGTGATGAATTTTGACTTTTATTCTTTGCTTTGAAGTTATGCCATAATATAATCACATGTATTTGCTGTGTACCTTGCAATTGAGAATCACTTTGATAAATTTTGCTTTCATTGCTGTGACTACTTTTAAACGTGTGCTTCCAACCTACTAATCTCGTCTCTCAGGAACCTCGTGGTGAAGTAATAATAAATGTCTTCTTTAAACTAAGAAATGCATTCCAGAGAAGTTTTGTCAGCTCGGTCATAAGATAAGGAAAGCAAAACAGGGACTGCCATAAAAATGTATTAGCTTAAAAAAAAAAAACTGAGAAATCCATAATAAACTACTATACTATGATATTACATCCCAGTCAAAAAACATGTTCACTGCAGCTTTGCTGGAGGAGCTGGGGGGTGCTGGTCAACCTCATGGATATATGTTGGTAATGGCCAAAGGTCTTGTGATTTTGGTCAAAGTAGCAAAGACACTACAAGAAGTATTTGGCTTCCCATTCCCTTTCAATCCAAGAGTATTTATCCTGGGACTGAGGCAAGAATGTTATGAGCACATCTCGAAAGCAAAATGGTATATGACTCTGCTATTCCTAGGGTAGTGAAATTAGCTACAGCATTTAAATAGAAGAAAACTGAGCTTTGTGATCTCTCAGTGATTCCACAGTTTATGGCAGACACTTGCTATGAAGAAGCTTATCAGAAACATGCAAGATCAACATCTTTACTTCAAAGATCTTAGGGGACCATCACTGCAATACTTCAATAAGCAGATCAAGTGCTAATGCAACCACCTCCGTGGAGACTCATAGGAGGTCTTTTAACTAAAACAGAAACTGGTGGGAGGGAATAGAAAGCGGATGGTTGCGAAGGTGAAGAGGAAGAAGACAGGAGCAAATGCTAGTAGTTATTATTCATTATACAACAATCGCATTCTGTTTTTTTATTTATTTTTATTTCTGTGCCAACAATTAGAATAAACATATGATATATTGTCTATTTCGCCCCTCCTTGAAAAACTTTAATAAAACTGCACTTCACAAAAATGATTGCTGAATGCCCACATGTAGGATTTACATAATAATTTACATACAAAATCCTCAACCTCATGGTGTATGAGGTACAGCTTTCAGAACTTTCCTTACCAAAACAGGGTGTAGGTATCTGCTGAAAATATTTTTGAGCACTTTATTTTCCATATTACACTTTCAGTTAGCATGGCATGGATTAGGTGGGTTGGACTGATGATGTAGGCTATGTAATATGAATTTGCGACGCATTCTAAGTAAGGAAATATTTATGAATTCTTATGTAGGAGGACCATACTTTAAGGATACAGAGGCGATACATTTTTTTTCTGCTGCTAACTTACTATATTCTTGTCCAGAATTTTTCAATATTAAGTGAAAACTTTTTGCGTATTTTGGATTTATATAATGTTATTGTAAATCAATAAGCTTGTATGTAACAATGACAAACTGTGTATAAACTTAAAATGAAGACCACCTTGAAAATTTCAGTTACCTAGAAATAATTATACCTATTAGGCAATCACTCGATGGAAATTAAGTACATTTTAACACTCAAAATTGCATACTTTCGGTGATGAGTACTTTGCTACAGGGTCCAGAGTTCTTAGGACATCCCTGCTTGCAAGTCATTGTTTTAGATAATCTAAGTGTGCTCCAAAAAACGTGAAGCCAGGGTCCTTGCAAACTGGAAAATGTACTGCTCTATCCAAATACTTAACAGGTACTTGCATTGCTGTATGTATAACACTACCATCTTCATGCACAGGAACACAAACTATATACAAAACTGGACTTAACTTTAATTACATACCTTTCAAAAGTTGATTTAAATCCATGGCATCATGAAGGGCTTTTTGATCATATTTACGTTCCGAGTCAGGATCTACGAGGAAAGATTATAAAAATAAGATTCAATGATAATTCTTTCTTCACAAACGTGGCCTCCAAGAGCGGACCTGTAATTTGTTATTTTGCTGAAAACGTACCATAAATCTCCTGGCTCACATTTTCTTGTTTCATGATCTTTTTCTTCATTTCATTTGTAGCTGCAAGATCAAAAGACTGAATAGGACTGATGTCCGGAGTAGACAGTGGCGTTACGTCGGTCACTGTATCCTCCGATTCGTCGTGGTAGTCTTGAATCTTTTTATTCCGATCTGATAGCTTTGACGCAGACTTGGAATTAAGTTCTGAAGAGGAGTGGGGGGAGCCAGAAGCAGGCTGTTTTCTTTTAGTCTTGGAGCAAGAGGGCTCGGAGCTCGCAGAGTCTGAACTTTCAGCTTCTGAAGTGGAGGACGATGAGCTGGAATGAGTCATCTTTTTACCAGTATTCTTTTTGAAACTGTTAAATTGCTTTCCCGATTTTAATCTGTGTCTCCGAGCCTTGCCTTCATCACTGCTGTCCTTCCCATCGGTGTAATAACTATCCTCATACTCTTGCCTTATTTCGGGAATTCCAGTGGGAACTGCTGTGTGTATTTTTAAACTTTGTGAAGAGTTTCTCCCGGAACTATGTGCGCTTGCAGGCCTTGGCCCAACTGATGAAGTAGCACTTGCTGTATTTGGTCTGCCAAGTAGGTAATGCGACTGTGGTTTCTCTCTCTCCTCCTCACTGGAAGAATCTTTCTGTGATTCCAATGCTGCTTTACAATGTAATTTACTGTCCCATGTGTCATCTTTAGCTCGAGACCCCTTTTGCTTTAAAGTTTCTAAGACGTTATTTTCTACTTTTTTTGCTACTTCATCAGCATCACTATCAAAAAAAGCATGGTCCACTTCATTTTCATCTGATAAGTCCTCATAATGATTCATGATTGGAAACACTCATATGAAAACCAGCCAAACCTGTATGTAGGAAGGAGGGAGACAAAAGAAAAGTTAAAATGAAAAGTAGGGTTGACAGTAACAGAGCACAAACTTGACACTTCATGTTGGACAAGAAACAAATCGAACGCTTACTGAAAAGTAGTTTTTGTACGAATTTTATGGGGATGCTCTTTTAACTTATAGTTAGGTTCCTCTAAAAACCATAAATCGATACAGGTTGAAAAAGTGTGTGCATGTTTGTAAAGATGATGTTGAGCAGTTAATCTCAAACTTATTAGTACCACAACCCACTTTTTAGAATAACAAACTTTCGTGGTCCACGTTGCTTTAACGGACACAAGAAGGGAGTGGAGGGGCACAATTTTATTTAATGTAATTGTAGACATACTTTCAAAATGCTCTGAATTACCAAAATAACCTAATCTTTACAATTTTTTGCGTTCGTCTTTAACAGCAATTGCTTGTAAATGCCATAACCTTGACAACGCACATTGATCTGTCTTTATCGGACTATTGCCAAAAATATTGACTAGCCCACAAAAATAGACACATGGTGAACTGCACTGGAGCTGTAACACTTTTGAGAGCGTTGTGCTGGTTGGTGGCATCTGTTCAAACAAATTACAAGACATCTGAAACATTTTGGAGTTGACAGAAGTGATATTATCAAGTTTGAAAACCCCTACCATAATAGAGTAAGGGGTAAGACATCATATCCATTTTTGGGTTAAAATAAGGCTAATTTGTGCATTTTTGGCTCTATATGCACACACACATAGACATAAGAATACACTACATAGGTAGACAGATGGAGCAGCATGCCTTGGGCAACAGATCACTTTACATAATCAACAGATTACACAGAATAAGGTCAGATTTATTTTAAGCACTGGAGATTAAGTGATTTGGCCACAGCCAACACCAGAATTTGAACTTGGTTCCCCAGATGGAAATTCAGCTGCTCTGGCCCATTGGCCACACCCATATTTCTCGATTTATGTGTAAAAGTCTTTCACAAGTGAGATGATTGTACAATATCACGTATACTGGGCACATTCTCTGTTGAAACAGCTTTGTGAAGCAAAAAATAAAACAGCAGTAAAACAATATTGGAACATCTTGGGAATACCTCTAAGGGTTTGTTTTAACAGTGGACTTATGGACATAGTTCAGCACCTTTGCACCAGTGGTGCTGGAACATTTTTAGATTGGCGGTGCTGACCTTACTGTTACATCACTAAAGGTATAGAGAGTGTGAAAAATCTTAGCTTCACACAAAATGCAGCAAATAAATTCAGCAGTAGTGTGGTAAGGGCGTAGTATGTAGCTGGTAGTGCATTTTGGAGGACACCAACACAAATATATTATTAAAGCATCATGAGGTAAGATTTACAGACAGCACAGTTTCCATTGAAATGGACACTATACTTGCACACAGTTTTACTGACGAAACTATATTGCACACAAATGGTGTCATTTACGCCTCACCAAGTAAACATTGTCTTGATTTGTTTTGATCCTATTAAAAATGTTGTTGTGTCCATCACACTTCAGAATTACTAGGAAATGTGTTTCATTTTTGCTCACCAAACTGCTAATATTTTATTAAATGTATGTTACAGGTATTCAAATTTGATTGTATGTTACAAAAACAGACATCCTGCAGCTTTTCCTTTCACACTCCCTGTACCCCCAACAATACTGTTATATAGTTCACTTTATAAAATCCTTCGCTTGGCAGTCAGAGAAAGAAAAATAAACACCAATCCCCATGTTAAAAGAATAAGCAGCAATTTGTTAGAAGACAGCCGGACATTTGACTTTTATCTTTCAAGCACAGCAAATGTGACAATATATATACAAAATATAAAGGCTCCTTTATTCATTGATCTTTCATGATCCACCAGAAATTGGTTGGCCACTCACCAGTGGGCTGCGGCCCAAAGTTTGGGAAACACTGAGTTGAGTTTTTGCCCATTTAACAGGGTTGACTCTGAAGGTTCTGACAACTAATCAGCAATGGGATTAGAACTCATACAAACAACAATATTTAGGTTATCAAAAGGTCAGAACAGGCCAGTTTAAATTAATTTAAAATGACAAACAGGGCTGGCAACCAGGTGTTTTGATCTAAATAAACAGTGCAAAAAAATGGTTGTAAAGTATACATCAAGCACATTTTAAAGCCATTTGTTTTTGCCTTGTTTTTATAGAAGCACTGCAAGTAGGTACATGGCCAGCAGATGTCCAGCAACAAAACTAGCCCACAGCATGAAACCAGCCCCCTACTCTGCCAGCCCACTAAAAAACCTGATAGGCAGTCCGGCCTTGAAAACAAATCAATACATTTAAAAAAAAAAAAGAAATCATGTTGTTAGTGGCTCTATTTGTCGCACAAAAATGGAAGAAAGCACAACTGTTAACTCGACAAGCACAATATGGTGGGAATGATTATATGCAGAATCATTACAGGCAGTACATTAGGGCTAAGAAAACAGCAAACATAGGTGCAGTGGGGATGTCTGGAGATAAACGTTCACAATAACAATTACTGAGAGGCATTTCCAATCAACTTACATTCCTCAAAGACTTAACAGCTTTCTATATATTTTTTATCAATATTGCTGTTTGTTGTACAAGTAAATGTGAACCACATAATGTCAATTTGTAAAACCTACTTTAAGAGGGGTCGCTAGATGATAATTCTAAATGACGGATAGTGGATCTTTATTGTAACCCAATGCAATAGCACTCACTATGCCAATGTCAAGAGATCTAAAAGCTTAATGGACCTGTCGCAACTTGAACTTTTTAGCAGCATACTCTGGGTCCACAAGAGCAGAAGACACTTACTCCCAAAGCCACATCTTCCCTCACACACCTGGGAAACACATTTCAAGCTACCATATTAGTCATTTCAAAGGAGAGGAAGGATACTCCAAAGCCCCCCAAAAATGCCATCCCATCTCCCTCACTATTGACAACTTTTAACATTTACCCAAAATCACAACCAACAGATTAGAACCATTTTTTAAAACACTGACCTACCCCATCCAAACTGGTTTTTATAAAAGCCAGATTCAGTTTAGACAATATTAAATTTAGTCACATCATAGAGAAAGCAAAACTACTAGACACCCTGATGATGTTGGATGCAGATAAAGTGACTTGGACACGTTCTCCCAACATAAATTCAGTCAGATAGTCCTTGTTAGACCTGGCCTCTTTTGGCGTGGTTTCCCCTCTTTGCTTTCTGACCTCCTGTTTTGACTGGGCTGAACTTCGTTTGTGCTGGCTTTAGGACTCAGTGCACATTTCACTGCTGACCAGTGCATGTGTTTAAACATGGTAACATTGGCTTCTTCACAACTGGCATATCTGATTTATTAGTAAGTTCCTAGTAAAGTGCATCATGCGTGCCAGGACCTGTAAGTCAAATGCTATTAGTGAGCCTGCAGCAACGGTTCTGCCACCTACTACAGTAGCCTTTCAAATGTGTCTCAGACCCGCCATTGCAGAGCCTGTGTGTGCAGTTTAAACTGCCATCTCAACCTGACAAGTGTACCTACTTTTAAGTTTAACATGCCCAGATAGGTATAAAACTCTTAAATTAGTTTTTCACTATTGCAAGGACTATCTCACCATTGTTACCTTAAAACACCACAAGTGTAATTTGCAATTTGGAAAAGATAGGAGTATGGGGTTTGGTGTCACTGGACTCAAAAATTTTAAATACATATTTGGTAATGGTGGTTTTTAATTTGCAGGTCTGAAAATGCCACTTTTAGAAACACCTCTTGGTTTAGGTCACAGCTATATTTGCGCATTCTCTCCTGCCTGCCACTAACGGGAAGGGCTGGGTGTGACAGGAGATACATCTACATTCATCCTAGGCAGAGAGAGGGAGACGTAGTTCACACTTATATCCTGCCCTCATACAAAGTTATACCTTGACTTGCGTAAGTTAGATTTTTGTCATTTTGGTTGTGTTTGACTCAGACAAATATTGGCTATGTTTCTAACTGGTGTGGAGTCCTTTTGTGGTGTTTTCACTGTGTTACTGTGCATGTGCACAAATACTTTACACACTGCCTCTTTATTTTAGCCTGACTGCTCTGTGTCTAGCTAACAGAGGGTGAGCACGGGTAAACTTTGAGTTTCTATCTTACTTACCGTGACTAGGATTGTGGTCCCTATTTGGACAGAGTGCAAACGTCTGCCAACTAGAGACCCACTTTCTAACAGTCACAGCTCTATATAACAAACCCTGCAGTAGTATTACAACAATGGGAAACTAGCCAAAAAGCTTTCTATTAAAATAAGGTAGCAGGAAAGGGTGGCCTGTTTTCCCATTGCCCTATTAAACTTTCTATTAATAGAGCTCAATCAATAGCAAAATAGCAGGAATCCCTTTCACATCTGGCTCACTAAAAGTGACAGCCTATGCAAAGGATGTTTTTATACTTATTGGAAAAAATCAGAAACCGTTATCCAAGCAATTACCAAAACAATAGAAAATTATGCTAGGGTTTCACGCTGCATATTATACAAAGAAAACAGAAATCCTCTCCCTAAACAGACTGTCATAGCTCCTTAGTTTACAATAAAAGTTTCGGCTGGAAGAAATTTCGGAACAAAAATACTTTAGAATGTGATCGAAAAACAATCATATCAACTCCATGAAATACAATGAAAATTGAAACAAAACCAAAAACCACCTGGACTAGTAGTTCTTAACCTGTGGCATGGGGACCACTGGGCATCTGAGAAACCAACTCATGGGGTCCACGACTGGTAAGAAAATTAAATAATAACACATTAATAAAGTGCACATAAATGATGAAGCAAAATATAAAAATGAAAACTTTGAAGTGTTCAATAAATGTGAAGGAATTTTAAAGTGGGAGCTAAAAATTAAGTTGGTGTCCACAGATTGATTCATGGGTGCAGTGTAAATGCATCAAACAGAATATAGTATGCACATTGGGTGGCACCAGTTGAATTTAGAAATGTGCCATCATGACGTTAAAATGAAAATGTTGAAAGTGACTCAGTGAAGGGGGGTCACTAGATTCCAATAATGATTCATTGGGGCTCTCCAAATTCAAGTAATGATTAAGTGGGGACCCACAGAAGTCAATAGATTAAGAACCACCTATCCAGACAACTGAACTCCCATATTCTTCACTTGAAGGGACAGTTTTTAAACTGTTAAAATGAGGGCTCGTGCACTTAGAAACGTCCTTATTTGCATGCAACTTGTATTCTGAGACTTAAAAAAAATGAGGACCTGATAAAATTTTATCGATGCACAAAGAAATCAAGATTTGATCTACACAAACTAATAAGAAGTTCCAAAAAATCCATGGGGCCTAAACGTTGTGAACTTCAGAGCTAGCAAAAAGCCTTCCTAGCATGACAGAACGTCTAGTGGTTCACAGTCACTGAGGTAAACTCTCCTCTTTGGCTAATGATCAAACAAGATTTAGCATAACACTTAACCAAACTTCAATTATTACAGTGAAGATGGTAAAAAAAAAAAACTCCTTTAAGATTGTCACATATGCAGTTTCTGCCCTGCCAACTATAGATAAACTTCAAAATAAGATGAAAGACTACACCATTAGCCGTCCTCAGGTACAATCAACATACCAAGATACAGGGGAAAACATTATTTCTGAGAGATTGCACAGAGTTGGATGTTATGATGATTACAAATTACGCACAAATAGTGATCCCTTACTGTTCTTTACTATTAAGTCAAGATACAATTTAAACAACATAGACCTATCCAAACTGTTAAAGGTAGTCCTTGCCAAAAATCCAACCCTACCCACCATGAACTAGACTTTCCTATCACAAAGTGTAAAATCATACAAGGTGGCTACTGCACTTTGAGAACGTAAATTAAGTTACATATATACCTTAGTGATGGCTTATATACTACGCAATGCAAATGTAAATATGTGCCTAAATGTGTGCTGTTATATTTTAGTAACCAATTGTTATTTCGTTTCTGTAACTTAAAAGCCTTAGCATTATCTGCACTTTCACTTATTTGGAATGCGTTTCCATTATGTACACTGCACATTTTGGCCATACTATTTGGCACGTAAAGCGAACATTTTAGAAAATATTACAGTCGGTTCTGGCTGTCGATACATTTTCCTTCTTCTCAAGGCCTTGTATTTTTCCCTCAACATGAGCCTGGCACTTGTTCATTAAAACTTTCTTGTAGGTAATCACACATCACGCAACACAGGCTTAGGATAAAGCAAGCAGTGGGCGGGATCACTAAGATGTGTGGTTCTCAGTTTCGCCCCGGTCCGGCGGGCCCTCCAAATTTCAATTGCATGGCCATCTGGATACTCTCATATGGAGCTGAACTATGGGGGCATCTGAATAGGACTAGGTCTATGGTGGAAAATCGCTTTATGTGCCAGGTGGCTGGTGTACTAGTTAGCACTCCCTTGTTCCCACTTAGAATGGACCTTGGGCTGAGATCACTGTCTGAAAGGATAAACCTTCCTCCCCTGCTCTACTGGAGGAGGATCTGGATTACCCCAGAGCTCCACTGCTATCAGCAGGGGCTCGAGGAAATCCTTTGCCTAAATGGCTCTGGCAACATAGCATGGATAAAATATTTGAAATCCACTCTTACAGATATAGGGCTGGCAAATCTGTGGCGCGCACCAGGTGAGGCAGGGGGCTGTTCTAAAGACTGTCTCGAAGCCAACTTTTGGCATTTTAGAGACTCACATTTACATTCGGAGATGGGCCAAGGGTCCCTTACCAATGCTTTCCTTTTAGTAACATATACTTACTTTCAGGAGGACTCTTTGGATGAGATTGAGCCACCCTTAGCTAGGCGTCTTTACTTGCAATTTTGTTACGGGACACTACCTCCCCAAACCTTTATAGCTAAGTGGGAACAAGAGCACTGGGTTAGTGATCAGCGATGCCCAGCATGTGATGTCAGCAATGAAACTGTGGAACATGTTATGTTTTTCTGCTTATTTACCTTGCAGGAGATGGTGGATAATCCAGTTCTGCAGTCACTGGGTGCCAGGATGTGCAATGTGGCCCTCAGAATACTGAGGTATGATAGCAACAAAGTGTTGCTCTTTGCACTAACTAGATACCTGATGGGAATGCAGAGGACAAGGGAAAAACTGCGTACGGCATCCAACAACATAGCTAGGTGTGCACTAAGTAGCATGTAAGCTTACCGGCTGTTAGTAAATTCAGTCAGTGTAAGCATATTATAATAAGACAGCTGTTGCCTCCAATCATCATATTGCCAAACTCTGAACTGCCATATTTGCTCGTGGACATAGGCGTAAGTAACCAGCTCAATTCTTATCACTAAGGGCTTAAGCCTGGGTGTGTAATATTTTTTCTGACTCAAATTTTCTCCTTATCTTATAATACTTAAACTCTTCCACATTTTTAGATCTTATGTTGTTTTTAGGATGATTTTAATTATTCATTTCAGGAGAAAAGAACATGAATTATAATTACATACCTATATTATGTGTCAGGCCATCTTCCACTTTCTATTGCATGATTGATGTGATATTTATGTATCATTTTGTGCGCTTTTATGGTCTAGAACCAAAATAAAGATTTGAGTGACTGACTGGCTTACTTGTAGGTTTCTGTTTTATCACATGTACCCGCTTCCATCCATTAAAATTGACAGATTTTAGCATTACATGCTCTAACTGATCAAAGCTGAAGCTCTGCTCATTTGATTAGGCAATCACATTACTTAGTTTTGAATGCCTGTTTTACTATTTTTGTCTTAAAACCAAGTGAGACATCTTTGTGCTAACCAGAGTATTTTCTTTCACAGCTTCCAAAATATATCAGCTACTCTCCCCAGATCGCTTTACTATTGTTAAACTGCTGATAAAAAGGAAGATTACAGTCCTCATAAATTCCACCCCTCCACTCCCTATGGTGAGTCAGATTTTATCAGGACAAACTATTTTTAGGGCCTACTGACCTGGTCTGGTGAGAGCTGGAGGTGGCAAAGAACAGGTGTTCTTTCATTCAGAAAGTGAATGAGTAATAAAGATGCCTTTAAAACTTTTTTTTATCTTGTCACATTTGCTGCATGTTAAAAGACCGCAGTGAAATGTCAGTTTATGTATTTTAACAAATTTCTGTTTATTTGATCCTTCAAATTGATATTTAGTTTTCTTAGTCTGACTGCAAAGTTAGAGCATTTTGCAAAGTGATTTAAACAGCTTCTAAATGAAATGGACAAATATTTCAAAATATATTTCAGTATTTATTACAATTTTTTGTAATTCTGAAGTGAGATAAAAAAAAGATTTGAACAGGATCAAAACAAATTAGAATACTTTGCTTGGTGATGTGCAAATTATATTTGCTTAAACCCAACTTCTACATTACGCTATGTACTCTATATAGTTTAATCAGTAAAACTTCATGTGGGCGGTAAGGTTTGTGTCATCTCAATGGAAAATATCTGTCTGTAAATGGTGCTACCACATCATGCTTTAGTAATATATATTTTTTTTAAGTGAGAGATTATGACACTCTCCTTAAACAGGTTAAGGCGGAACTCCAAGGGTGGGAACTGCTAAGACTCATGGCTTGGCAGAATTGCTGCCACCAAAATGACAACAATGCCAAGAATCCTTTACCTTTCCAAACACTGCCATTGCTTCTGCCCAGACTAGCCCTCAGACCTTTACAAATTGGCTCCCCTCCATAAGAATCTTTTATATAGATCTCCATGGGAGGGGGGACGGTCTGTCCCATTAATTGAGCGGTATTACCAGGCTTCGCAATTACGGTTCCTGGTGGAGTGGAGCATGCCGTTCACAGTGAAACACTAGTTCTTTATGGACCAAGAGGTGGCTGGCTCCCATATGTGGAAGGAACCCTGGCTTACCAAAAACAGAGCCTGTGGTCTGTATTCATCGCCAGTGACATGGTGGGTGTTTCAGGTGTGGGACGCAGTGGCAACAAAGGAAGGCCTCACCTTCTTCCCTTCTTCTATGACTCTGGTTCTGTACAACCCTAATTTTACGCTGGGGCTGCATGCAAAGCGCTTCTCGCATTGGCAGGAGGGGAGATGTAAAAGGCTTGGTGACATGTTTGACACTCAGGGGATTATACCCTTTGAACAACTCAAGGCAGACTACGGGCTGACGGAGGCAGACAGAGTCCAATACCTGTAGGAGCTACATTGGGTATTGCATCTGACTGCACAGCCCCAGGCAGAGGCATCTGACGTGATGAGAAAAGTGGCAAACTCTTAAACGCAACAATAAAAGACTGATCTCTGAACTCTATGCCATTTTTGGCAGAGAGAAGGGCCCTCCACGTACCCCAGGACAGAGACGGTGGGAGAGAGAGCTAGGACAGATATTAACTGACGCAGAATGGACAGAGATCTATTACAGGGCGAAATATTCAGAACATAACATATCTAGCATGGAGACTGCATACAAAATAGTATCATATTGGTTTCTTACTCCGGCGGGATTGGGTGCTTGGAATCTGGGTAGTACTAAGGACTTATGAAGGGAGTGAGGAGCATCAGGCACTTTGTTTCACCTGCTCTGGCACTGCCACAAACTGACAAGAGTTGGGAACAGGTGCTAGATAACATTCATAGGGCCTTCGAAACCTTTATTCCCAGATTTCCTTCATACACAGTGCTTGGCTTGTCCAGCCCCTTGTAGTTCCCCCTCCGCTTGCGGAGGTCGACATATGGCTCTAGCGTCAAATGATCCTCGCCGTATGGGGAAAAGATTTCATCCCTCAGAACAGGACCTGGCTGCACAAACTGTGGTTCGTATTGGGCATGGAAAAGATGTCACTCACCTTTGATCAGTGACTTGATGACTATCATACGTACTAGGCTCCCATTATCCGTATATTGTCCACAGAGTTCAATGAGCTAACATGCCCTTCTTACCTGAAGGTATTGAGAATGATACCCCCAGAAGGTGGTCCTCAAGACAGCCCTTATGTGTAACTTCTATGGGCAGGCATAATCACTCATCTGATTTAGCAGGCTTGACTGATTTCTTATATGTCTCTTTTTCCCTTCATAAAGGACAATCAGGGTGGGGAGGGAGAGGGGTGACTTGTTGTTACTAGATGTTTGTTTTGTTAAATAGGTTATTGATAAAATGTTGTGAGTATTGCCTTCGCTGCCGGCCTCCGAGTTGTGGGCTTCAGCTGTGCATCGAGCCGAGATGGATTAACTGTGCTGCTGGCCCCTGTAGGCATTCAGGTGGGTCCTGTTTCCGATTTTACTGATTTAATAAAAAAATAAAGTGATCCATAAAATGGGAGCACAACTGAGTGGGGAAATAAAGTGGCGTACAGAGAAAGTAAGCAGATGGGTAAAGCAACAAACAGGGAGGAGAGAGTAAGGAAACACATGCACTTCTTTGGAGTTCTGAGCAATAAAAAGGAGCCCCCTGAAGCTAGCAGTGTAAAGATGCAATTCATCAAATCACTGTTAGACCAAACTGCACCTGGATGGGACAAAAACAAGAATAGGGAGGAAAGCCATTGACTTAAGAGGCACCTCAGAAAGAAACAGTTATCCTAGCACAAGTAATAAGCGAACACAAAGTCCAATAGGAATATGCTACATATTGAGAACCCAGTAGCCGAGACCTAAAAACATAGTCCAGAAGAGCAGTTTCTACCTGGGATATTTAGAAATAGCACCTCTGGTGCCCCCTGTGGCCTCCTATTATGTCACACTTGACAAGACAAAAAAAAAAAAGCATTAGCGAGGCCAATAGGTCTCGCCTATACAAGAGCTATTGGCTTGGCAATGTGTTTGTGCCCTGTTGTACAACAGGGTTTGTTTTTAGTATCATGCATGCTTTGCTTTTTCACATGTGGTCACCTGCCTGGCCTAATTTGTGTGACTGTACACTATTCACTTTAGGGGGAGCTGGCATGTTGTGGAAAAAATGAAAGGTATACTAGATGTGTCAATGGCATAACTATATATTTTAAAAGGAGTACTAACCCACATAATCAGAGGTGAGACACCCCCCCAATAGCTGTCTCTCCATTTTGTTTCTTTACAGATTGGAACCCCTTTGTCATTTACCACAACAGATATAGCTGACACACACTGCTTGGGGGAACACTCATTTCACACATCTTAAATCCCAACTAGGTGTAGGGTAGGGATTTACCTCTTCATCCTTAAGAAATGCCATAGATCCAGTAGGGCCACAAGGCATGAAACATATCGACCCTACATTACTCACCTTGAAGTTGTTAAGGTCCATGAAACCTCACAACATCATTCTTCCTTTTGCTTTTATACCCGTCCAGGGGGCCATCCCATTCAAATTATTTTGGTACCCCTTAGACAGTGTTAATTCACCTAGCACTCCACACTACACTCACTATACCCTCAACCATACATCATTGCAGCAAAAATCCAAAGATCTTCGATAAAGAGCTCCTTAGCCAGCCCAAGGAGGAGCAGCCCGGTAATGGAGCATGCCACTCATTTGGGTGTGTGAGGGCTCTCTCTTCTGATCAATCGGCTCCCTGGATTCGGTGATTCAGTCCCCTCTCAGGTTCTAACTGACAGCTTCACCACTTTCATAGGAAGAGCATCCCTTTTTTGCATAGTTATGATAAGTGAGGAGCATGGGTGCTGGACCTTTATCAGCTCCTAGTCCCTCCCGTCGATTAACGGTTAATTTAGGGACATCCATGTGGCGATTTTCCTCATGCAGACAATAAATCTATGTTTGACATTTTTAATGTCATGCCCAAAGGAGATAACTAATTGGGTATTGTCTGCATAGGAAATCATTTTTTTTTAATAAAATCTTTTGATTGTATGTGTATGAATGTGCCTTCATTGCAGCCCCTCAAACATAGTGGGTTCCCCGCCCTACCAATTTTGTGTAGCAGTGGATGTGAATAGTACCATCTATGCAGGATCTTTAACTAGACTAGTCAGAACCTGGCCCTGATGGCTATGTCCCTTACCCACTCATCATCCTTCAAGTGTCCCAGGTCGGCCTCCCAAGCCTCCCTCAGTTTAGTCAGCAGGTCTGGGGAATTGTTGATTAATTTCCTGTAAATCACTGAGATTCCTTTTTTTGGAAGCGGTTCTAATAGGACCCTGGGGAAGCTTCCGGCAGCTGCTAACCTTCCAGAATATGCCTCCTCAGAGTATGCCCCAGCTGCAAATAACGATAATATTCAGTGCTTGCCATAGTGTATTCCCCCTTAAACGTCTCAAAACTGATGAATGTCTGTCCCCATCACACATCTCCCAGGTGTTCTATTCCTATTAACTCCCACTTCTGAAATCCCTGCAAACCTCCCACGTCTGGCAGTTCGTCGTTATGCCATAGCAGGGAGAGGTCAGTGAGTTTCCCCACCCACCCTAGGTATTTGTTTGCTTCTTTCCAGGCTCGAGTCATGACCTTTGTATGGTGTGGCAGGGTTCGCTCATGTCTGGCATTGTGCAGTAAGGCCTCGGGTCCACCACTCCCCATCATGTGTATCAAACCTGTACGCCGGATCCTGATGATCCACAAACACCTATTTGTTGACTATGAGAAGGTGGGACACCCAGTAGTATTTTTGAAAGTCCGGAATTGCCAGTCCCCCATCACAGACCCCCTTCTGCATCTTGGCCAGGGCAATCCTGGGCTCGCTCCAGCCCCACAGGTGCCTGCATACCTCTCAATCTATGGTACTGAAAGCTTCCAATGGGACATTGAAAGGTGTGTTCTGCATGACATAAAAGAGCGGCAGGCTCATCATTTGATAGAGAGACGCCTATCCCATCAGGGTCAGTGGGAGACCATGTCAGTGTGTGACGTCCCCCTTGTGTTTTTGTGTTTTTCCAGCTGGGGAGCCAAGTTCCTACTCATGAAGTCCTGGGGGTGCCTAGTCATGCATATTCCTAGGTAGCGAAAGCCTTCCGTGATCACCAAAGCCCCGCAATCTCGAGGGAGGCAAGGCCTCTGCCCCGAAATGGGAAAGACCACTGACTTCGACTAGTTTATGGTATATCCAGAGTGGTCTCCAAAAATTCTGAATATATGCATGAGCCTGCCAATAGAACCGGAGGGCTTTGATATATAGAGTAGAATGGCATCAGCGTATAATGAGATAAGCTCTTCCCATCCTCCTGAAACCTATATCCCCTTAACTAAAGGATCCTGGTGGATCCATGCTGCCAGTGGCTCCAATGCCAGAGCAAAAAGCAGGGGAGACAGGGGACAACCCTGCCGGGTGCCCCCCCATAATGTGACCTCTTGAGATACCACCCCATCGACCTTCACGTGCTTCGTGGGGGAGGCATATAGTAATTTGACCCATGTGCAGAATTGCAGCCCAAATCCAAGTTTCACCAGAACTGCGAACATGTAGTTCCACTCCAGGCAGTCGAATGACATTTTGGCATCCAACGCCATCAGGGCCGCATGATTTGCCTGGGGGTCAGCTGTCAAGTGTAGCACCCCGTACAGGCGCCGGAGGTTGAGTTGCATACTCCTGTCTGGCATAAACCCAGACTGGTCCGGGTGCACCAGGGATTGGAGGACCCCTCGGAGTCTGCTTTCCAAGACCTTGGCCAAAACCTTTGCCTCCATATTTAATAAAGATATAGGCCTGTATGAACTTCAAACCATTGGGGGCTTACCTTCCTCATGTATCAGTAAACGTTGCAGCTCTTTGATCTCCTGGTAAGTAACTTATCTGCTGGTAAGGGCCTTCCTAAACATCTCTAGCAGTGGGCCAGTAATTATATTAGCCAGTCCTTTTTACAGTTCAACTGGGATCCCGTTTGGGCCTGGGGCCTTCCCTGATTGTAGGTCCTGCAAGGCACGAGCCACCTCTTCTTCCGTTGTGTCACCCTCCAGTGCGTCTGTCTGCACCCCCCCCCCCCCCCCAATAGCACCTGCAGAGGAGTATCCCTAAAGAAATCAGTACAGTACTCTGTGGACATGGTCGTCCTGGAGGTGTACAGGTCCTCATAGAAACCTGCAAAGGTCTCTGCTATGGTTGCACCCATTGTCTGCTAACACTTTCCAAGTTTTCTACCTTTAGCATCCATGAGTGCTCCCTGTCCCTGCGCTCCAGCCACACCAGGAATTTGCTGGCTTTATCGCCAACCTCGTACAGTCGGTGGTGGGCTGGGACAGCATAATTCCTGGCATGATTTTCTGCCAGAGACCTCCCTTCCAGCTGTTTTAATTCCAGTTTACCTCGGTCCTCCAAGTTCCTGAGGAGAGGGCTACCACCTCCAATCTCACAACATCTCTCTCAATGGCTGTGCAGTCCAGCCGTGATTCTTTCTTGGCCGCCCCAATTAGTGCTTGGTCCTGTCCCCTCAGGACTGCCTTGAAGGCTTCCCATAGCGTGCATGCTGAGGGCACCGAATCCCGATTTTCCTTAAAGTAGAGATCCGCCTCCTATTTTAGTCTGTCTCTGGTCCCCTTATCCCACAGGCAGCTCGGTAGCGTGAAGCCCCTCATGGGTCCAGTCAATGTGACCCCAACTGGGGAGTGGTGCGAGATCTCCCTCGCTTGGATAACACCATCCCGGAACCGGGGAGCGTGAGCACTCAGTGTGAAAATGTAGTCCAGTCGGGAGAAGCTCCAATGAGTCGCAGAGAAATATCTGTATTGTGTCGTGTGGGGGCTGCCCTCCCTCCACAGATTGATCAAGCCCAGCGCCCTGGCGAACTGGGAAAGCAGTCCACCTGCTCTGTTATCTGGGCCCCCGGACCCGACTACCCCTACATCCAAAGTTAAGTTTAAGTTGCCCCCCAAGACTCCCGGAGGCAACCCCAGTAACAGTTCCCCAATCTCCAGGAGTGTAGCCTCTTGTAAGCGACGGGGGAGATACAAGGAGCAAATGTTTAGAGTGGTTCCCTTCAAGTTCCCGATAGCGCCACATACTGTCCGTTATTGTCATACCATAACCAATGTGTGATGAGGGCTACTGATTTTTTAATTAGTATGCCCATGCCCCTGGAGTCAGTGGTGTATCCTGTGTGTGCACTGAACATACAGTCAAATTTATCAAGTGCCTTATAGTAATTCCCTCGGAGATGTGTCTCCTGAAGCAGAACAATGTCCGGACCGTGGCGCTTTATATGTTGCAAGACCAGCATACGCTTAATCTTGCTATCAAGACCATTAACATTCCAGGACCATATGGTCCAAGTTTGTAAAAGACCCCCATCTGCAGGTATTGTATCGCTGCTGGGGCCAGATTTGAAGCCCCAACGGCATTCTCTCCCTCTCCCTGACATGGATCCTCGCCGCTCCCAAAAGTGCTGGGCCAACCCAAAATGCCCACAAACTAGGCTAAAAAAAACAGACCTTTTCTCAATAACTCCAACAGTAAGACTCATTCCCACAACTCCCCTCCTCCACCAGCAACCTTTCTTTATTGGTTCGTTACTATCCACCACCCCAACTCGCAGAGCACCTGTTGCTCTAAATAAACCATGTCACGATGGGGGGCGTCACCGCCTATACAGTATTAATCAACAGAAGTAATCTAGGCAAATGTCTGATGTCTCCCCGCATATGTCGACTACTTATCTTGCCCTTGGTCGCTATCTACCAAAGGTTTCCCTGGGTGCTTCTCTCTTTCTCCCCCTAAACAGGGGACTTTTAGTCCAACAGGAGCCTCAGACCTCTCGGGTAGTTCCCTAGTGACTTTCAGTCTTCTGTATGTGAGAGGTGCCTCCAGCCCAGCTTAGTCTGTGCGGCTCCTTCTGTCCCATTAGGACAGGGCTTCAATCGATCTCCCTGCTTCTTTCCCATTGTTCTTCAGCCAGTCCCACACCTCCTCTGGGGACCCGAAGTACCAGGTCTTGCCATCAACCACCACTCAGAGTTTGGCTGGAAAGAGCATCATGTACTTCAGGGCCCTGGTCTTCAGCGCTTTTTTACCTTCCTCAAAATTCTTCCGTTGATGTTGTGCGTGGAGAGTGAAGTCAGGATAGAAGCGAATGAAGGAATTGTCCTGTTTTAAGTCCCAAAATGATCTGGCCACCTTCAGGATGCCATCTCGGTCCCTGTAGTTCAGGATCCTGGATACTATCATGTGCGGCGGTCCCCTGGTTTTGGCGAGGGGCCTGGCACCTAGTGTGCCCTGTCCACAGAGAAACAGTTGGACAGTCATTTCTGTTAGAGTTTATTCAAGACCAAGTTCTCCACAAAGAGGTCCACACTAGGGCCTTCCATGCCCTCTGATACTCCCATCACTCGCACATTGTTTTTCCTGGACCGCCCTTCCTGGTCCTCCAGTTTGGCTTCCATCTCTGAGCTCTTTTTGGTGAGAGACCGGACCTACTCCTCCAGAAGTTTGGTGGTTGCCATCAGCCCCTGTATGCGTGTTTCTGCCCCAGCCACTTTCTCAGAGATCTTACCCATGTCTGTCCTGAGGAGATTAACGTAGATTTTGAACACATGTAGCTTCGGCTCCAAGGGTAAGATGAAGCCTCTGATGTCCTGTATGGCTGCCATGATGGTGTTCAATGAGGCCTCTCCCTTAGGCTCAGAGACTTTGCCCCGGGGTCCTGTCCCCGCACCCTGTGTTTGGCCCTCCAACACCTCCATTTACACTGTGTATCTGTCTAGGCTATTCACTTGTGTTGATTTAGGAGTGCAGCCCCTCATCATGGCCCCAGGCTCCTGCTCCTCACCTCCTGCTGCCACCTGACTAGGCCGTCTGTCTCAAATGATCTGCCCCCAGTCTGCCTCTCCCCCAATCCCTGGGGGGCTGCACCACAGCCAGTACTCCAATGCTGTTTCCCTCACGGTCCAGCCCAACACCACAAGGTTCGTCTCCACTGTCCCAAGGGGTGGCCCCTCCCCGGCTTCAGGGAAGTCACTGCCGTGCCCCTCAGTTGCCCACCTCGCTCCAGCCATTCTTTTGCAATCGGCCTTCGTGTCTCTATGCCGCAACCTGCATCTTGCAACCTTACCACCACTCCTCACAGCCGCTGTCTGGTCACACCAGCCACTACCGCACTGCAGTCGACTTACTGGGCACAACCCCGCTCCCTCCGCTGCAGGATGTCCGAAGGGATTCCTCCCCTCGCCAATCGCCGCTCTGTCTCTCCTTACCTCTCCGGCCTCTACCGTCTCACTGGCGTCTCTGCACGCCATACGCCATTTGGATGCAGGCCGCGTCGGCAGGTCGGATCCGCCTTTGTTGCAGAGGACTCGTGGAGGACCTCACTGAGGTCTCTCCTGCAGCTCCCCAGGGGCCAAGGGCACAGGCCTCTTACTGTGTCCTGTAATCTAAAGGATTATTACAGTATTTGGGGGTTATTGACACAGGCAAGAGCAATCCTAGCTTGCATCCATCTCTGCCAGCAGCAAGCTCTGCCTCGCCTCCCCTCCCCATCTCCCCTTTCCACCCCCCCCCCCGGAAATTTTTCAAAGCCACAAGACTTGACTATCTAGGCAAGGGGTGCTACATAGATGTTAAAGAGCGAGAAGTTTAAGGAAGAGCCTTGTGGCATCCCCCCTGTCCAAGAAATAGATCCTGGATAGAAAGGTGCCAATGGAAACTATTTGAGTCCTACAATTGAGGACGTTTTTGAACTAGTCAAGGGCAGATCCCTGGATACCACTCTCATGAAGACGTTGAATCAAGATGGAATGAGAGACCGTATCAAATGCCGCTGACAGGTCAAGAAGTACCAACCCTGCTGGAATTCAGGCATTCATAGGTAATCTAATTGATTCTACTACAGCTAGCGAGGCAGTTTCTGTCTATGGGAGGTTCTAAAACCTGACTGTGAGGCATCCAAAAGATGGTGGTTCTCCAAATAAGAGGTAAGCA
This sequence comes from Pleurodeles waltl, assembly GCF_031143425.1. Classification (NCBI taxonomy): domain Eukaryota; kingdom Metazoa; phylum Chordata; class Amphibia; order Caudata; family Salamandridae; genus Pleurodeles; species Pleurodeles waltl. The sequence goes on from NC_090437.1 coordinate 887,494,940, forward strand.
GTTTATTAATGTAGGACTCAAGAACATTGCCCATCAAGTGATAAAGGGCTATAGTTGGCTGGATCCTTTGGTTCTGCATTGGGCTTTTTTTTTTTTTTTTAGATGGGCACAACAGTTTTCCACTCTCGCAGAACAACAGCACCTAGGGTCTGTGATCGATTACACAATGATGTGATGATAGGAGCAAGAGAAGTAACTAGGGTGGACATTACACGTGGAGGCCAGAGATCTGAGGGAGAGCCGGATTTGGCTTTAACTAACAGATGAGTGGTTCAGTGGCAGCAACCGCCATAGTGCAGTGGTGTAGAGTGAAGTGGGATGGAATAGGGTGGTGTGGGTTGGAGTGGATTGAGATAGTCTGGTGGATTACACTGGAGTCTAGTGGGGTGAATTGGATTTGGGTAGGGTGAGGTGGACTGGGTGGGGTGGATTGGAGTGGGTGGACTGGATGGGATGAGATGGACCGGGGGGATTGCATTGGGATGGACTGGAGCAGGGTAGATTCGATCTGATTGGGGTGGGTGGATTGAATTGGAGTGATAGGACTGGGGTGAGACAGACTGGATTGGGGTGGGTTGGATTGGCTTTGGGTGGGGTGGATTGGACTGGGGTGGTATGGAGTGGGGTGGATTAAATGGACTGTAATGGGTGGATTGGAGTGGGGTGGATTGAACTGGGCTGGAGTGGGGTGGACTGGGTTACAGTGAGGTGGATTTGAGTGAGGTGGATTTGAGTCGACTGAAATTGGTGTGGGTGGGATGGATGGATTGAAGTGGGTTGGACTGGGGTGGGGTGGACTGGAGTGGTGTGGATTGGAGTGTAGTAGATTGGAGTATGGTAGACTAGGGTGGGGTGGATTGGAGTGGGGTGGGTGGATTGGAGTGGTATGGACTGTAATGGGGTGGGGTGGAATGGAGTGGGCTGGATTGGAGTGAACTGGACTGGATTGATTCGGGTGGATTAGACTGGGGTGGATTAGATTGGAATAGTGTGGACTGTTTTGGATTAGAGTGGGGCAGATTAGAGTGAGGCTGATTATTTTGGAATGCAGTGGGGCAGATTTGTTGGGGGAGTGGGGGAGACTGGAGTGGAGCAGATTGTTTTGGGTTGGAGTAGGGTGAACTGGAGTGGGGTGGAGTGGACTGGGTTGAGGTGGATTGGACTGGGATAGATTGGATTAGGGTGGACTGGGGTGGAGTGGAATGGGTTGAGGTTTATTGGATTGGGATAGATTTGATTAGGGTGGATTGCAGTGGGGTTTATTGCAGTGGGGCCTACTGTTTTGGACTGGTGTGGGGCAGACTGTTTTGATTTGAATGGGTCAGATTGAAGTGGGGCAGATTGTTTTGGACTCAAGCGGGCCGGACTTGAGCAGGGCAGACTGGGGCGAGGCAGACTGGAGTGGGGTGGGTTGTTCTGGATTGGAGTGGGTCAGATTATTTTGGTCTGAAGTGAGGCAGAATGGAGTAGGGCAGATTGGACTGGGGAAAACTGTTTTGTATTGGAGTGAGGCAGATTGTTTTAGATTGGAGTGTGGGGGTGGGTTGGAGTGGGGCAGACTGGAGCAAGGCAGATGTTTTTGGATTGGGGAATGGCACATTGTTTTGGACTGGAGAGGGGGCAGCTTGGATTGGGGATGATTGGAATGGTGCAGCTTGGAATGGGGTAGACTGTTTTAGATTTAAGTTGTTTTGGAATGGAGTGGGCAGACTGTTTTGAATTGGAGCAGATTGTTTTGGATTGGAGTGTAGTGGATTGGGGTGAGTGGTTTGAATTTGTCTGGGGTCAAATAGAGTCAGTGTGGTTGACTGGACTGAGTGGGGTGAATTGGTGTGTGGTGGGGTGAATTGGATGTGCTGCACGATTATGTGCTAAAGCATGATTTCAGTAATTACACATAAGTAAGAAACTATGTCACTTTGCAATATTTAGAACGAGATAATCATCATCTGTTGAGAACAGCACCCACAAGCAAAAACAAAACATGACTGCAAAGTGAGAAAAGAAGACTTGGCAAAATAAAAGAAAGAAAATGTTGTTTGTCCAGCTCAGTCTCATGTTTGCCAGTCACATGCCCTGTTTGCAGGGACCTAGAAGTTAGAATGGAGTCCCTCAATCATGTCAGGAGCAGCGGACGGGCACTGATTGAGTTGAATCAATCCGTGCTTGGTCCCTGCTCCACAGACAGGAACGGAAATTATGCTTGGCACGCAGTGACCAATTATGAGGCTTTAAAGAAGAGTGCCACACAAGAATACAAATGGTAAGAAACAGCTTTTCAGTTAACAACAGAGTCCCGCAAGCGAGACGCACGCTCTAACATATGCTCTCACAGACTCGATCCTTATGAAAAAAAACTCACATTTTGGAAATCCGTTTTCATACACATTAAAGTGTCTCCTGCAGAATGTCAGTCGCTGATGTCTTTAAATTTTTGAAGCAACCAGTACGGATTTATAAGATTCCCTTGGGGTGTATCGGAACAGCCTGTGGGTGTTTACATGCAGGATAAATTAATCTCTACCAAAAGAGTTCAATATGGCATCCTATGTAGAGGACATGTACATTAGCGATGCCACGCAGAATACTTAAACATAAACTAAACTACTTAGGATATGAACTTTCAAAACAGAAGTGAAATGATTAGGACCTCACTTCCTAGTTAAATGTGCTACACTGCAATCCCCAACCAATGCACAAAATCTCAAAGCTTTAATGGGTTTTATAAACTTTGCCCGTACATATCTGCCTCACTATCGGGTTAGCCCGCTCTATCAGATGTTGCCCCTCTTTTTCTGACTGAAAAAAATAACATTCAAAACTCACATAAGCTTGACAAAACGACTTACTAAAAATAGAATATTTGAAAACATGAGATAACAAGCTAATTTTTGTTATCCTACTACCAAATACCACTGCTTACACATATTTACCATAAATTGAGTAACAATTCACACCAGAAGAAAACTACTGACAGCTGTACTAAGAGTCACATTTAAAAAAATAGGTTACAGCCCAGAGAAAACTGGCAATCGTAGTACCCCCAGGACTAAAACTGAGGAATTCAAAACAAATATACTTAATTCTAATGTGTTCAGTGGGCTTAAACCCACGTAGCTGCACAAGTACACTTAATATGATCTAACACTTAAGACTCAATAGTTCGAACATTATATGCAGGGGGGTTCCTGAAACACCTCACATTTTGCTCACGGGATGCTACTCTGCATTGCTTTACAGAACCAGTCAACCAAGCCAGTAGCAGACTCTAAACAGAAACACTCTTCTGCCTTTACAGCAATTAAAGGGAAATCTAAGAACTCGTATTTCTATGTTCCCACTATCGTTACAAATACTATGTGATTCAGCAGGACAGCTTCTAATATTCTACCTTCCCAGCATCAGACTTAGTCTCTTCTATCCAGGTATACAATGTGGGCTTACAATAATGGCAAAAATAAGAATTGATGGATTTCAAGAGGCAAATCAACAAAAGCTGAACAGCTATGTGAAAAATGGCGGAATGCTAACTGAGTCTGCCCCAACACACGTGCAACAGGCAATGTCACATCAGAGCTGTAGCAAACTAAATGCAAGAGTCAATGTTGATACCAAGTAGCAGTGACAACCCATAAGGAGATTAAACTAAAGTCTATCCAAAACCAAATTAAACCAATACAAATAGTTCCTGGTTGCTGTTAACTCACGAGCTTCTGCTGATTTGATCACAGCACAACTGATCCATGAAATGTCAAAGAATGTGCTACCCTTCTTAGTTGTCGGGGCAGTTCACACAGTTCATGCTGACAAAATGTCCAGCCTTTGTAGCCAAAACCACAGCTAGTTTCTTGTGATACCAAGGTCGTCTGAAGTTCACTCACCCACTCAGGCCTCAACTCAGTGGACTAGTGGCAAGGATGAATGGAATGATTATGCTTGTTGTGACACTTCAAGTATTAAGTACTGGCTCTTCATAAAATGGTGCAAGATAAATTGGGTACAGAGACAGTGAACTCCAAGCATGTGCTCCAGCAGCGGCTCCTCCGTTATGGGGGAAGACAGTCAACTCCCTGCCAACAGATGCAAACCTGAAAAATAAAATGATAATATAACATTTTTACTATCATTTTCTTTTTCTTCTGAGAGCAGAGTCTTGGGTCGGGCCAGCACTGCAACAAGCATGGCGGGGAAGTGGTGGGCACTGCTACAATCGCGCATATTGGTTTGGCCGGCTGTCTTAGGACAGCCAAACTGACATGCGCACTGATCTCTCCAACCCGAGCTGTGCTGCCAGGTGGAGAACAGCGGGCACAGGCTCCCAGCCCCAGTAGTAGCGCAAAACCAGCCCGCTCAGGCCAATGCCACTGCTTCTCTCATGTTGAGTAATAGTATTACCAGCATGAGAGCAGTGTCTTCATTGGCCATAGGGGAATCTGGGAGCCCCAGCCTATGCACTCACTAGCAGAGGAGCAGAAGAGTAACAAGGCGGCCGGCAAGATCTTTTTAGTTTTATTGTCCCCCCCACACTGCCCTATAACTTTTCCCTGATACCAGCTGCTGCTGACGTGCTCTGTTGCAGAAATTGTACACAGTGGTAGGGAGTAGAAGACAGGTTACATGGATATACTACATGCTATGATACAAATCAGTCTCGATGACATGACGCAAATAGGAACTAGATGAGGAGTTGGCATATAGAACGATACAAGGAAGCAATCCTAGAATATCCCGATAAGGTGTCAATAAATGCACACGAACACTTTAGATACCTGCTGTTTGACTACATGCAGGAGACCTACATGACACCGACGAGACTTAACAAGATACATGCAGCACATAGGATGATGTGGTACAGATGTTCACTAGTTCCTTGCACGTGGTGTGGGACTCCCCAGGAGTTGAAGGTACTGGAAAGGACATTAAAATCACTTGTCTAACTAATGACGAGTCCGATTTATTTAGTTTCAGAGTGTTATGAGTCAGACAACCCTGCAAAATGAGCTATTATCAGCAAGGGCTATTCGTAAAAGCCAGAAGCCTCTTTTGGGCCGCTAAAAAGAACAGACACACACACACAGAGCAGTTGGTTTAATGTCTCTCGGTAAGACATTTTCTGAGCGAACCCGTTTTCCGCTCTGGGGTCCTATAAGATTTTTTTTTTTTGTAAGCTCGGGAAAAAAGGCTACTTAATGTCGGCAAATACAATGAATTTCACCTTACAAAAATCCCTGGTGTAAAAAAATAAAATAAAAAAATAAATAAATAAATAAAAAATCGACCACGCTTAAAATGTTGAATCTGTCAAACACAATTAAAAAGAAACCAATTTATTTCTACGTTTGTGCCACCTTGTGGCCAAAGTCTACAATTTCACTCTACAAATGTCAGAACAGTGCATTAATTTAATCACCTGATATTAAATATTATTACTTTACCTTTCCAACTAAAATCACCCCATCCTCTCACAGGAAACACCAAGTACATAAAACCTAAAACCAACTACTAAAAATGCAAAGGTTTTTTTTATTTTTATTTTAACCTCCAAGATGGATTGTACCATGATTTTGTTTTTAGGTGGAGCCTACTAGACAGCACATGTGCTTTATGTTGATTGGCATATTGTAACTTACCAAGAACACAGAGGGGCCTAGAGACCACCTATTGCTTAGCATTGGTTAGCTTTCTTCGTCTAATTGTCCTGCTTCTTATTCGTGCCCGATGACTTCTTTAAAGTTTCTTTGAATGGCTGCTATCTCTTACTTTTTCAAACACGACTTTTTCTCTCGTGTTAAGAACTCCCCGAGAATGTGTATTTTCGAGCTGTCGCCCACGTGTACATCTCTCCCCCTGCACTTTGTGTTGCTCTCTGATGCCAGTTTACTTCTCCTCACTCTTGTGCTCCACCGTATGCTCCTCCCCGGTGCTTCCCCCATCTGCGTCCTTCGTGTATCCTTTATGTTGCTTCTCCTCAACCCCCCAATGTTGCTTCTTGGACCCTCACACCCTCCCATGCTGCTTTTTGCGTCGCCTCCAGCCCTCTTACGTTGCTTTCACGTCACCTCCCTTGTTGCTTTGACATTCCCCACCACCCTCACTGTTGTTTCCGCTACTCCACTTTAATAAAAATAAAAAATGTAAAAAATAAAACACTTGCACATTTCATTTTATATTTAGTAACTTATCCAAAGCGGAAGCGGATAGATGACTAAAAAGGAAAAAATAAAGTACCAGTGTCGTTTTGTAGGCAGCATGCGCCTCAAAACAAAATAATGGAGGAGTCGGGGGTCAAAGGATTTTTTTTTTTTTTTTAATCTTTATCCATGTTGCACAGCATCACGGATAATGCGCAGAAAGTTTAAAAACCATTGGCAAACCCAATGGGTCACAAAAGTGAGATCCATTTGCTTTACAATTGCTTGTTGTTTTCTGCAACTTACTTGACAGCCATACTAATTAGGGATACACTATTTATTCCATAGAAACCTTCAAACGCAGTGACATGAACAAATACGTGCTTGTCAAAAAATATAAATTCAACCATCCCAGTCCTTAAGAATGCAGTTGGACACCCCAAGAATCATGCAGAAACTTGAAAAGGAAGACACAGAAAAAATATAATCTACAACTACAGCAATATACGACAAAACCATAATAAATCTTGTGTTTTCAAACCATTTACTATCCTACAACCAAGCATTCCCTGAACAGTGTAAATAATTTAGCAGGCTTTTATATATATTTTTATTGAGATTTTGGACTATGTACAAACATTTTAGAGGCCCAAACTTGACAAACTGCATGTGTTCAGGTCACCCTTGCAGCGATAACATACAAATGTCCATTTTCCATCACAGTTAAACTCTGCTAGTTTAAACTCCCCTCACGTTTGTTCCATACAGTCGAAGGCCATGGGGACATAACTATGTGAACTAGGAGTTTAACCATTCATTGTCCCTATTGGTATGCGCTGTGAGCCCCAGGTTCAGGGCATTTTGTTGGTCAGTGTCTATCGTGACTGATATGGTTGCAGTGCCTGAGGGGAAAAGCAGTGCGTTTTAACTCAAGCTACCATCCATGAGGTGTTGCGCGGCAGGGTGATAGGTATCTGCTGCCAAACCCGTAGTGGCATAGTGGCCGCATGCTCCACGCTCTCTGAAATGCAGTAAGCATTTCTAATCAGCTGTCAACCCTGCTTAGGCCCCTGGATTCCTCTAATTGCAATGCGGTTCCCTCCGTCATTGCCCACGTGATAACATCCGCCCGCCATCTAATGTGTGGTGGCCCCTGTGGACTCTTCCAGTGGCAGGCTATGTCTCTACGCCCAGTGCAAGATCCAGGAACCTATTCCCTACTCTGTCACTGCCGGAGGGCAAAACAGCTCGTAGGCAAATTTCTCCTTTTGCCCCAAGTTCATTTTACGAAGGTAGATTCCCAAGTCCGCTAAATGTGGCGATGTGCGGGCACTGTCACACATGTGGGCAAGGTCCATGCCCAGGTGTTGACAACATGGGTCTGGATGTGTAGCATCACGTTGAGCCTGTGTGGGGTGAGGTAAGTCATATATAATAATTTAATTATGTATATTTATATTGCTTGTTCCTCGTCCGTGTATAGGACTGCTCCGACGTCTGAGCCCACTCCTCGTCTCTCAGGTGCCTGACCAGCAGTCCCTCCAAGGGCTCTTAGACACAAGGCAAACTATCAATGTGCGATGCCAGTAGCAACTTGTACAGCGAGGCAGTCTATGGCCATCTCCAAATGTAAGCAACGCTTGTAGTGTGTCGTCCGTGTAAGGTTCTAGCTCTATGTCTCTTAGCATGGTGCACAATGATTTTTTGACCATTCCATGTGTCAGGAACTGCTCCCCAGGGAGCCCTTGTCCAACTACAAAGCTACCCCTGCTCCTGAGAGTACCCTCTTTATAAGGGTCCCCCTGGGTGGTGAGGCCTGCATCAGTCCATTCCTCTAGCCTCCCTGCCGTGAAGGACATTCCCCTAAGCACTGGTATTCACACTAAGAGCAGGGCCAAGTGCATAAGTGTGACCTCCCTCAACCCTGCGAATGGCCCAACCCCTGACCAGGATCCAGGGCCTGTGAATCCGCCCTGGTTTAGCTCCCACCATAAAGGGCCACTAAGGACCCTTCCGCCTCTGCTCTCTGAACTCACCCAACTCCTGCATATTCCTGCCTGCCAACCATTGTAGCTGTGCCGCCAGATAATATTTCTCACAGTCTGAATTCCAGGTTTCCCTATCGAGTTGGCCGCTGCAGCACATGGAGTGCTACCCTGCGATTGCTCCCGTTCCAGATGAGTTCCCACACAAGGGGGATGAAAGAGCTGAAACATTTTTGCAGGACCAATGTATAGCTAGATTGGCAAAATAATACAGTACTAAGGGCAGCATGATCATTCTAGTAAGGGCAATCCGTGCCAAGGTAGGCAGCTGCAATGTGTGACAGAACATCACACAAACCCCTCCCAGATTGCCCTCCCTCATGTCCGCATCGGAGTGGTAAACATTGCTCCCATCGAATTGATGCTCCCTGGATTGCCGCCAGGAGCTTCAGCTGGTCATGGCCAATAGGAAAGGTGCAGGTATTGTGCCAGTTTGTGCACAGCCCCACAGCCGACCCAGCTCCCCAGAGGCGGGCCACGCTCCACTGTATTCCTCCAAAGAGATTCCCGAGGTAGAGCACAGAGGGAGATCATGTGCTCTCTGCCTCTGAATGGTACCCCAGGCCTAGGCCATCTGCCATGAGCATTTCTGCGAAGGGCTCTACCACCATGGCAAACAGCAGCAGAGACAAGGGGCATCCCAGGTAGACAGTGGAATCTGCTTCCCTGAGTGCCCTGCACAGTCTCCCGATGTTGTACGACGTGTTGCGTTGCGTAATGAAGCCATCCTGGTCTGAGTGCATAAGGTGCTGCATATGTTGGGCAGCAGGCTAGCGGCTAGAACTTTGCTCAGAATTTGATAGTCCAATTAGTCAATCCAAATTCAGCACGGAGAGCAGTCTGTTGGCCGCTGCCTCTGGTCACTGATCCACTGACTTAGATGTGGACACAATGAGAGCCTCTCTAAAGATATCTGGCAAGGAGCCACTCTGCAGAGCCCCAGCATACACTTCATCTAACTTTGGGGCCAGTAGTTGTGCATGTGTCTGACTGAACTACGCAGGAAGGCTAATTGTTCCCGATGTCCTTCCACGTGCAAGCTCCTTGATAGCAACCCTCGGTGACCAGTTCCCCCAGAACCTCCTGGTCAGGTGCGTTAAGATGCGGAATCGGTGCACAGTCTAGTTACTTCACCTCCCCAACCACATCTGAAGAGGAATGCAGCTCCCTATAATGTTGCCTGAACACTTCCTGTATCACTGTCTCTGAAAGTAGAAAGTTGTGCCCACCCAGACCGTTATACTCGTTAAAAGGTCTTCCCTGGTCCATGGGTTGCACTAGCCAGAAAAGTAATCTGCCTGCCCTGAAGAACTTATCAGGTTAATGAAAACAGACGACAACAACATTATTGTTGGAGATCAAAATCCATTGAAACAGTAAAAAAAAAAAAAAGAAAAAGAGAGCATGCACACGACACAACCCAACATAATACATCTCACCACCAACACACAAGAAAGGTACTACCATTAACCATGTATTCGCTCAAATACGTTTATATCTTCAGGCAACCCACTGGTGCTAGATTGGTCAGACAACCATGTCATTTTCTTCCAAATGATGGCAAAAAATTGCAACCTAAAAAAAAAAAACTCCTGATAAAAATCTAGAAAATAAATTTAAAGGACATAGCAGTTCAGAAATTGTCTGGTCATCTTAAAATCAATGATACCTTTACTAATCTGTCAAACATGGTTGACACCATCAAAAACTACTACAGTGAAGCAACAAAAGACCATCTAAAAAACTGTGGTCCATTCGATCTAAAATTCATTAAAAAAATTTTTTAAAAAACTGTACATCATAGTACTCCAAAGACCTCAAAACATCGAAAGAAGGGCCAGGAAACTGGAAATGATCAGCTGAAGTTTTAGCAACCCCAAAATAACAAAGGAATATCAACATAAACCTCACACGTACAATAAAGCCAGTAGGTCTGGCGTTGCCAGCTACCCTTTTAGCTTTTAGCTTTTAGTTGAGTTTAGTAATGGTGTTTGTGGAACTTTAGTTTTGGGGAAGTGCCGGGCCCTCCACAATCTTAACACAAAAACACACAGTAGTTAAAAGCAAAAACATTATTGATCTCAATAAGCGCACCTTACCACATTAGTGTACAGCAGTGAAATGACCTACTGTGTGTGCAGTTGTACTCTATAAGAAAGAGCAGAATGATGTCACTCACAATGATGTTAACAAATGGTTCAAGTGGGCTGACGCACTGCTCCATGCTGTATGCTATCATGGGTGTAAGAAAATTGTGAATGATGCAACAAGAGACCAATGGATGAAGAGGTAGGGCTGACAACACACCAGTTTAAGTAAGCATAGTATAAATATATATTTTAGTAAAATGAAATGCCTTGGCTAATGCCATATCTATAAACCAAGTACTTCCTGACAAAAACTACAGGAAGCTACCAACTGTTCCAAAATGCTCTTCAGCATAATAGAACACTGTCTGAAACCCACCACAACTTTAAAAGTCCCTATAATTTTTTTTTTTTTTTAAATCACAGCTCACACAAGTCTTAACAATATTGGTATCCTTTTTACCCACAAACAAATCTCAAAAAAACATGTCACTTTTGTCAACAAACTCTAAATCTAAGACATCATACAAAATTTCCACTATCAACCTATTTTTCTTACACTAAAGACACAATGACTGTATCACTACTTAAAAAAAAAAAAAAAAGAAAATGCAGACAAAACAGATCTTCTCTAATACTCTGGATATTCAACGGTTCACTTGAGGAAGGAGTTTTCCTATCATTCTGAAAACAAACAATTTATCAAGACGCCAAGCACAAACCTCACTTGACTTGAAATCCTCAGATCAGTCTCTGACAACCATACTTTAGCAAAGCCATCAACAAAGCTCCTGCAAGACAAAAACTAAAACACATTATCATGAACACCCTATTTAATCACTACCAATCTGGATTGTGTTCAAATACATTATAACAACGGTTACAACGCAGATAATAGTAATACCTTGTATATGCTAGACTATGATGACATCTGCGTCTTGGTACTTCGAGCTTTCAGCAGCGTTAAACATCCTACATCACCACTCACTGTATTACGTTATGGAAGTAAAAGGAACTGTGCTAAATGGTTTACATCATTCCTTTCCTCAAGAGCCCAATTTTTAAAACTGGATTCTTTTGAACCCTGTAAAATTGGAACCTCACAAGGTTCAATCATTTTCCCCTATTAAACTTACCTCAATACTTCAAGAAAGATCCATCCATCTACGCCAATGATGCCCAGTGGTGTTTGTGTATGTTGGACCCCTCTAGTATCAAACTTACAAATCTTATTATAGAAACTCAAAGAATAGATGTATTCCCTCCTCTAAAAATTAATCCTACAAGTACTGAATTAATTCTACTCCAGTACAAAAATGGCTTACTCATAACATCCCTTGGCATTTCCTCTTCTTTAGTTCCACACATGAAGTCTCTTGGCTTTTTCATACACAAACGCCTAACAAACCTAGTCTGACTCCTTTTTACTCTATCTACCTAGGAGACAAAAGGCTTTAAACCCTCACTCAGACTTCAGAAATGTGGCAGTGTCCCTCATTCCCAATTCTTTAGACGGAGGAAATGCAGTCCTAGCTAAAACCTCTACTGTCCCTCTTGAGCTATGCTCCTTATTGCCGCCAGACTCATTACAGGTAACAAATAAAAAAAAAAAATCAAATGATATCATACCGACGTTTCAACTAAATCAATTAGTGAGCACTCCGACACATAATAAAGGTCATATTTTAGACCCAATGTTTAAAAAATGCGGAGAGCATGGCAGTCTAGTCCCCTGTACAAACAGTTTGGGCACAGTTTGGACAGACCATTATTTGGTTCCTTTATCCATTCCCATACCATCAGAAGCTCTACCTAACGTTATTGTGACTTATAAATCCCATCAATGGTCCAAATTAAATACAGCCTGCTGGGAACAGGCCTTAGCACTCAGATCCTCGTCTAACAGTTGTTGGAGAGAAATAACGTCTCGCTGTTCTACAGTGAGCTAAACGACTGGGTCAACAAGGCATTAGATTAAGTTGTCCCCATCAAAACTAGCAAAAGGGCTAGACCAGTGGATAAGATGAACTGGTTCTCACAGGGAACAAAACAACAACAAAAAAGAAGTGTAAGGTCAAAGAAAGGCGGTGAAGAAGGGGTTATGATGCGACAGAGAGACTCATTTACAAAGCTTAGGTAAAAAAAATATCAACATGCCATTCAAAGAGCACGGATACATGATTTTGCTAGTAGGATTAGCTCATCTTCTAATTCTTCAAAATAAATCTACCAGATTGTAAAATCTTTTTTTAAAGCAACCCCCGAAGAGGTAGGTCCACCACCCTTGAAAGAGCGCAGTGAGTTATTGGCGATCCGCTTCCTTGGGAAAATGAGTAGCAATTATGATTCGCTGGTGTCCAGATTGGAGGACAACCTGGATGGGGAATGTGGCATAAAACCTCAGGGATTTAGACTCTCGGAGTTCCTTCAATTGAACAAAGAGGAGTTTGCAAGTGTGGCAAGATGGGTTACATCAGGCTCGCCATTAGATCAAGCCTCCACAGACATCTTACTGAAGAGCTGGGATGCAATGTTGTCTGCACTGACAGATCTTTATAATCTATCTCTGAAATCGGGCAGGTACATTCTGATTGGAATCATGCAATTATCCGTCCCCTACTTAAGAAACCTTCATTAGATCCTAAAGAAGTGGAGGATTACAGGCCCATATCCCTACATCCAGGACCGAGTAAGATCTTGGAAAAGATTATCAACAAGACGTTATCAGCTTTTTTAAAAAGCTAATAACATCCTCCACCCGACCCAGACAGGCTTCCAGGCAGACCATAGTACTGCAACTGCGGTTTTGAGAGCAACAGAAAACGTTAAACTGGCCCTTGACCAGGGTGGATTGGCAGCACTCATACTCCTCGACCTGAGCACTGCCTTAGATATGGTATCCCATGTATCTTACTGCAACGCCTCGAGGGAATAGGGATCACCGGAATCGCATTAAAATGGCTTGCCTCCTTTCTGAGCGAGAGAAGTTTCCAAGTCAGTGAGGGATCATATTACTCCCCCATTCAACAGCTGAAATGTGGAGTTCCACAGGGTTCATCATTAAGATCCACACTCTTTAACGTCCATGTTCGCCCACTGTCAGATGTCACTGGGGTCTTTGGGTTTACTATGGTTTTCTACGTAGATGATACTCAGTTGATAGTCACACTATCCCCTGATACCATGGCTACCTCTGAAAAAAAAAAAACAGTTGTCTGGAGAGGGTAGCTAAATGGATGGCGGACAGCTGTCTAAAATTAAATGGAAAGAAAACGGAGGTAAGGGTGGTAGGTAACAAGCCATCCCTCTCGCAACAAATCAGCTGGCCCATTGTGCTAGGGGACCGCCCAACACCTAAAACAGGGGTAAAAAGCCTGGGTTTTATTTTAGATAGTCAGCTTTCTATGGCTTCTCAGACGAACAAGATTGCTGGGACCTATTTTGGTATTTTTAGAGTGCTCAGGAATACCCTGAAATGGCTCACGGTGGAGTCCAAAAGAACTGTTATCCAGGGGTTAATACTATGGCAATTCGGTTTGCTTAGGCAGCCAAAAGGGGTTAAGAGAAAACTTCAAGTTATCCAGTACGCTGCAGCGCGGACTCTCCTGGGGATTCCCAAATCACAGCCAGCAAGTGAAGCACTCAGAACTCTTCATTGGCTGCCTATAAGCAGCAGAGTCCAGATCAAGGTACTCTGCTTGGTTCACTGTATCAAACATAAGTGGTCCCCCAAATCCTCCACCAACGAATTAAACCCTACCTACCTAATAGGACCCTTAGACCCGGCTCAATGGATTTTCTAGTCACACCCAGGATAAAAAGATCTAGGTGTGGCGGTCAATCATTCTCATTTTGGCTCCCAAGCTGGGGAACTCGCTTCCTGTGAAGCTGAGAGGCGAAAACAACGTGTTGCACTTTAAGAAACAGATAAAAACCTATCTTTTTCCCCTTTAGAAGATATGCTTGTTGCTCACTGGTACCCTTCAGGGCTAGGAAGCCCGGTTCAGGGTTCCCATGCGCTTTACAAATTTGGTGCAATTGTAACCCATCTGGGAAAGATTATTGGCTTCCACTCGAAGAAGACATTCAGTTCAAAGTTGCATATATAACCAACAAAACTATCAACAATGCATTGCTGTCCAACGTCTAAGAAAAACTGCAATTCATGAGTGGTAAACTTAATGAACAAGGACAGACTGATTCTCGCGTGACCGCCATGCAGTTTTTTTAATTAATAATTTTACAACAAATGTTACAGTGATATTTCCAATGATGTTATTAAAGATGTGCTGCTATATTTATCAGTGCATGGCAAGGACGCTAGATATAGTTACCTTACGGCATGAGTTATAACCTGAAATAACTAACTGCTGAATTGCTAAGGTTTTGTACAAGTAAATTCAGACCTATAATGTCCCTGTAACCTTTGTTTTTTAAGTGAATTTATATGTTTTTTTTAAATTCTATTTCCTAAATTTGACGTCCCTGTAACCTTTGTTTTTTTCCAGGTAATTTTTATGTTTTTTTTTTTACGTAACGTAATTTTCATTACTATACGTTAATCTAACCATCGCCGCGCACAGTGGCCAACCCCCTATAACCACCCAACCTTGTACCACGCACAGCCAAAGGCAGTACACAGTGGGGTTGGCCGCAGGCTCTGGCCTGCCACCAGACCTTGCGACCAACACCCCATAACCACCCAATCCCACACTGTACATGGCCTTTGGCCATGTGCAGTGGGTGTTGGCCACAGGTGTGCGTGCCCCCACTCACCCAGCCAATTTTGGACCCAGGGAAATGACTACAGAAACACATATAGTTGAACCCTCAACCTTCGGTGTACGGGTCTGAGACTTTAACCACTAGGCAAAAATTGACTCTTTAGCATGTGGTGTCCAGATTTAGCTAAGACACTGAACCCAAAGATTTTTGAGTGGAAAACGTCTTCAATGATACAACACTAGGAATGCTTAATAGTCAAAACACTGGCAAATACATAGACACACTGGCATGAGATACAATGATTTGAACCTTCAGCCTACTGACAGTCCAAGAGATTCCCCTATTAGGCCAAAAGTGACCCTGTTCTGCTGTGCCTCAAAACTTAAGTATGTCATCTAGCAAAACATGTTGCTAGAGTGACGCACTGAAGTCATTGCATGGAGTTACCACAGCAAAAACAATCTCTCTCTCTTCCATCCCATTATTGGATGGAAGAGAGATAAAGCAAGAGAGAGAGAGAGAGTGACAGGACTGCAGGGGAGCATCAAGGCCCCCCACAGTCCTAGCCGGCTCTCTGCATCATGTGGGAGCCAGCATTGTTCCCAAAAACAAGGAACTGTTTTAAATAGCAGCTCCCTGCTTGGGTGAGCAATGTTTTAATCTATTCCCCTGCACGCATATTTACGTGCATGGAAACAGATGAAAACTCCACTTTCTGCAACTGAGAGCTGTTTGACACAAAGTAGAACGTTTGCTCCAACTTGGTGGGAGCTGTCAAAGCTCCCACCAAGTGAGAGCAAACAGCTATGTCCCGGGGGTGAGCACCCCGGGACATAGCAGGAGCTGGCCCTGGGGGATGGCGGTCCACAGGGCCATCTATGGCTCCTCAAGGGAGGGGGGGGCCGCGCAGTCACATCTCAATGTAAAATAGCCCCAGCGAGGTGGTGGTCCTTGGGGCTACGCAACCGATCCCCTTTGGAGGAGGTGGTGGTGGTCCCTGGGACAGCGGGGGGCTCCACCCCACGCACAACTGTATGTTTGACCCTGGGAGGTGGTGGTCCCTGGGGGTTGGAGGGTGCATGCCCTCGCACTCATTTTGTTTAAAGGTTCAGGGAGGTGGTGGTCCCAGGGGCTGCAGGGGCAGCTATAATTAGGACCATATTTCCATAGAAAAAGCATTTTTTTCTTGCTTATATCTTTGGCGCCGTTTCACAAATTGTCACAAAATTTCCCCAGAAATATTGTGCCAGTGATTTTTGTTGCACATGGAAAGAAACGGGGTGTTCCGTCAAGCGGGGGCTGAGGAAAAAAAAAAGGAGTGGGTGTAAAAAAAAAAGTTGGGTTTCCCATTTTAATTCCCATAGGAGTTTTGAATACAACTACTGCCCGAACAGCTGGATGAAATTACACCAAAACTGGCAGAAATCTAGATTTTGGTCCACAGATTACACTTTTTAAATTTGATGTCAATCCATTCAGTAGAAGAAACTAAAGGAAATTCAAATTTGTATATCTGTGCGGAGCTTAAGTACAGATCTCATAATGAGATCTGATCGGCTGTCAGCACTTAAACCAAGAAGTACTGGTTGTTATCTTGGGACCAATATACATGATAGCACCCCATCGAAATGCATTGTAGTGAATAGCAGGTTTTGAGGGTCACAAAAAGGATAACATATAAAGGGTGAGAACAAATGTTAGTTACAATATAAATCATGTTGATGGTACCATACTCATTTTAGGAATTGTGGTGTGTTCTAAGGTCATTTCATGAATCATGGTTGAAAGAAAACTGTTTTCTCATGATTTTCCCATAGAGGTGATGGAAGGTGCTCCAGAAGCTAAAATGAGATCATATTCTCTGTACAGTCACACTATCTTTCTCAGTCATATGAGAATGAAGTCAAACATTCTCAGTAAAACCTGTACTTCCAACAGGAGCAGGCTGTCAGTTGATTCCCTTGTGTTCTACTGCAGCCTCCCAGTGTGTTCTAAAGAACAACTACAGCGCTAACAGTTTTACTTATGACAAAAGTGTGGCACACCCGAAGCCATCTTGGAGTCAAACTGGTAAAACTTAAAACATTTAATTTAGAAAGGAACGAAATGAGGGAGTTAATTTTGTCATATAAATTATGGTTAGTGCTGTAGGGGAAACAGCCTTTAAAATGAAGGCTGTACCCCGCATGCTGACAACGAATATCCCTTTACCACGCATGCCATTACAACAAATGTTGTTATAAAGGAATGAATGGTAAAGGCATGTATTTTCGTTGTAAAGGTTTTACAAGAAAGTATTAAGTAAAGAAATATATATGTTTATCTCTCTATGGGAAAGTCATTTTTAGGGTGGGAACGGGTTATTGTGTGGTTAGGGTAATTTTAGGGTTAAGGGTAGGTATGGATTTTTGGGTGGCAAGGGACTTTTTAGCGTTTAGGGTGGTGTGGGTTTTTGGGTGGCAAGGGTAATTTTAGGGTTAAGGGTAGGTATGGATTTTTGGGTGGCAAGGGACTTTTTAGCGTTTAGGGTGGGTAGGGGTTTTTGAGTGGTAAGGGAATCTTTAGGGGTTAGGGTAAGTATGGGGTTTTGGGTAACAAGGGATTTTTTAGGATGTGTATTAGAGGTGGTTGGATTAACTTATAGTAATTAAAATGTTAAAAAATATAGAAATTCACTGAAAAAAAAAAAAAATAGTTTACAGGGACATTATAGTTCGGAAATAGAATTTAAAAAAACATAGAAATTCATTTAAAAAACCAACAGTTACAGGAACGTTATAGTTAAGCTCACACTTTAAGTGTACAAAACCATACAGCTATTAGAGTTAGGGTTCCTTCTATTAACTCTAACTCATATATATATATATCCCCATATCATAGGCATTTTGAAAGAACAACTCATTGATTTGATTGTTTGTGTTATGTTCCTACTCACTTTGCTAGTTTCTTTCTAAACTGCAATAGGCCAGGCTAGCAGGAGAGGGCGCTTCATCCTCTCCATTTATTGCTCGTACGTCTTTTACTATAGATTAGAACACTAAAATGTTGAGAGCGTCACTGAAGACAATGGAGTCGCTCCAGGCTTATATGGCTGGTATAAGACCGGAGTGGCAACATTCCAATGTTTGTCTTCATGTTTCTCCCTTTTCAATTTAGAATATTAGATCCTTAGTCGATGGAATGTTCTAATAGCATTATAGCCCTTCTGCTTCCGGCTATTGCAGTTGTTAAAGACCCTCTCCCTCTCTATAAGCCCTTGCCTGCAGCAAATCATGTTCAGCACCTTTAATAACTGGTATAGCCCTAGGCAGCGGGCAACAAGGCTATGTTGCTCAAGCATGTATGCAACATAAGTCCACCAGCTTGCTCTTATTCAGTGTCAGTGCGAATACTGTTCTGAACTCACTACAGGATGCCTCAAATTGAGTGGCTGGTCTCTATGAAAGAGATACAGATTTATAAATTTTCCTCTTATGTGCACGCTCTGATGGGGCACAACTGAACATTTTTCGGTCTAGACAGTTCGTGCCCTGGAAGAAAGGCGCCATCTCACAGCTGACCCATTAACAATAACACATCCGCATATTTTGCCAAATCTCCATTGAAGGCTGTAAACTCTTGTAAAGTTTTGTTTTTTTCCAGCTAGCATCTTTATGTCTAATGCTTCAAACTTCGCTGTTGGAGTTCTAGTATGCCTTATACGTCTTTGGCATTAAATGATGTCAGACCTACGTTTCACTTGCTCAAAGTCCTACTTTCCATAAAAGTACCTGTGTGCCTAGCTCTCTGATGGTAATCCACTCCACGACTGTGCTCCCTGAGTGCTACTTCAGTGCCCTGCAGTTTAGTGGCATTTTCTTAGTTGCAGCTTCTAAGGCAATTTTTTTGGATTTTATCAACTGCATAACCTTGTAGGAGACGCACATTTTTGCAGTCTTGAATGTCTCGCTGAAAACCTAGCTCCTCGTTTATCGATGTTTTTGCACTGAATACTTTTTCTTGACATGTCTTTAACAATTTATAAACTAATGCCTCCAACACAAATTTAAATGTGCTTCCTACTTTATTTCATGTTAATTCTTCCGCTAAATAAAAATACGATTGAATGTAGTTTTATATTTCCCCAAATAATGTGTGCTTGGTTTTGTAGTGCATTTCTAGCCATATTGCGATTTTTGGCCTTTACCCGTTGGCCAAGTGTACAAAATGCAGTGTATGAGAAAGTTCAGCTCTTCAATGATCTGATGAGTTGAAAGCTAATGGGCATTTGTGTGTGGATAATGCCTTCATTACGTAGGTTAATTAATTGTGTTGGTGTCTGTGTGGGTGCTAGTTTGACATCCAGTGGCAGTGTATTTCATCCCTTTTTCCCAGCATTCTGAGCCACCATCTCCTTTCGTAAGCCTAGTGGGAATATTAAAGTTCACTGCCATTTAATCTGATCTATGTTAGAACGTATTTGAACATTTGTTGTGTGACAAACATTGTTTGCCCTCAGACAGCTGTTAAGTAAGCCCAAGACTAGTAACTGGTCTGTCAACCTGAAGTTACCGCCTCTATGTGCCTTTTGATATTGAAGAATCTGTTTTTACATTTCACACGCACAGCATTGCAAAATCTCTTGCATTTAAAAAGAAAAAAAGAAATCCTAAAAAGGAGCTTAGAGCCCACCCATTATTTACCTTTATTTACCATTAGCTGGCTCCTACATCACTCTTGATGAATTGACAAAGCTAGTAGATTTTGCATAGGTAAAACTTATTGTCTCTGCCAATGCTTGTTCTATAATTTCTCAGGAGAAGAACTCCCTCTCCGCCATGCCCTCCAGGTTCCTTAAAGGAAATTTGGCTTCCTACCTTTACAAGAAAAGCTACCTACCTCAAATAGGATGCAAGTCTTTACATCGCACCACTTTCCATGTTCACAGCTGCCACTGCCTCCACTAATTTTCTAAATATATACATGCACCTGCTGGTTGCTGTTCTCAAGGAGATAAACATCAAGTTTCACATTAATGATGAAGACACTCAGCTAGCTGTTAGATACACTTAGGTTTATACACCATTAAGCAGCTTTTGTTCTCCTCCTTTTCACTTTCCCAACCGGTATTAAAGCTATTGAATGAAGGATGAGTGAATAGAAACTTTGCAGCAGGAGCAGAAAATGCATTTGGCCCAAATCAACCAAAATCTGTCATAACACAAACAAATGTGAAGGCAAAACTGTTAAAAACGCCAACATGAGATATTTAAATCAAGAAGAAAGCGGATACTGACAAATGACAAATGTTGACAAAACTGGAGTGGCCCACAAATTAGCACTGCATAGCTCTAACAGGTAGCAGCACACATGAACTAATGAAGCAAACTCGACAAAAAAAAATACTCTATGGAGGAAGACGTGGAAAAATGTTGGCTGTTTAAGATATTGATTTTGACTCCCCTCACCGCAAATCTCTCTGGCACTTGCCATACTAACAGAAAACTTAACATTATGCAAATGCCAACAACTTTACAACAGACATGAAATATGGCACAACATAGGTGTATTGATAGCAACGTGCCAAGAGTAGATGAGAGCTGAAGTGATAACAGATAATAACCAAGTCAGAGAATGCCAAGCACTGCTGTTCATGCCCCACTTTTGGTATTATGGACTGGATTGAAATTACATCCTTGAAGAACAGTGTAACTTGTTAATCACTTAGCCTGGCAGACAAATCCAAAATGCATTTCTGGAATTTTGATCAATGCTCATTCTTTGGTCAAGCACGGCAGAGTTGTGCAAATAACAAGTTGACCATAACACATTTCATTTCAGTGAGAAAAACATGGTTTAAGGAACATACCTCACCAGGCATAAGCCACAGCACTACTATCCAACTAGATCGTACACCAGGTTAAGCATCCCAATAAGCCAGGGGGAGGTGTAGTGTTTGTGGCTAAAAGAGCTCCTTGATAAGTTATTACAGGAATGTGAACTTTTAGCACATCAACCATTTTATCATGCACATGTTTATCTACTGCCCCCACCAGCAGGAATAGTACCACATTTTTAGTCCTTTAAGGAATTCATTTCTTTTCATGAAGCATACTCTGGCATTCTAATGAAAATGGGTGACTTTAACCTACATTTGGATAATCGTACTGACAAATGGGATTCAGAATTCATTAGGATATAACAATCTATTCAACTCAGTCCAGTGGTCACACAAACTTGTGGCCACACCTTAGACAACATGTTAGTCCAAGAAACCTTGGTCTCCTTACAAAAAATAATAGTAATAAAAAAAATAAAAAAAACTTCGGTCTTTGTAAGTACCAATCATAAAGGTGCACTTTTCAACATCAACAAATTTATCAGCCCTCCCTCCCCCAGCTTCTTCAGAAACACTTAAGAGAACGCAGTTGGTCTGAACCTAATACTTTTCAGATAATGCAATGCGTAGGCCATCTCTCTCTAGTACTGTTGCAAATATGACAGATCAATTTAATTGCTGATCAAAAATTACCTCTAATAAACCAACTAAATCTCACAGAAGCTATCCCTCGGCCTTACAGTATAATGTTGAACTTTATTCAGCAACGAGAAGTTCTGAAAAACAAGATGAACTTTGACGTCATTCATATTGTCAATAAGCCAGACAGAATTATGAAGATAAACTATGTAAATATAGGAAGCTGGTAAAACAAACTAGGTCTAATTATTACTACATTTCCATTTCCGCCTTTGTATTCGCCTATGCTCTGAAGAAATGCAACCACTGCAACACTGAATAATAAGAACCAACTAAATATATAAATAATATATAAATAAGGTGGTCAATATTCTCTTAATAAATCCATCTTACTTTTGTTTTCCTAATATAGATCCTTGGTGGAAGTCTCCAAACATCAGTCATTTTTACTTAATCAAGTCTCGGAGGCTTTCTATTTTCACTACAGCATGGGAACCACATCACATTTTCTCTTAAGTTTTCTAGATGTCACATCTACTTTGCTAACTTCTGTGTTAAAGAATGCTTTTATCACAGGCAATCACCAACTGTGTTCCCAGGGGTGATGGTGGTTAACCCTTTACAGTGCTTAAAAAAATTAAAAAAAATAAAAAGACCAAGAGAAAGAAAAAAAAACATTAAAAAAATAAGGTCCAGGGCAAAAGAAATTTCCCAGGTGGCCACTGCAACTTGCCCACCCACTGTCCATGTCGGTGCTGCCAAATTCCACTACCAACGTCACCCAGCCATCACGATCCTACAAATATGACGCTTTTTTCTACTTCGGGTAACCCAAAGTTGTAAGAATGGCCCGGGAGTGCTGATATGATTTGCTAAATGTATTTTGAATTGTTAAACATGCTTCTTTTGTGCTGTGTTTAAGATAGATAAACAGCGCCACCGTGTGGTTGAATATAATGATGTGTTGGTGTTACTGATGTGTTTGTCACGTTAGTGAATCTAAATGTACATAGTATTTGTGGATCTCCCCCCCCCCCCCAGAGGGAACTAAGAAAATAACGAAGCAAAATGTTATTGTGCTTTTCTTTGGAAGAATGGGAAAATGTGCTGGGCAAGAAAGCATTATTTTATTTTTTACTCTAAACATTACATCAAAAATGTTTGCTGTGCTAAAATCACAATCTTGCCAACTTTTAAGAACAAGCATTAACAAAGCCAAAAGGTCTCGCCTATGCAAGAAATTTGGCTTTGGTAATGTGTTTTATCTATGTTGTTCACAGCATGGCAGTGGTTCAGCATGGCTAACAGTTAGTGGCACAGAGGAGAGTGGCATGGAGTGTCGCAGAGTGGAATGGCAAAGAGTGGAGTAGAGTGGAGTGCCACAGAGTGTTGTGTATTGGAGTGGCACTGTGGGGAGTCGCGTAGAGTAGCATTCACTGGAGTGGCATAGAGTACATTGGTGTAGAGTGTTGCAGAGCATGGCGGACTAGAGTGGCTTAGAGACCAGTGGCATTGAATACAGGGATGCAGAGTAGGGTGCAGTGCTTAAAAGCAGAGAGGCGTAAAGTGCAGTGTTAAGAGTGGAGCAGAGTGGAGTAGATTGGCATAGAGTTGATTGTTTCAGATTAGAGTGAAGTATTGTGGAGTGGTGCAGGGTAGAGTGCAGTTGCACAGAGTGGCATAGAGTGCAATGGCGTAGAGCAAAGTGGTGAAGAGTGCAGTGGCACGAGTGCAATGGTGGGAATTAGATTAGAGGGATGTAAAGTGGATTGGCAGAGTGCAGGGTCATAGAGTCAAGTGTTACAGAGTAAAGTGCATTGGTGTAGAGTGTATTAGCATAGAGTACAGTGGCGTAGAGTGCAATGTTGTGGAGTTGTGCAGAGTAGATTGGTGTAGCCTAGACTGGAGTGGTGTAGAGTGCAGTAGCAATGAGTGCAGTGGTGTACAGGAGAGTGGTGAAGAGTTATTTGGCGTGGAGGGGTACAGGGTAGAGCAGAGAGGCGCAGCTTGAAGTGGAGTAGAGTGCAGTGGCATAGAGTGGTGCAGAATTGTGGAGTGGTGTAAGGTGGAGTGGTGCAGAGTAGAGTGCAGTGGTGTGGTGCTGAATACAGGGGAGTGACAGTTGATTATTTGTGGTGTAGTAGCACACTGCTGTTAGAGACAACACATGTGCAATTGAAATGACCATTACATTTGTACAGACATACAGTTTTACTAATAAAACTATACAGTGCACTGACATGTGTGGAAATTGCATCATCTCATTTAATGATTTGTTTTGATCATATTAAAGTATTTATTTCCAACACACTTCAGAAATAAAATATGTGCATACTTTGTGCGTTCATAATTCTGATATATCCTGAAATACTTACACAGTTCAATTAAATGTTATTGTGTGCTGGGAAATAAGTATTTCCTACTCCCAGTAACCAGCAAGACTGACACACAAATCCTCTCACTCTGATGTCAGAGAAAGAAAGGTAAACAAGCGCCCCTGGAAGACAGCGTCTGACATTTGACTTCAGGCTTTGAAAGCACAACACATGTGACAAGATTAAGAACAAGATTTAAAGGCCCGGTAACAGAAAGCGAGCTTGTGGAACAATACAGAAAACATGGTTTAGGCAACAGGAGGGACAAACTGAACACGGGGAGCCTAAAGCAAATAAAGCCAACAAATGGAAAGCCAGAAAGTGTGAGTTACAAACCACAAAGCCAATAGTAATCAATTAGCATTATGAGTTCCTAGGTCAACTTTCTGAAAGTCCCCAAGATGTCTTTAGCATACTAGACAGCTGCGCCATCTGGCAGGCTGCGAACTAAAAAGAAGTGGTGTAAAACGTAAACATAATAATTTTAACCACAGTTTTTTGGCATTTTTTCTAAGTGGTAGTTGATTTTTTTTTTGTGGTTTCTACCTACTTGCAGTTACTGGAGGAAACAGTTGTGAAAGCCATGGGTGAACTTGGAAATGTATATATTTCTAAAAAGCAGACAAAATTCCTAATTCAGCAAGCGGTCATTTGTGTAGATCATACACGTTGCTAAACAAATAAAACAATATTTGTTGGAAAAATTAATGAAAATTAGTAGGGAGAAATTAATACGTTTTCATCCGTGAATTTTTTGCCTCTGTTGCAGTTTTTCAGTACATAATACTGTATGTCCGTCAGACCCTTCAGGTAGCAAGGTTAAATAGCGTATGTTGGTTGTCCAAAAACAAGCGACACCCAAGCCAACAACTGAGCTGCAGCCTATTAAGCTATTTAATTGTGTACTGACCATGTAGCAATTCATATTGTAAAAGCGAATAAATGAAAAATGGGTGTGAAGGAAACCTATGCATTTTTTTTTAAACGTACCAAGATACCAAGTATAGAAATAGTGGTTATTTGCACAACTCTTAAATTTGAGGCTACCCACGCTATCATATGATTCACAGGGCATTTTGCACACTGACTTTCTTGCACACTGGCTTACATTTAGAAACCAAAAATGGAGAATAATTCTAGTAACATGTTCTACTATTATGCATTTCCACACTTCTACTGACCAAAAACATACCCAACTTGTATTGCTGGGCCTATCACCCGCGACATGATAGGTCCCAAAATGCAAAGTCAAGACATCCAGGCTTAGCCATGAAAATTTATACATTTTTGCTATGTGGGTAGCTGTGGTATTGGCATCGAGGTGTAGCCACCACTCAAGGAAACCTACTAAATCCAGACATTTCTAAAAACTAGACAGACAGAGAAGACCAAGGTGGAGTGACTTGAGTGGATCTCACTACGTTTTTTTTACCCAGAATGCCCTGTAAACCTCATACTTGGCTGAAAATCATGCGTTTTATTTGCCTTTCTGTAAGGGAAAGTTCTGAAATCCACAGTAATCAACAACATTTCCTACCACCCAGTGTTTCCACACACCTCCCAATAAAACCATAACTCAGTTATGTGTGTGAGCACATTACCAAAACACAATAGACCCCAAAACCCAACACGAGCTATTAAGTTTCACCATGAACCATTTCGATTTTGATGATGTGGGTAACTTTGGTATTTGGGCCAGGGTGTGACCGCCACCCAGGAAAGCCAACTAAACACAGACACTTCTCAAAATTAAACACACAGGGGAGTCAAGGGTGACCCAACTGTTAAGGATTCTTACCTAGAATGCCCTGCAAAACTCAAACTTGACTAAAATCATAGAATGCCCTGCAAACATCGAACTATGACTAAAATCATACATTTCACTGGGACTTCTGTGAAGAAAGGTTCTAGAAGATGCAGAGGATCCTCACAATTCCTACTACCAGACTAGTTATGATAACAGTATCCCATTTATGTGGCTGGGCCTAGAACACAACAGAAGTGGATGAAAACCGTGACCTATGAAGTCAATGTGGTCTTCGCACATTCCCTGTTTTGATATGTTCTTATCTCAGATAAATCGGTCCAACCACACAAGTGGGGTACTGTTTTTATCTGGAGAAGTATTGGAACAGTGAGTGGTATGTGTTTTGTGAATCCCAGCAGACTCCAGTACTTTCTCTCACAAAAACGTGAGGGGAGCGTGTTATTTCAGCCAAACTTTCATGTTTACAGACCAACTGACCAGAAAATGCACATTCAATCATGCTTACTATCATACATTCCAGATAGTTAAACAAGCAAAGCTCCTACTAGCATCTTTCCAGAAAAAGTATTTTATTGTGAGTGATGTTAAAATTGCACAAGTAGTGGCTTTATGGAGCACGATTTTTAGATACTCATCATATTTGGATTTTTTCTTTCAATTAACACTCACAACTATGAACAAGTTTAAATAGCAGGTTCCCAAATGATTTTTAATTTACATGTGGGTTAAGTTGATTAAAATTGCACTTCAAATTTGGTGAAATATGATTCAATTTTTTTTTAAACATGTGGTGTGATTTAAAGTGATCTATAAAGAAAGCTATATTACAACAGTATTTAAAATGGATTTCAAAAACTATATTTCAAACTTCATTAATGTTCACAAACTTTGTATAAGGACACATGTGCCACAACACAATCCATATTTTGGTGAACCTTTATCATCAAAAATTAATTTTATATTCAATGTAGAAAGTAGAACTTAAAGTAAAGTAACTTCGGGGTTCTGGTGGTTTGATAAATCAACTGTCATAAAGATAATGTTTTTCTTCCCCCTCATGGCCCAAAACCTCCTTCTGTGAAAGACATGCTAACTAATTAATTGTATGAGAACAAATGTGATTAAATCAAGTGCACATTATTTTCATATTCTTCCACTTGCAAATATGATAATCAAGCTTGCATGAATATAATTGTGGTATTTAATCATTGCAGTTAATCATTTCAGGTTTAATCACTATTATAAAACTATACCGCTTCTAGAGGATTGATAATCGCTTGGTACATTTTGTTGTCCTTTCAAAAGGACAGTGCCTAACAGTATGAAAATAGCTGAAAGGGTCTTTCACCATTCTCTGTTTAATATTTATCTCCAACAAACTTTATAATAATCTTAGAAAAACTGCACGTAGACAGGATCTTCATACCAAGCAACAGAAAGACAGACACAGTTAACTGAAGCTGGGAGGCCAGTCAGCCTTCACTAGTTGTCTCAGCAAGTCACATTGTCAGCCCTGCTTTTCATTTACGTGCAGCTGCCTTTCTGAGCTGAAAGCATATCTTATTGCTCTGGAATCACGTATGCAGATGAGAACCATCTTTGAAACTAGAATAAGCTTTTCTTAGAAGAGGAAAATTGGGTGCTTTTGCTACAGAAGACATAACAATACCTTTGAAGTACTTTTTATTGTTAACATAACTTTTTGGCTGCCTTAATGTTTATCCTTATTGTGGTAACAACCCATATTGTGTGTACTCGATTAGGGTTTTAGCTTTAAAATAAATGTATTAAAACATATAGTCTGTTCGAAGTCATCCTTGAACATGTCATTCATTTGCAAAAGAGGATTTGGTGTGCCACTACCTGTCCCTATAATCAGGGTTGGATTGGGAGAAACAAAATAGGCCCGAGCACCAAAATAAAAGTGGCTCCCGTTAGCGAACCAGATAGTTGAAGAAGTGGTAATATCAGGGAAATCAGCAGTAGAAATCAGCCCACAACTGCTAAAGAAAGGGCCTAGACACTCATCTGTCACACCAGCCCATCAAGATCTACCCGACTGCCCTATAGGCCAGTCCAACCCTGACTATATCTCATGGGACTGAATGTTACTCGAAACATCTTGCAAACATTGCTCAGTGGGTTATGTATGAGAGCAGTTCAACTGGTTTTCCGGTACCAGATGACAAACTGACTCCTTGGTGCCAGGGGGTTCAGAAATCTAAACCTGCAACAACTGAAAATTCTAGACAACGTAACAGGCAGAGTCTCTGTCATCAGAATTCCAGAACATGCTTCAATGTATTTATTTCCCAGCATTATACGTTTTTAAAGCAGAGAAACATGCACTAAAAATATTACTAGAGACTACTACAGAAATTGTAGTATATTATATAACCAATAAGGGTTAGCTATATAACAAATCGACCCCTAATTCCTTGCTCATGATTATTTAACCGCGACAGCACTGCCAAGTATCACGCATCAGATGTTAAACTAAAGCATTTCAGTGTGGTGGTCCACATCACTGCACAGAAATGCAAAATCAAGTATTATAGAGCCCCCTCAGCTGTCAAGTTAGAACGCTGCTAAAATGCACCATGACTGAGTTGCAGTGGCACAGCACAGCATGCGCTGCTCCCTGCAGGCTTGTGGGCTGGTTCAAGATCTGTTCCGCAGCTCTGTGAGTACTCTGCTACAATGTATTCTATTTTCATAACAAACACACCCCCGGGACCGACACATGCAACATAACTGACGTCACAGGAGTCACTGCCCAATGGCTTGGCTACAAAGAAGAGACAGTGGGTGAGTGAATTCTGAGACACACTTTAATAGGTGGCTTGGAGTCACGGGTCTGTCCTACTGCCTGCCGGTGCGAATGGGCAGCATTTCATGAAGTTTTGGCTGCAGTTGTGCAAGAAATGCACAGCTCCACCTTACCACTTGAACCGTCGACAGTATGGGGATGAAGATCAACTACCACAACACACCCCAGGCGGCGCTGGCTGTGGGCGGCTGACTTGCCGTCTTCAGGTGAATCTGCTCAGTGCTGCTAGGCAATATTTAATAAGGTGGAGAGCTGCTCAAGGTGGTAAGGGATCCTGCCATGTGACTCGACCCCACCAGCAACTGACTCAAGTGAGGTAGGCCAGTTCGAGTCGCTATGAACCAATCAATGAAGCAATATATTAGCTCAGCTGCTTGCCGCATGCAAGGGACAGCAGCGGTGGTTTAACATACTGCAACCTGAATCCAGCCCACGGGGCCTCGGACCTGGCAGCTAGTGGCGTATTTGGGGCGGGGGGGGGGGGGGGGGGGAGTGAGTGGGGCAAACAAAAATAATAATAATAATAATAATAATTTGTAAATAAATTACAAAAATTAAAAAAAAAAACACATTACCTTCCTTGCCGCCGGTGTCCTCACAGCAAGTACAGGCTCCCAGCATGCCCTGCAGCCAGTCTTCTGCTGGCAGCATGAAATCAGCATTAGGACTGGCCGGAGAGCCCTTACTTTGTGCTCCGAGGCAGAGTGGGAGCCTCTGCCTGCTGTCTCCAACCCGGCAACACAATGCCGGGTTGGAGAGAGCTCAGTGCACATGTGTTTGGCCAGCACAAGACAGCCGGCCAAGCATACATGCGCATTGAGGGGAGTGCTGTTCACTCCCCCTCCGTCCCTCTCACGCCCCCGCCCCTTTTACAGTATAACAATAAACAGTTTATTATTGTTTTATTGTAAAAGGTTTACAACTGCTGCTGTTGACGGTTCCTCAGCAGCCCCCAGAGCACTGTCACCACCAGGTTGTGCCACCACAGAAGCATATGGTGGTGGCGCTGCAGCGCCAGCCTGGGAGTCCACGTTGTTGCAGGCTGGCCATGCAGGAGGCCCACCTGTTGCTGCGGTGCCAGCTCGCCTCGAGAACTAAGTCAAGTGCCCGAGAGAGTGTGTCAGTGAGCCAGTATTAATCTGTCCTAAAGCAACACTTGTGCATAAGTTAAATAAATGGCTTTTTAAACTAGAGCCACTGGTGCAAGTGATTCTGCTCACAAGAAAGTGCCACTCATAGTTGTTGAAATGTCACTCACAATTACCCTGAAATTATGAAAATGTCACACATAGTAATATGAAACCTTGGCAGCTACGCCACAATATTCTCATCTGCTGCGCCGAGTGCCCATAGGGTCTTGCTTGTGCCCTGTACCCCTGCTTCCAGGACCCTTGGGCAAGGTCTGCTGCCAAGCCCAGCGGATGCAGGGTTTGGTCTGTGTACATTCCTTATGTCCAAACAGTATACTTGTTCCAAATACACACTCACGTCCCCCCAACCTTCACCCCCCAAAGGTGCTGTGAGAAGAGTGAATAAAGTTGAGAAGCCAGCCTCGCTCGCATCAGACGAAACACGTTTACTTTTTAACCAAGAGGTATGTAACTCAACCTTCCAAGACATGCTTATAACCGGACAGATTTTGAGAGTGTCTAAAAAAGAAAAATTATAAGTAAAAGACAACCACCAACATCAATGGATAATATGCTTTTTCATGGCCCTCCCTGAGCAAGAATCATACCAAGGCCTAGTAATAGAGCATAAATAAACTCATTACTTCCTGCGGCTTAATGACTAGTAACCATCTCTAAGGCATTCCAGGAATCGGTAGGGCACCATCTTAAGCCAATGGGGAATTATTTTCTCGTGTGAATTTCTTCTGAAATGTTTATGAACATTTCGCAGCAACAGATACAGTGGGTGACAGGCAGGGCGCTGATGGAAGCGCTCGAGGTGGTCGTCGGGTGATAAGAGGAAAAGATGATCACACTGACTGTGGTCCGCCTCTATGGCAGGAGATGAAAAACGAAAGAGGCGCCCACACCTGACCACTGGCTGGGCAGCACGCAGCTGGGTGCTATTGCCCAGGGGGGCAGAACTCGATCATGTTTAGAGTACACGCCGCAAACGCAGGGAAGAAGTCGAGATGAGGACAAGAATTCACACGCACAGTAGACCTCTCAACTCACCTGAGCAGCCTCAGCTCCGGGCAGCACCTTCACCTGGGCCAGGGCAGCAGCGTCCGTAACCAAGAGCGTCACTGGACGTCGTGACTCTGAGCCGAAGAGGTGGGCGTTGCGCTCATAGACCCCAGGGGGCGGCAGAGGCGCGGTGCGCGAGGCGGCCATCTTGCAGCGTGCAGAACTGCGCACGCCGGAGACGCTCACTCTAGGCGCGACAGACCCCTCTATAGACTCCTGGTGAGATATTCACAGAATACGTCAGCTTGAAATAATTCAAGTATTAAGGCTTGGCGCAACCGGGTACTTTTAAAATGATTCATATGTCGCTGTAATTTAATATAACCTGCTCGCCGTCTTTTACAATTTGAATTTTGTTCGTGCAGAGCGTTTCATTTCCCATTACGTACGTATCCTACCTTTAAGATAGGCGACAGAGTAATCCTTACAGGCAGTGAGTGAGCGTAGCCCCGCCTCCTTTATGTTTCTACAACTAGTAAGAGAGTGACTGTTAGGGGTGCTCTCTAGACTCGAGGGAGGAGCGAACACGTATTTTACTACTTATTTTTATGTATGCAGTTTTTCAGTTGCTAACTTTAGACAGAGGGTGTTGGATCGCTATGGAATAGAGCTGTAGTAATAAAGGCAGATAGATTTCGCAGCCATAAATAACGAGTGAGAAGTCGAGGGGCTAGCCTGTCAGTTGTATAGCTGCCAATCTTTGAGCTTGCTATGTGTGGCATTTTCATAATTTCAGTGTAATTATGAGTGACATTTCAACGACTATTATTGGCACTTTCTTGCAAACAAACTCAAGCGATGAAGACGAGGGAACCATATAAATATCGTAATATATTGAGAATCCCATATCTCCTGTGTAACACCAGTGCCACCTTGTGGCCTTTGATAAACACTACTCAGAGTTTACCTAGTAAAGTGAGAAACTGGAACAAGGTTTTACCCCACTTCAGATCTTCGGTGAGTCTCAGGCATTGTGGTAATGCAGGAGGATGACCAAAAATGCGTTATTCTAATGCAAGAAACGTGGCACTTGGCAGGGCTGCAGTTCTTATGCGCCCCCCTTTAAACTTTTATTGTATAGTATTGCAGAATGTATATACTACTAACTACCCTTAAGTGGGGCACTAAAGCACTTACCTACATGTGTAGCAGCAAACTATGCCACTGTAGTACTCACACTTAACATTCATACTTATCTTTCATTATGTTAAGATGGTTCCTTTAATATATGTGTATTACTATTGCTTGACTGCATTCTACAACCTTGTGGAATCTTTATCTAGTTGTAAGGTTGGGGATCGGTTTGCCTTGACTGTTCACACAAGCAGCTGATCCTGGCCGTGGTTCCAAACCCTTGGGCTTCTGGAATAAACTCCTTTAATCTACTTTCATCTGGCTCCCGTGTTGGTCATTCAGCCTTACTCTGATACTACTTTTGGTACCAGGAGTGAGGTAAAAGGTGTATTTCTGGACCATCCACTGTTTGCTGATACTGGACCCACAGGCTAAATACTAAGTATGCTGAAAAGCTTTGTTACCTTCTTTCAAGGTGTGTAGCGATCCCCGCATTTACTACTTAGTGACTCCTTTTTGGGCTTTATTTTATTGGTTGTCTACATTTGACTCATCTGCTGTTGCTGTGTATCCTCCACGCACACATTTGCTTTATTTGAATTTCGCTACGCACAGTACTTACCGTTTTCTCGATACTGGCACTCTGTCAGTAGAACATGCCTTTGGTATCATAGGTACAGCTTCCCTGCTTCAGCTCTTGGCTCACCTGGCTGTGGGAGCTCGAGGCTGCATCCCACAGCAGTGTCTCACTCCAGCCATTCGCAAACCATAACAGCTACTTGTCTACATCATTTGTACAGTGGCCATTTTAGAATAGTCTGAATTAAATGTATTGTATGCAAACAGCTCCATTCATTCTCTCATCGTACTGATTTTCTAGCAAAGGCTGCGTTTTTTACTTCATCGAGTCACAAACTGACTTTCCGTTAAATGTTGTTTCCTAAATTTACAGTTTAGAGCAACTTTGAGCTAATATTAAACATTTTTGTTGTTTAATATGGCCACTGCAGAAAACTTGCTTCAACCGCCTCCTTTCCTGCAAAAGCAGGGAAAACCTGGAATCAAAGGAAATAGTGTATACAGATTTTTGAAAATTTGTCTGCCATTGATGGTCTTGATCATACGCCTATAAAGTTTACTATACTTTTCTATATCTTCCCATCATACCCTTTCCTAGTGGTGATGCTGTATGAAATGTTTATATTGAAGCTAAGGAGAGACTTAAAAAAACAATTCTCTGAAGAAGCTAGTGTGCTTTTAGAGAGGCACAGCTTCCTTAGGCGTAAACAAGCTAGCAATGAGTCTGTTAAAGAATATATTGCAGCCTTTACGAGTTTTAGCCTCGTCTTGTGAGTTTGAGAACTCCATTGACATTTACATCAGGGACCAATTTGTGTCGTAATTGATATTGCAAAAAGTATGGAACGCTAAGTTATCTCTTCCTAAGCATTGGCCAATCTAGATAGGCATTCTCCAGTATCATTCATATCAGATGAGAACACACTTGCGCCCATCATTTCTACCAAGGACAAAATAAAACAATCTGTTTTCGGTGTGGTTCTAGAAACCACATAGGCATTGACCCATCATGTCCTGCCCTTGGGAAAAAATGTGTTAAATGCAGAAAGGTGGGACATTTTCAGGCTGTTTGTCTGTATCAGGGTGTTGCAAACAATGTGAGAATACACTATGTGGATATTCAAGAGTCTTCTAACAATATCAATAACAATGCTTAACAGTGTTCTAGCAGGTTCTCTAGTGTTGTTCTTGCAGGATCTAACTATTGACAATGACCAAGATAATGTTAAAACGTGGGTCCAATCTGCCAAGCTGTGATTGATGACAATCCTCTGCAGCTTATGACAGACTATGGTTCCCCTATTACAGTATTGACAGATAGAACCTTCTATTCTCTATGGCCTGACACATATAAGTTAGAAGCCCCAGATATATGTCCCAAAGATTTTGGTGATCAATACATCAATCTACTGGGTTTATTTCATTCTATTTTGCAAATACTAGGAAGTACTGTTTGCACAAAGGTTTATGTAGCTGTAATGGGAAAAGATTTAGGGGCTCATTACAACCCCAGCGGTAAAAACTGCCTACCACCGCGGCGGCAGCCACCAAAAGACCGTCGCCGCAGCTACCATCCGTCAGCCGGATTTTGACCACAGCTGGATTTCCGCCAGAATGATGGTGGAAATC
Source organism: Pleurodeles waltl (assembly GCF_031143425.1). Taxonomy (NCBI): domain Eukaryota; kingdom Metazoa; phylum Chordata; class Amphibia; order Caudata; family Salamandridae; genus Pleurodeles; species Pleurodeles waltl. The sequence goes on from NC_090437.1 coordinate 887,528,838, forward strand.
CGGCTGTGGCCATGCCGGCGGTTGGCGGTAAGGTGGCGCTGCTGCCAGCAGCAGCACCACCACGCCAGTAGACCACCGCAGATCTTATCATTACCCATGATGCGGCCTGGCGGTGTTCTGCTGGCGGACACTGCTGCTGGCAGCAGTGCCCTGTCCTGTCTCCTGACGGAGGACCGCCAGACATCAGGTAAGTCGAGTTCTCCGACAGGGGAGGGGGTTGTTGTGTGTGTGTATGTCTGTACGTGCTTGTATGCAGGTGTGTGATGCATGTTGTAAGTGTGTGCATGTGTGAGTGCGTGTATGTTGTGTTGTGTGAATGCGTGTGTTTGTACGTATGTCAATGTGTGTGGATGTGTGTGTGAATGGATGTACGCATGCGTGGATGAATAAGGGTATGAGTGTGTGTACGCGTGTGTTCCTGTGTGCATGGGGAGGAGAGTGGTGTGGGGAAATCTGGGGAGGGGGCGGTGAAAACCTCTATCAGTGACAGGATTTCCTGTCAATGATAGTGCCTACTGCCATGGTTTTCGTGGCGGTAAGGTTGCAACAAAAACCATGGCGGTAGACAGGGTCATAATTCTGCAGGCAGGCAAGTGACCGCCGCCGTGGTGGTCGGTGTGGTACATTGGCCAAACCGCTAATGTCTTAATATGGAGAAAATTACCACCAGCCTGTTGGCAGTACTTTTCTCCATATTAACGCCATCCGCCGGGGTCATAATGACCCCCTTAGTTGGTTAGATGGCTCTGGTCAGGCTGGGGATTTACTTAAAACCTGGCCACAAAAATCCCATTGTTTTGGGGGGGAAGCCTGTTCTTTCTGTTGATGCTGACCTGAACATTTTGCCTAGTATGGTTTCCAAATTTCCCAAAGTTTTCAAGAATGAAATAGGAACTGCTGATGGATTTGAGCATAAAATAAGACTGTAGAGCAGTGCTGTACTTGTGGTTCACAAACTGATACCAGTTCAAATCAGTGTTCATGCTGAATTTAAGAAACCTTTAACTAAACTTACCGGAGAGGAAATAATCACACCTACTGATTCTTCAGAGTAGGTTTTACTCATCGTACATGCAAAGAAAAATACAGGGGACCTTAGTCTTTGTATAGATTTGAGGTCAATAAATAACAACATACTTATCAACTGCCATCCATTACCACACATTCAGGAAATGCTGGCCAACACTGGGGAAGCCAGGTACTTTTCTACCATCGATTTCCACTCAATACCATCAGATAGCCTTAAATGCTGCCTCAAGATCTTACAACATTTATAGTACCTTTTGGAGCGTATAAGTATTTAAGGCTACCATTTGGTCTTGCTTTGGCAGCGAGTGTCTTTCAAAAGGTAATGTACATCCTATTCAAAGAGGTGAGTAATGTCCAAGCTTTCCAGGATGACATCCTCATTTTTACCAAAACTAAGGAAGAACATCTACCAGTTCTAGAAAGGGTTCTCAATATTTTGAATTCTAGAGGTTCTACTGTTAGACTTCAGAAATGTACGTTTTTGGTTTAGCAAATTGATTATCTAGGCCATGCTATTACAGCCAACAAGATTAAACTGAACTTATGTCATATTGAGGCCATTCTTCAAGAACCCCCACCTTGTTATAGAGATGCCCTAAGATCCTTTTTAGGTTTGTACTAATACTATGCCTGCTTCATACCAGCCTTTGCTTTCAAAGTGCAACCATTAAGGAACTTGTTTAAAAAAGGGTGTCAAAATTGTTTTGACTTCAGAAAATAGTGAAGCTTTCAACAGTATTAAAGAATTGGTGGTAGATCCCTTGCTGTAAGTCTGTACTTAGTTAGGCAGAAATGCATTATCTCAGTTGATGCCAGCATTAAAGGTGTTGGAGCTGTTTTTGGTTGGAGAGTCAATGGCAAGGAAATCACCATAGCCTTTTCCTCCAAAAGCTTACTCAAGCCAGAAAAATATTACAGTACAATAGAAAGGGAGGCCTTGGCCTGTGTATGGGCTGTCCAGAAATTTAAAACCTATTTATGGGGGACCTCCTTCAAAATATACACTGATCATAAGCCTGAAGTTTACTTATTGAATGGTAATGACTTAGGTAAAGCGTCTGCTCTCCTTGTACAATTACTCTCTAAGTTACAATAGTACAATTTTACCATCAAGTATGTACGAGGTGGTAAAAAAATTGTGCAGACTGCCTTTCACGCCTGCCCATACCCAGTTGTGATGATATCAAAGATGACTCTGAGTTTGTTGTGGCACTTACTGACCTCATATTTGGAAGTCAGGGAATTGTTAGTGAGAAAGATTGGCTTGCATCCGCTTTGCAAGATGAAGTTTTGCTGAAAGTCATGGATTTTGTAAAAAAAAAAAAAGGGCTGGCCTCCTGTTCGAAACCTTTCTGATACTTTAAGACCTTTTGCTCAAATTTCCACTGAATTATCTATTGAGAATGCTATATGCACCAGAAATTGCTGTTTTATTCCTCAAAGCTTGTTGAGACACAAATTGATTACATTAGCACAAGGGCACTTAGTAATCACAGATACTTGTGAGGAATTAAGAGAGCACCATTGGTGGCATTCCATGAATAGTCAAGTCACATCTTTCATTGACTTGTGTCCTAAGTGTTTAATTTCCAATGTGTACAATACATCAAGGTACACAGATTTGAAGAAAAGAGGTCCCACTAAGACCCCTCCATGGGACACAGGTCAATCTAGGCACTTCTGTGATTAGAAGCAAGTGCCTTCACACATCCAATTGGGTGTCATGCTTCATCATTGGGCCTGTGTCTCGTTGGACTGGCGCTGCAATATCCGATGGGCCCCACAAGTTGGTTGCTTGCAGGGATGTACTGGCCCTGGTGGGTGAAGGGAGGGGAGGACTGGAGACTGAATGTTAAAATTGGCTATAGGCCATCAAACGTATATGTTTATTAGATACCTAAATTTTCCATGTCAAGAATAGGAGTGTCAAAGAAAGTAATGTTCCTGCACTCACTGTAACAGAAGAATGAAAAGGGGAAAGAAAGAAGATCTTCTATCCATGTGTGTAGGTCCATAAGTCCTTCACTTCCTTCACCCCTTCACTGCTTGCAGCACTGCCCTAGTGGATTAGAACCGCCGGGACCACCAGGCTGGCTGCATCCTGGCAGTGTCGGCTGTCCGACTGTGGCGGCTTAAGACCGCCAGACTCATAATGAGGGTCTATATCTCTTTTGGTCACCATGGCTGCCGTCGCAAGCAGCGCACGATCCGTACTCGTGCCCCCTGTCCCCTCAAATATGCCCAGGAGAAGTTTTGGCGAGAGTTCCACTCTCCATCCCAATATCTCTGACAACTCCTCAGCAGGGGCACAGCATGGTCAGTAAGACTGGGTGTGTGAGCTTAAGATTTTCCAACAATTAGGCTGGCATATGATGTTAAAATAGATCATTAGACAAGCAGGACACCTGAAGGGACATAAGGGGATATGGAAAGGCTGACGAATGCTGATTGGTAGGGAATCTGAGTAAGGGACAACACAATATTTTGTCAGATAACGAACATTTTTGAAGATTTTCAAAGCAGAGAGTGAGACTGTGGGCATTTATGTTAGGTGTTTGTAACAGTTCCTTGTGAAATCCAGCAGACAACTCATCAAACACAACTGAAAGCAACTCTACCCAACTAATTTCCAGAAAATCCTTTTATTAGGGGGGTGTAAGACCCCAAACGTCCCGCCTGAAGTTACGCCCCTGTTTCTCAGTCACTGCAGTCCAATAGTTGACAATAAATAAGTGGGCAAGTCCAGGCCATATGATAAAAGTCTGCAGCAACGCAGGAGCATCTGAAGTAGGATGGGTTTGGAAGGAGGCCTGACTTATGGAGTCAACAGGGGGTAAGATAGGCACTGTGTAAATAGTATGTCTGCACCAGTCGTAGTCTAGAAGAAATTCTGACTGTACGGGGAGCCATCATGGCATCACACCAAACGTCGTCATTGTCTAGCTGACCTACCCACCCACCTCTCTCATCAGGTCTGTAGGGGTACCAGCATGTCAGGGGCATTAATGACTAATGTACAGTAGATCTGAGAAATACTGCAATTTAATAGTATTCTCATCAGGATTTTGGTCACCGTGCGACTAAATTTAGGGAGTGTCATGCCCGTGGTAATGTTTTTTTGTAGTGCATGTTGTAGCTGGAGGTATTTATAAAACTGTGTTTGTGGGAGGGCATAGGTGGACTGAAGTTCCAGTGGCATCCCAATGAGCAAAGCCCTTTAGGCTAGCTGTTTCACACAACCATTTCCCTCGCCACAATGGAGTTTGTTGGGTGAGTTTGTAGTCCCACCCAGAGTGCCGTAGTGTGGCCTGCTGACTGAGGAAGATCGTTAGGGCTACCTCCGGTAGGCGCCATAAAGCATTCCCAGTTAGGCCTTGAAAAATCATAAAAATGTTACCACACCTGTAGGTCGAGTAACTTGAATAATCTACTCAACCTAACTGTAATGTACTTGACCAATAAACAGGTCTCAAATTGTGTGATCCTAGGCAAATAGTTTACAGAGTCGCCTTTTCCTTCATTTTCACATATGACTGCACCGTCAAATATGTGAGCTCAGCATTTCTGCAGTACAAAAAACTATTTTGTTTAATTAAGTAGACTAAATTTGCTGCATGTATCACACAAATGTAGCCCACAAGGGACACATGACACATGATTGGCTTTTAGTTTACCAATAGGATTGCCATCAGGGCAGGAGTGTTTCTCAGTTTGTTTAAACACTCTAACCATGATGTGGTAGCATACTGTCATCTCCACTCAGTACATTTCCAAGAAATGTACAAAAACCCTTCCACTAACTTACAGCTTTACTGATAAAATGATATAGTGTATTGACAATCTGTGAGAATTGGATTTCAGACAACTTATCCTCCGTACATCAACACGTAAAGTATTCTGATTTGTTTTCATCCTATTAAAATATTAATTAATTAATATTTTGAAACATTTATACAGTTGACTTAGTCATTTAAATGTTGTGTGTTAGGAAAAGCCTGACACCCTGTAGCCTTTTATTTCACGCTCTAAACAGCAGGTCACAGAGTTCACCTTACAAAATCCTGGAACTCTGCAGTCAGAAGGAAATTTTATTGTAAGATAAACTGACTTTTGACTTCTGTCTGTGAACACAGAGCAAAAAATCTTTTATTGCCTTTCCACTTTCTGACTTAACAGAACACCGGTTCTGTGTCAACTCGCCAGAAGGGGGTGAGTAAATCCTACAAATAGCTCGACCTGATCAAATATGACTCGCCATAGTGAGTGGTCAAGTAGATTTTTAGAGCCCTGCCAGTATATTGTCAAACCCCAGTGAGGTCAATTCCACCCTGTACGCTGGATCTGACCACCCCCCATTCAGCTAATCATTTATTACAAGGACCTGAGATGCTAATTAATAGAGGTATAAGTTAACCATGCCCAGATCGCTGTCATACAGTCCTATTTGACAGCTCCCAAGAGCCAGTCATCGTCTGGATTTGTGCCAGAGAAAGGATGTCTCCAAGAAGCCCAATACCTGAACCACTGTCAGTGTATCATCTACGGGACATTTTGAAAAAGGTTTTAAAATTTTGGTAGTATCTTCATTTTATAGAGGGCAATCCTCCCCATCATGTTGGTCAGGAGAGTCTTCACCTTGCGGGTTAGCGAGGTAAAATTAAGACTCCATGCTAACTTTGGATGGAGAGCAACTTGAATACCTAAGTACTGGAAGCTCAATCGCCGCACTGGTTTGGTGGTCTACACATTCTTGCAAGGGTTGGAGCGGTACAAATACCAATTGTGCATGATTGAGTTGTAGGCAAGAGGCCTCCACGTGGAGTTTGAGGAGACGAAGGCAACATGGGCCAGACTCATTGGGTCTAGAAAGAAACAGGAGGACATCATCTGCACATAGTGTGATACAATCATAATGCTCCCTGTCTCAACCCTATTACCGCATCTTTGCATCACATCAGATGAGCCGGGCAAGAGGCCGTCGGGTTGGAGTAAAGCAATTCGACGTATCCACAAAACAAGGTCCTAAACCCACTTTCTATAAGACTCGGGACAGGTAATTCCAATCCACCATATCAAATGCTCTCTCAAAGTCTACTGACAACAGAGCCAGTGAAGGTGTCAGGAGATGCAGGAGGGCTAGCACAACATGAAGTCGCCTGAGGCAGTGCCTCGTGCCTCTGGCTATCATGAAGTCACAATGGTCTAAGTGTATAGAAGTCTGAGAGTCTCATTCAGGAATTTGCCTAGTACTGTGGCAAAACTCTTAATCTCCCCTAATTAGTGAGATTAGTCAATATGCTGCATAGACATTGGGCAGGGAAGTTGATTTCGGGATGGTGGCCATGTCAAGTTCCCATGGAAAGTGACCCGCTTCAGCGACTTCATTGTAGAGAGTGAACCGGTGTGGAGACAGTATTTCCTTGTATTTGCTATAAAATTCAGTGGGGTATCCATCTGGGTTGGGGGTCTTCCCAGTCGCCAGGATGTATATAACATTACACATCTCTTCGGCTGTGATAGGTTGATCTAGAGTATGTCTCTTAGCTCGCGAAACCTTGGGCAATGATATGTCCTCCAAAAGAGGGGAGTCCAACACAACTTGCGGTTTCGGTACGGCTGCATATAGGTGGCGGTAATATTCCACAAATGTTCAGAAAATGTTTGTGGTAGAGCTCGGGGGGTTATTGGAAGCCTTCAATATTTCTAGAATTACTTGGCCAGCCAAGGGCTGCGTAGCTAGCCAGTACAGTAGTTTGCCGTTCTTGTCTCCATTCATACACTTTTGCTGTGGAGATGCACCACACTTGATGCGCCTCTTCAAGCGAGATAAGGCAGATTTCAGTTAGAACAAGCTCAAGTTGTCGGGAGGCTTCTCCCTGGGGGTCAGCCGGAGGTTCCACCTCCAATTGGAGGGCGTGGGCCTCCAGCTGGGTCACCTGCTGGACTTTGTTACTCTCTCTTCCTCTAAAAATACGTCTGTCGTATCCTCTGTAGCCCTACATGCTGCCCATAGTGTGTCAGTGGATTAACTGTCCCTTGATTAGCCTGGAAGTATGCATGGACCTCATCAGCTAGGACTTGTGAGTACATCTTGTCATTGAGGTTCCACACGTTAAGCCTCCAAATAGGGCACAGGGCAACAGTTCTAGTGTCTAAATGAAGAAGAACAAGGGCATGATCAGAGATTCCCCTAGGGAGAATCTGTATCTCGGAGGCAAGCAGGCAGTTGGTGGCTGGCATAAATATAAGATCTATGCACCCTTGGGACTGATGAGCTTCTGAGATATGCATGTATTGTTGCTGCTTGGGATCCCACAGTCACCGTGTGTCGCACAGGCCAATGGCGTTCACCCAGTTCGAGAGTTGACAGGCTTTTGTATGTCTATGTGTAGAGGGGACGCCAGTAGAGTCAACATCAGGGTCTGGGACTCCATTGAAGTTCCCTCCCACCATTGTAGTACCCCTAGGGAATGTCAGGATTAGCTCCGTAAGAGTATGTAGAAAGTATTTGGAAGCCGATGGGGACATATACACATAGTAGGTTTAATTTGCGGCCCTGTTTCCCACCCTCTAGAACAAAGTATCGACCCTGGGGATCAGGGAGAATATGGGAGATCCTCATGGGAAAGGAACCGTGGAGGAGAATCACTATTCCTTGTGAACATCTTTCATATCCAGCATGGTAGGCTTTGTCGCATCTCTGATGAAGCAAGAAGGGGCAATGGGTACCCATCAAGTGAGTCCCTTTGAGCATCAGAACTGCAGGAAGAAAATGCCAGGCCTGGCACAAGACAGTGGATCATCTTATATGATCTAAAAGCCCATTAACATTCTATGACAGAATCTGGAAGTCTGTAAATGTTGATATGACAGAACGTCAGGACAGCAGTGGTGAGCATCGCATGGAGGCTTTAAATGCCCAGAAGAGAACTGTTGCTTGTAAATGCAATGATGTCGTGCATATTTCGTATATTCTAATGTGGTGGAACAAATAAACAGAAAACTATACCGTACAACAAAACATAGTCACAGTAACTTCTACTGGGGAAGCATCCGTCACCCTTAAAACTACAACAAACCCCCAGAACATTATGTGATTGAACGTGGAGTGGTGGACCTCTCCTTTTTATAAGCTCTCCATTGGCCAGTACCTAATAAGAAAAAACAGAACATGTTTGTTTGGCTAGACCTACCCCTCGCTGGCCGCCAGTGGACTCTGGTCTAGTTGTGGGGTGTGGAAGGGTGGGTCTCTCTGGGGTCCCAGTGTCTGGAACAAGTTCAAGAGATTCTGCTGTGATCTGCAGTGACTGTTCTGAATTCTCTGGTTGCATCCCATGTGTCCAGGTCCAGGGAGGGAGAGTTGTCCTTCACTCGATCATGCCTCTTGTGTGAGCGGGTACGGACCCTCCGCTTCACAGGGGTATTGCAGGTTTTTCCAGTGAAGGTAGTTGTTCATTAGAACGGGGTGCTTTCCTTGGATGATGGAGTTGTTTTTCTTCAGTGAGGCATTCCCAAATGGCCTCTGGTGTATCAAAGAAATGTGTTTTCCCTTCATAGGTCACTTTCAGCCACGCAGGGAATAGCAGCATGTAAGGCAAATTATTGGACTTTAGCTTCTGTTTGACCACTGCATATGAACTTCATTTAGCCTGCACTTCTCTGGCATAGTCTGGGAACACCAATATCTTAGATCCCCTGCAATGTAGGTCTGCGAGGCGCCGGGCTTTAAGGAGGATGGAGTCTCTATCTCGAAAGTGGTGAGTAAGAGCTTTTATAGGCCTATGCGGGCCCCCCAAGGGTGGTTTAGGCACAAGAGCTCTATGTGCAGGTTCCACTACAAACCAGACAGGTAGTCTGTCCGCTGTAGTCAAGGATCTAATCCATTGTTCCAGAAACTCTGTGCTTCTGTCCCTTCCGCAAATTCAATCAATCTGAGGCTGATGCACAGCGACCAGTTTTCAGCATCTTCCACCCGGTGGTGCAGTTCAGCTGTTTGGGATATGAGGTGAGAGACTTTAACCTTGTGGTCAGAAAATTCATCTTCCACTGTCAAGATTTGTCTCTCAGCCTCTGTGATTCTACTAGTGGTGTTGCATAGGTCATGGCAGAGGAGGGCCACATCCATGTGGACTTCTTCAATCTTGGTTTCCACCACCTCCTGCGATGCATGGATGACTTGAGGATCTTGTTGAGATCGCCAGTCTCAGAAGGCATTCGGTCCTCTGAAGTACCTCCAGAGACTGGCCATCCCTAGCCCTGTGGTAAATTTATCAGTACAAGTTTGGGAGGAGTGAAAGCATTTGGCCTTGTCTCTCCCCATGTCTGCACCTTTTAGGTGTCACTGAAAACGGTGGTCTGGATGCCTAGCCCACTTGCCATAGAGTGTATGCGGCACAAGCAGCTGGGCACCTGCAGGAGGTGAGGGGAGGAGCAAAGGCCGAGTAGGTACAGCCAGGGGCTTGGGTGGCAGAACAGGCTCAGGATTAGTAGGATCCCAGCATACACCTCATCCCACGTAGCATCAGCTCTCAGCCTTCAACTTCAACCTACGTTGAATGTACAGCTTAGCAGTGGCACAGCTCACTTCTCCATTAGTACATGGGCAGATACTCAACAGTGACATCCATTGGCCCATACCTGGTGTAATGATATTTGGTTTTGACCACTGACTCCACGTTGAACTTAGCCTAGCAGCACATTGTCATATTAGTGACCACCAGCTTCAGTATGCCTATTGACTTTATTTTAGCATTAGCCACCGCCAAGTTAAAAGCTGCAAGTATTTTTCCATGACACAATGTGCTTCTTGCTCATGTTTTTATTCTGCCTGTTCTTTCTCAGCAAGGGCTTAGGCTGATTAGAATGTACTAGGACGGCAGGGAACGTTTTTTTTGGAAGTTCAGCCCAAATTCCACCACAAACTTCTCAATCTCCTTGTAGTACCAGGGGAGGTCCCAGTTGAACATTGTTGCATTCTCCCACTTATCCCATCCCAGTCTTCTCCATACTGGGAGCAGGAAGAAGCGGAAGACCCTGTAAGCTGAGTGGTCCTTGTTCTCGTTCGTCAGGGTTATTCGGACGCAGCCACACACAAAGAAGGCTCTGAGGATTGTCGGGATGTCAGGGACTGCCTTCCCTCCCTTGCGATGCTCCTTGTGCATGACTGTCCTTTTCACCCTGTCCATCTTTGAGTGCCAAACAAAGTGGAAAACCATGCTGTTCACAGCCCGTGCTATGTTGGCCAGGAGTGGCCAGGCCTGTGTCACATACTGCAGCACGGGCAGTGCGTCGTTCCTGAGCACCAGAGCCTTTCCTTCAATGCTCAGGTGTCTCAAGCTCCAAAAGCCCAGTTTCTGCTTGACTTTGGCCAGGCGTTCGTTCCAGCTTTTCACCGCCGCTCCTGGTCCCCCAAACCAGATACCGAGGATCTTTACCAGTCCTGCCTCAACGGGGAAAGGGAGAGGCTCGTTACATAGGTCCCAGCGGCCAAAAAGCTTTGCCTGTGATTTGTCCACGTTGATCTTTGCTCCTGATGCTTTGCCAAAGTCCTTGCATGCCTCCAGCAGGGACTGGACCGATTTCCCATCCGTGCAGAAGAGGGTGACGTCGTCCATGTACAGCGAACACTTGACTTCTTTCTTTGTGTCTCCTGGTGTCTTGATCCCTCTGATGTTCGGGTTCTTCCTGATGTACTCCGCGAGTAGCTCTATAACTAAAACAAACAAAGAGGGCGAGAGCGGGCAGCCTTGTCTTACCCCAGACCTGATAGGAAAGGGGTCTGTTTTCCAACCATTTACCATGACTGAACTGAAAATGTCTGTATACATTATTCTAACATAATTGCAGAAGCGCTCCCCCAGCCCAAAACCCTGCAGTACCCTCTCCATGAACTCATGGGAGACGCGGTCGAAGGCCTTTTCCTGATCGAGACAGACCAGCGCAGCGTGGATATTACGGTCTGTGATGTATTGGATCGTGTCCCTGATCAGTGCTAGGCTGTCCGCCACTCTGCGTCCTGGAACCCCACAGGTCTGGTCTGGGTGAACTAACTCTCCCATAGCGCTCTTGAGTCTATTCACCATTGTCTTTGCCAGGATCTTGTAGTCCACATTCAGGAGAGAGATGGGACGCCAGTTCTTGAGGTCACATCTCTCCCCTTTATGTTTATACAGGAGCGCGATCGTTCCTTCCCTTAATGTGTGGGGCATGACTCCCTCCTGCTCCATCTCCTCATACAGCTCCAGAAGGTCTGGTCCCACTAGGTCCCACAGTGAAGTGTAGAATTCAATTGGTAGACCATCACTGCCTGGTGTCTTTCCTGACTTGAAGGATTTAACTGCAATGTGCAGCTCCTCCAGAGTGAGGGGTGCGTTGAGGAGTTCCCTTGCTGGTGTGGAAACCTTTCTTGGGATACCTGCCAAAAACCTTTCTGCCTGATCCCCATCTGACCTCTTCTCTGAGTAGAGGTCCCCATAGAAGTCTGTCACAGCCTTCCTAATGTCTTCCTTGGTGTCACACAAAATTCCCTCCCTGTTGCGCAGTTGAACCAGTGGGGTGTGCGCAGAGTGGACTTTCTTAAAGAAGAAGGAGTTGCATTTCTCCCCCTTTTCCAGGTTCTCCACCTTAGAACGGAAGATGATCCTCCTGGATTCCTCATGAAAGTGCTCGCTCAGCTCTTTCTTGACTGCCTCCAGAGGGTTCATGACGTCCCATCCCCGGAGTTGGAGGTCGTGCAGTTCCTGCAGCTGTTGCTGCAGTCTACTGAACTCCCTCTTCCTCCCCCTTGCTGCTTTCCTGCCCACGTTCTTAAAGAAATCCTGAATCCTGCCTTTCACCCATTCCCACCATTCCCCTATGGACTGGAAGGTGTCTTTCATGTCTTGCCACTCACTGTAAGTCCTCCTCAGCTCCTCCTGTACATCCTCTCTCCCCAGCAGAGAGCTATTCAGTTTCCAGGTGCCCGGACCTGTCAGGAACTTCCCTGTTAGTTCCCCCTGAAACCTGATAGCCCTGTGGTCAGAGAAATGCACTGTCACCATGGAGTGCTGCCTGATCCTCACTGATCTAGAGGTGAAAACAAAGTCTATCCTGGAGCGCACAGATCCATCCGGGCGGCTCCAGGTGAAATTCCTGGCGTCCGCCCCCATGGATCCGATGACGTCCGTCAGGGAGGCCTCACCCACCATCTCCGCTAGGAGTTTCGCACCATCATCCATCCATCCTTCCTTAGCTCTGGTCCCACATCGACCACCACTCTCTAGTATACAGTTGAAATCCCCACCCATCATGATTGTTCTTGAGGTGACCAGCTGCGGTCTGAGGCGCTGGAACAGCTCCCGTCTCTCACCTACATCAGAAGGCGCATACACATTGATCAGTCTAACCGGTTCTCCTGCCCATGAGCCGTCAACGACAAGAGCCCTGCCGCCTTCCAGCTCGGTGACCGAGTCCACTGTGAAGCACCTCCCTCTGACTAAGGTAGCGACTCCTACAGACCTACTGCTGTTCCCCCCAGACCAAAAAGAAGGCCCAAATGCCCACTGCTGTTCTAGGTGGGTGTATGAAGCTGAAAAAGGGATGGAGCATTCCTGAATCATGTACACATCACATTCCTGGCTGGCAAGAAAGTTCAAGGTGCTAGCACATCTGCGCTTGTCTCTGATACTTCTCACATTTATGGAAAACAATGAAATAGCCATCTTAATTAGTGTTTAAGAGTTTAACTTAGGCTTAAATACTAACTATCAAGTCAGAGTAATTAGCTGTTTTTACACAGTGACAAGGCTACTTACAGGGCTGGTCAGGCTCCTGGTGGGTCTCCGGCGCGGGGGCTGTTGTCTTGGCCACTGTTGCTTGGTGCTTCTCTGAGGCTGGCTCGCCCACGTGGCTGGTCTCTGGCTCTTCCTCCTCCCTGGAGGTCTCTTCCTTCTCAGCTATTGCTGGCGATGGTGGTGGGGATGCTTCCATGACGCTGGCTAGCGCCCTCATCTCCTGCAGCACTCTGGTGACTTGGTCCAGTTGGTCATCTGGACCCTCATTCCCTTGTTGTTCTTCTTCTTCTGACTCCTCTGGATCGGAGTTGGGGTTGTGGTTGCTCAGGTGTTTCTTCCTGGTCTTCTTTGTTACTTGTGGGGGACTGTGCCTCCTTTTCCTGCGCTCCTGTTTTGTCCAGGGTCCTTCTTCCTGGCTCTCAGAGGCGGGTTGGGGAGCGTTGTCTGGTGGCACACTCTCAGGGATGGCAGGCATTTCTTCTTCTGTGTTCTGTGGCACCAGGGCCGGGGTGGGGCCCTGGTCAGGTTTGACTTGCTCCTGCCTGGGGCCTTTCCTCCTCCCAGTTTCCTTGGTCTTTCTGGGTGCTGGGACTGGAAGGTTGGCCACGGCAGCCTCCTCTTGTGCCTCTCTCCCAGGAGGTTTGGCCGCCTGGGCATAGGACTTGGCTCTTTGCGGGCAGTCTTTGAAACAGTGGCCCACGGCACCACAGAGGTTGCAGGGGGCTTCCTCTTTGCATGCCCTGGCTGTGTGTCCTTCTCTTTTGCAGTTCTTGCACACTTGCACTGTGCATTCTTTAGCGGTGTGGCCCGGTTTACTACACTTGTTGCACAGTCTGGGCTGCCCGGGGTAGTAGAGGTAGCCCGAGTCGCGCCCTAGGGAGAAGCTTGAAGGAGGGTGATGGATTCCATCCGGGGCGGCCGGGTCCTCTTTCAGCTTCACCATGACTGTCCATTTCCCATCCCATATGCCATCACTGTCCAGGTTGCGGGAGGGTTCTCTCGTTACTGTGCAGTGTCGGCGTAGGAAGGTCGTCAGGTCCTGGATGTTGACATGCGGGTTGTAGACGTGCACGGTCATCCTCTTCACCTCCAACACGAGTTGGCACTCCAGGTGGAAGTCGGCGAAGGGTTTCTTGTCCCGTCTTGACCAGCACATCTGCCAGTATCTCCTGCAGATTGATTCCGACATGAACGTCAGCAGGTAAGCGCCTTTGGGTGCATCTGACATTATGCACCAAATCTCTGCTGCTGTGAACCCCATCTTGGTCACCAGCAACTCTGTGAAAGTCTTTCTGCTCAGCTCTGGTGTGGAGCCGTCCGATTCCACCTTCCTCTGCATCTTCACCGTGTTGTGGAACCAGGGTTCAGCGGTCTGCTCATCGTGTCCTTGCTGTTGCGGCGTGCCTTGGGAAGGGTCCTTCAGGGAGCTGCAGCAGGTAGGTACTCCTCAGGCCTGCTCCTGGTGGCTGGCAGTGGTTCCCTTCAGGCAGGTAGGGAAGCTTGGCAGGCAGGGGATCCCCTCAGCAGGCAGGCAGGCAGGCCTCAGTATCCAGGCAGCTCCAGCAGGCAAGGAAGGGTCTCCAGCAGGCAAGCAGCTCCAGCAGGCAGGTGAGAGTCCACAGCAGGCGGTTCCAGCAGGCAGGGGAATTCCACAGCAGGCAGGTGAAGGTCCACAGCAGGCAGGCAGGTTTCAGCAGGCAGGTATCTTCAGCAGGATGCAGCTCCAGTAATAGCACTTAAAAGTGCCCTTTTGTGCATATAGCACCAGGTAGTTCTTTGGCAGAACAGTGACCTCTAGTGGACACTAAAGGTACTGCAGGCACGGGGTGATCGTGGTGTCTCCCCTGCCAGGTAAGTATCCTGGGACCGGTTTCGGGGTTTCACCCCTCATCAGCCAGGCTAGCTTGAATCCAGTGGCATGGGATGCACGGGACCCACATCTGGGCATACCCTTCCCACTTAGGGCGACAAAGCAAAAACAACAAGTGATGGACGGAATGCTGAACATTGTCAAACACTCACCCCCAGTCATAGAACTGGGTTTAATCCATCGTTCTTTTGCTCACCATGCCACCCCAGTTTGGACCCAGCCATATGCAAATCAGTCTTGACCCTGTTCCTCATGGGAACAGTCCAGACCGAACTGCCAAGCCAGGTCCTCACTGGACCGGAAACAAGCATCCTGGGACCGGTTTCAGGGTTTCACAATTCATCAGCCAGGCTAGCTTGAATCCAGTGGCACAGTGAGCAAGGGACCCACATCTGGGCATACCCTTCCCACTTAGGGCAACTTTAGCAAACAAAAAGATGATGGACGGAGTGCTGAGCAATGCAAACACTCACCCCCAGTCACAGATCTGGGTTTAATGTTCAAGGTACATACCAAAATACACCTCCATGACTGCACTCTTGCGCATACTTAAATAAAAATGGTCTATTTTCCATTGTACTCTGCAAAGCCAGTGGGGCTTTGAGCCATCATGGCATGGAGAGAAATTGACCTTGAGACACTGAGACAAGTGATCGCATATGCTGGTAGAGCCTTACCAGACCCTAAATGACATACTCTCAAGCTGGAAAGGAATCCCTCACTGTTGTGTGGGCTTGTGAACCCTCATCTCTGTTTACATTTAAAATCATTCATGGTTTTCACAGATCACCAACCTCTGGGCACAATATCTGGAAGCCCAAAAATCAAAATGCCCCCCTACATTTAGAGATGGCGGCTACACGTACCTGACTGCAAGTTTAAAATAATCCACTGACCCGGAAAAGACAAAATCCTGCAGACTTCATATCTCGTTTTCCCACAGCAAACTCAAGGACCCAAACTTCAGAGGAATGTTTCAGATACACGGTCTGATAGTCTTGCTCATGTCCAATACATAAACGAGCAGTAATAGAAGCCTCCTAACAGGACCCCCACCTTGTGTATGGTAAGGAAACTCATTGAGATGGAACGAGTCCAATGTGAACATGAATAGTAATAGAAGCCTCTTAGGAGGACCTCCACCTTGTGTATATTAAGGAACCTTATTGAGTCCAACGGATGGAAGGAACTAGAAAAGGCACTCAAAAGACATCCTTAGAGCTCCATGAAAGACCTCAGGGCATCTTGGAATGTCAGACGGGAGCTAGCCTGTCATCTGAACAATTTCATCTTACGTGGAACCCACCTATTCATCCTTCATCTGTTTCAGGTTCATGTTGATAAGCTGGCCAGTGAAGCACATAGAGGAATAGTAACCACTAGAGGCTTCTATAACATTAGGGCCTGATTTAAATCTTGACGGAATCTTGACGGAAGTTCTGTCGTCCCGCCATGATGGCAGTTCCAACTACTCCATTAAGCTGACGGACTTCTGACAGCTTTATCTAGAAGTATGGCAGCTGAACCTCTGTCTGCATCGTCAAAGTATAGTCCGCTGTATAAGCGGTTTACCGTTGCCGACACGGCAGACTCCAATGCTGAGTAACAGTACTCCATCGCCATCAGGCCAGTATATTTAGATTTCACAGTCATGCTGGCATTCTGAAGACAGATTCCTGATGGCAGGACTCAGTTGTGGAACCACTGTACTATGTCTGTGGCTATTGGATGGATACCAGCAGCACACACCAGATGTATATTGGCTAATTGTGAACACCTCCAAACCACACTATAAAACACATTCCATTTCAGACCATGATCCTTTGCCATTAAATATAAGGTAATTTTAAAAATCACACATCTAATGTCACCATCAAATTATTATCATTATGGTGCCATCACTCATTTTACTACTGGTCAATATGTGCTGTCAATGTGTGTGTTATTCTTCATTGATCATTTCATGTATTTGCTTGTTTTTTTTAATGTATTTGGTTGTAGTTAAGTAAATGTGTGTACATCTTCACTGCATATATTTTACTAGGAATGTTCAAAGAGTTGGCAATGTCAAATTGAAAGGCCTACAACTACACTGATGCCTTGTTTGTGTATCTTGAAAATATGTTTGCAATGTGATGCTGGCTGTTCTCTCTTTTCTTGCATATATGCACATATGTCAATATGTCAGACATTTCTAAAACCCTGTTTTATGCAATGAATAAAAAGTGAATTATTCCATGTATTTTTGTATGCCACTTTCTTGTTATTTAATTGAAGTGATATATAACTGGTTTTACAACTCAAAGTATGCTGACTTAAAAAATCTATATCATGTTATGTTGTATAGACAATATACGTTGTAATGATAATACGTTTACTTAGCAAAGTTCATATGATGACCAATGCTATTAATCCTACTAAGTTGTATAATAGTCTGAATTGAAGCGTGCAAGGCCTTGGAATGGTTAAATTCTCATTTCTCCTCCATACTGAGTTGGGTTGAATATGTGATATCATTTGTGTGCACTTCCTAAGTAATCTTTTTCTATTCACATGCCTTTTTGTGAAGTTTGCATGTGTGTAGTTTATAAAGTTTGATTAATTAGCAAAAAAAACAATGAAAAGTCTAAACATACTACAAATACTATGGCCCTCATTATGACATAGGCGGTAAATCCCGCTTACCGGCGCAGTGATGTCCGCCAAGATACTGTTGCGGAGGCGAACATCAGTTCGCCATATTATGACACACACACACACTAAACCGACGGAATATTGCCACAAACACAAATCCGACAGACCAAAGGTAAGTGGTAGTGTTGGTACGAACACCCATGCCATTATGCCAACAAAACAACGCTCACCACATTATGACCCACGAATCACCACGGCAGACATTCAGTGACAGTAAACCATTGGCGGTACACATCGGTGCGGTCAGAATGGCCACCCAAATACAAAACAACACAACATTGGACAAAATGAAAATCACACACCTGACACTCATACACACACCACACACACCCACAGCATTATAAAACACACACCCATATCACACACCACACAACCCTTTACGAACACGAAAAATAGCCAAGAGATATCCATGCAAATCACAGAGACAACTACACACACACACAAACTCCCATTCATCCTTCACGCACCCCACATCCACACCCCACCACATTACTCAACACCTTCTGCACAACACACACCACACAACACCCATGTCCCCACTAAGGCACCCCCGGGTCATGGTGGAGGAAATAGTCAGGGTAGAGCCAAGGTTGTTTGGAGAACAGCTACAGCAAATATCCATTGCCAGGAAGATGGAGCTGTCTTATCTAGGTGTCTGATTGACACCTGTTCGGTATAAGTCAATAAGGACGCTCAATGAAGGACCACACGCCAATTATAAATACAATTTAGCTTTACTAGAATTGCAGGTAAAATGTAGGCATTTAGCACATTAACAATAGTAGAATAAGAATAGCAATGAAAAGCATATATTTATATATATAAGCAAAGAATTCATTGACAGATATAAGTTTTGATTAACTGTATACTAAAATGCATCGCACTACGATATCTACGATATTCAGGAAGCAGAATATAGATGAGTTGAATACTTCATTTAAGCTTTGATTTACTGCACACCAAAATGCATGTTTCAATTACTGCAGCGGGCTCTCACTACGATGTTCAGGAGGCAAAATATAAACGAACTGAATACTTCATTTAAGCTTTGATTTACTGCACACCAAAATGCATGTTTCAATTATTGTAGCAGTTCACACTAATAGGTTTAGAAAGCAAAATATAAACGAGCTGAATACTTCAGGTTATAAACACAGTGCAGGCATAAATAATCAGTCATAATAATAGAGCAGAGAAACAAAGGTATTTTATCCCTGTGTGGAAACTTAACTTAATCCACGACATGCTGGGGAGCCCTCTACCACCTGCTTGGAGCTCTCTCCCCCTCAAGCACCACGAGCAAACAGGGAGGCAGCGCTGGGCCATGGCAGCTTCCACAATTCCATCTGCGAGCTTCCAAAATCCCTCACCCACACTTCAGTGCTTAAATAACTCGAAGCGTGGATTCTATCTCATTCTGGCATTTTCTAGCTATGTTATCAGTACTTGGCTGCTCTGCCCTTCTCTAGCCTTTGTTTTCATTCCATCTTCTCCCTGTACTCTCGTTCTCAAGGTTAAGACGGAGTCTTCTACACAAACATGCTTGAAAATAATATCATGAACTTTTCCACGATGTTTGGGAGGGGGTTTCAACAGGCATTACACTCATCTACACTGCTCAGGCTAATTAACCCTTTGCGTTACAATGTCTTCCGCATCTTTCCTTACACTGAACACTCCACCCCTTAGATGAGCGTGATGCATGTTGAAACGGATATCATTTACTTTGACATTCCGCTAGCTAGGTTGCTACTAATACTGGTCAACGTTATTCTAAGCGCTTGCATCTTTAGTATGAAGCTGCTTTGTGCATACATATAGTCTACATAGTATAGTCATTAGCGTGACACAAACAATCAAAAACCAAATTAGCTGTTGTAACACTATAGTTAGCGTCTTTATAGCTCCTAGTGCCCAGCCTAAGAAGATGTCATACCAATGATGCTCAGTTATTTGCTGGATGCATGAAGCAGTGTGCATAAGCTGTTTAGTGTTTATGGTCATCAGTATGGCTGTATCCTTGGTGTATTTAGCTGCCATATCAAATTTAGCAAAGGTAACTTGTGCGTAGTGGCCTGATTGCCTCTTATCTGGGTAGCTTAACAACAAGCGAGATGTTCCACTCTAACTGCGCACACATTTGCGTCTGTAATGTGGTTATGGTGAACTTGGTCGGTACAAGCTGTGAGTGCTTATGTCAATAATGCTGGTAATATTGCGCATACACATTACTTGCTCTCCGGTGGTTTGTATAAATCCGTTAATAAGTAAGGGATGATTAATGACATAACATATGCTCTCTGTCCCTATCTGAAATAAGTCTGTGCTATTCAATAGGATAAGGTAACCATTCACATTCTACCGGTATTGTGTGGAGACATGGATCTAGCACCCGTCCAGTGTGGGTACATACCCACCCCTTAGACCAATCTGCACATCTAGTGGGATCTACAGTGTAATTTGTTTAATCCATCCACTTTTTGTCAGTGTGAGGTATCCACCATTCTTTTACTTATCACTACGGGGAGCAAAATAAAGGGGCACCATATGTCAGGAGGGAGATCACTTCTTGCTATATCAAAAAGAGCATAACACATTTCTTCCTCACAGTGAAACTGTATGGGCTTTACCCATATTTCTTCAGGCAAATGCAATTGTTGTCTCCAATATTCACCTTGAAGCTGTCCCCATTCCGCTTTGAAGTCTATATACTGTTGATTAACAATACTTTGCCATAGTATGCACTAAATTCCTTTGGACATTGTTTGGGTGCTTTGAAAGCTTTTTCCAAATTGTTCATAAGTGAAATTATGCCATTGCCAATCACGATACAACCCACGCAGGACTTTCCATACTTCTTGTGAGTGTGTAGGCCCCCATTGAGAAATTACTTTTATGGCCTCTCCTGTACTATATCCTGTAGAAGATAGCTTATTCCTAATGGCTTCAAAATCAATAGAATTCAGGGCCTCTACCCCGATTCCGGTGGCCCCAGCTATCAGGGATCCTAGATCTCTTCTAGTGCGTAACTTTGGCAACGGCCATAACTGTGGTGTCCATGGTGCACATAATAGATCATACTTTGAGACATTCCCCTTGACAAAATGTATCTGTAACACATTACTATTAATTATGCTTGCATGCAGAACTTGTTTACATCCTATTCAATATCGCATTATACAAACGTTGCTTAAGTTGTTCATTGTAACAACCACCATGTGTCCTGGTATCACAATATTTACATATCATGCTTAGCATGTAACTCAAAGCCTGTACTGTTGCTGGCGTCCCCTCCACCTTGTTCAGTCCGTTGGCATGTCGGATTTGCTGTCCAGTTACCTTCCAGTCACATCTTTGGCAGCCATCCACTTTCCTCCAGGTACCTCCACGTTGCAAAGTGAAACATTTCCCTGCCCATCAGTTATGTTAGCTGCTTGAGGTTCACAAGTGACATGACGGACGATATTCGGTTGGACTCATACACTTTTTCCGGTTATAATCATGAACCACGTCATCGATGCAGATGTCATCATTTACGACCGTGGGGTAAGTCTCACTGCAAGTACAAATACAGGTACTGTAGGCGGGCGTCGCTCGCCTCGCCTACAGACGTAACACATTGGCGTTCACCCGACGCCTTTCCCGACTTCCGCCCACATCGTCAAGGAGACGCGTGGAGGCGGAGACGGCAATCGGCCCCGGACTTCCGGGTTGCCGGCATTTTTAAAGAAAGAGACGCCGCGATCGAGCGCGGCGAGCAGGAGGAGAAAACTGAGCCGAGGAGATACCACAGACCCCGAGAGCCAGAAGGGAAACCGACGAGGACAGACCCCGACTGGAAGGAGGCGGCCGGAGCAACCCGACCGGGAGAGGAAGAGACAGCCTGCCACGGCCCAGGAGGGTCGTGGCTGCACAAGGTACGTGCCCTCTTCAAGGGCAGGCACGATAAGGAGGAGAGAAGGGGAGGTAGAGAGGGGAGGGAAGAGAGGGGCGGTAGCAAGAAAGGGGACAAGGACTGGGGAAACTCCCAGGGCACCCTATCACTCGACCCTTAACCCCGAAGAGAGCTCAGAACGACCTCCTAAACCTCCTTACTAAACCTAAAACACCACCCGTCACTTCCTATTTCCCTCACATCTCCTCCCCTCCCGGCACAAAAACCCCCCACAATTAGGAACTAAGGAAATACCGTCCCACTTACCTGCTCTATCCTCTTTTGTTCTCCCGAGGAAATCACGGTCCCAAAAGGAAGACGCCGGGAACACGTCACCTGGGGAAAAAGGAAAGGAGAACAGTAAAGACCTTAGCGGCCTAAAGGAAAGCAGGAAGAGGAAGAGAAAAAGAAGAACCACCAAGAGACATTAATTGTTCCACCTCTCCTACAACTTAAATAAAGCACGTAACTCCCTATCAAGGGTTGATACATCCGCGTCCGTGTACTCTGTAGCCCAAATCACATACCCACCCCTCACAGGTACATTTGAGTTCTTTAAAAGTATAATATATGTACTCCCCACCCCTTGACTCAATAGCTCTCCTGCCTCTTGCTTTTCTTCCTGGATGGTTCACCCATACTTTTCTTCATGTGCTTCCAAATCCTCCCTCACCTCTCTGGGTGTTATCGGGGGGACAGATCTTTCTTCAATGTGAGGGGTGTACGCTTGTTCACAAATCACTTGTGCAAGTCTATCATGTGCTGATAACTTTTTTAGCTGTTCTTTCAACAATCCGTTATATCTCTGAATCATGCCTACAGCTTGTGGATAATAACTAAGGTGCACAATCCACCGAATTCCCTGTTCCTGCGCCCAGCCCTGCACTGTTTTCCCTGAAAAGTGTGTGCCCCTATCTGTTTGGATCTCATCATGTGCCCCATAATGTTTTATCAGGTAGTTTAGCCCTCGCAAAGTGGACTTTTGGTCTGCAGACTTACAGGGCATACCCAACATAAGGCCAGAGTAGGTGTCCACCATGGTCAATACGTAGCTTTTTCCTCCTTCCTTTGGTAGCGGCCCGATATAGTCCAATTGCCACACTGTAGTAGCTGCAGGTCCTCTTCTGATATGGCCGCTAGGCTTCTTTTGCAAGGGCATTTGTCTGATCCGGTTGCATGTGGGGTACTCCTTTACTGCTTTTTGCACTTCTTTAGTGGCTAGAATTTGTCGTAGCTGTGCCCATGCATAAGTGCCATTCTCTCCTGGATGTCCGGATGTTGCATGGGCCCTGTTTGCTAAAGCGGCTTCAGCTTCCTCCTTGATGACCACCGTTCGCGTTTTGGCCATCTGATCTACGGTGTTGTTGAATAGAGATGCAAGTGAGGTGTCCAATGGGAAATGGGCATCCACATGTCCCACATAGATTTGACATTTGTGCCCTTTCTCCCACATCTCTTCCCATAGCTGTTCGCCTCCCGAAATGGGGGTGCCTTTAATTTTCCATCCATCCTTGCGCCAAGTCGGGCCCAGCTTGCTAGTCCTTGGTAAGTGGCCCGACTGTCAGTGTACACAAATGTTTTCACTCTGATGGGGGCTTGTTCGATCACTGCTGCTACCCCCTGCCATTCTGCAAGCTGGCTTGATTCATTATCCCCTTCTTGCAGCAACATCGTTTCTGTAGCAGGTTGGAATGCAACTGTTTGCCTTGGTATTTTTCCTTGATAGTACCGGGCAGTACCATCTGTGAACCATGCATTTTGCCGTTCTTCTTCGGTGAGTTGTTCAAAAGGCGGGGCTGTCTTAAATGGCGAGGATTCCATTTCAGAGGGCTCAGGTGCAGGGGCCATTGCCTGCAAGTCCACTGCCCCTAGTTTATCTTCTTGTAACTTCGACACTCCTGCTGGTCCTGGTTTTGTCCTCTGCTGCAGATACCATTTCCACTTCACGATGGCAAACTCCTGCGCTCTGCCTACTTTACCAACCCCTCCGTCTCTTGTCCAACCTAGTAAGGGGACCCATGTTTTTAAAGTGATCGGCCGATCATCAGTTATGCGTTCTATTTCCACTAAGGCCCAATCTTGTGGCACCCTCTTTTTTTTCTGCCTCTGCCATAGGCTCCACATCACTACATTATCTACATCATCCTGTACTATCATTTCCAGCTCAAACGGGTCTCCTTCTGTGATGGGACCTAACGTAAAAGGATTCTGTAATGCATCTTTTGCTCCAGTGTCCCACAACCTCACCAACCATTTAAACAAAGGCTCTGCAGGCATCTGCCTAAACATACGGGTTCTCTGCAACAACTCACTCTGCGTATAATCTCTTACCAAACAAGACTTCTGTATTTGCCCGCCATTCGCTCCCTTTTCACCTTCAATTTCACCTACACGTCCTTCTCCACTTTCAACTCCACCTAGTTCTGTTACACGTACTTCCACCTCATCCTCCCAAGTATGTGGATCCCAATTTTCTTTGCGTACCAATGCCCTCACTTGCACAGGGAAGGGTATTTTAGGCTTCTGCCTACTCTTCTGTTTGCGTATCAATGCCCTCACTTGCACAGTTGATGGCATCTTAGGCTTCTCCCTACGCTTCTGTTTGCGTATCAGTGCCCTCACTTGCACAGTTGAGGGCATTTTAGGCTTCTGCCTACTCTTCTGTTTTGCTACTCGTACTGCTAATGGGGTGCACCTTGCCTCCATTTGATCACCCAGAGTCACTGCACTTTCTATGGTCTCTTTCATAAGTAACTGCCTTTCCTGCAAGGCTGCAACCTCATCCCGCAGTTTTATTATCTCTGTATCTTGTGTTAATGTATTCCTGTATACCGTACGGAGCGCAGACAGGAAAAGCCATCCCACTTGCCCTGCTGCTTTCAGCTTCAGCTTCGCCCCTCTTAGCTTCACACTCTCAACTGCATCTTCCACTAAGAGAGGAGTCAATTTCTCATCTAATTCCTCCCATACTACCGGCGCTGCCCACCGGTTCAGGAGTCCTGCCACACCAGAGAACGGGTCAGTTGCTAACCACCCGGGAATTGATCTGGCTTCTGCCCATGTTGCCTTCCGCTCTCTGCCTCACTTTTCTTACGTCCCCAAAGAGGCATTATTGACTTATACCCCACTTCTGGTACCAAATGTCTTATCCAGGTGTCTGATTGACACCTGTTCGGTATAAGTCAATAAGGACGCTCAATGAAGGACCACACGCCAATTATAAATACAATTTAGCTTTACTAGAATTGCAGGTAAAATGTAGGCATTTAGCACATTAACAATAGTAGAATAAGAATAGCAATGAAAAGCATCTATTTATATATATAAGCAAAGAATTCATTGACAGATATAAGTTTTGATTAACTGTATACTAAAATGCATCGCACTACGATATCTACGATAGTCAGGAAGCAGAATATAGATGAGTTGAATACTTCAGATAAGCTTTGATTTACTGTACACCAAAATGCATGTTTTCAATTACTGCAGCAGGCTCTCACTACGATGTTCAGGAGGCAAAATATAAACAAACTGAATACTTCATTTAAGCTTTGATTTACTGCACACCAAAATGCATGTTTCAATTACTGCAGCTGGCTCTCACTACGATGAACAGGAGGCAAAATATAAACAAACTGAATACTTAATTTAAGCTTTGATTTACTGTTTCAATTATTGTAGCAGTTCACACTAATAGGTTGTAGGAGGCTGGACTGGCTTGTAGTGAGTACCAAGGGGTACTTGCACCTTGCACCAGGCCCAGTTATCCCTTATTAGTGTATAGGGTGTCTAGCAGCTTAGGCTGATAGATAATGGTAGCTTAGCAGAGCAGCTTAGGCTGAACTAGGAGACGTGTGAAGCTACTACAGTACCACTTAGTGTCATATGCACAATATCATAAGAAAACACAATACACAGTTATACTAAAAATAAAGGTACTTTATTTTTATGACAATATGCCAAAGTATCTTAGAGTGCACCCTCAGTGAGAGGATAGGAAATATACACAAGATATATATACACAATACCAAAAATATGCAGTATAGTCTTAGAAAACAGTGCAAACAATGTATAGTTACAATAGGATGCAATGGGGACACATAGGGATAGGGGCAACACAAACTATATACTCCAAAAGTGGAATGCGAACCACGAATGGACCCCAAACCTATGTGACCTTGTAGAGGGTTGCTGGGACTATTAGAAAATAGTGAGAGTTAGAAAAATAACCCTCCCCAAGACCCTGAAAAGTGAGTGCAAAGTGCACTAAAGTTCCCCTAAGGACAAAGAAGTCGTGTTAGAGGAATAATGCAGGAAAGACACAAACCAACAATGCAACAACGATGGATTTCCAATCTTGGGTACCTGTGGAACAAGGGGACCAAGTCCAAAAGTCACAAGCAAGTCGGAGATGGGCAGATGCCCAGGAAATGCCAACTGTGGGTGCAAAGAAGCTTCTACTGGACAGAAGAAGCTGAGGTTTCTGCAGGAACGAAAAGGGCTAGAGACTTCCCCTTTGGTGGACGGATCCCTCTCGCCGCGGAGAGTCGTGCAGAAGTGTTTTCCCGCCGAAAGAACGCCAACAAGCCTTGCTAGCTGCAAATCGTGCGGTTAGCGTTTTTGGACGCTGCTGTGGCCCAGGAGGGACCAGGAGGTCGCAAATTGGACCAGGAGGTAGAGGGGACGTCGAGCAAGACAAGGAGCCCTCTTAGCAGCAGGTGGCACCCGGAGAAGTGCCAGAAACAGGCACTACGAGGATGCGTGAAACGGTGCTCACCCGAAGTCGCACAAAGAAGTCCCACGTCGCCGGAGAACAACTTAGGAGGTCGTGCAATGCAGGTTAGAGTGCCGTGGACCCAGGCTGGACTGTGCACAAAGGATTTCCGCCGGAAGTGCACGGAGGCCGGAGTAGCTGCAAAAGTCGCGGTTCCCAGCAATGCAGTCTAGCGAGGTGAGGCAAGGACTTACCTCCACCAAACTTGGACTGAAGAGTCACTGGACTGTGGGGGCCACTTGGACAGAGTTGCTGGATTCGAGGGACCTCGCTCATCGTGCTGAGAGGAGACCCAAGGGACCGGTAATGCAGCTTTTTGGTGCCTGCGGTTGCAGGGGGAAGATTCCGTCGACCCACGGGAGATTTCTTCTGAGCTTCTAGTGCAGAGAGGAGGCAGACTACCCCCACAGCATGCACCACCAGGAAAACAGTCGAGAAGGCGGCAGGATCAGCGTTACAGAGTTGCAGTAGTCGTCTTTGCTACTATGTTGCAGTTTTGCAGGCTTCCAGCGCGGTCAGCAGTCGATGGCAGAAGGTGAAGAGAGAGATGCAGAGGAACTCGGATGAGCTCTTGCATTCGTTATCTAAAGTTTCCCCAGAGACAGAGACCCTAAATAGCTAGAAAAGAGGGTTTGGCTACCTAGGAGAGAGGATAGGCTAGCAACACCTGAAGGAGCCTATCAGAAGGAGTCTCTGACGTCACCTGGTGGCACTGGCCACTCAGAGCAGTCCATTGTGCCAGCAGCATCTCTGTTTCCAAGATGGCAGAGGTCTGGAGCACACTGGAGGAGCTCTGGACACCTCCCAGGGGAGGTGCAGGTCAGGGGAGTGGTCACTCCCCTTTCCTTTGTCCAGTTTCGCGCCAGAGCAGGGCTAAGGGGTCCCTGAACCGGTGCAGACTGGCTTATGCAGAAATGGGCACCAAAAGTGCCCATGAAAGCATTTCCAGAGGCTGGGGGAGGCTACTCCTCCCCTGCCTTCACACCATTTTCCAAAGGGAGAGGGTGTAACACCCTCTCTCAGAGGAAGTTCTTTGTTCTGCCATCCTGGGCCAGGCCTGGCTGGACCCCAGGAGGGCAGATGCCTGTCTGAGGGGTTGGCAGCAGCAGCAGCTGCAGTGAAACCCCGGGAAAGGCAGTTTGGCAGTACCAGGGTCTGTGCTACAGGCCACTGGGATCATGGGATTGTGCCAACTATGCCAGGATGGCATAGAGGGGCAATTCCATGATCATAGACATATTACATGGCCATATTCGGATTTACCATTGTGAAGCTACATATAGGTAGTGACCTATATGTAGTGCACGCGTGTAATGGTGTCCCCGCACTCACAAAGTCCGGGGAATTGGCCCTGAACAATGTGGGGGCACCTTGGCTAGTGCCAGGGTGCCCACACACTAAGTAACTTAGCACCCAACCTTTACCAGGTAAAGGTTAGACATATAGGTGACTTATAAGTTACTTAAGTGCAGTGTAAAATGGCTGTGAAATAACGTGGACGTTATTTCACTCAGGCTGCAGTGGCAGGCCTGTGTAAGAATTGTCAGAGCTCCCTATGGGTGGCAAAAGAAATGCTGCAGCCCATAGGGATCTCCTGGAACCCCAATACCCTGGGTACCTCAGTACCATATACTAGGGAATTATAAGGGTGTTCCAGTAAGCCAATGTAAATTGGTGAAATTGGTCACTAGCCTGTTAGTGACAATTTGTAAAGAGAGAGAATAACCACTGAGGTTCTGGTTAGCAGAGCCTCAGTGAGACAGTTAGGCATCACACAGGGAACACATACCTATAGGTCACAAACTTATGAGCACTGGGGTCCTGACTAGCAGGGTCCCAGTGACACATAACAAACATACTGAAAACATAGGGTTTTCACTATGAGCACTGGGCCCTGGCTGGCAGGATCCCAGTGAGACAGCGAAAACACCCTGACATACACTCACAAACAGGCCTAAAGTGGGGGTAACAAGGCTAGAAAGAGGCTACTTTCTCACATAGGTTTAGAAAGCAAAATATAAACGAGCTGAATACTTCAGGTTATAAACACAGTGCAGGCATAAATAATCAGTCATAATAATAGAGCAGAGAAACAAAGGTATTTTATCCCTGTGTGGAAACTTAACTTAATCCACGACATGCTGGGGAGCCCTCTACCGCCTGCTTGGAGCTCTCTCCCCCTCAAGCACCACGAGCAAACAGGGAGGCAGCGCTGGGCCATGGCAGCTTCCACAATTCCATCTGCGAGCTTCCAAAATCCCTCACCCACACTTCTGTGCTTAAATAACTCAAAGCTTGGATTCTATCTCATTCTGGCATTTTCTAGCTATGTTATCAGTACTTGGCTGCTCTGCCCTTCTCCAGCCTTTGTTTTCATTCCATCTTCTCCCTGTACTCTCGTTCTCAAGGTTAAGACGGAGTCTTCTACACAAACATGCTTGAAAATAATATCATGAACTTTTCCACGATGTTTGGGAGGGGGTTTCAACAGGCATTACACTCATCTACATTGCTCAGGCTAATTAACCCTTTGTGTTACAATGTCTTCCGCATCTTTCCTTACACTGAACAGGAGCTATGGCGGAGAATCGTGGAGAG
Source organism: Pleurodeles waltl (assembly GCF_031143425.1). Lineage (NCBI taxonomy): Eukaryota > Metazoa > Chordata > Amphibia > Caudata > Salamandridae > Pleurodeles > Pleurodeles waltl. The sequence goes on from NC_090437.1 coordinate 887,557,508, forward strand.
GGTGAACGCTGTGGGACAGCATCCAAAAACAAGGAACAACATCAGGAAAAGGTGGAACGACTTACAGGGGATGGTACATTTAGTAGCAGCAAGGCACCAGTTCACCATCCAGAGAACTGGCGGTCGACCTCCACATTCTTCCCCAAAGCTGACAGCATGGGAGGAGCAGGTCTTGGCAATGCTGCATCCTGAGGGACTCACTAGAGTAGCCGGAGGACTGGACACTGGTGAGTTAATGTTTGCTACTCATCATCCCCCATACTTGCATGCCATCTCACCCCCTCACCCTGACTCCCATCACTCCACTCCATCCCATACAGTGCACCTACATGTGACTAACCCCAATACCAAGCCCTGCATGCCATATCAATCCATGTACAGCCCTCCTAGCCCTGCATGTATACCGAACACCAAAGCATGCACAGCATGGAGAACTAACAATCCCACAATACATCACCATACACAAACAAAGGTGGCAGGGCAACAACAACGATAATGGGGAAGCTAGGGATGTACAATATGTCACACACATGAACCATAAAACATCACTTACATCCCTGCAGGTGCCCCAGCCAATCCCAGCGGCGAGGAGGTGCCACGACTACCCAGTCACCCACCAGAAGATGCCCCCAGTAATGACAGTAACTCTGGACTTCTGGATCTGGATGAACTACCTGGCCCATCAGGGATCACTGGTCCGTCGATCTCCCCAGCCCAATCCCAGTTCTCCACAGAGCCTCCCCCTCACTATCCAACACCACAGCATTCACCCAAAGTCCCCACACCCCTGTCCCCAGGACACGTCAATCAGCAGTGTGCCCACCTGTACAGGTATCCCACTCCACACCTCACAGCCAAGACAATCAGGGTCTTGGGGTCAGTGGTAGTGGGCACACTGTTCAGGGGACACAGGCACAGGGGGAAAGGAACACACAGAGGACAGCTGTGCGCCGGGGGGGGGGGGGCAGGCCAAGGGAACCGTCTCTCCGCTGCACTCACTAATGTCCTGAAGGCTTACCAACAATCCCAGGACAAGATGGGCCAGATCCTTAACAACATGCAGGAGAACAAGCGGCCGCAAAAGCTACACCATCAAGAGATCAGGGAAGATTTACAGGCCCTCAACACCACCATGGTCTCCATAGCAGGGGTGCTGGCTGATATGGCCAACATCATGACGGAATGGACAGCACACCAGTGGGCCCCTTCCACTAGCCAGTCAACTGAACAGCCCACCACATCTGCTGCAGCTAGAGGAGGCCCTGCCACAGGACCCACAGGCCACCAGCACCCCTGCCCCTGCAGAAGGGGAACCACCCCACAAATGGTCCCTGCTACCCAGACAGAAGCCAGAGACACTAGCCAAGAACAAGACCACCGCCAGGAAATGAGACCCTCTTGAATGTGCCCCTTATGTCCCACCCTGTCACCTTGTCCACTTTGAACTGCCTTTGCTCCCCTTCCTATGGCCCCGTGGACACTGGACCTGTGCTACAAACAGACTGGACAAATACCCTAGACTTGCCTCTACCATCACCCCATTCCATTGCACTTTTCCATCTATAAATATCACTACAATAAACACCCTTGAATACAACTTGAGTGATAGTGTTTTATGTGCTCAAAATGTGCAAATATGGAAACAGTCACATCTTGTGCAAATGACCTGAACACTGTGATAGCATACAAATAATGACCTATAGCTGTCTGTAATCATCACATCAGTACACAGTTGTTACAACACCAACTGCAAAATGAGAAGCCATAGGTGACAGTCAGTTGAGATGCAAAGGAAGTGAATGCCATCCTGCTACAGCCACACTGAAAACATAATTAATGAGAGGAATGGCAGTTCCACTGTCTCACCTGTGTGTCATTGGAAGTCCTGTTGTCCACATCGTCATCCTCTGCCTCCTCATCCTTACTGTCCTCAGGGTCCACTGCTGCCACAAGGTCATTTCCAATCTCCTCCTCCTGCATAGGGGAGTAGCACAGGGATCCACCTGTCAGAAGTAGGCATCTGAACCTGGCCTTCAGGAGGCCAAAGGTACATTCTATGATTCGCCTGGTTCATCCATCATTATACCGAATCTCAGCCCTTGTACTGGCATTCCTCACAGGGGTCAGGAGCCACTATCGGTTTCGGTAGCCATAGTCACATGCCAGTACTGAGGTACAAACATTAGCCTTACACAATGGTATGGGGCTGACTCCTGAAGGCATACACTGACATACAGTGGGTGGGGACTGTGGCTCACCTATCAGCCACACCCTGTGCCTCTGTAGTTGTGCCATCACATTTGGGATGCTGCTATTCCTCAGGACGAAGGCATCATGCACTGATCCACGATACTTGGCAGTGACGTGGGAGACGTACTGGTATGCCAGGCACACCATTTGCACATTGAGTGAGTGGAAACTCTTCTGATTCCTGAACACCTGTTCATTGGCCCGGGGCAAGGGACAAACGCAATATGTGTTCCGTCAATCGGCCCAATAATATTTAGTATATGTACCAGTGAATAGCATCCTGCCTTCACAGTGGCCAAATCTTCCACCCGGTGGAAAGCGATGTAGCTGCACATGTGTTTGACCAAGGCAGACAAAACCCTTGCCAGCACGATTGAGAACATTGGCTGTGACATTCTTGCTGCCAAGCCCACTGTCACTTGGAAAGAACCAGTTGTCAGGAAATGGAGCACTGATAGAACTTGCACAAGAGGGAGGATCCCAGTGGGATGACAGATAGCTTATATCAGATCAGGCTCCAATTGTGCACCCAGCTCTGTGATTGTGGCCCTGTCCAGTCTATAGGTCAGTATTATGTGCCTCTCCTCCAGTGTAGCCAAGTCCACAAGGGGTCTGTAAACGGGGTCTTGTCTCCTCCTCCTATCCCTCCGCAGTGGTAGGTATCTAAGGGACACAAGAGTGAGTAGGGTGTCACAAATTGAACAATGGAACCACCAACTCAGTGTTCATAGAGCATTTATGTGATAAGACATTGTGAACGGCAATGTATGTGCAATTTACAGCTATGGCGCAGTTCTCAATTTTCAAAATGTTGTCCACCACCATAAAATGGTGACCGCCTGTCCTGTATGTAGGGACAGGTGGAAGTGAGGTAACTTCGCCGTCATTGGGCGTCATGGCAGATGGCGGTCTTGCATCGCTATGCTACTCCTCCTTGGCTAAAATGGGGCTCTATAGAGTACAGTGCCCATGGGGATCACTGGCGGCAGTGACGGTGTACACCACCGAGGACGTCACCACCATTTTCTGTCTAAAACCACACTTGATTCCTGACTTTCCACAGGACAACACCTATACTGCGTGTGCTGCTGTGACCTGTGTCTGGATCCTGCCATGGCCCATGTGACCGGGAGAAGGGCCCCTGCCTTCACTTCGGAGGAGTTGGAGTGCCTGGTGGATGGGGTCCTACCCCTGTATGGATAGGTGTATGGGCCTCCAGACCAACAGGTGAGTACACCATGGGCACGATGCAGGTGACAAAGTTGCATGGAGATGTGTGTGCTAGCAGCGTTTCAGTGGGGGGTGGTGGGAGTCTGGTTGTAGTGTACTTGGTGGGCGCTGGGTGATGTGTGTGCCAATGGGATGGAAATGGTATTTGTGGGCCATATGTGTGACAGGCTGGATTGTATGTTTAATGGTGTCCTCCTGTCTGTATTACCTCTGCAGGTCAGCACCCATCAGAAGAAGGGATTGTGGTGTGCCATCGCCAAGGACGTGTGGACCCTGGGGTTCTACAGTAGGCGGAGCACCCACTGTAGGAAAAGGTGAGAGGACCTGAGATGGTGGGCGCGGAACACCGCGGATGCCTAGCTAGGGATAGGCTCCCAATGAGGGTGGGGTGCCTGTCGGAACCTGCTCCCCACTGATGGCCCTCATACTGGTGGTGGCCTACCCAGAGCTGGATGGGCGTTTGAGGGCAGCACAGCAGCCACAAGGGGGGTGAGTACAGTGAGCGTGACAACCATGTTTGTTGGCTGCCGTGGGATCCTGGTGGTGGGTTTCAGTTAGTGGGTACCCCTTAATGTAAGCTCAGACATTGCTGTGTGGTCCAGCTCAAGGTAAATGGGTGTGCAGCAAAAACTTGTAATCTAGCTAGGTGGCATTCCATGTCAGACAGGACTTAGTGGGTCCCAGGAGGGGTACAGTTAGCGGAGCTTGGCTCTCATCTTACTGTGGTACCTAGCTAATGGAATGCCAGTGCGATACATAGTGCTCAATCCTGATCCCTGTGTGTGATGGTAATGTGTATGCCATCTGTGGTGTTGGTGTTGTATTTGACCCAGTGCTCCCTTTCTCTCTCCTCCCCCCCTATTTTCTTCTTTCATCCTGTCCATGTGTGTTTTAGCATCATCTGGCAGGGGCTCCGGCGACTGAGGGAGCTGCATCCCACAGGATCCAGGAGGCAGAGTCCATTGGCGCCGAGGGGACCAGTGTGACGGAGGGTGAGGGGAGCACCATCGCCCTCCGCCCCACTGGAGACAGGAAGTGACAACACTGACTCTGATTCCTCCTCCGATGGTAGCTCCCTGGTGGTGGCAGACACCTCTGGGAACACCCCAGCTACAGGTGCAGCCACCATCCCCTGTACCAGCACCGCCCTCCCAGTAGCCCCCAACGAGTTGGCTGTGACCCAGGATGGTGAGCATCTCCTTCAACCCAGGCTCCTCGGGCCCTGCCCCAGTGAGCCCTGCTGCCCTCAGTGAGGAGGCTATTGACGTCCTGAGATTCATCTCTGTAGGGCAGTCAACCATAGTGAATGCCATCCAGGGGCTGGCATCCCAGATGCAGCAATGCAGTGCATACCTGGAGGGCATCCATGGTGGGTTGGCGGCCCTACAGAGATCGTTTCAGGCTCTGGCCTCCTCTCTGCTGGCAGCCAGTGTCCCTGTTCCTACCGTCCCCCCTCCAACTACCACTTCCTAGTCTCCTCAAACCCAACCCATCCCATGCACGCATACAGACAACCATGCACACAAAACATCAGACATGAGTAACACAATCAAATACAGGCAGCACACTTCAGGCCACAAGAACTCACACAAACAACAGACAGTCACGCACACACAGCAACATCCACTGCCTCCACTGTCTCCCACCCCTCCTCCTCCCTTACAGTCACATCCGCACTCACACCTGCATGCACTGCATCAATAGCCACCATCACCACATCGTGCAGCACACACATCTTACTTGCAGACACCTCCACAACATCCTTCCACGCGTCCCCTTTGTCTTCTCCCACCCTGTCTGCCCACCTCCTAAGAGGCACACATGCATGCACTCAGACTCCCAACAGCCATCCACCTCACACACACACTGCTCATGCACCTGCACCCAAGACATCAGACGTACACCTCCGACAAGCACTCCCTCAACCTCCACTCCCATCCCTCCTCCCACATCACACCCCAGCGTCCCTTAGAAGATTTTCCTTGCCCATCCGTCCTCTTCCCTTCCCCTCCCCCCTTCCTGCCCGTAAGAGCAGGGTCCAAACGACCCAGCATAGCACCTCAGCCAAACAGTCTGCCACTGCTCCCATCAAATCCTCAGCCACTGGCACAAAGGGGCCCCAGAGTTTGACATCTGCAACTCCTACTGTGAGCACACCTCCGCCTCAGAAAGGGAGGACTAGGGTGGTGAAAACCAAGGGACATGAGACAGGGACAGTGGAGGCACCTCCTAGTCATGGAGGCAAGAAAGGGAAGGATCCCTCGCCACCACCCAAGAAAGGGAAAGATCCCACTCCACCACCCAAGAAAGGGAAGGATTCCACTCCACCACCAAAGAGAGGCAAGAGGCCCTCTCCACCATCAGTGGGCATGAAGCCCTGACCTCCAGCAAAGGCAGCCAGGGTCACACCTCCACCAGCAGTGGGCAAAGGGCCCTCACCTCCAGCAGAGGCAGACAGGGTCACACCTCCACCAGCAGTGGGCAAGGGGCCCTCACCTCCAGCAGAGGACATGTAGGCCACCCACCGGGGACAATTGGACAAGGAGCCCCCTCCAGAACCAGTGGGTATGTTACCCACTTCAGAGACTGTGGCCTTACACTCCCCACCAGGGACAATTGGGCAAAGAGCCCCCTCCAGAACCAGAGGGCTTTTTACCCACTTCAGAGACTGTGGCCTTACACTCTCCACCAGGGACAATTGGACAAGGAGCCCCCTCCAGAACCAGTGGACATGTTACCCACTTCAGCTGAGGTGATCCCACTCTCACCCCTTTCCCCCTGAGGTGCCTGCCCATTTCCAATATGATGCCCCTGCAAAGTGGAGTCCGTATACTGTCATGACTCAAGTTGAGACTTGGACTGTGCCCTGTGGCCATGTGGGTCTTTTGTACTTTGGACTGGCAATTGGCCATTTCTAGACATTCAATCAATCAAAAAAATGTGTAGAGTGCGCTACTCACCCGTGAGGGTCTCAAGGTGCTGGGGGGGAGTGAGGGGGGGCAGGGAGGGTCACTGATCGAGCAACCATGTCTTGAGGTTCTTTCTGAAGACCAGGAGGTCTTTGGTTTTGCGAAGGATGGTGGGGAGGGAGTTCCATGTTTTGGGGGCGAGGTAGGAGAAAGACCTGCCTCCTGTGGTGGTGCGTTGGATGCGGGGGACTGTGGCTAGGGCGAGGTCGGCTGATTTGAGGTTGCGTGTGGGAGTGTGGAAGTTAACTCTTTCGTTGAGGCAGGTTGGGCCGGTGTTGTGGAGGGATTTGTGTGCGTGGATGAGGATCTTGAATGTGATTCTCTTGTCTATGGGGAGCCAGTGAAGGGATTTGAGGTGTGGTGAGATTAGTTCATGGCGGGTGAGGCCAAGGACGAGGCTTGCGGCTGTGTTCTGGATTCTCTGGAGTTTGCGTTTGAGTTTGAGTGTGGTGCCGGCGTAGAGGGCTTTACCGTAGTCCAGTCTGCTGCTGATGAGTGCGTGGGTGACTGTCTTTCTGGTTTCTGGGGGAATCCATTTGAAGGATTTTTTTAGAGTGCGGAGTGTGTCGAAGCAGGAGGAGGTTAGAGCATTGATTTGCTGTGTCATGGAGTGGGAGGGGTCAAGGATGATGCCGAGGTTGCATTTGTGGTTTGCGGGGGTGGGTGCGGGGCCTAGGGCGGTGGGCCACCAGGAGTCGTCCCATGTGGTTTTGTTGGGGCCGAAGATGATGATCTTGGTTTTGTTTAAGTTGAGCTTGAGGTGGTTAGTGGTCATCCAGTTGGCGGTGTCGAGGAGAGCAGCGTGTAGGTTGGTTTTAGCGATGGTGGGGTTGCGGCTGAGGGAGACGATGAGTTGGGTGTCATCTGCATAGGAGAGGATAGTGATTCCATGTGCTCGGAGGATGTTGGCTAGGGGGAATCATGTAGATGTTGAAGAGTGTGGGGCTGAGGGAGGACCTTGGGGAACTCCACAGGTGATCTTGGTAGTGTTGGAGTGGAAGGGCGAAAGGCGGACTCTCTGGGTCCGGTCGGTGAGGAAGGAGGTGAGCCAGTCTATGGCTTTGTGGTGAATTCCTATGTTGTGGAGGCGTGTGCGGAGACATTGACACCTGTTTTTGTTATTGCATGAACAATATGGTGGCTGTTGGCATCATATTACAGTATCAGTTACAGCTCAATGTGGTCCTTGTTTTAATTAGATGTGGGTACTGTGACATTGGTTTAACTCTGCAGCTGGTTGTGTGTGAATGGTGTGTGTTGTGCATGTGTATGTCACTCTTCTTTCACTCCCTCCCTCCCTTATATGCTAGGCGGCTGAACTCACAGTCGTCGTCTTCGTCAGCGTTGGTGTTCGTAGTGGACCATGGCGTAGAAGAGCATCAGAAATACTTGAAGTTCCGGTTCCATGGCAGCAGAGGTCTTCTCTGTGTCTCTGATGGTGAGTCTTTCGTTGTCTGTGCAGTGTGCCAGGCTTTTGATGGCGTTGGTACCGCCCCGAAAATCGTGGCGGTTTGCTATGTCATAATATGGTGAGTGGTACCTATGTCTTCCCCCTGGCTGTTGATGGCTACCGTCGTGGTCAGTGGTGTTAACACCCTGGCAGTTGGAGTAGTACATAGGCTGACTATGGGAGGCATCACCGCCATGGTCATAATTTGGCGGTAATTACTGCCAGCTTGTTGGTGGTATTACTGCCACTTTACAAGTCACCGCAAAGGTCATAATGACCACCTATGTTATTAACTAGGTATGCTTCAGTTGTAACTCAAAACACATTTGATGCATAATCCAGACTTTTACTTTTTGTTTTCTTGTAATTCGTATTAAGTCCTACACCCAGAGTATGTGGACAACCATCTCCCACTGAGGATACCTCCACTCCAGACCAGGATCAAGCCTTCACTGAGGACTCCACTTCTGCAAGTCCAGATGATGTGAGCAGCCTGGTCCATCTGGTCTGTCTAGGCAGACAGCTCCAGTAAGTCTCACTTAGCCCACCCATACATCTCCCCCCCAGCTGTTATAACACCTAAGCTAATGGGCACCTCCACTTCCTGTGTCCAAAGGAATATCACTCAACTCTTGTGCCCCCCAGTCCTGGCTGCTGTTGAGCCAACACCACCACCTCCAGTTCAGCCAGGACCTAGTGGGATGGGGCACACTGGCTCAAGGGTACAGAGTACTGGGGGTGGGGTACGTGGGAGGGAATCTATGGGCCAGCAAAGTGAGGCCACTGGGTTCACTGTTACCCAGACCACCACTGACCAAGTCCTTGCAAAGCTCCGGGACATGAAGCAGTTGCAGAGGGAGCACAATGTAGAGATGCAAACTCTAAACTCAAATTTGAGCTTCCTGACTGGGATGCCGTTTGACATTTACCACCATATGTGCAGAACTTTCCCAGCAACATCTACCACTTTCTTTTTCCTTACAACATCGGGGCCCACTACACATGCCTCAGCCATAGAAAGGGAGGCCCTGCCACAAGCAGAAACACCTGCAACCACCTCAGTCCCTGCAACTATGGAGCCTGCACCCCAACCTCAAGAGGGGACGTTCATCCGGACCAGATAGAGAGGATGGCAAGACATCCACCACCACTAAGAGACGAACAACCTAATTTCCTCCAGTGTGTGACTCCCGTTCACTCTGTGGACCAGATTCTGGACACATTTACCTATTAGATATCAATTGTATTTTATACATTGGACTTCAAACAATTTTGCCTCTAAAATAATAGTCTTACTCACCATGATTGACTGTTTCTTTTCTTTTCCACTTTATTTCGGTTTCATCCTGTATCAGTGTATTTGTGTTTGTAAAATACATTTGAAAAACACAAATTTGAAGACTGGTGTATTTCTTGTGGTATTTACTTTTTTATTTCTTCCTTCCATCATTTAAAAATGCATATAATCCAAAAACAAATCCCCCCGCCCCCAAAATGTTACATTTAGGTAATGTTTCTCCCATTTAAAAAAGTGAAATATAACAACAAACACAAATCTTATTGTATTAATCTTATACATTAGTAAGTAAGAACTAATTGTGAAATGAAACCATGCATAAACAAAATAGCCTGTGTCATTTTTGTTTTTACAGTTCCAGACTTCGACACCATGGAAGAACGGGATATAGGCCATTCATTATGAACACAGCGGTCAAAACCGCTGTGTTCATGCTGGTGGTCTTCCCAGTGACCGCCAGCTCCCCCGGAACTCCGCCGACCGTATAATGGGCATTCCTCTGGGCCGGTGGGTGGAAACATTGTTTCCTCCTGCCGGCCCAGAGGAATGCCTGGCCGGGACATTGACGGCGGCTCCACATGGGGCCGCGGCCAATGCCTCTGTGTGGCGGGTGCAGCTGCATTCATCGCGCAGGTCACTGCCTTTAAATCGGGCAGTGACCTGCGCAATGGGGCACTGCACAGGGGCCCCTGCACTGCATGCCAAGTGCATGGGCAGTGCAAAGGCCCCCAGGGGTGCCCCAGAGCACCCCTTCTGCCAGCCTTTCCCTGGCGGGGAAACCCGCCAGGGAAAGGCTGGGGGATTTGGGATCATTATCGGAGGGGCAGCTGCGCTGCCCTGTCAGATAATGGTGGCGTCCGCCGCCAGACTGCCTGACGGAGGCAGCCTGGCGGTGGGTGAGGGCCGCCAATGGCGGCCCTCCATGTCTTCATTATGTGGCGGTGTGGGGCACCATGCCGGCTGGTGTAATTGCCCGCCACCGCCGGCATGGCGGCCCACACCGCCATGTACATAATGAGAGCCATAAATAATAAAATCAGATTCAACAGTGAGTCACCATCTGTCCAGGAAATACTGACTTTCGGATCAACCAGTGATTGTGGCCAGCTCCGGCACAAGTGTTGAGCTCCTGTTTGTGCTACGCTCGATCTTGGGTCAAGCTGTTTACGCCCCCATGCCACTGCAGAGGATGACCTGACCCCTACAGCAAGCCCTGACTAATAACCCAGCTTGCTGGCACCATGGGCAAAGATAGATCTGCACGCCAATCAACCTCTTAGACCTGTATAGACCAATATGCCACCAGTCATGGCAACACAGGCAATACTGTACCGGATAAAGCCCCTCTGGTCACCGAGGCAGAATCCCGCATATCCACGGTGGGAGATGAAATCTCTACTTTGAAGACGCAAGTTTCCTGACTTCTGTCACACACAGCTAAACTCCACCGATGGGCAGAAGATGCTGAAAACTGTTCCAGACTAAATAATCTATGTCTCATAGGAATTCCCGAAGGAGGAGAACCTACGCAAGCCACGACCTTCATAGAGAACTGGAACAGATCCTGGATGCCTCTGGATTGGCTGTCCTAGTGGTTTGTTGTGGAGCAGACACACCGGGCCTTAACACCAAAGCCACCACGGGCACCCCCACAGGCCCATGATCTCTTCTATCCTCAACTTTAGCCCCTTCGCTGCCAGGCCTTTTTCCCCTCAGGTGCCAGGCCTTTTTTTGGCTATTTGGAGCAGTTCGCGCTCATAACTTTTTGTCCACATAGACTATCCACGCCAAATTTGCGTCCTTTTTTTCCAACATCCTAGGGATTCTAGATGTACCCAGAGTTTGTGGGTTCCCCTGAATGAGACCAAGAAGTTAGCCAAAATACAGCAAAAAGTTTGTTTTTTATTTTTTTTAAATGGGGAAAAAGGGCTACAGAAGAAGGCTTGTGTTTTTTCCCCTTAAAATTGCATCAACAAAGGGTTTGTTTTGCTAAAATCACCATGCTCCCAGCTTTCAGGAACAGACAGACTTGAATCAGAAAACCCAATTTTTCAACATAACTTTGGCATTTTACTGGCATATACCCCATTTTTACGATTTTCAGCCTCCTTCCAGTTAGTGACAGAAATGGGTGTGAAACCAATGCTGGATCCCAGAAAGATAAACATTTCTGAAAAGTAAACAAAATTCTGAATTCATCAACGGGTCACTTGTGTAGATACTACAAAGGTTATCTACGGAAAATAACAGCTGAATTAAAAAGAATATTGAAATTGAGGTAAAAAAACTGGGTTTTTTTCACCATGTTTTACTCTGTAACTTTTTCCTGCAATGTCAGATTTTTGAAAGCAATATAGCATTACGTCTGCTGGACCCTTCTGGTTGCGGGATATATAGTGCTTGTAGGTTCATCAAGAACCCTAGGTACCCACAGCCAATAAATGAGCTGCGCCTTGCAGTGGGTTTTCATTCTATACTGGGTATACAACAATTCATTTGCTGAAATATAAAGAGTGAAAAATAGGTATAAAAAAAACCTTTGTATTTCCAAAATGGCCACAAGATAAGGTGTTGAGAAGCAGTGGTTATTTGCCCATCTCTGAATTCCGGGGTGCCCATACTTGCATGTGAATTACAGGGCATTTCTCAAATAGACGTCTTTTTTACACACTGTCTTACATTTGGAAGGAAAAAAAGTAGAGAAAGACAAGGGGCAATAACACTTGCTTAGCTATTCTGTGTTCCCTCAAGTCTCCCGATAAAAATGGTACGTCACTTGCGTGGGTAGGCCTAATGTTCGCAACAGGAAACACAACATGGACACATCACATTTTTACATTGAAATCTGACATGTTTTTTGCAAACTGCATAGCTGTAGATTTTGGCCTCTAGCTCAACTGGCACCTAGGGAAACCTACCAAACCTGTGCATTTCTGAAAACTAGACATCTAGAGGAATCCAAGATGGGTTGACTTGTGGGTCTCTGACCAGGTTCTGTTACCCAGAATCCTTTGCAAACCTCAAAATTTGGCCAAAACAAAACTTTTTCCTCTCATTTGGGTGACAGAAAGTTCTGGAATCTGAGAGGAGCCACAAATTTCCTTCCACCCAGCATTACCCCAAGTCTTCCAATAAAATTGCTACCTCACTTGTGTGGGTAGGCCTAGCGCCCGCAACAGGAAATACCCCACAACACAATGTGGACACATCACATTTTCCCAAAGAAAACAGCTGTTTTTTGCAAAGTGCCTAGCTGTGGATTTTGGTCTCTAGCGCAGCCAGCACCTAGGGAAACCTACCGAACCTGTGCATTTTTAAAAACTAGACACCTAGGGAAATCCAACATGGGGTGACTTGTGGGGCTCTCTCCAGGATCTGTTACCCAGAATCCTTTGCAAACCTCAACATTTGGCCATAAAAACACCCTTTTCTCTCATTTTGGTGACAGAAAGTTCTGGAATCTGGGAGGAACCACAAATTTCCTTCCACCCAACGTTCCCCCAAGTCTCCCGATAAAAATGGTACCTTACTTGTGTGGTTAGGCCTAGCGCTCGCGAAAGGAAATGCCCCAAAACACTATCTGGACGCATCCAAATGATCAAATACAAAACTACCTGTTTTTGCGGGTGGACCTGCGTTTTTGGTCCTGGGCTCAGCAACCATCTAGGGAAACCTACCAAACCCAGACATTTCTGAAAACTAGACACTCAGGGGAGTCCAGGGAGGTGTGACTTGCGTGGATCCCCCAATGTTTTCTTACTCAGAATCCTCAGCAAACCTCAAATTTAGCTAAAAAATAATGTTTCCCTCATTTCTGTGTGGGATCACCGCAACAGGACAAATTTCCTACCACTCAACTTTCCCTTCAGTCTGCCGGTAAAAACAATACCTCACTTGTGTAGGTGGGCCAAGTGCCTGTGACAGGGAAGATCCAAAAACATGTTGAAATTGAGAGGGAACCAAAGCGGGTCCAAAAGGGCAGTTTGAAAAAAAATATTTTTAGGCTCACAAGTGCAGCAGAATTTTTATCGGTATGGATGAGACAATGTTGAGTTGTAGGAATTTTGTTGGTTCCTGCAGATTCTGGAACGTTCCATCACAAAAATGTGGGAAAAATGTCTGATTTCCAGCAAAGTTGGAGGTTTGCAGGGCATTGTCGGTAAGAAAATGGTGCTGGGTGCATCTGAAGCACACCACCCTGGAATCAACCACATGCTTAGTTTTCAGATGTGGCTAGCTCTTGTGGATTTTCCTACATGGCAGCGTCCCAAAGCTAAAAAAGTGCAACCCTCACCATTCCTAGTGGGACGATTTTGAGAGTTACCAAGCTCTCATGGCCCAAATGTAAAACCAAAACCCAAAATAATCAAATGTCCTCTTGCTTGCCATGGGATAAGGTGTTTTAGTGTGCGGGGGAGAGCTGAAAGACTGTTACCCCCTTCAGTTGGGGTGGGGGCATAACAAGGCTCATACTGGTTGGTAGCCACCATCCCACTTTTTTTTTTTTTTTTGGCATCTAGTAGACTTTCTGCCCTCCCGGAGTGTGGATCAGGGGTAATTGCCCCATTTGCCCACTGGTGAGCAGAACAACTTTAGCCCCATTTATTTGGGGTGGGGGTATGGCCATACCCCCACCTGCTTATTTTGACAATAAAATCTTCCCTGGTCTATGGTGAGCTTTCTGCCCAGTGGGGGGCAGATGGGCCTTCTAAAAATAGGCTGATCTGCCGCCAAGGGGGGCAGATATGGCCATCAGTAATGTGCCCCCATGGGGAGCGACCCTTGCCCAAGGGGCTGCCCCCCCAAACAAAACACACTCATACACGCACACCAATCCCTGGTGTCCAGTGTGGCCTAACAAAAATAGGCCAATCTGCCCCCAAGGGCGGCAGAAATGGCCTAAATACAATTTACCCCCCAGGTGAGCGACCCTTGCCTAAGGGGTCGCTCCCCATACATAAAAATATAAAGTAAATAAAAAAAAAAATATATATATATATATATATATCCCTGGTGTCTAGAGGTTTCTGCACCCCCTGGAGGCAGATTGGCATATCTGCCCAATTATATTGTCATCACCTCCATCGATGGCTGAGACTCAAGCCATCTCCACATTGCCAGCCCTCTCACCTTCCGGGTCACTAGATCCATCCTTGAACCACAATGATCTGCATGGAGGGTCCACCACCCCGCCAGCCTCTTGGGAAGAGGACACTGACCTATCGAGGACCCCCTTTCTCTAATGTGGCGTTGAACACTTCATGGCAGAGACTGAGCAATGTCACTGACACTTACCCAGTGCCTTGGGTCCTGAATTCTGTGGTCATAATCTTTAAACTAAGGAGGGGGTCAACCACTCCATTCCCAAGTTCAGAATGTGTTGTTGTTTAGTTCTCACTTATGGGGCAACAGATGCTTCACAGTTCGGGGAGGGAGGTTGGTTGGTGGAAAGTTGGGGAATGCGTTCTGTTGTTCAGATTTAATTTCTGGTTGCACCACACAACACAATCCTTAGCAATGATTTGTCCCCGTGCAGTTTTTGCTAGGCAGGGGAGATATTGCCTCCCTTCTCACATGGCACAATGCCACCAACTCATTTATCACCTATGCCTGATCATCTTTTACAGACCACATCAATGGTCACCATACACCCTGACATAGGACCATTCCAGGGGCTCTCCTGGAATGTCAATGGGCTTTTAGATCATGTGAAATGTCCTGCAGTCCTACTATATTCTCACCACTTCCCCAGCAGTCCTGATGTTGCAGGAGTTGCACTTGCTGGGGAACATTGCCCATTTTTAGCACGCCAGGGCTATGACAGAATTTGCGAGGGAATTCAGAGACCCCTATGGGCGCTACTTAACCCTGAGCAGGACCCTGGGAGGGGGAACAATTAATATCATCTCTACCTACACTACTCCAGTGGCCTTGCAAACCTTCCTTCGAGATCTGTCCAGATTACGGACGACACTTCCGGATGGCCTGATGGCGATTTAAGACCCATATAGCTTTTGAACGCCTGGCTTCTCCAAGATAAGGTCTATGCACGAGCACTTGAAGAAGAAATCAAGACCTTCTTACTTTCAGATTAATAAAGGATTAGTCCAATTACAGGGTACACTATAGGCTGCCAGCAAGGCCACTATCAGAGGGTACACAAAATGGTACCTTAAAAAGAAAACACAGACTCAAAACCAACATATTTTTCACCTGGAGACCCAGGCCCTCTGTCTAGAAAGGGCAATAACCTTAAACAATTAGGAGGGTGCCCACCGGCAACTTGAGCTTATACGGCAGGAAATTCATCACAGTTTGATTGAAACGCCAAAGGTGATGTGGACGCATTCACAGCCAGGGTCCGTGGTTGGGCGAGACAAAAATGGCAAGCTCCTTTATTGGATTTCCTCTCACCTCCTAGCAAAGCGGAACATACCGGAGATGATTGATGCCAGGGAACACCCTCAAAGCACCCTCCGTGGCATCGCCAAGACCTTTGCGGCGTATCACTTACGCCTTTACACGGCGGTCCGACCGATTGAACCTGTGCTGGTACCTCTTCTTCTGCAGGAGATACCTCTCCTGCAACTGTCCCAAACCGAAAGTAAGATGGTCGATCAGCCAATCTCAATCGAGGAGGTGGGAGTCACTATCTCAGCAATGGTTTTGGGGAAGACTGCAGGACCTGACGGGTTTCCAGCAGAATATTACTCGATGTTTAGACATGCCCTGACCCCTAGGCTCCATGCCCTTTACGATAAAGCGGCAAGGAAAGACGCCTTCCCCTCAGACATTGACATGGCTACGATTGCAGTAATTCCCAAGTCGCAACCCTCATCATCCTCATGTTCGGACTTTCGGCCAATTTCACTCATCAGTATTGAAGTAAAAATCAATGCCACAATCCTGGCTACCTTCGTTAAACCTGTGCTTACTACTCTCATCCACCCTGATCAATGTGGCTTCATGCCCTGCACAGGCACGCATCACTGTCTCTGACGTCTTTACGCTGCATTAGCGCACCTCCACCTCTTGCTGCCCGTTCTGGCCCTAGTGCTGATAGATTTTGAGAAGTCCTTCAACACTGTGGAGGTGCTAGCCAGGGCAAGCATTGGGCCATGTTTCTCATGACTTGTCCTTGCCGTTTATTCCACACCTACGGCTCGAGTCCAGGTAAACGGTGTCCGGTCAAACCCCTTCCCCATCCACAGTGGGAAGTGTCAGGGCTGTCCAGTCTCCCCTTCTTTTTTCCCTGGTAATTGAACCATTGGCTCACCTCAGGCATGAATCCCAGGTGTGTGGTTGGAGATGGGGGATGCCCGAGAGGACCACATAGCACTTTATGCAGACAGTGTCCTGCTCTTCTTGGCAGACCCTGCAACAACGGGTCCTCAGTGCCTCTGGGTGCTTTGGTGAAACCTCGGGACTTTAGCTCAACTCAGCTAAGTCTATCTTGGTTCCACTGACTAATTCTCTGGACTGTTTCGCGTGGCAGTCCACCATCTCAATTCAGCGCCTCAGTTTCCAATTTTTAGGAGTATGGGTAGTACTCCATCCAGAGCTGAACCTTAACCTACTGACTACAAGGGCAAAAGGCAAACTCTGTAAATGGAAAACTTTACCGCTAAATCTAAAGGCAGAATAGCCTTATACAAAATGATGTTCCTTGCCTGATTCTTTTTTATACCTTCCAGAACCTCCCACTTTGTCTACCATGTCAATGGTTTCTAACCTTGGACAGACTGGCCACTTTGTTCCTTTGGAGTGGATTCCGGCCTGCATGGCCCTTACCCAGGGCCAGCGCGCTCCCTATGATTGTGGCCTGGGGATAACTAATCTCTACTACTATTACCTGGCAACCCAACTCTTAGTAATCAATGACTGGTTCTCAGGAGGATGGTCAGACCCGGCATACCAACTGGCGCTGGCCTCTCTAGGGTTCCCCCATATACAGGCGATGCTGTACGGCTCCCGGATCCCCTACTCCATTCCAGTAGTGACCCAAGTGGTTCTCCTTGCATGGATATCTGCGCTACGACAGATGCATTGGGATGCTAAGCTGACATTAAAAACCCCCCTGTTGCACGGCACCTGGCTAAGAGAGGTGACCACACTGGAGGGCTTCGGGAAGTGGGATATCATTGGTGTAAGTAAACTGGGTGATGTCTGGTCGGGGACCCATATACGCACTTTGAAAGAGCTGCAAAAAATCTATACTATTAACGTCATGCAATTCTACAAATACCTGCAACTGAGGAATGCTCTTGCCACTCATCTCCACATCGACACCTCCGCCCCAGAGTTTATCCCACCAGAGGCCAAGGTAAAATGGGGGCATTCGAAAAAGGTGAGGTCTCCCAGATATAGCGAACACTCATAATTAATGGATCTCCTACCCTCGATCATCTCTGGTTGTGCTGGGAGTGATGGTTTGACCCCATAAAGGATGATGATTGGTGGAATGCCCTTATGGCCTCGCGGGTCGTAACTAGGTCCTCCAGATTGAGATAAATTAAAGCATACTACCTACATTGTGCCTACCTCACCCTGGACAGATCACACTGCACCAGTCTTCTTGTGAGCCCTGAGTGCCACCGCTGCACGGAGGCCCTGACGGACTTTTATCATAGGATGTGGTCATGTGTAGTAATACATAAGTATTGGTCTGCCATAGTTAAGGAATTCACCAGGGTAATGGGATGGGAAGTCCCACACACTCCTTAGGCCCTTCTCCCAGGGGTCTTGGAGGGCTCAGGAGGATCCCGGGCAGACGAGGCATTCTTGGGTACAACCACTATGGTGGCAAAATGAGATATAGCCATTAGATTGTCACGCCTTACACTCCCCACTGTGACACAATGGCACAAGAGACTGGATTGGTGTGCAGTGCAAGAGAAACCTGTGTATGAGGCCAGAGGGTGCCCGAAGAACCACAAACGTGTGTGGGGGAAATGGCTGGGTCAAATGGAATGTGTCGGGTGAAAATGTGATGACTATATCCTGCTAGTGGCATTGCATCTATATTTTGCAACAATTTTATTTGTTCTTATCTGCAAGGCACGTGTTGTATACGAGGCTATGACGTATCCTGTCAATAAAGTTGATTATAAAAAATCAGATTCAATAGGCAAACTATTATGGATTCATGTCATCAGCTGGAGCCAGATCACCTGCTTCACAAAAGGAATCCCACATCAATTAAACCAATAATCAAAATGATGGCAGTACGTAATTCTGTGACTACTGAATCCTTCCAATGCTCTGTGGCAGTATCTGGTGGCATGTCACAACCAATGTTAAGTACTACAAAAAAATTCTACAATGATGAGGCACATCAACAGCTTCATACACTTAACACAAAATGAGGAGTTTGCAAATGTGAAGGGAGATGAGTATGCTATGGGTTGAATTATACATATGGTCAGAGTAAGTTAATCAGCACATATTGCCTTGGTGGCAACATTCAACAGAACACAAGTCTAATGCAATCTTATAAACTTCTATTCAATCACTGTGCAAGTTGTTTTTGTACAAGATATGTACATCCAAAGTGTGTGTGTTTTTCACAAGATCAACAGCATATAACAGCAAACGTCACAACTCTGAAATATCCAAATGAAGATGACATGGTGAAGGATCCTAAAACAGAATAACAAGAAACAATAAGAAACATGACAAAATAGACACATTACAAGTGATAAATAATGAGGACACATTTACTTAGAATAATCAAAGATAAGCCATGTTAATAAACACAGTTGTTAATGTGTCAGAAATTTGATCGAAAAACAGTTTTGCTGTGGAATTACCCATTCCTAAAAAACTGTCCAGCACAGACTGATATGCTCTTTATATTAAAAAGTTCTTTGGACATTGAATGTAACATTATGCAAAGATATACCTACACTTGTGAAGAATTTGTCAGTAACTTCTTAACATACGTCAATTCCTTCCTCTTCCCCACTACCATCTTCATTTGGCATGTCAACATCCTCACCCAGTGGCTCATCATGATCTCCATCCTCTGCTGTGTATGGGATGTACCGTCACAGGGCTACATTGTGCAACAAGCAGCATACCATGGTGATTTTACACACCTTATTGGATGAGTAGAAGAGGACTCCACCAGTCTTATCCAGACAGCGAAATCTGGCCTTTATGAGCCCAAAAGCCCTCTCCACTGGCCTCCGTGTTCTTCCATGGTCCTCATTGAAGCAGACTTCCCTTGATGTTTTTGGATTCCTCAGCGGTTCTAACAAACATGGTCGGTGAGGATAAGCTGAGTTTCCTATATGAAATTAAAAACATACTGAGCAAAATGCCTAATCCCATTGTACATTCTTAAACTAGAAATTAACCAAATAAATATTATGACAGATTGTATTTACCAACAAGCCAGGTCCTCTCAGGTCCAAGTTGTGACATTTGCAGGGGTATGCTGCTGTTCTATAGTACAAAGAAATTGTGTTGATCCTGGGAAATGGGCACACATGCTTGTGATGTAAAAAGCAGGCAAGCAGACAACTTGCACATTGATTGAATGGAAGCTCTTCTGATTGCAGTAGACCTGTTCCCTGTCATGTGGTGGCACTTAAGGCAAAATGTGTGCCATCAATTGCTCCAACCACGTGGCATGCCAACCAAAGCAAAAAAAAATCATCCTTCAAAATCCTCATTTTGTGGAAATTGTATGAAGCTGTTAGTGTGTCTCATCATTGAAGAAAGGACTTCTTATATCACACCACTGAACCTTGGTTGTGACATGCCACCAGATACTGTCACAGTGTATTGGAAGGATTCAGTGGCCATAAAATGGAGCACTGCCATGATTTTCTCTATTGGTGTTATTTGCAGTGATATTCATATTGTGAAGCAGAAGATCTGGCTCCAGCTGATGACAAAAATCAAGAATAGTTCAATTCAATCTGAATGTTTTGAGAATATCCATTTCTTCCCTGGTGGCACACTCTGGAAATAGCCTAAACACTTGAGGCTGTCGTCTTCTACCTCTCCCTGGGTTCACATGTCTGCATTTAAGAAAAAAGAGAAACATCACTTTAAATGGACAAACAATACTTTGATAATCAACACCATCTCATATCTTTGTAAACGTCCATATGCTTTTGTGACATATATATATATACACATAGGCCCTCATTGCAACCCTGGCGGTCGGTGACAAAGCAGCGGTAATACCGCTAATAGGCCAGCGGTAATAAATATGAAATTACCACGGTGGAAACCGCTCAGACAGACAGCCACTTTAACACACCGACCGCCAGGGTAAAACTAACAGGCACCACGGCGGTAACCGCCGACAGCCAGGCGGAAGACAATGTTCCGCCAACTGTATTATGAGACACCAATCCGCCACCTTCTCGGGGCGGTACTAATGACATCCAGAGCCTGGCGGAAACACTGCATAGAAGGGAAATGACTCACCTCTGGAGACTCAGGGAAGAACCGTGCCACCATGGAGCCTGAGTTGCATGCGTTCCCCATGCTCTTCTACCTTCTGCTCCATTCCGAACACCAAAGCCGGCGAAGACGACCACGATGAGTACTTCACATAGCACACTGGGTGGGGGGGAGAAAGAGTGACACACACACGCAACACACACACGCAACACACACACACCCCCAAGACCATACACACAAGCAGATACAGCAACATAACATATTTACTCCGTACCCTTCAGGAATAATGCAAAGACAACACCAATAGATTCAAGTGAGTGTAATAAGATAAAATAGTATAACTACGTGCATCCAAATCAAAAAGTATATACATATTTACAAAAGTAGGGACACTGCCCAGTCCTCAATGTCCGTGGGCCACAGGGCCACATCACATAGTCCAAGGCCCCACCTTACTCCTGCAACAACACGGAAAGAACACTGCAGGGGCATCAGTTTGAAAATAGCCAGCACCTCTGGGGGACCACGAATGGGGGGGCACCTCAGCCGGAAGATGGTACAACACCACTGGTCCTGGAGGGGGCAACATGCCCTGTGCTTGGTCCTGGGGAGTGCAAGGCCACAGTCTCTCAAGTGGGTGATTTTCCCACTGCTTGGTCCTGGGGAGTACAAGGCCACAGTCTCTCAAGTGGGTGCCTTCTTCCACTGGTTCTGGAGGGGGCATTGTGCCCAGTGAGCTTCATCCTGGGGAGGATGGGGTGAGTGGATGGCTTCTTGCACTGGTTCTGGAGGGGGCATTGTCCCCAGTGAGCTTCATCCTGGGGAGAATGGGGTGAGTGGATGGCTTCTCTACTGGTTCTGGAGGGCGCATTGTGCCCTGTGATGTAGATCCTAGGGAGTGCAAGGTCACAGTCTCTCACCTGGGTGTCAGACCCACAGGATGTGCTGGGGCCAGACTGCACAAAAGCCCATGGACGCAGGACTACACACTGTCCGCCAGTGGTGACGGCTGCTCATTGGTGGCAGTGGTGGTGCTACTGGTGGAGCTGGCAGTGGTGGGAGAAGGCTCCAGCCCATCCCCTGCAGCCTAGGACGGCTGCCCACTGGGGCTGCTGGTGACGGTGTTGGTGGCGCTTCTGGTGGCAGTGGTGGCGGGAGGCTCCAGCCCTTCAGCTGCAGCCTCAGACAGCTGCCCACTGAGGCTGCTGCTGCTGGCAGTGGTGCTGGTGGCGGTGCTGGCAGTGGTGGGGGGAGGCTCCAGCCCATCCCCTGCAGCCTCGGACAACTGCCCACTGGGGCTCCTGCTGCTGGTGGCGGTGCTGGTGGCAGTGCTGGTGGCGGTACTGGCAGTGCTGGGGGAGGCTCCAGCACTTCCCCTGCACCCTCGGACGGCTGAACCACCTTGGTAGGTGGTGGGGGCTCCGACTGAGTCCCAGCACCAGGCCTCTTGTCCTTTCTGCCTGCTGGTGCAGGCCCCTTGTCCTTCCTGCCAGGAGCTCGGGATGGCTCCTTGCTCCTTTTGGCAGCAACTGGGGGCTGCTCGTTGCCCTTCCTGTTAGCAGCCAGGGATTGCTCCTTGCCCTTCCTTTTAGCAGCTGGGGGTGCCTCCTTGCCCTTCCTTGCAGCAGCTGGGGGTGCCTCCTTGCCCTTCCTTGCAGCAGCTGGGGGTGCCTCCTTGCCCTTCCTTGCAGCACTTGGTGCAAGCACCCTTTCAGTGTTGCTGCCTGATGCCCAGGATCCTCTCCCACCTGGAGTATCTGTGGACACTACTGTGCCCGTGGACTGCATGGCTGAGGTGCTTCCCTGGGTTTTGACCGTCCTGGCCTGTCGTGAGGGACGGGGGGCGAGGGGTAGGAAAGAGGTCAATGGTGGAGAGGACAAGCTTCTTGAGGACATTGGGGTGTGAAGAGGGAGATGGTTTGGGAGTGGAGGAAGAGGGAGTGGTGGTAGGCGGTGTCAGTCTGCTGTGTTTGGGTCCAGGTGCATGGGATGTTGTGAGGTGGATGCTGTTGTGAGGTGGATGGCTGTTGGGTGTCTGAGTGCTTGCGTCTGTGTACTTTGGGAGGAGGGGGCACAGACACAGTGGGAGAAGAAACGGGACATGTGCATGGAAGTGGGGGTAGTTACTGCCAGTGAGGGGCATGTGTTGTTAGGTGTGCTCGTGATAGGGGTAGTGGATGAGGATGTAGTGATTGCAGGTGTGTGTTGAGACAAAACTGGGAGGGAGGTGGACGACGAGAAGGAGGGGGCCACAGTGGAGGCAGTGGATGTTGGTATGTCTGATTCTGGATGGTGTTTGTGTGAGTGCCTGTGGGATGAAGTGTGGTGCTTGTGTTTGCCACGTCCACTCTTGTGTGTTGTCCTGGGTGCATGCCCGTCTGACTGTGTGCTTGGGATAAGTTGGGGTTGAGGGGAATTGGATTGGGTAGAGGAAGTTGGAGGGGGGAGGCTAGAAACAGGGACAATGGCCTGGATTGATCTATGTTGGGCCGCCATGCCAGTATGAATGCCCTCCAGGAATGCATTGGTCTGTTGCATTTGGGCTGCCTGCCCCTGGATGGCATTCACAATGGTTGACTGCCCAACAGAGATGGATTGCAGGAGGTCAATAGCCTCCTCACTCAGGGCAGCAGGGCTAATTGGGGCAGGGCTTGAGGTGCCTGGGGTGAAGGAGATGCCCACCCTCCTGGGTGAGCGGGCAGGGGAAACTCGCTGAGGGGCTGCTGGGAGGGCGGGGCTGGTACAGGGTTGGCGGCTGTACCTGTTGCTGGGATGGGCACAGAGGTGTCCGCGGCCACCAGGGAGCTTCCATCGGAGGAGGAATCCGTGTCCAAACTGTCCCCTCCTGTCCCCACTGTGGTGCTCCCCTTGCCCTCCGTACCACTGATGCCTTCACCGTCGGTGGATTCGGCATCCTGGGTCCTATGGGATGCAGCTCCTTCTATCGCCGGTGCCTCTGCTCCTCCACCAGATGATGCTAATGCACATAAAGACTAAACAAAAAGGGGGGGGGAGACACAAAGGATACACTTGGTCAGTGGCACCAACAACACCAACAACAACACCATTGTTGGCGTACACGACACACGCACACACAGGGAACAGCCCTACGCACTAGGCAATGCACTACCAGTCACTGAGACCCATAGACCCCTGCCCAGTAGTGGATGCCTACTGGCTTGGTTGGAGTACTTTCACATCAGAACCCTGCCCAACATGAGACCCACCCTGCAATACCCGGCCTGGCCTAGGGGCACCCACAGGGCCCCCACCCAGATCCCACCCCACCAGGCGCAAGTTGTATATTGAGGCACTGTACTCACCCCCTTGTGGCTGCTGGGATGCCCCCAAGCACCCATCCAGCTCCAGACAGGCCACCACCAGTATGCAGGCCATCAGGAGGGTCAGGGTTCGATGGGCACCCCTTCCTCGTTGGGAGGCCACCCCAGCTGGGCCTCCGTGGTCTTCCGTGCCCAGCATCTCAGGTCCTCCTACCGTTTCCGACAGTGGGTGTTCCGCCTGTCGTAGACCCCTAGGGTTCGCACGTCCTTGGCGATGACACGCTATATTACCTGACCTGCAGCGAAATGGACACTGGAAAAGGTATTAGTCCGACCGTCCTGCCTGTAACATTCATGGCCCACCATGCCCCTTCCCATCCCCATTATCACAGACATGGCTCACCATACATGCTGCACGCTGCCCAGGGCACTTCCACCACACACACCTTATATGAGGCCTTCACACACAGCACTCCATGCATTCACGCCCCATATTTGCAGGTGACTCTGGTTACTCCAACCTCTCATGGCACCTGACCCCTGTGTGGAATCCCAGAACAAGGGCAGAGGAATGTTACATGAGGCACATGGGCGAACATAAGGAAGAATTATAGAGAGGACCTTTGGCCTCCTGAAGGCCAGGTTTCGTTGCCACCATCTATCAGGTGGATCCCTGTGCTACTCACCTAAGAAGGTCTGTCAGATCATTGTGGCATGCTGTATGTTGCACAACCTTGCCTTGCGTTGCCAGGTGCCTTTTTTGCAAGAGGAGGAGGCTGAGATGGCCGTGTGGCAGCAGTGGACCGTGTGGAAAGTGAAGAAGAGGAGGCAGAGGATGAGGACAACAGAAGTGCAATAATTAGTCACTACTTCCAATGACACACAGGTAAGACAGTGTAAATTCACATTTAAATGACATTTTTGTGTTTGACATTGTCACTGGCAGGCTGATTTTCCCACTTCTATGGCCACTCACTGTACCCTTTGGCATCTCTATTTGCAGATAGTTGTGCCCCACTATCGCTCCTGGTGTGTTGACTACAGCCAACTACAGGTCTTCCCTATGTATACATTACTGAACAGTTGAATTGCAATGTTTAAACCTTGCTAAACGAATACATACTTAAATCATTTGACATACTCCATACTTGTATTTTGTCAAAGGGTGTTTATTTAAGTGCTAAGAAGTAGAGGGGGTAGTGGAATGAGCTGGGTTGATGATGGAGGAAAGTCCAGGTTAGAGTCCAGTCTATTTGTATCACAGGTGCATGGTCCAAGGGGGCATAGGAAGGTGAGCAATGGCAGTTCAAGGTGGACAGGGTGACAGAGTGGGACACAAGGGTGACATTCAGGAGAGTCTTATTTCCTGGCGGGAGTCTTGGCAATAGTCTCTGGCTTCTGCCTGGATCACAGGGAACGTTTGCGGGGTGGTTCTCCTTCTGCAGGGGGAGGGGTGCTGGTGGCCTGTTGGTCCTGTGGAGGGGCCTCCTGTCCACTAGCGGCAGCGGAGGTGGAGAGCTGTTAATTGGTTTGGCTAGTGTCAGGGGCCCGGTGGTGTGCCACTGCCTCCCTCATAGTGTTGGCCATGTCTGCCAGCACCCCTGCAATGGAGACCAGGGTGGTGTTGATGTCCTTCAAGCCCTACCTGATCCCCAGGTACTGTCCCTCCTGCAGCCGCATGTTCTCCTGCAACTTGTCCAGTATCTGGCCCAGCGTATCGTGGGAATGTTGGTATGCTCCCAGGATCACGGTGAGTGCCTCCTGAAGAGTCAGTTCCCTGGGCCTGTCCTCCCCCTGTCGTACAGCAGTCCTCCCAGCTTCCCTGTTGTTCTGTGCCTCTGTCCTCTGAACCATGTGCCCACTGCCACTGATCCCAGGTCCATGATTGTCCTGTGTTTGTGGGGTAGCCTGGGGTCCCTGTAGTGGTGGACACACTGCTGATTGACGTGTCCTGGGGACAGAGGTATGGGCCCGCTGGGTGGGTGCTGTGGTGGTGTTTCATGAGGGGGGAGGCTCTGTGGTGGTGTGTGACTGTGCCTGGGTAACCGACTGTCCGGAGATCCCTGATGGGCCAGGTTGGTCATCCAGATCCAGGTGAGCAGAGCTGCTGTCATCACTGTGGGCCTCTTCTGTGGGGGGGACTGGATGTTGCTGGCACCTCTTCTCCGGTGACATTGGCTGGGGTACCTGTAGGGATGTGAATGCAGTGTTATTGTTTCTGCATGTGACATATTGTGCATGGGTGTGTTGCCCTCTATGGTT
The DNA here is from genome assembly GCF_031143425.1 of Pleurodeles waltl. Taxonomy (NCBI): domain Eukaryota; kingdom Metazoa; phylum Chordata; class Amphibia; order Caudata; family Salamandridae; genus Pleurodeles; species Pleurodeles waltl. The sequence goes on from NC_090437.1 coordinate 887,583,665, forward strand.
GTTGTTGCCCTGGCAGATTTGCCTTTCTGTGAGTTGCTATTTGGTGTGCTAGATGATTCTCTCCAGTGTGCATGCAGTGGTTATAGGTGTCCATGCAGGTCTGTGAGCGGTGTCCATGCATTGGTGTTGCATGCAGGGCTTGGGATGAGTGCGTTGTGATGGTGGGGTATGCAGGAGGTGGTGAAGTGATGGTAGTGAGGGTAAGATGGGGGTTTGTGATGGCATGCAGGTAGGGGGTGATAGTAATAGAGATTTGACTTACCAGAGTCCAGTCCTCCTCCTACTCCAGCCAGGCCCTCAGGATGCATGATTGCCAAGACTTTCTCCTCCCATGTTGTTAGTTGTGGGGGAGGAGGTGGGGGTCCACCGCCAGTCCTCTGTACAGCTAGTTGAGGTCTTGCTGCCACAGAATGCACCTTCCCCTGTAGGTCGTTACACCTCTTCCTGATGTCATCCCTTGTTCTTGGGTGCTGTCCCACGGCGTTGACCCTGTCCACGATTCTCAGCCATAGCTCCATCTTCCTAGCAATGGATGTCTGCTGCGCCTGTGATCCAAATAGCTGTGGCTCTACCCGGGTGATTTCCTCCGCCATGACCCTTAGCTCCTCCTTAGAGAACCTGGGGTGTTGTTGTGGTGCCATGGGTGTAGTGTGAGTGGTGCGGGTGAGGGTGTGTGGGGTGATGTGTGGGGTGATGTGATGTAAGGTGTGTGGATGGTATATAGGTAATGGTGTTATGTGGCTCTGGTTGTGTGGGTGCTCTTGCTGTATCTCTCTCTGGTGGCAATTCTTTCTAGTTGTGAAGGGATGTGGGTATTGTGGATGGGTGTTTTATAGTGGTGTGGGTGTGGTATGTGTATGGGTGTCAGGTGTGTGTAGTTTGAATTGTCCAATGTGGTGTAGTTTTGTTTGAGTGTGTGTATTTTGAGCGCAGCGGTATGTACGCCAATAGTTTAGCGCCATTGAATGTCCGCCGTGGTGATTCGTGGGTCATAATGTTGTGGGCGTTGTTCTGTTGGCGTAATGGTGTGGGTTTGGATACCGCCAGTTTATCACTGCCTTTGGGCTGGCGGACTTGTGTGTGTGGCTGTATAGTGACAGATTGGTATGTGTGTGTCCTAATATGCTTGGCGGTTATCGGCCGCAGCGGCGGTATGTTGGCGGCAGTCGGCATGGCGGTAAGTGGAATTTACCGCCAATGTCATTATGAGGGCCATCATTTTTTTGTGATGCTGTAACTTAGAATAACAATTTTTTACATGTCTGACATTTTAAAATAATGTGTAAGTAATACATTTTAAATGTATTATTTGCACATTATTTTTTGGATTTGTTTTCTAAAATTCCATCAACGGCAGTATAAAATGAATTGCGTTACTATTGCATTTAAATGCAGTAAAGCATTACATTATACGGTTCCACATTTGGAAGAAAACAGTAATGTATTCATTTTGCATATGTAAACAAACTAGCCATCATTTTGAGTGGTGTTGGCACACTTAGGGGGTCATTACAACCTTGGCGGTCTTTTTTGAAGACCACCGTGCGGAAGCCCGCCATTGGTGGTGGTTTTTCCGCTCGGCCTATTATGACCGTTGGCAGCTCTCCGTCCTTTTACCGACGGAGGCCGCCAACAGCCATACTGGCGGGAGGCGGGGAAGTGGAGGTTGCTCCACCTCCACGCCAACAGAACACCGCCCAGCGAATCACGTCCTGTGATTCGCCGTGGCGGTGTTCTGTTGGCAGTGTGGTGTCAGCGGAGCTGCCCCCATGGCTCCCGTCCCCTCCCGGAGGATCGTCGGACCAGGTAAGTCGATCGTCCGTGAGGGGAGGGGGGTGGAGGGGGGGTTGTGTGTTGTGGGGGTGTGCATGTGTGTATGTAGAGGGGGTGTGTGAGTGCGTGTATGCTTGCGGGGTGTTGTGTGTATGGGAATGAGTGCGTGTATGTCTGTGGGTATGTCTGTATGGATGTGTGCGTGTATGTTTGAATGTGGGTGTGCGTGTATGACTGTGTGTGTGGATGTAGGCATGTATGTTGGCGTGTGCGCATGTAAGTGTGTAGGTGGTGCCTGCGTGCGTGTCGTTTGGGTATGAGTGATGTGATGTTGAGGGTCGGGATGGGGAGGGGGGCCCTGCCACCTTTGGGGGGTGGCAGGGGAGGTGGTGGGTGTGGGGGAGGGATTCGGGTGGGGGAGACCCCTAACAGTGCCAGGGAAGGAATTCCCTGGCACTGATAGTGCTTACCGTCATGTATTTCATGGCGATTCAAACCGCTGGAAATCCACGGCGGTTAGCCGGGTCCAAATACCGCCGGCGGTCTAGTGACAGCCTCCGGGCTGGAGACCAGGTCTCCAGCCCACCGGTCGTCTCCGCCCTGGCGGGCAGAACGGAGAACCGGCGGATGACCATGGCGGTAACCGCCATGGTCATAATTCCACAAAGTAAGACCGCCAGCCTGTTGGCGCTCTTAACGCCGGTTTAACACCGACCGCCAGGGTTGTAATGACCCCCATAATATTTAAAATTACACTAGTTCACATTCTAAAATGACAGCCCCCTAACCTTGCCATCAGGACATTTGCAATCCGACGGCCGTCAGCAGAAGTTGACTGCCTAGTGGGTTTTAAACTCCATGATGGACACAGTCATAGGCTACCATGTTGGACAGCAACATACGAAAGCCAGTGTCTGTGTCCATCTCCGTAGATTATCGCATACATCGCGTACATTGCAGCCAACAAAACCTCCTCCACTTCTGCTGCAGTTACCTACCTCTGGGAGTGTGATGCCCAGCAAAGCAGGTAAGAGGGTCTCTGACTTCTCAGCAAAGGAGTTAAAACTGCTGACCACGGAGGCTCTGTCCCTCACACAGCTATGTGGGAACCCATAGGAACAGATACATGTTTGAATGGAAAATTTATTTTTAACTAACTTGATGTTTTATAAAGACAGGCTAAATTTCCCTTTTAGTTCCTGAGTGAAGTGTTGTGACTGGAGTGTAGTCAACTCAACAATTTAGCTGTGAACAAAATGGTGTTTAACAATGTTTTTAAATATTTATAAATAGAAATGAAAAGTTACCTGGATAAATAAGGTGACTTTTCATTTCAATTTACCACATTTCAAAGCTTTCCATTTACATACTGCATGCCCCTTACTTCCAGTGACCGGTAGACACTGTACTATAAGTATAATTGAAAAATAAAGCCATATGTCAAAACAAAAGAAATGTAAAGTGCAGTAAAAATATTTCAAGTTAGGAACTTGTCTGATTTTTTTGTACTTTAAAGCTATCCCATTTTCAGAATGATGAGCATCTGTATGTATTATACATGTAATGGTGCCACAAGTACAAATGACACAAGCTCTTAATCACCCTTACAAATATGTCCCATTCCTACACACACGTTTGTACATCACCAAAAGCCGTGCTGTCACTGACACACATGGCAGCCCATCTATACTGCCCTTAGTCATATTACATGTTCTAACCATAGCATCTGGCTCCAAAAGATTAGACATTAAGCCAATAAAGCTGGGTGTAGGGGTGTGTGCTAACAATGTGCAAGTTTTTTAGCCTTCAGTACCTCACAATAATTTGTACTGATTAGAAGTAGCTCTCACTACAAGAAATGTTTCAGACCACTGGCCTAGATGACGTTTGTGGTCTGGATTTGTAAAATGAGGACATGAAAAGTGATGAGGGTACTCAACAGGTCCCTAAAAACTAGTATTTTCTAGAAAATAATAATTTTTAGAAAATAATCTGTACCAACTTTTTACAAATGCTTGTGATAGATTTTACAAAATTGTGTTACAGTGATACAAACAAAACCTCACAAACATTTTTTTCTCTCTTTTTTTCTATCCATACAGGTCAACGCCCACCAGAAAAAGGCGATATGGAAGGCCACTCCCAAGAAGGGGTGGAACCTGGGGGTCTTCAAGCGGTGCAGCATTCACTGCCAAAAGAGGTGGGAGGATCTACAATGCTGGACCCAAAAGTCATCTGAAGTCCAGCTCAGCCAGTCCTCGCAGCGTGGGAAGCACGTGCACCACACCCTGACGCTCCTAATGGACTGCATACTTGTGATGGCCTATCCCAACTTTGATGGGCAGTTGAGAGACCAACAGCAGCATCAAGGGGATAAGTTCTCTTTTGAGTTCATATTGTTATTTAACTTTTGTTTGTTACACCAATAATTTAGCAACATAAAGGTTGACACACATACAACACACAAAAAGAGTTCTGGAAGGTGTAAGTTTTCCACAAGGTGTATGATGATGTGTTTTGTGTATTGATTTGTGGTAAATGTTGCCACTAGATTCCTTATCGATACCAAATACCTGTTTTGAGCAGGCACATGCCTGCCTAAGTAAAAAGAGGTACCTGGATTTTGTCTGTGTTACAAGGTACAGTTGTACTAAACAGGCCACAATTTATAATTATGTCAGGTTTGATGCTCCATCACAATTGTGAGGAGGTTATTTTGTCCCTGTTCCAGGTGGCATACCATATAATGCACTTATGATACAGTGGATGTTCCAAACTTCACATTGGTCAGTTGGTATAATGATCAAACAATATTGAGCCTCTGATCCAATATAATTAGGAACAAGAGAACAATGGCAACATTTTTTAGCAAAAACAGTTACAAAATATGTTCTCACTGCAAAATTCAAGTCAGTTCATGTTAACAGTTGCAGGTTGGCATGAAGCCTTACTCCTTCATAAATGTGCATGTAAGCCAGTCCGTTTCAACAAACATGAATTTAGTAGGCAAATATTATTAATTGAAACAGACAGGAATGTGTACACATTGGTGACAGAGTAACACATATCCAAAACAACATTTTTGTCACCTTTATTATGTACAGATAGTAAATCAATGTTGAAGCAAAGGAGATATTGAAAGGGACGTTTGTAGATAGCCAATGTACAAGGTACAAAGCTTTCCTGCTAGATGTTTATTTTTGTAACATAAGTTCACTATTCAAAACAACCAATCAGTACCATTCCGAGGTGTGAAATAATTTCATGAGAAATCTGAAGTGTTTAAGACAAATGATCTAAAATTAAATGGGAGTTGTAAGAAACGAGGTCTCTAGTCGGCAGTCACTTTACATCCTGTCTAATTAGGGACCCTCCCTCTAGTCAGGGTAAGGCAGTTACACTACTAAAATAACCCCTGGTCTCCCCCTTGGTAGCTTGGCACAAGCAGTCAGGCTCATCTCAGAGGCAATGTGTTAAGTATTTGTATCCACACACAGTAACAGAGTGACAACACCACACCCGTTTAGAATAATAACCACTATTTATCTAAGTAAAACAAGACCAAAACAACAAACATCTAACATACACAAGCAAAGATACGAATATTTAAAGATTAAATCCCAATAAAATGCTTAGAAACACAATAGCTCCAACTGGTGCTATCATGGCGTTGTGATGGACTCATTCCCAACAGTCCAACGCCACTCGCAAGTGAGTGCTGCCCAGGTCATGGAGTTGCACGATTCCTACGTGCAGTACCTTAGGAATGAGACAAAGATGTGGCAAGGAGTCGGGGGTGAGGCGTCACTGGAGCCGGTGTGGTGTCAGTTCTGTACTGCTGTGCAGGAGGTGAGGCATCGGTTCCTTACTGCTAAGTAGGGGAGGTGAGGGATCGGTTCCGTATGAAGGCAGCAGAGGTGAGTCGGCGAGGCAGCGATTCCTAACGATCCAGCGGGCTCGATGAGTCCAGCAGGTGAGACTCGAAGGGGCGACCTCGGGGGGTCGCGTTCACACCACAGGGCCACAAGGGTCACAGCAGAGTTGTCTGTCATGGACATTAGTGACACGGAAGTCATGATGTTGTGGGACTTTGGAAGCACTGTGGCACTGACTGTACGGCCTGCAGCGTCTGTCACGGTCGTTGCACTTCAGCGGATACCACGGCTTTGGGTGCAGGCAGCGGCATGGCATCGGGCAGCTGTGCTGTCTTTGGAGTCGTAAGGAGTTGGTGTGCCTGGTCCTTCTTGTTTTATGCCAGACTTCACTCCCAAGGGCCCATTAACTGAAGTGGGCACCTCTTGGCAAGTCAGGGTCCTCAGCAAGAGAACCCAGGGGCTGGCAGGTGAAGTCTTTGATGTTGCTGAGACTTCTTAACAGGAGGCAAGCTAGCCCAAGTCCTTGGAGAAAAGCAGGATACACAACAAAGTCCAGTCTTTGTCTTCTCCAAAGCAGAAGCAGCAACTGCAGACTAACCCACCAAAGCACACACAGCAAAGGGGCATTACTCCTCCTCACAGCTCTTCTCCTTGGCAGAGTCCCCTCTTGATCCAGAAGTGTTCTAAAAGTCTGGGGATTTGGGTCTAATACTTATACTAATTTCTGCCTTTGAAGTAGGCAAACTTCAAAGAAAAGTCCTTGTAGTGAACAAGACCCTGCCTTTCCTGCCCTGGTCCCAGACATACTGTAGGGGGTTAGAGACTGCATTGTGGAAGGACAGGCACAGCCCTATTTAAGTGCAAGTGTCAGCTCCTTCCTCCACTCTAGCCCCGTAAGACCCATCAGGAAATGCAGGGCACGCCTCAGCTCCCTTTGTGTGACTGTCTAGGCCAACTGTCATCCTGACCCATACGTGTGTTCAACAGCCAGGCAGAGGCACAGAGTGGTTAAGCAAGAAAATGTCCACTTTCTAAAAGTGGCATTTTCAAACACACAATTTAAAAAACGCTTTCACTTAAAGATGTATTTTTAAAGTGAGAGTTCAAATAGTTTTTTAAATGAGAGTCCAAACTCTATTTCTATCTGCTCCCAATGGGAAATTACACTTAAAAGATATTTCAAGGCAATCTCTATGTCAACCTATGGGAGGGAGAGGTCTTGCAATAGTAAAAACCAAATTTGGCAGTATTCCACTATCAGGACATGTAAAACACACCAGTACATGTCCTACCTTTTAAATAGACTGCACCCTCTCCATGGGGCTACCTTGGGCCAACCTTAGGGGTATCTTACATGTACTTAAACAGAACATTTCAGGTCGATTTGGCAGTTTAAAACTGCACACACAGACACTGCAATGGTAGGTCTGAGACATGTTCACAGGGCTACTCATGTGGGGGGCACAATCAGTGCTACAGGCCCACTAGTAGATTTGATCTAAAGGCCCTCAGCACACAGGGTGCACTATACTAGGGACATACCTGTGAATCAAATATGGCAATCATGGATAACCCTTCATAACAACAATTTACACAGGGAGCACTTGCACTTTAGCGCTGATCAGCAGGTGTAAAGTGCCCAGAGTACCAAAAACAAAATCCAGCACACAATCAAAAATACAGGAGGCAGAGGCAAAAAGGCAGGGGAAACCACGCCAAGGATGCCAGGTCTAACAGGATTAATTATGGTAATTTACAAACCTGGAAGCAAATGGGTCCATAATGTATTCCATACATGCATAATGTAATGGTAAAGTATACCTAAGTTTTATAGCCTTGCAGGAGGTGAAAAATTACAATTAGGAAATGAAAGAACATTGTGATTATTTTTATTTACACAGATATAAAAAAAATGTGTATGTCTTTGCAGCATCTTCAGGAGCAGGCAAAGGAGACATTGGCCATGAACGCAGGGAAGCAGCTGGCCACTGTGTGTCAGATGGAGAAACACTGGACATTGATGGATACAGTGGCCTGGAAGGTGAGGGGACTGGCGCGGAGGCCACCAGCTCAACATTTTCTTTGGCGGCCTCCACAAGTGTTGGGTCCCTAGTTGTGGTGAACCATACAGGACCTGTTCCATCTTCACCCTTGTCTGCCACAAGGTTCTCATCTCCACCCACCCTCTTGTTCCCCGCACCCCAGCCCACCCCAGTTAGCCAAGCGCCCCCCTAAAAGGGCTGGAGTCTCCTTTGCCACAGGCACCTCGTCCTCGCCCCTGTCCCCCCAGCTGCACTTAGTGAAGAGGCTATTAACTTCTTACGCAGCATCTCTGTAAGCCAGACAGTGATCATGAATGGCATCCAAGGGCTTATGGCCAGCTGTAGCAAAAAGCGATTTTGCGAATCGGAAATTGCGAGTCGGTGCGACTCGCAATTTCCGATTCGCAAAATCGTATGCAGAATGGTGTCTCAGACACCTTCTGCGAATCTCAAGGGGGTCGCAAAGACCCACCTCATTAATATTAATGAGGTGGGTCGCAATTTGCGACCCCCTTGAGATTCCCTGCACTCACAGGGATGGTGGCCTGCTGGAGACAGCAGACCTCCATGTCTGTGACTGCTTTTTCAATAAAGCAGTATTTTTTTTTGTATTGCAGCCCGTTTTCCTTAAAGGAAAACTAGTTGCAAAACAAAATAAAAATGAAACCATTTGGTTTCGTTTTGCTCTGAAAAAACATTTATAGCGACATTCACAAAGGGGAAGGGGTCCCGTGGGGACCCCTTCCCTTTTGCGAATGAGTTAGCACCCACTTCAAGTGGATGCTAACTGCGAATTGCTTTGCGACCGCTTTTGCGGTCACAAAGCAATTCTACATCGCAGTGTGAGTAGTAAATAGGAAGGGAACACCCCTTCCTATTTGCGAGTCGCATTCCCATTTTGCGAGTCGGTACCGACTCACAAAACGGGAATGTGCATCGCGATGACCGTTTTGCATGCGCCATGCAAAACGGTTACTACATCTGGCCCTTAGTTCCCAAATGCGACAGATGGTTGTATTTGTGGATGCCATTCATAGTTCAGGGTCTGGCATGCAGAGATGGCTAGCAAAAGTAGCCTGTGCACTGACTGCAGCCCCCCAACCGGCCCAACCCTGTGCTCCTACTCCGTTCCTTTCCTCATTCCAACTCCCACCGCAATCCCAAGCACACTCAATTCTTTGCACGCACCCACTCCAAAAGACACAAGCAGCACACACACACACATTACATACAAAGAAACACAAACATACACCCATCAAACATACACACACTGCTGACACTGCACCCACAGGTACCACACCCTCCACTAGAACCACAACACACACCCTACATCACACACAACCCCACCCACAACCACAACACCTACCACCACAGACACAAGCACCACCACAACTACCACTGCACAAACAACCACCAGCATACCCACAATCACCACAATTACAAGCATACCCACAACCATCAGCACACCCACAAGCACCACAACATCCACCGCAACAGCACACTCATCCAAACTAACACAGTCACATACATGCATACCTACAGGCACAACAACAGCCACCAAACCTACACTCTTCCAGTCACCTGAATAAAAAACACCTACAAAACTACACTTATCCAAACACACCAGACACACATGCATCTAAAACACATACAGACATACACCGCAACAACACCAACTACCTCAACAGCACACTCATTCAAACACACACTCACAAAAAGCACAACCACACCCACCAAACGCACACACTCACCCGAACACTACACTTTCCAAAAAATACACATCCAAACATACAGCACATACACCAGACACACATGCACCTGCAAAACAGACACACACACATCTCACACTCCAGCTCCCTTTACCTCCCAGACCCACTCCTCTACCACCCCTTCCACTTCTTCTTCTCCCCCAGATTTCACTTCCTACCTGTTCCTGACAACTGTGAAGCCCAACCCACCCCTTCCAAGAAGGAGCCTTGATGTGCTTGCTCTGTGCCCGCTAGATGCCCTTCCTGAGGAGGTTGTCCCTAGGTAGTGTAATTAGGAGGCACATTGTTGGCATTAACCCAAATATTAATGCAGTACATCCTGTGTTTGCTTTTTTAATATTATTATTAATAAAACATGCTATTTAGAAAATGATCTGCTGAAAAAATAAACATCTTTCTTTTCACAAATTTTGGCCTGACACTATCTGGAATTAAAAGTAATTGATTGATGAAAATGTTATTTATGAAAATGTGAGTAACATTAACTAAATTTCAATTATGACAGTAAATTAAACATGTTTTTATTTTTTACTTATTTGCGTAGTGCATACATTAGTAATGGACATTTGTTATGGACATGGTAAATTTGGTGCAAGCATTCATTATGATAATGGACACTTACACCAAAATTAAAAAATTTACTTTATCTGTATATATTGATACAGATGCGTTTATTTAAAAATGATAAGTGTTACAAATAAACACATATGCATTACACATAAAAAATATAGTTAAATGTAATTTAATGGTATACAGAAAATGCTCTAGACAAGGGGATATGTGACATTAATTAATATATATATATGAAATGTTTTAAGTTTAGACGTGACGTTGCATGTACATTTCTAGAAAAACCCACTTGTTGCATTGTGTAATACATTTCATTAGAATGATGTTGTTCAAATAGTGTGTAATGCATATGTATCTGATTTGAAAATTTAGGGAAAACGATTAGGCACACCCGTATGGACACATTTTGTATTTGGGATTAACATGACTTTTTGTGTAGGCGTCCGTTAGCATGAAGGCAGTTTGGGCAAAATTAGTAAATGTAAAATGTAAAAAAAAATAAACAGGCGTATTTCTTTAAAACTCTTAAACTACCATATTACACACAAATTGAACATTATTATAATCTTGCTTGTACGTATTTATTAAATGCAGGAGTCTTGAGCTAAGGTAAACAGACAGTTCCAATAGTAACAGTTAAAAAGAAAAACACTTACCTTTGATTCCGGCAATGATGGGGTTGATTTATGTTGTGGTCCAGTATCAGCAACAAAGGCAGGACTTCTACAGTCGAGTCCATGGTGGCAAGGGAAGTGAAAGAAGAAAAAATGGTACGTTTCAAGCTTATATTCCTTCAAATCAGCCAACTCAGGTGTGGAGGTTTAGCTGCCACAGTTACATTGGTGGGAAAACACATCATGATTGGCCCGCAGAAAAACTGGCTGTGGTCCCGCTGCCAGACGCTTTTGCCTGTGGCCCGTCGACGCAGGTATAAAATTGTGGCAGTTACAGTGGTTTGCCAACAGACTTTCATCTATTGGCCCACCAGCATCCAAATACAGCGGGCATATCGCTTAGTCAGCAGAGATTTTATCCAATGGAAAATGACAGGCGGACCGATTTTGCGGATGTGAGGGACGGTGGCCAGGGCCATCTGGGCGGAGCAGAGGGATCTGGCGACGGTGTGGAAGGAGACGCAGTGGTTCAGGTAGGCTGGTCCTGTGTTGTGTATGGCCTTGCACGTGTGGATGAGAAGCTTAAAGGTGATTCGCTTTACGACCGGTAGCCAGTGGAGGGTCCTCAGGTGTTGGGAGATGTGATCTCGGCAAGGGAGGTCCAGAATGAGTCTGGCAGCGGCATTCTGGATGAGTTGAAGTTTTTTGATGTTCCTAGTTGAGGTGCCAGCTTAGAGGGCATTACCGTAGTCGAGCTTGCTCGTGACTAAGGCATAGGTGACTGTCCTGCGACAGTCTGCTGGGATCCATCTGAAGATTGTCCGGAGTTTGCGGAGTGTGTGTCTGCAGGAGGAGGTGACAGAGTTTACCTGGCGGGTCATGGATAGGGAGGAGTTGAGGATGATTCCTAAGTTGCAGGTGTGCTTGGTCAGTGCAAGGGGGGTGCTGAGGGATGTGGGCCACCAGGTCTCATCCCAAGGTGAGGTGGAGTTTCCGAAGATGATGAGCTCCGTCTTGTTGGAGTTAAGCTTGAGGCAGCGTTCTCTCATCCAAGAGGCGCCGGCTTCCATTCCTGCGTGAAAGTTCCTTTTGGCTGTGTACGGGTCTTCAGTGAGGGAAATGTTGAGTTGAGTTGTGTGTCATTGGCATGTGACACGATGTTTATACCGTGGCTTCTGACGATGGCAGCAGGAGGGGCCATGTATACGCTGAACAGTGTGGGACTAAGTGAGGATCCTTGGGGGACTCCGCAGTTGACTTCTGTGGGTCCGGAGGTGTAGGGCGTGAGTCTGACCCTCTGCGTCCTCCCGGAGAGGAAGGAGTGGATCCATTCCAGGGCTCTTCCGCGGATTCCTATGATGTGGAGTCTAGTGCACAGAGTGCTGTGGGAGACCGTGTCAAAAGCTGCTGAGAGGACGAGGTGTACGAGTGCTGCGGTGTGGCCATGGTCTACGAGTAATCGGATGTCGTCAGTGGCTGCCAGGAGTACTGTCTCCATCCTGTGATTGCTGCGGAAGCTGGACTTGGAACTGTCAAGAGAGTTGTTGGCCTTGATGAAATTCCATAGTTGTGCGTTGACTGCTTGCTCTAGTACTTTGGCGGGGTAGGGTAGCAGCGAGATGGGCCAGAAATTCTTTAGTTATGATGGGTTGGCCGAAGGTTTCTTTAGGAGAGGGCATATTTTGGCGTGTTTCCTGTCCTCAGGGTAGGTGCCCATGCTGATGGAGCAGTTCATTATGTTACGAAGCTCGGGAGTGAGAGATGAGCTGGCTCTGATGTATATGTGGTGCGGCAGGTGTCCGAGGGGGCTCTGGAGTGGGTGCTGTTCATGATGTTGACTGTTTCCTCTGTAGTGAGTGTGGACCAGTCGTGGATGGTCTGGGCAGATTCTGGGGGGTGGGTCAGTCACAGGTTCCGGTGACAGGTGACAGGAAGCTGTCGTAGATGTCCTGGATCTTGTGGTGGAAAAAGGAAGCACGTTTTTTTGCAGGGTCCTTTGACGGGGATGCTGGTGGCTTGGGAGGGGGAATCTGTGAACTTGTTTATGACTGAGAAGAGTTCCTTTCGAGTTGTGTGCGGAGGAACTGATGCGCTCCCAGAGTGCGTCCTTCTTTGAGTTCTTGATTTTTCGACAGTGGGCGGCAGTTGTGGCTTTGAATGAGGCGAGGTCTTCGCTGGATTGGCTGTTCCTCCATTTTTTTCTTTTAACGTCTGCGGGTACACTTTGATTCTTGGAGTTTGGTGGTGAACCAGCTGGCCTTCATAGGTACGCGTTTGGTCGATGTCATACAGAGAGGGCCTAGAGTGTCGGCACATTTGGTGATCCACTGGGCGACAGTTGTTGTCTAAACCAGCTTGAAATGTTTCTTAAGTGAGATAAATAACTGAGCCATCCCCAGAAGACAGTACTCGTCAGTCATGGTCTTGTCAGCAGGCTTTATTTGAGGAAAGCCAAGAACAAGCTGTTTGTTTAGTTAGCCTTTGCACAACATATAATCAGTACTTTCAGTCCAAGGATAAAGGACTCTGCACATGATATGCTAGTTTTTGTTGCCTATTCAGGAGACAGCTTCTATCACCTAGACATAACTGCATCAGAACTGTACTTTCAACACTGTAGGGTTTATTATAGAAACGATGCACTGTTCCAGAAGGGGCAGAGGGCATTCCGGCCACTACTATCGTGGGATGAATGCTGCCTGACACACAGATCGGCTGGCCGTGATCTACCAGCCTCCTGAGGGGACTGCCATCTACATCACGGACTAACTCCTGACACTATACCAGGTATGGAGTTGGGGCTAATCCCTTAGATCAGTCCAGCAGAAGGGTGCGCCCGCTAAGCTTTCAGCATAGATATAGGCATAGATAGGTACTTCTAGAACATCTAGAGGCACTGTGAACTATCCAGGAGTTAGGCCAACAGTTACTAATGGTGTGAATAGACTTAGGCGGTCATTCCAACCCTGGCGGTCATTGACTGCCAGGGCCGGGGACCGCGGGAGCACCGCCAACAGGCTGGCGGTGCTCCCAAGGGCATTCTGACCGCGGCGGTACAGCCGCGGTCAGAAACGGAAAACCGGCGGTCTCCCGCCGGTTTTCCGCTGCCCTGAGGAATCCTCCAGGGCGGCGCAGCTTGCTGCGCCGCCATGGGGATTCCGACCCCTTCACTGCCATCCTGTTCCTGGCGGTCGTGACCGCCAGGAACAGGATGGCGGTGAGGGGTGTCCTGGGGCCCCCGTAAGAGGGCCACTAAAAGATTTTCAGTGTCTACTGCACCCGTCGCACCCTTCCCACTCCGCCGGCTCCATTCAGAGCCGGCTTCCTCGTGGGAAGGGGTTTCCCGCTGGGCTGGCGGTCGCCCGCCAGCCCAGCGGGAAACACAGAATAACTGCGGCGGTCTTCTGACCGCGTAGCGGTATTCTGTTGGGGGAACTTTGGCGGGCGGCCTCCGCCGCCCGCCAAGGTTAGAATCACCCCCTTAGTCCCCTCACACTCTGCTGTTCTGCTGTCATAAGCACGCAGTCTTATTACCAAAGTAGGAACCGCAGAACACCTTGCTGCTTCCTCGGCAGTACACTTGTTGGGCATATCGACTTGGGGGAGGCCATTCCTGGCCTTTCCTCCCTTCGGCAGCTGATCAAACCTCCCCTAACAGGCCTTGCATGTCAAAGCCTGAGGGGCCGCTGGCACCTGACTACGGTGGGCTCAGCTGATTCGAGACAGCCCCAGGGTCCTTTGAGCTCCACCTGCTTTTTGCCATGTGTACTGAGAGGACCACACGGAGTGGGCCAGCGGCAAGTGACTCTAGGCTGTTTGAATGGCTGGAACCCTCTCGAGTTACCACCCTTAGGCATGTGAAGCACATGTTGATGGAGCAATGACAAGGTGAGCTGGCCCTGGGGATTGTGCTGTTTGCCTGCTCTCTTGCTCCTTTGCCTACAAGAACCATCATCTATTCTCATGGTGAGTAAGGGGATCTTGGACCACAAGTGACTGCAGCAGCGCAAACAGCCCTCGACTGCATTGAACTGCCAGTACAGACTTCCGTCAAGACCCGCTGTGCTCCCATACAACCCAGGACCTGCCCTCCTTCACTGCAGCAATTTCTCGAACCTGCCTTGTCACCCTACTGGCTTTCAAGAGATACATAGCACGGCTGCCGTGTCATCTCCAACATCCTGACACCACGTGGCCTTAGGTGGCCTACCTATCTATTCCATGGCACACTGCCTGAATGGGAGCCGACCCGTGGATACTTATCAAATTACGCAGTTTTTCATGACTCTTTGCCAATTGTTCTCATCCGCTAAGTGCAGTGAACTGCAGTGTGTGCCCGTTTGTCCTACTTGCTTCCCAGCAGAGCAAGACCTTCCTAAGTGTATGATTCCAGTTTCACTTATCAGTCCCTGAGGGGGCCTCCTTCTCCGATCTTGGACTGTTGGCACACCCTTCCCCTGACCTCCACCTGATCAACCCCGACTGCCCCCTTTTGAGCCCTTGGGGGTGTCCAGAATGCGACCCAGATCTCAGCCCTGCACCTTCCTTTGGACTCGGGTCCCTCTTGGCGCCCCCTGCATCACTCCCCTTGGTGAAGCCTTGCTATTATGGGTCACGCCAAGGGTGTTGGACCGGAGCTGAGGCCAGGTCGGGGGGGAGGAGGGGGTAGAGGGCTCTCAGTCACAGTACATCCAGCTGGATGGTTCGCCAACTTGTACAGGAGAAAATTACATTCACCAATGTTCTGGGCCCCGCTCCAGACACATTCAGCATCATCCTGCAAGAAATCCGAGACTCAAGGGCCACTATAAACATCACATTGGTACCCTAACAGTGGACGTGGGCCTACTTTGAGATGTTCATCGCAAACTAACAGGGTCAAAAACACTGAAACGGCTATATTAGGGTGACCACCTGGCATTGATACAAATTCTGGACAGGACTGTAAAAAATTCAGGACAAAGAGTCAAAATTCAGGGCAAAAATTCAGGACAAAGGATCAAAATTCAGGACACAAATTCAAGAACAAACGTCAGTTTTATAGACACACACCAGAGGCCATGCCTCACTATGTTGTCAGTGAATTTATTTACTTTTTAACATAGCACTATTTATTCACTGTGGTCTTTTTGTGATTGCCTCCTGGTATGCTGCATTCGGGAGTCACATGCGTCCTTGTTCAGTAGTAGATTAATGCCCTTTAGTACTGTGGCAAGGCCATCACCCCTACCCAAATCTGCCCAATCTTTATTGAGGAGAAAGTAACAGCAAATTTTTGATAATGTTTCTGAACATTTTAAAACCCCTGGCAAACAGTTTGGGAAACATTAAGTTAATTAACCTAATGTAAATTTAAACACATTGAACAAAAACATCTAGCTTACCCCAACCACCCATGGACTTTCAATCTAATTTTTTTTTAAAGAGGCAGGGCAGATGGTGTGGCCGACAGTCTCACACCTAATGTCAGGATATGAGGAAGCCACAACTTGTCTGTAGTCTCACAGCACTAGAGTGTATGTCTGGGACTCTACATTTATCTCACAAGTCTACTCTGCACTCTGACACTGCACCACTCTGCATTACTGCACTCTCTGTCACTCTATTGTATGCCACTCTACTCCACTGCACTCTATGCTACACTACCCCATTCCACTCTATGCCATCGCATTCTGTGCCAATACACTCTAAACAACTGCACTGTATGCCACTGCCCTCTACTCTGCACCACGGTACTCTACGCCACTGCTCTCTGTGCCACTCTACTCCACTCTACATCACTGCACTGATTCTACTCTGCAACACTGCGCTCTCCACCACTGTACTGTACACCAATCTACTCTGTACTTCTGTGCTCAATGCCACTGCACTCTATGCCACTCTACTGTGCATCACTCCACTCTACGCGACTGCACTCTACAGCACTATACTCTACTCTGCACTGCACCACTCTACACTACACTACGCCACTGCACTCTCTGCCACATGAGTCTACTCTGCACTCTATGCCACTGCACCACTCTACACTACTGCACTCTCTGCCACTCTATTGCATGCCACTCTACTCCACTGCTCTCTATGCCACTGTACTCTGTCACACGCCACTCCATGCCACTGCGCTCTAAACCACTGCACTCTACGCCAATGCACTCTAAAAAACTGCACTGTACCCTGCATCACTGGGCTCTACGCCACTGCTCCTATGCCGCTCTACTCCACTCCACTCCACACCACTATGCCACTAACCTTTAGCCATGAACAGCAGCCACTCTGGTGTATAACATGGCTCAAACACATTGGCCAAGTCAATAACTCTTGCGCAGACAAGACCTATTGGCTTTGCCAGTGTTTGTTAGTACTATGAGGTAATGAGGCCCCTGAAAGAACTGTGAATGTGTAAGTCCTTATTTTGAACATGCATTCGATGCTTCGTCAGGGATAGTAAGCGCTATATAAATACACTTACATCATAATATAGGCTGCTACAAAATGCGCAAATACATTTCGGTTAAATATTAAAAAGTGCTTCTCAAATACAGATTTGAATAATATACAGTTTATACCTGTACTAACTATTTTTATAACACTCCATTAAAACCACAGACTCCACAGCTCACCTTGGAACACCCCTAAGGTACCTCTGTAAAAGAAAATATCTTTGCCATCAGAAAGCTTTAAGTGGCTCCTTAGTTTAAAGTCAGTGCAGGTTTTCAAGCCCCTTTACATTTGCAGATTTACCAGTTTGCACATTTGCATTTCTTTAGGGTAGAAACCCTGGCAAAAAGGCCTTTTCTTATCTACCCGCCCCTCCCTCCGAGCACAGGAGACTCCCTGCCTTTCAATCCAGCTGGGGAAACGTAATTTCGCCCTGCCTTCGGTGTCCTTTTGGTGAAACTCTAAAATTACGGACAAATGCCGTCCGTTAAGGCTTTCATCACGGACAACGGACGGCAGGGCGAAATTACGGGCAGTATCTACCCTGGCTCCACAGCAATCAGCCTATTGATCTAAATGCTCTTTGTGACCAACTGTATATCTTACATGACAGAGTGGAGAGTGTGGAGGATTGTACTTGATGCAATAGTGTGCGTAGTATTGGAATACGTGAAGAAACAGGTGGACCTAATGCTACGTTGTTCATCGACAACTGGCTGAAGTCCAGTGTGGCCTCATAAGCAGGGGTAGTAAGCGCTATATAAATACTATTACAATAAGGACCCTCTTCCTTGTTTACAGTGGAGAGGATGCACAGAGTGCCAACATGTCATCCTCCTCCGGGGGTGCCCCCCAGGCCTATAGTGGCCAGCATTCTCATTTTTAGGGCCTGGTGACGCTGTGTTACAGAAAACCAGTGAAAATGCACTGGTCATTCTTGATAATTCCAAAGTAGCCCTGTTTCCTGACAACACCTTGGCCGTCCAGTGCAGGAGGGTATCCTTCCTTGCCGCAAAGAAACAACTCCAGTCAGAAGGACTAACATACGCCCTGATGTTTCCGGCACACCTGCAAGTGGTCCATGATTAACAAACTTTGTTCTTTGACACCCTCAAGACTGTATGGGACTTGGTAGAACAACATTATTCAAATCTACCACCCCCTCCCACTGACCCATCATCTGGAAAAGTGCAACAACCTCCCCACCAGCACAGGGGTGAGATCTCCCAATTGCCCTCTTCCAGGGCCATCCCTTCTCCCCAACAGGCCATGGAGGGGCAACAAGCAGTCATACACACTGTGTTTTCTACCAGGCAAAAATCCCAACTATCTCCATCAACCTCCTTCAACAGCATTGCCTCTGACTCTGCTTCGAATGCCAGTATGGCCCTCTTCCCCTCTGTGACGCCTCAAATAACGGACAATGTAATATGACCCAGTGTCTGCGATTATTCACATTACTCCTTCCAGCGCTACTGGTTTGTATTTTACTAATGTGGCTCAATTGTCATCCATGATGTCCCTTACACATTCGGTGATAACTTGTTATGTACACTATGCTATGCTGCATTACTGTGCTTTTCTGTGTCACCTGTTTGAGCACTGGGATTTTTTGCAATATCGCTTATCATTGTCTCTCGCTGACTGCCATGCTGGTCTACCCTCAAAGTGGCTGCTCATGTTCAGTTGAGATAAGTTTACAGTTTTGGTCGAACAAACGTTCTTCGTTGGACCGAGCATAGGAGTATTGTTGTTGCTGTAGTTTCTTTTTAGGGTCGAGCCTGCGTTGCATGCGCTCGCGCATGCGTATCGCAGCGAGACGCTTTAGTATTTAGAAAAGGGCTCGGAGCCCTGTCAACTTCACGTCAGTGTTTTTTATTGGTTCGTGGGCTTGCCTAATAAAATCTGCTTGCTTTCATTAGTCGAAGGCACGCATACGTCATGCCTTTTCTGGTGGCTAGCCCTCCTCGAACGCAGCGACCAAGTACAGAAAACATGTGAGGCTCGCTGTTTTCCATTGGGCTCATGGACTTCTTTTTCTCTAATTTACGAGCGCGATCTCGCTTGGCAGAAGTCGAGCGCTTTACATAGTTAATTTAACTTTTTTGGGTTACGTACATAAATGCACTTTTGCCCGATAGGTGAAAAGTCGGGTTAGGAGTTTACAACGCGATCAGCTCTAACATGAGCAAACGCGAGACCCGTTGCACTGTAAATGCTTGTTTACTTTATGCCATCTGCTGTGCACACATGGCTTGGGAGACGTAGGATACTGGGTGGGTGATCCTATCCAGTGGCGGCCGGCAGCTTTAGGAGGGAGGGGGGGCGGGCGGGACGCACACACACACACACACACACACTCTCATTCTTTCACACACAGACATGCACGCACATCAATTAACAACACCCATACCATTCAAACATGCACGCACGCACCGGGGCATGGGCTGAGTCCATAAACATCACCGGATCCAGCCCCAACTTAGCCGCCCTAAGGCTCACATAGTTTATCTACAGGAAAATCACCTCTGCTCCACTGATTTGTTCAAACTTCGTATGAAGTGGACAGGGCAGCTGTTTGCCACTGCATATTCTGCCTTTGCCCATTGGTCGGCGGTTTGGATACGGGCGGGAGTTCCCTTCGAGGTGACGTAGTCCAAAATAGATGTAAATGGCTGGTACGTCTTTGTCCGTGGGGCCCTGAACAGTAGACAGCAAGTGCTAGACGGTGTTTATGCTCCTAACAGAGTAGGGTGTCTTCCTGACACATTAATCCTCCGAACTCACAGCCTGGTCCCACCTTTCATGGATGATAGGTGGAGATTTTAATGCGGCTCTGGATACACATCTTGATCGCTCCCACTCTCATTTCCCAAGTGCTCCATCATTCAAACAGGTGAAGGCACTATGAGACTGGGTGTCGGGGGGTCATTGTCTGATGCATGGAGGGCACTCAATGTAGAGATGAGGGAATACTCCTTTTACTCTCCACCACGTAAATTACACGGCTGACTGGATGGTATTTTATGCTCCTCACACATGCAAGTGCACATTTCTGACTCCACCTAGCTGTGTCAAACCTTGTCCGATCACAACCCCTTGATCTCACCATGTCCTGGTTTTACTTGGTGTTTACAGTCTCTACAGACAGAACACACTGCCTTCAAAGATACCCTAGTCACTATTATTACCACTTACTTTTCGGAAAAATCTGGTACTGCTTCCTATTTGCTGATAGAGTTGGAGGCTTTTAAAGTTACGATATGGTGAGTGTCCATGTCCATTGACAGGTGCTTACACCCACCAATGCCCACTGTACCATTCAAATGGATATTAATACTTCCTTTCTGGAATATTATGCAGAACTGTATGGTCCCAACCCCGATCCATCCCCCGCTGCCATTGACACCTTTCTAAATGTTCTGCAGCTGTCCCAGGTTCCAGCGCACCGTAAAGTAGAGTCGGAAGCCCCTCACACAGGACAACTCCGTCATGCAATCAATTAATTTCCCCGTAATAAGACACCGGGGATAGATGGGTTACCCATCGAATTTTGTACCACTTTTACATTCCAACTACTTCCACACCTCCAAAACCTCTATAAAGATTTTCTAGAAGCAGGCTCACTCCCACCTTCTGCGCAGCAGGCTCTCGCCACCTCCTTGCTTAAACCTGGCCGTGACCTGAAAGACATGTCATCCTATAGTCCCTTATTCTTATCAACTACTGAATACTAGATACTGAACAAAGTGCTAGCATTGCGATTACTCCTTTTACTCCCAGAGTTAATTCATGTGGATCAGTGCAGATTTATACCACGTTGTAGCACCTCACTCAATATCAGACTCCTTTACCAGGTCGTGAAGGTTGTTAGAGCTCCTTACCCTGCAGCAGGATGCTTCTCTCTTGACCTTCAGCAAGCATTTTACACGTTGGGATTGGGTTATTTGTGTTTGCAATGTTAGGCAGATTCAGTATTCCCCCACCTACATCAATGGGTCTGGCTCCTGTATTCTAACCACACAGCAAGAGCATGGATGGGCTACCATATATCACCTCCATACTCGATATACTGCGGTCCTAGGTGGCGATGCCCTTTATCCCCACTCCTATTTGTGTTAGCTACTGAAGCCCTGACACAGAGCATCAGAAAGATTATGGATGGCTGGTGAATACTGCAGGGGACGTAACCTCCACGCCATTTCCATGTATGCGGATGACTTGCCATTGTACGTCCGTGATCTCGCTATGGCTTTTACACCCATAGCCACCTTACTTCAATTATTTGGCGACCTGTCTGGACTCCGCCTCAAACCTGCTAAGTCCCAAGCATTCTCATTTCAGTGACACCTAGTTGGGGCAACACTGCCCATGGGTACGCACACTATCCCCGCTGCAACACACACGTTTTTCTATCTAGGTATACAGGTCTATAGAACTAACATGGATTTACTAGAGGGAAACCTAAAGAAAGCCATCACCTTGCTTGGTTCACAAATACAATTCTGGATCACTCTACCCCTCTCGGGAGTGACAGCCTTGTATTGTCCAAAATGGTTATGTTACCCTGTCTGTTGTACTTTTTCATCAATTTGCCAGTAGTCATTCCTGTGGCTTATTTTAAAATACTCAATTTGTTACTTACAGAATTGATATGGGGCATGGGACGGCGTCGAGTGGGTCTCCCCACACTGTAATTATCACCAGAGGAGGGAGAGATGGGCACCCCGGACATCAAAGCTTTCTGTTTTGCAGGCCAATTGCAGTGGCTGTCCTATTAGTTGCCGGGTTTCCACTTAACTGAGACTGGCTATACACAACGGACGTGGCAGCATGGCACACTACATTAATTATTGCTACCAGGTACAATGAGACCTATTTGCCTACCATTATTACTTAGTAATGCACTCACATGCTGGAAACATGCTCTTAAATACGCCAATGCCTCCCCTGTATTATGCCCCTAACATACCTTTAGGAGGCCTGCCACAGCAGTAAACTTACTTACATTGAACAGGTTAGAACCCTGGGAAACTGCAGGAGTCGCATTATTGGCAGACATGTTTGCAGATTGTAAATTGATATCATACCAAGTTATGTTCAGGCCCATGGCTTATTCAACTACATTTTTTGACACATGCCCACATCTCCTGCTATGTCCGCATGCAATGGGTGTCAACAGGATCAGAACCGGAAACACACTCTTGTTCAAGCTGCATATGGAATGGGTGCTGGCAGACAGCTAGTCAATTAGTTTTACAAAGCTTTGCGTACACACCTCCACACTTCATTGACACCCCTATGAGCCTGTTAGGAGGAAGATTTGTGTCATGCCCTACATGATAAGGAATGACACTTTCTCAATGAATATCCCAGCATTATTCCCTATAGTTCATGATTTAAATTTATCAGTTTTCACTCCTACCTAGGGCCTATTTGACACCACCAAAGATATACAAAATGTTTCCTGTCATTTCCACGAAGTGCCCCAGATGCCAGGAGAACACTACATATTTATTACACATGCTCTGGTGTACCCATCCCTGACACCCTTCTGGGCTGCTGTTCACAAGGCTCTTGCAACACTTGCCGGGGTTTCCCACTGCAACACGTAGAGTACTGTCTTCTGGGTATGTATCCCTGTCCCAAAACTTCTAAAGCCATGATGCACTTTGTGGACCTGGCATTACTTCCAGCCAAGCGTCAGAATACCAGATGTTGGAAATCCCAATGGGCCCCCCTCATATCCAGTTAGCGGGATGAGGTTATTCACTGGGGGGAGGCTGAAGGCTATGCCTTATGGAGAGAAGAATATTGTGGTCTCCAAGAAACAGCCTCTAGCCTTAGTTTGGGATGGCATACTAGAGACTTTTAAGTCCCAATCGGACAATGGCTAACTTTTATAGGTAAAACTAAAGATCCTCTTCTACTGGATTGCTAATGCCACTTGGCCTTCTACTCAAATGTCATTGTATATATTAATAGGTCCTCTATTCCCTCTTTTTACTTCTGACTCTTGTCGAACCCACTTACCATGCTGCACCCTTTTTTGTTCTCCCTCTATTTATCCTGTCTCTATTGCCTTTTAATGTTTAGCACACCTGATGACAAGTTTGGATTAGGGTGGTGGGTGGAAAGGTTGTGTACCTTTTTATTTCTTCTTTTGGTTCATACTGCTTCTTTTGCATACAACTATGGAGCTCATCTCTTTTGCTTCTACACATTGTAAATTTGCTTGCCTGGGCGGCTTCTGAAGGATAATATGCTATAAGCTAATGTAAATCTCTGAAGCGAGATGTATGGCTACCAGTATACTGTAAGTTTTATTCTTCTTCTGTTAAAAAATTCAATAGAGTTTGTTTAAAAAAATGCAAGGGTGATATGTTGTGTGAAAATAAAATTATGGAAGCACATGTGGAAAAATCAGTCACTTTCAGGTTAGAAAGGATGAAGTAAAATGTATTAAATGTAAATGGACCGCTTTTCTAACTTGGATTACATTAGGGTGTTTACAGTCATTACTGACAAATGTATCTATGCTTTTGCCTTAAACCCCTTGGGTGCCCTGGATGAGCTGGTCTTGCCCTCGGCCACAGTTGCCGTGTGCTGAGGACGAGACCAGTTTGTCCTGCACCCGCCCCCCCCCCCCGGGCATGAATGGAAGAGGAATCGCTTCCCCTTCTACCCGACCCCCCGTACCCTCCAAGTAATGTCTGATACCGTCAGCAATCAGAGGCCGCCCCCATCCAGCGTGATCGGAAGAGAAATGAAAGCATTTCTCTTCCGATCGGGGGACAGCAGAGAGTCTTTTCCTTTCCTTTGATGTCTTTCTGACCATTTCTGCAGCCCGATCGTAAAGCGATTGGGCTGCAGAAATGCCCACTAGCACCAGGGAGTTTGTTTTTTTATATATAAACAATGAAGGGGAGCGACCCCGTGGACAAGGGGCGCTCCCCTGGAGGTAATTTTTTTATTAGGCCTTTGGGGCAGAGCATCCATTGGACACCAGGGATCTTTTTTTTTTTTTTAAATGTTAACACTTGGGGCACAACCCCTTAGGCAAGGGTCACTCCCCTGGGGGGCAAAATGTTTTTAGGTCATTTCTGCCGCCTATTTTTATTAGGCCAATCTGCCCCCAAGGGTGGCAAAAACCACTAGACACCAGGGATTTTTTTTTCACAACAATTTCACGAGAAGAGAGGGGGCAAATTTATTTTAGCACATTTCTGCCCCAATTGGGGGCAGATTGGCCTATTTTAATTAGGCCGATCTACTCCCAAGGGGGGCAGAAACCACTACATACCAGGGATTTTTTTTTTTTTTTACAAATGGGGAGCGACCCCTTGGGCAAGGGTCGCTCCCCTGGGGGCAATTTTATTTTAGGCCATTTCTGCCCACCTTAGGGTGCAGATACCACTTGACACCAGGGCTTTTTTTGCACCAATTTCACGCAAGGGGAGTGACCCCTTAGGCAAGGGTCGCTCCCCTGGGGGGCAAATTGATTTTAGGCCATTTCTGCCTCCCTTGGGGGAAGATCGGCCTATTTTAATTAGGCTGATCTACCCCCAAGGGGGGCAGAAACCACTAGGCACCAGGGATTTTTATTTTTATATTTTTTACAGATGGGGAGCGACCCCTTAGGCAAGGGTCGCTCCCCTGGGGGCAATTTTATTTTAGGCCATTTCTGCCCACCTTGGGGGCAGATCTGCCTATTTTTCTTTGGCCAATCTGCCCCCACGGGGTGCAGATACCACTTGACACCAGGGCTTTTTTTGCACCAATTTCACGCAAGGGGAGTGACCCCTTAGGCAAGGGTCGCTCCCCTGGGGGGCAAATTTATTTTACGCCATTTCTGCCTCCTTTGGAGGCAGATCGGCCTATTTCTATTAGACCGATCTTCCCCCGGGGGGGGGCAGAAACCACTTAGGCACCAGGGATCGGTGTGTGTGTGTGTTTTGTTTTGGGGAGGGCAGTGCCTTGGCCAAGGGTCGCTCCACATGGGGGCACATTACTGTTGGCCATTTCTGCCCCCTTTGGAGGCAGATCAGCCTATTTTTGTAGGGCTCATCTATCCCCAATGGGGGCAGAAAGCCCACCAGACACCAGGGAAGATTTTTTTTTAAAAGAGGGTGAGGGTATGGCCATACCCCCACCCCAAATAAATGAGGACAAGGTTGTTCTTCCCACCAGTGGGCAGATGTGGCAATTACCTCCAATCCACTCCCTGGGGGGAGGGCAGAAAGCCTACTAGATGCCAGGGAATAAAAAGAAAATAGCGGGGTGGTGGCTGCCAAGCATTATGAGCATGGTTATGCCACCACCCCAACTGAAGGGGTTAACAGTCTTTCCGCTCTCCCCCCCACACACTAAAAGATCTTATCCCAACGGCAAGGAAGTGGACATTTGATTATTTTGGGTTTTGGTTTTACATTTGGGCCATGAGAGCTTGTCTAACTCCCAAATCGTCCCACTTGGAATGGTGGGGGCCGCACTTTTTGGACTGTGGGACGCTGCCATGTAGAAAAATCTACAAGACCTAGACTTATCTGAAAACTAAACATCTGGGTGAGTCCAGTGTGGTGTGTTTCACATGCACCCGCAACATTTTCTTACTCACAATGCCCTGCAAACCTCCAACTTTGCTTGAAATCACACATTTTTCCCACATTTTTGTGATGGAACCTTCCGGAATCCACAGGAATCCACAAAATTCCTACCACCCAGCATTGTTGCATCTATACCGATAAAAATTCTGCCCCACTTGTCAGCCTAAAAATGTTTTTGGACCTGCTTTGGTTCCCGCTCAATTTTGACATGTTTTTGGATCTTCCCTGTTACAGGCAATTGTCCCACCTACACAAGTGAGGTATCATTTCTGTCGGAAGACTGAGGGGAACGTTGGATGGTAGGAAATTTGCGCTGCTGCTGTGATCCCACACAGAAATGTGGGGAAAATGTGATTTTTTTTTAGCTGAATTTGAGGTTTGCTGAGGATTCTGGGTAAGTAAACACTGGGGGATCCACGCAAGTCACACCTCCCTGGACTCCCTCAGGTATCTAGTTTAAAAAAATGTCTGGATTTGGTAGGTTTCCCTAGATGGCTGCTGAGCTCAGGACCAAAAACGCAGGTGCCCTGGCAAAAACAGGTAGGTTTATATTTGATCATTTTGATGTGTCCAAGTAGTGTTTTGGGGCATTTCCTGTCGCGAGCACTAGGCCTACCCACACAAGTGAGGTACCATTTGTATCAGGAGATATGGGGGAATGCTGGGTAGAAGGATGTTTGTGGCTCCCCTCAGATTCCAGAACTT
The DNA here is from genome assembly GCF_031143425.1 of Pleurodeles waltl. Taxonomy (NCBI): domain Eukaryota; kingdom Metazoa; phylum Chordata; class Amphibia; order Caudata; family Salamandridae; genus Pleurodeles; species Pleurodeles waltl. Next base: position 887,610,054 of record NC_090437.1, read on the forward strand.
TGCAGCACCGAAATGTGAGTAAAAAGTTCTTTTTTTTGCCAAATTTTGAGGTTTGCTAAGGATTCTGGGTAACAGAACCTGGTGAGAGCGTCACAAGTTACCCCATCCTGGGTTCCCCTAGGTGTCTAGTTTTTAAAAATGCACAGGTTTGGTAGGTTTCCCTAGGTGCCGGCTGAGCTAGAGGCCAAAATCCACAGCTAGGCACTTTGCAAAAAACAGCAGTTTTCTTTGGGAAAATGTGATGTGTCCACGTTGTGTTTTGGGGCATTTCCTGTCACGGGCGCTAGGCCTACCCACACAAGTGAGGTACCATTTTTATCGGGAGACTTGGGGGAACGCTGGGTGGAAGGACATTTGTGGCTCCTCTCACATCCTAGAGCTTTCTGTCACCAAAATGTGAGTAAAAGTGGGTTTTTTTTGCCAAGTTTTGAGATTTGCAAAGGATTCTGGGTAACAGAACCTGGTGAGAGCCCCGCAAGTCACCCAATCTTGGCTTTCCCTAGGTGTCTAGTTTTAAAAAATGTACAGGTTTGCTAGGTTTCCCTAGGTGCCGGCTAAGCTAGAGGCCAAAATCCTCAGCTAGGCACTTAGCAAAAAACAGCTCTGTTTTCTTTGGGAAAATGTGATGTGTCCACGTTGTGTTTTGGAGCATTTTCTGTTGCGGGCGCTAGGCCTAGCCACACAAGTGAGGTACCATTTTTATCGAGAGACTTTGGGGAACGCTGGGTGGAAGGACATCTGTGGCTCCTCTCACATTCCAGAGCTTTCTGTCACCGAAATGTGAGGAAAAAGTGTTTTTTTGGCCACATTTTGAGGTTTGCAAAGGATTCTGGGTAACAGAACCTGGTGAGAGCCCCGCAAGTCACCCCATCTTGGATTTCCATAGGTGTCTAGTTTTCAAAAATGCACAGGTTTTCTAAGTTTCCCTAGGTGCTGGCTGAGCTAGAGGCCAAAATCCTCAGCTAGGCACTTAGCAAAAAACAGCTCTGTTTTCTTTGAGAAAATGTGATGTGTCCACGTTGTGTTTTGGGGCATTTCCTGTTGCGGGCGCTAGGCCTACCCACACAATTGAGGTTTCATTTTTATTAGGAGACTTGGGGGAACGCTGGGTAGAAGGAAATTTGTGGGTCCTCTCAGATTCCAGAAATTTCTGTCACCGAAATGTGAGGAAAAAGTGTTTTTTGGGCCAAATTCTGAGGTTTGCAAAGGATTCTGGGTAACAGAACCTGGTGAGAGCCCCACAGGTCACCCCATCTTGGATTCCCCTAGGTGTTCTCAAATAATATGCAGGTTTGGTAGGTTTCCCTAGGTGCCGGCTGAGCTAGAGGCGAAAATCCACAGCTAGACACTTTCCAAAAATCACGTCAGATTTCAATGTAAAAATGCGATGTGTGCATGTTGCGTTTCCTGTCACAAGCATTAGGCCTACCCACGCAAGTGAGGTACCATTTTTATCGGGAGACTTGGGGGAACACAGAATAGCAAAACAATTGTTATTGCCCCTTGTCTTTTTCTATATTTTTACCTTCCAAATGTAAGACAGTGTGTAAAAAAGACATCTATTTAAGAAATGCCCTGTAATTCGTAATTCACATGCTAGTATGGGCACCCCGGAATTCAGAGATGTGCAAATAACCACTGCTTCTCAACACCTTAACTTGTGCCCATTTTGGAAATACAAAGGTTTTTTTGATACCTATTTTTCACTCTTTATATTTCAGCAAATGAATTGCTGTATACCCAGTATAGAATGAAAACCCATTGCACGGTGCAGCTCATTTATTGGCTCTGGGTACCTAGGGTTTTTGATGAACCTACAAGCCCTATATATCCCCGCAACCAGAAGAGTCCAGCAGAGTAACAGTATATTGCTTTAAAGAATCTGACATCGCAGGAAAAAGTTACAGAGTAAAACGTGCAGATAAATTGTTGTTTTCTTCACCTCAATTTCAATATTTCTTTATTTCAGCTGTTATTTTCTGTAGGAAACTCTTGTAGGATCTACACAAATTACCCCTTGCTGAATTCAGAATTTTGTCTACTTTTCAGAAATGTTTAGCTTTCTGCGATCCAGCATTGATTTCACACCGACTTCTGTCACTAACTGGAAGCACAAAAAATAGTAAAAATGGGGTATGTCCCAGTAAAATGCCAAAATTGTGTTGAAAAATTGAGTTTTCTGATTCAAGTCTGCCTGTTTCTGAAAGCTGGGAAGATTGTGATTTTAGCACCACAAACCCTTTGTTGATGCCATTTTCAGGGGAAAAAAACACGAGTCTTCTTCGCAGCCCTTTTTCCCATTTTGTTTAAAAAAAAAAAAAAAAATCTCTGTATTTTGGCTAATTTCTTGGTCTCCTTCAGGGGAACCCACAAAGACTGGGTACCTCTAGAATCCCTAGGATGTTGGAAAAAAGGACGCAAATTTGGCGTGGGTAGCTTATGGAGACAAAAAGTTATGAGGGCCTAAGCACGAAATGCCCTAAATAGTCAAAAAAGGCCTGGCACCTGAGGGGGAAAAGGCCTGGCAGCGAAGGGATTAGTTACTACTTGTCTGAACTTCCTGCTCTTATAATTACATAGGAGGTGCACCGGTCTGCAGTGGCAAAAGGTTCAGAGTTATTGACTTTTTATTCATCTTAGAGTCATGTGTACTCTGGTATAGAGAAGGATAACAAGACTTGGAAAAAGTATGCGGGTGGGGCAGCCTTCTGTCTGGGGCCAAGGAAGAGTTCCAATGTAAGCCAAACTCCAGAGTCAGAGCTTCAGGGATCACCCAAGGGAGTCGACAAGTTCGAGCGTAACATCTACCTTAGCAAAGTGATTTGCAGGTGGAAGGGGCAAGGTGTACACAAAAAATCATCGTGGATTTTATTACAAGACTGGAGACTTGACTATGCCTTGAATTTTTTCCAGAGACTTTCTATCAGCAAATTCAAAATAAAAGATTATGAAATAAAAATTTGCCATAGGGAGACTTCACATGCTTATTACCATCAGAATAGAATCAGTGTACCAGATGCCTGGGCTGTATGACCTCACAGTGTGAATCCTATGACATCACAGCCCACTGTCAGCCCTGGCGGGGCAGCACCTGCAGCGTGTTTCACCTATTCAAGTCAGGGCGTATTACAGTGGTGTTTCAGACACCACCTAAATCATAGCATCCCCTAGGGTGGGACATTGTTTTTCAGTTCACAGCATCTCTTCAGACACATTCAGCCTTTACTGCTCGCATTGCTCTGGTATATAGTGTATTTTTAACACATTTTTCCAGGGAGTGTTTATGCTAGCCCATTAGCTGTTAGTTGCTCATAAAGTTGAATGTGTTTCTGCCTTCTCACCCTCTGGGCAGTTCAACGCTTGATTGCCACAAGAAAAAATACAGACATTTGGGAACCAAATTTTATTTTGCATTTCACAAGTCTCCCAAGTGGCACCATGACACATGATACCATCAACCATTCCTGGTTTTTCAGCCAAAACCATGTTGCACTGGGGAGCTTGTAGTTCTGCTTTAAACAGTCATTATGAGCTCAAAACTAAAAGAGTTGTAGGCTATAGTGGCAGAATTGGCTGAAGGTGTCATTGATGGCATGGAGCCACTTGTCAGCTTTGTTTTAAAATTTTGCAGAGTAGTTTAGTCCATTTCCAAACTAATCTTCTACCACTCATGAATACATACCATTTCTTCCATCAAACCTTCCTTTCTGTAGGAAAGTACCATCTTGCCTGGCATGTTACCCCCATTTTTCACTGTATATATGTTGTTTTAGTTGTATGTGTCACTGGGACCCTGGTAACCCTGGGCCCCAGTGCTCATAAGTGTGCCTGAATGTGTTACCTGTGTAGTGACTAACTGTCTCACTGAGGCTCTGCTAATCAGAACCTCAGTGGTTATGCTCTCTCATTTCTTTCCAAATTGTCACTAACAGGCTAGTGACCATTTTTACCAATTTACATTGGCTTACTGGAACACCCTTATAATTCCCTAGTATATGGTACTGAGGTACCCAGGGTATTGGGGTTCCAGGAGATCCCTATGGGCTGCAGCATTTCTTTTGCCACCCATAGGGAGCTCTGACAATTCTTACACAGGCCTGCCACTGCAGCCTGAGTGAAATAACGTCCACGTTATTTCACAGCCATTTTACACTGCACCTAAGTAACTTATAAGTCACCTATATGTCTAACCTTTACCTGGTAAAGGTTAGGTGCAAAGTTACTTAGTGTGAGGGCACCCTGGCACTAGCCAAGGTGCCCCCACATTGTTCAGAGCCAATTCCCTGAACTTTGTGAGTGCGGGGACACCATTACACACGTGCACTACATATAGGTCACTACCTATATGTAGCTTCACCATGGTAACTCCGAATATGGCCATGTAACATGTCTGTGATCATGGAATTGCCCCCTCTATGCCATCCTGGCATAGTTGGCACAATCCCATGATCCCAGTGGTCTGTAGCACAGACCCTGGTACTGCCAAACTGCCCTTCCTGGGGTTTCACTGCAGCTGCTGCTGCTGCCAACCCCTCAGACAGGCAGCTGCCCTCCTGGGGTCCAGCCAGGCCTGGCCCAGGATGGCAGAACAAAGAACTTCCTCTGAGAGAGGGTGTGACACCCTCTCCCTTTGGAAAATGGTGTGAAGGCAGGGGAGGAGTAGCCTCCCCCAGCCTCTGGAAATGCTTTGTTGGGCACAGAGGTGCCCAATTCTGCATAAGCCAGTCTACACCGGTTCAGGGACCCCTTAGCCCCTGCTCTGGCGCGAAACTGGACAAAGGAAAGGGGAGTGACCACTCCCCTGACCTGCACCTCCCCTGGGAGGTGTCCAGAGCTCCTCCAGTGTGCTCCAGACCTCTGCCATCTTGGAAACAGAGGTGCTGCTGGCACACTGGACTGCTCTGATTGGCCAGTGCCACCAGGTGACGTCAGAGACTCCTGCTGATAGGCTCCTTCAGGTGTTAGTAGCCTATCCTCTCTCCTAGGTAGCCAAACCCTCTTTTCTGGCTATTTAGGGTCTCTGTCTCTGGGGAAACTTTAGATAACGAATGCAAGAGCTCATCCGAGTTCCTCTGCATCTCCCTCTTCACCTTCTGATAAGGAATCGACTGCTGACCGCGCTGGAAGCCTGCAAACCTGCAACATAGTAGCAAAGACGACTACTGCAACTCTGTAACGCTGATCCTGCCGCCTTCTCGACTGATTTCCTGCTTGTGCATGCTGTGGGGGTAGTCTGCCTCCTCTCTGCACCAGAAGCTCCGAAGAAATCTCCCGTGGGTCGACGGAATCTTCCCCCTGCAACCGCAGGCACCAAAAAGCTGCATTACCGGTCCCTTGGGTCTCCTCTCAGCACGACGAGCGAGGTCCCTCGAATCCAGCGACTCTGTCCAAGTGACCCCCACAGTCCAGTGACTCTTCAGCCCAAGTTTGGTGGAGGTAAGTCCTTGCCTCACCTCGCTGGGCTGCATTGCTGGGAACCGCGACTTTGCAGCTACTCCGGCCCCTGTGCACTTCCGGCGGAAATCCTTTGTGCACAGCCAAGCCTGGGTCCACGGCACTCTAACCTGCATTGCACGACTTTCTAAGTTGGTCTCCGGCGACGTGGGACTCCTTTGTGCAACTTCGGCGAGCACCGTTTCACGCATCCTCGTAGTGCCTGTTTCTGGCACTTCCCCGGGTGCTACCTGCTTCAGTGAGGGCTCTTTGTCTTGCTCGACGTCCCCTCTCTCGTCAGGTCCAATTTGCGACCTCCTGGTCCCTCCTGGGCCCCGGCAGCGTCCAAAAACGCCAAACGCACGATTTGCGACTAGCAAGGCTTGTTGGCGTCCCTCCGGCGGGAAAACACTTCTGCACGACTCTCCAAGGCGAGAGGGATCCGTCCACCAAAGGGGAAGTCTCTAGCCCTTTTCGTTCCTGCAGAAACCTCAGCTTCTTCTGTCCAGTCGAAGCTTCTTTGCACCCGCAGCTGGCATTTCCTGGGCATCTGCCCATCTCCGACTTGCTTGTGACTTTTGGACTTGGTCCCCTTGTTCCACAGGTACCCTAGATTGGAAATCCACAGTTGTTGCATTGCTGGTTTGTGTCTTTCCTGCATTATTCCTCTAACACGACTACTTTGTCCTTAGGGGAACTTTAGTGCACTTTGCACTCACTTTTCAGGGTCTTGGGGAGGGTTATTTTTCTAACTCTCACTATTTTCTAATAGTCCCAGCGACCCTCTACAAGGTCACATAGGTTTGGGGTCCATTCGTGGTTCGCATTCCACTTTTGGAGTATATGGTTTGTGTTGCCCCTATCTCTATGTTTCCCCATTGCATCCTATTGTAACTATACATTGTTTGCACTGTTTTCTAAGACTATACTGCATATTTTTGCTATTGTGTATATATATCTTGTGTATATTTCCTATCCTCTCACTGAGGGTACACTCTAAGATACTTTGGCATATTGTCATAAAAATAAAGTACCTTTATTTTTAGTATAACTGTGTATTGTGTTTTCTTATGATATTGTGCATATGACACTGAGTGGTACTGTAGTAGCTTCACACGTCTCCTAGTTCAGCCTAAGCTGCTCTGCTAAGCTACCATTATCTATCAGCCTAAGCTGCTAGACACCCTATACACTAATAAGGGATAACTGGGCCTGGTGCAAGGTGCAAGTACCCCTTGGTACTCACTACAAGCCAGTCCAGCCTCCTACATTGGTTGTGCAGTGGTGGGATAAGTGCTTGAGACTACTTACCACTCTTGTCATTGTACTTTTCATAAGAGAAAAATATACAAAACAAGGTCAGTGTATATACACATAGCCAAAAAGTTTTGCATTTCCTCTTTTCACTCTTTTCTAAGTGCTGAAAAGTACCTCTAAACTTTCAAAAAAGTTCTTAAAAGTTTAAAAAGTTTTTTTCTGTCTTTCCAAAAAGCTCTGAAAACTTTTTTCTCTTTTTCTATCACTTTAACTCTCTCTAAAAAATGTCTGGCACAGGCCAAACTGTTGATCTGTCCAAACTTGCATATGACAACCTTAGCTGGAAAAGAGCAAGGAGTCTCTGTATATAGAGAGGTTTGAGTGTAGGGAAAAATCCTTCCTTGGAACTGTTACTTAACATGCTTAGAGAACAGGATAAGGCCATAGGTGCCCCATCTGTTGAAAAAGTACCTAATAGTTCCCAATCTGATTCAGGGACTCCCCCAGGAAAAGATTCAGGAAAGAAACTTCCTAGCCTGCCCATTACTAGACATTCTAGCATAGATGGTAATGATGATGAGCCACACCATATAAATAGTGTTGTCTCACATCATAGCAAAAGCATTTATTCTCACCATACTGGTAGTAATGTTTCTGTAAACCAAGTTGTTAGGGTGGCTTCTGTAAGGGACAGGTCTCCTTCTGTTCATTCCCATCATAGCTCTGTTTCTAGAAATGTCCCTCCCACCAACCCTGATGACAGAATGTTAGAGAGGGAACTCAATAAGTTGAGGGTGGAACAAACCAGACTGAAGCTTAAAAAGCAACAGCTGGATTTGGATAGACAGTCTTTTGAATTAGAGAAGGAAAGACAGAAGTTGGGTTTAGATACCCATGGTGGCAGCAGCAGTATTCCCCATAGTCATCCTGCAAAAGAGCATGATTCCAGGAATCTGCACAAGATAGTTCCCCCTTATAAGGAGGGGGATGACATTAACAAGTGGTTTGCTGCACTTGAGAGGGCCTGTGTTGTACAGGATGTCCCTCAAAGGCAGTGGGCTGCTATCCTATGGCTATCATTTAGTGGAAAAGGTAGGGATAGGCTCCTTACTGTGAAAGAAAATGATGCTAATAATTTCCAAGTTCTTAAGAATGCACTCCTGGATGGTTATGGCTTAACCACTGAACAGTACAGGATAAAGTTCAGAGAGACCAAAAAGGAGTCTTCACAAGACTGGGTTGATTTTATTGACCATTCAGTGAAGGCCTTGGAGGGGTGGTTACATGGCAGTAAAGTTACTGATTATGACAGCCTGTATAACTTAATCCTGAGAGAGCATATTCTTAATAATTGTGTGTCTGATTTGTTGCACCAGTACTTGGTGGACTCTGATCTGACCTCTCCCCAAGAATTGGGAAAGAAGGCAGACAAATGGGTCAGAACAAGAGTGAACAGAAAAGTTCATACAGGGGGTGACAAAGATGGCAACAAAAAGAAGGATGGTAAGTCTTCTGACAAGGGTGGGGACAAATCTAAAAATGAGTCTTCATCAGGCCCACAAAAACACTCTGGTGGGGGTGGTGGGTCCAAATCCTCCTTTAATCAGAACAAGGAAAAGAAACCATGGTGCTATTTATGTAAAATAAAAGGCCATTGGACAACAGATCCCAGTTGTCCAAAGAAAGGCACCACAGCTCCTACCACTACAACCCCTACTGCTACACCTAGTGTCCCTACTAATAGCAGTGGTGGTGGGAGCAAACCTACTAATAGCCAATCCAAGGGAGTAGCTGGGCTCACTATTGGTAACTTAGTTGGGGTTGGTCCGATTAGGGAGACCACAGAGGCTACTTTAGTCTCTGAAGGGGCTATTGATTTAGCCACTTTGGTTGCTTGCCCCCATAACTTGGAGAAGTACAAGCAACTAACCCTAATAAATGGTGTTGAGGTCCAGGCCTACAGGGACACAGGTGCCAGTGTCACAATGGTGATTGAGAAACTGGTGCACCCTGAACAACACATACTTGGACACCAGTACCAAGTAACCGATGCTCACAACATAACACAAAGCCACCCCATGGCTGTTGTAAATCTCAACTGGGGGGGGGTAACTGGTCCAAAGAAAGTTGTGGTAGCTTCAGATTTACCTGTAGACTGTCTATTAGGGAATGCTTTGGAGACATCAGCTTGGTCAGATGTGGAGTTGGAGGCCCATGCAGCAATGCTGGGCATCCCAGGGCATATTTTTGCTTTGACAAGGGCTCAGGCCAAAAAGCAAAAAGGACAGGGAAGCTTGGATCCTGGAACAATGGACCAAGTGCTCCCTAAAGCTAGGGCTAGTAGAAGCAAACCACTTCCTACTATCCCTCCCTCTACAGTGGATTCAACTTCTGAGGAAGAAGAATTCCCTCCCTGTGCAGAACCTACACCAGAGGAGCTGGAAGCAGACACTGCTGAGCTTTTGGGTGAAGGGGGGCCTGCCAGAGAGGAGCTGAGTGTGGCACAGCAAACCTGTCCCACATTAGAGGGTCTCAGACAGCAAGCTGTCAAACAGGCTAATGGGGATGTCAGTGACTCTCACAGAGTTTACTGGGAGGACAACCTCTTGTACACTGAGCATAGGGATCCTAAACCTGGAGCTGCCAGGAGATTAGTGATTCCTCAGGAGTACAGAAAGTTCCTCCTAACACTGGCACATGACATTCCCTTAGCTGGGCATCTAGGACAAATGAAAACTTGGGACAGGCTTGTTCCCCTGTTTCATTGGCCTAGGATGTCTGAGGACACAAAAGAATTTTGTAAGTCCTGTGAAACCTGTCAAGCCAGTGGCAAGACAGGTGGCACCCCAAAGGCACCCCTTATCCCACTGCCTGTGGTTGGGGTTCCCTTTGAAAGGGTAGGGGTTGACATAGTTGGCCCCCTTGACCCTCCTACTGCTTCAGGCAATAGGTTTATCTTAGTGGTAGTGGACCATGCCACAAGATATCCTGAAGCAATTCCTTTAAGGACCACTACAGCACCTGCCGTGGCAAAGGCCCTCCTGGGAATATTTTCCAGGGTGGGCTTCCCAAAGGAAGTAGTATCAGACAGAGGAAGCAATTTCATGTTTGCATACTTAAAGGCCATGTGGAAGGAGTGTGGTGTAACGTACAAGTTCACAACACCCTATCATCCACAAACAAATGGACTGGTGGAGAGATTTAATAAAACTCTCAAAGGCATGATTATGGGTCTCCCTGAAAAACTCCGCAGGAGATGGGATATCCTTCTACCATGCCTCCTTTTTGCCTACAGGGAGGTACCCCAGAAAGGAGTGGGCTTCAGCCCCTTTGAACTTCTTTTTGGACACCCTGTTAGGGGTCCACTCACACTTGTAAAGGAGGGTTGGGAACAACCTTTAAAAGCTCCTAAGCAGGATATTGTGGATTATGTACTTGGCCTCAGATCAAGGATGGCTGAGTACATGAAAAAGGCCAGTAAAAACCTTCAGGCCAGCCAAGAGCTCCAGAAGCAATGGCATGATCAGAAGGCTGTTTTGGTTCAGTACCAACCAGGGCAGAAAGTGTGGATCTTGGAGCCTGTGGCCCCAAGAGCACTCCAAGATAAATGGAGTGGTCCCCACACAATTGTTGAAAAGAAGGGTGAAGTCACCTACTTGGTTGACTTAGGCACTGCCAGGAGTCCCCTTAGGGTGCTCCATGTCAACCGCCTGAAACCCTACTATGACAGGGCTGATCTCACCCTGCTCATGGCAACTGATGAGGGACAGGAAGAAGACAGTGATCCTCTACCTGATCTCTTCTCTTCCACAGAACAAGATGCTCTTGTGGAAGGTGTAGTTTTGGCTGATTGTCTTACTGCTGAGCAGAAAGATAATTGCATAAATCTCCTAGATCAATTCTCTGAACTCTTCTCTACTGTTCCAGGTACCACTTCTTGGTGTGAGCACACTATAGATACTGGAGACAGTTTACCTGTCAAAAGTAAGATCTATAGGCAGCCTGACCATGTCAGGGACTGCATAAAGCAAGAAGTTCAGAAAATGTTGGAACTAGGAGTGGTTGAGCACTCTGACAGTCCATGGGCTTCTCCTGTGGTACTGGTACCAAAACCCAATTCTAAAGATGGAAAGAAGGAAATGCGGTTTTGTGTAGACTATAGAGGTCTCAACTTGGTAACCAAAACTGATGCTCACCCTATACCCAGGGCAGATGAGCTCATAGATACACTGGCATCTGCCAAGTATCTAAGCACTTTTGATTTGACTGCAGGGTATTGGCAGATCAAATTGTCAGAAGATGCTAAACCTAAGACTGCATTTTCTACCATTGGAGGACATTACCAGTTTACTGTAATGCCTTTTGGTTTGAAAAATGCACCTGCCACTTTTCAGAGGTTGGTGAACACAGTCCTGCAAGGTCTGGAAGCTTTCAGTGCAGCATATTTGGATGATATAGCTGTCTTTAGCTCCAGCTGGGATGATCACCTGGTCCACCTATGGAAAGTTTTGGAGGCTCTGCAAAAGGCAGGCCTCACTATCAAGGCTTCAAAGTGCCAGATAGGGCAGGGTAAGGTGGTTTATCTGGGACACCTTGTTGGTGGGAAACAGATTGCACCACTTCAGGGGAAAATCCAAACTATTATTGATTGGGTTCCCCCTACCACTCAGACTCAGGTGAGAGCCTTCCTAGGCCTCACTGGGTGTTACAGGAGTTCATTAAGAACTATGGCTCCATTGCAGCCCCTCTTAATGACCTCACATCCAAGAAAATGCCTAAAAAGGTATTATGGACAGCAAACTGTCAGAAAGCTTTTGAGGAGCTGAAGCAGGCCATGTGCTCTGCACCTGTCCTGAAAAGCCCTTGTTACTCTAAAAAATTCTGTGTCCAAACTGATGCATCTGAATTAGGAGTAGGGGCAGTCCTATCACAACTTAATTCTGAGGGCCAGGATCAACCTGTTGCTTTTATTAGTAGGAGGTTGACCCCTAGAGAAAAGCGTTGGTCTGCCATTGAGAGGGAGGCCTTTGCTGTGGTCTGGGCTCTGAAGAAGTTGAGGCCATACCTGTTTGGCACTCACTTCATTGTTCAGACAGACCACAAACCTCTACTTTGGCTAAAACAAATGAAAGGTGAAAATCCTAAATTGTTGAGGTGGTCCATATCCCTACAGGGAATGGACTATACAGTGGAACATAGACCTGGGAGTAGCCACTCCAATGCAGATGGACTCTCCAGATATTTCCACTTAGACAATGAAGACTCATCAGGTCATGGCTAGTCTTATTGTCCTTCGTTTGGGGGGGGGGGGGGGTTGTGTAGGAAAGTACCATCTTGCCTGGCATGTTACCCCCATTTTTCACTGTATATATGTTGTTTTAGTTGTATGTGTCACTGGGACCCTGGTAACCCAGGGCCCCAGTGCTCATAAGTGTGCCTGAATGTGTTACCTGTGTAGTGACTAACTGTCTCACTGAGGCTCTGCTAATCAGAACCTCAGTGGTTATGCTCTCTCATTTCTTTCCAAATTGTCACTAACAGGCTAGTGACCATTTTTACCAATTTACATTGGCTTACTGGAACACCCTTATAATTCCCTAGTCTATGGTACTGAGGTACCCAGGGTATTGGGGTTCCAGGAGATCCCTATGGGCTGCAGCATTTCTTTTGCCACCCATAGGGAGCTCTGACAATTCTTACACAGGCCTGCCACTGCAGCCTGAGTGAAATAACGTCCACGTTATTTCACAGCCATTTTACACTGCACTTAAGTAACTTATAAGTCACCTATATGTCTAACCTTTACCTGGTAAAGGTTAGGTGCAAAGTTACTTAGTGTGAGGGCACCCTGGCACTAGCCAAGGTGCCCCCACATTGTTCAGAGCCAATTCCCTGAACTTTGTGAGTGCGGGGACACCATTACACGCGTGCACTACATATAGGTCACTACCTATATGTAGCTTCACAATGGTAAATCCGAATATGGCCATGTAATATGTCTGTGATCATGGAATTGCCCCCTCTATGCCATCCTGGCATAGTTGGCACAATCCCATGATCCCAGTGGTCTGTAGCACAGACCCTGGTACTGCCAAACTGCCCTTCCTGGGGTTTCACTGCAGCTGCTGCTGCTGCCAACCCCTCAGACAGGCAGCTGCCCTCCTGGGGTCCAGCCAGGCCTGGCCCAGGATGGCAGAACAAAGAACTTCCTCTGAGAGAGGGTGTGACACCCTCTCCCTTTGGAAAATGGTGTGAAGGCAGGGGAGGAGTAGCCTCCCCCAGCCTCTGGAAACGCTTTGTTGGGCACAGAGGTGCCCAATTCTGCATAAGCCAGTCTACACCGGTTCAGGGACCCCTTAGCCCCTGCTCTAGCGCAAAACTGGACAAAGGAAAGGGGAGTGACCACTCCCCTGACCTGCACCTCCCAGGGGAGGTGCCCAGAGCTCCTCCAGTGTGTCCCAGACCTCTGCCATCTTGGAAACAGAGGTGTCTGTGGCACACTGGACTGCTCTGAGTGGCCAGTGCCAGCAGGTGACCTCAGAGGCTCCTTCTGATAGGCTCTTACCTCTCTTGGTAGCCAATCCCCCTTCCTAGGTAGCCAAACCTCCTTTTCTGGCTATTTAGGGTCTCTGCTTTGGGGATCTCACCAGATAACGAATGCAAGAGCTCATCAGAGTTCCTCTCCATCTCCCTCTTCACCTTCTGCCAAAGGATCTACCGCTGACTGCTCAGGACGCCTGCAAAACCGCAACAAAGTAGCAAGACGACTACTAGCAACCTTGTATCGCTTCATCCTCCTGGCTTTCTCGACTGTTTCCAGGTGGTGCATGCTCTGGGGGTAACCTGCCTCCTCTCTGCACCAGGAGCTCTGAAGAAATCTCCCGTTGGTCTATGGAATCTTCCCCCTGCAACCGCAGGCACCAAAAGACTGCATCACTGGTCCTCTGGATCCCCTCTCTGCACGACGAGAGTGGTCTCTGAAACTCAGCAACTCTGTCCGAGTGAATCCCACAGTCCAGTGACTCTTCAGTCCAAGTTTGGTGGAGGTAAGTCCTTGCCTCCCCACGCTAGACTGCATTGCTGGGTACCGCGTGATTTGCAGCTGCTCCGGCTCCTGTGCACTCTTCCAGGATTTCCTTTGTGCACAGCCAAGCCTGGGTCCCCGACACTCTAACCTGCAGTGCAACACATTCTGAGTTGTCCTCCGGCGTCGTGGGACTCCCTTTTCTGACTTCGCATGGACTCCTGCTCACTGTTCTTCCAAGTGCCTGTTCAGGTACTTCTGCAGGTGCTGCCTGCTTCTGTGAGGGCTCCCTGAGTTGCTGGGCGCCCCCTCTGTCTCCTCTTCCAAGTGGCGACATCCTGGTCCCTCCTGGGCCACAGCAGCACCCAAAAAACCTCTACCGCGACCCTTGCAGCTAGCAAGACTTGTTTGCGGTCTTTCTGTGTGAGAACACCTCTGCAAGCTTCATCGCGACGTGGTACATCCATCCTCCAAAGGGGAAGTTCCTAGTCCTCTTCTTTCTTGCAGAACTCCAAGCTTCTTCCAACAGGTGGCAGCTTCCTTGCACCCTCAGCTGGCATTTCCTAGGCTCCTGACCACTCTCGACACTGTCGCAACGATTGGACTTGGTCCCCTTGTCTTACAGGCACTCAGGTCCAGAAATCCACTGTTGTTGCATTGCTGGTGTTTGTTCTTCCTGCAGAATCCCCCTATCACGACTTCTGTGCTCTCTGGGGGTAGTAGGTGCACTTTACACCTCCCTTTCAGGGTCTTGGGGTGGGCTATTTTTCTAACCCTCACTGTTTTCTTACAGTCCCAGCGACCCTCTACAAGCTCACATAGGTTTAGGGTCCATTCGTGGTTTGCATTCCACGTTTGGAGTATATGGTTTGTGTTGCCCCAATACCTATGTGCTCCTATTGCAATCTATTGTAATTCTACACTGCTTGCATTACTTTTCTTGCTATTACTTACCTAATTTTGGTTTGTGTACATATATCTTGTGTATATATCTTATCCTCATACTGAGGGTACTCACTAAGATACTTTTGGCATATTGTCATAAAAATAAAGTGCCTTTATTTTTAGTACTTCTGTGTATTGTGTTTTCTTATGATATTGTGCATATGACACCAGTGGTATAGTAGGAGCTTTACATGTCTCCTAGTTCAGCCTAAGCTGCTTTGCCATAGCTACCTTCTATCAGCCTAAGCTGCTAGAAACACCTCTTCTACACTAATAAGGGATAACTGGACCTGGCACAAGGGGCAAGTACCTCTGGTACCCACTACAAGCCAGGCCATCCTCCTACACTAGCTGGGTAGAAGGTGATTATGGCAACCTGAACATGACACTCTAAATCCCCAGGGAAGTTATGGAAACAGATCTCACCCTTTCGTTGTATTTCTCATGCATGCCCAGGTTAAGATATAAAAGATACACAAACTATGTTTTCAAATTGAAACAAATGTAAGCTTGTATAAAACGAATGAGCTGCGATTATTAAGCAGATGAATCAAAGCAACCAGCATGATAAACATGGTGAAGACAATGAATAATCCAACCATGATAAATGTGTGATCAAAAAATTCTAGATGTTTTAGATGTTCCTACCTAACCCTAACTCTACGCTGAGAGCATAGCGGGTGTTCTCTTCTGCCTGTCCTGATCTAAGGAATTAGCCTTAGCCCCATACCTGATTATAGTGTCAGGAGTCGGCATGCAGTTTAGATGGCAATCCTCTCGGGAGCTGGTAGATTATCGCCAGCAGAGCTGCATGTCGAATACAGCATTTATCCTAGGACGGTCGTGGCTGGAGTACCCTCTTCTCCCTCTGGGTCAGTGCACCGTTTATGTAATAAAGCCATACTGTGTTCGAAGCACAGCTCTGGTGCAATGCTGTCTCTAGATTTCCGAAGCTGTCTCCTGAATGGGCAACACAAGAACTAAGATATCATGTACAGTGTTCCTAGCCTGAAATTGAAAGTACTTATTATATGTCGTGTAAAGGCTACCTAAACAAGCAACTTGTACCACACATTCCTAGAAGACTACCATGTAAAAAAGTGTGTAAAATGTACTTGCTAAAAGAAATGCATCTAAAACGCATAAAATATGAAATTAAAAGGAAGCTAAAAAAAAGGGGGAATCAACTCGGGTCCAAAAAGTCCTCACAACAGTACCTTCGAACGCAACTTTGGTGTGGACACCTTTTGAGGAAAAATGTTATGGAGTCCCAGGTGCAAAGTACCCCAAATAGCCAATAAAATGGCTCAGCACTGGAGTGGAAAAGCCTCAGCAGTTAAGGGTTTAAAAACATAATCCCATCTTTTGTTTCTCAGTGCTCAATTTGTGATCTGCTGCCCGTCGGACGTTTATAACTTATTTAAAGCAGAATCATGGAGATGTGTGGTAGGCATTTTGTTCCCTTTTTTCCCCATTTTTGGTGAACAATTTACCGTCGCCAATGGTCGCCTTCTGGAGCCAGTAGGGCTTGGCTGAATTTTCTGGTGGCTCACATTTGCTAAGAAGGTTGGAGCTGACAAGGTGATCAGGGCATTGATGGAAGCATGTTATTGTCATACACAAAGTTGTGCGGTGTTATTTGTTTTGGTTAGTCTGTGTCTCTGAAGAGTACCCATGGATTTACCTAAGACAGCACTTGAAGACTTTGCTGCATTGTGGGAACAGTTAAAGGCTTATAACTAAATTGAAGGTTTCTGTAAAGTTAGTTAGTGTTCATGATAGTGGCTTTCCTTAGATTTCCACATTAAAAAGAGAACAACAAGACAGCATTTTTCCCTGTTCAGGTTGTATTGCTTAAAGGATGCTCACTTCTCATATTTTTAGGCATATCTTTTGATCAGTGGCTTCTTTGACGTTCTGTCATCCTCTGTGACTGTGAGGACTGATGCCTCCATAAATGGAGATCAGCCACAGCTGGAGAAACAGGAGTCTGCTAATGAGGAACCCTTTCTGTGGTTTAGGATGTGTTTCAGTCAGTGGTGAGTGCCTGTGTTTAGTCAAAGAATGAGGCTACCAACCATTAAATTGTTGCCTCTTTTGACAGTTTGGTATCCTATTTATCACCATGCTCTTATGAGATGGACCACTTATCCCATGACAAAGATTCATCCCCTCACACAGTTAGAGTAAACAATACATGCTGTAAAGGAAATAAACCAATGTTCGAGGAATCCCAGAAGAATTAGGGTAGTTTAATGGTTTTGGAGGGCACAACAGGAGATTTTTCACAGTGATTTCAGTGTTTTAGAGGACCCATTTTGCCTAGAGAGAAGGAGGCAGGTCTGTGCAAGTGATGTCATTTACACCCCTCCTACCATGGTGATTCTTCACAGAGAGATTCTAATGAGGGACTTTCTTACCCAAATGGGGATTCATCCCCTGTGTGAGGTTCAGAGGGGATTTTGTTAGATGTTTTAGGGCTGCTCTCTTTCAACCCAAATGCTAATACCCATTGTACGTGTGGGAAGTGGGTCCTGTCCCCTTCTATTACTGAGTGTGTAGCCCACTAGATCAGCATACCCTCTGACAAGTCGAATGGGAACAAGCTCCACTTGGAGTGTGAAAGACTTGTTCTTTCCAATTATTTTGCCATTACACCAAACATTGAGGTAGGTATGGTGGCTTCTTATTAGAGAAGGGCAAGGACTCTAACAAAGGGATCAACAAGGTATTGAAGGTCTGTCACGATAAACTATAAGACATTTTATGTCCAGTTACTTAGATTATGGAGATTATGGAAGAAGTGGTGGCCAAGGTTGAAAGGTTGGATTCAACAGGAAATATGCTCTGTGGGGAATGCAAACACCTCCCTCGCTGCGCACTAACATTGGGGATAATGATTTCCAAATTGAAATTTGCTGTGAATCAGTGCATCAGATTCTTATTTTAAATTAGCCATCCCTAGTTGGTCACAAATCAACCTACTTCACAAATAAAAATGAAGTAGGTCGCAGTTTGTGACCCATTAGAAATGGTAGCCCTAACTGGATTGGTGGCCTGCGGTGGACCACCATATCTGTCATTGCTTTTAAATAAAGCAATCTTTTTTTTTTAATGGGTCCTTTCCCTTAAAGGAAAACGCGATGCATTTAAAAAATAATAAATAAACGTTTAACTTTCATTTTTTAAAAGTTGGCAGTTATCCATAGGACCACAGCCTGCTCTTAAATATTTTTTTTAACATTCTCAAAGGTGTCCTTCGAGGAAAAGGTTACCACCACCTTTGAGGTGTCATTAAAGTATTAGTGTTTTGCAACTGCATTTCGAATGCAAAATATTAAAACTTAAACACTGCCATTTGGTATTTGGAAGGGACATACTAAACAAAGTTCTTTCAAACACCGAATTGTAAACCAAAATTGCGATTCTGTAGAATTGCAGTTTGACGTTTATTTTTGATAAATGATCTTTATTGTTTTCTGATTGTAAACAGTCGAGTATACAACAATTTGTACACAGGAGTGTATACATTACGTAGCAATCAAGTAGATCAATTTAACACTGTAACTTTCCCCCCTACTGTACCCCATGGCCCCCATACAGATACTGCGTTTGAGTTCTATTGTAGCATAATAAAGGTAACATTCTAATCTGCAAGACATTTTTTTATTTTATACAGTATTCTCATCAGACATTTGTGACATTCCCGCTTGAGAAGGGGTTGTTGTTAGGTCCGAAAGCATTGCTGCCCTGCCTCTCAGGTCATCTTCGAGTCTGTCATTCGTTTGGGTGTGTTTCATGAGGACTTCTTCCTCTGTCGCCCATTCTACTACATCTCTGGCCCACTCAGAGTATACAGTGGGATGGGGACTTAGCTATTTGTCTTTTTGCCAATGTTAAGCCCAGCATCACAAACCTCCTACTGAGTTTCTTTTTGGGGGAGCAGTACCAGGCCTAATAATATTTGTTTGGGTTCCAACGTGAGTGTCCGACCCAATGTCCTATTCGGGTTGGGAGAACCTGGTGCCAAAACTGGGTGATCTCTGAGCATTTCCAGACTATGGGCCTGATTACAACTTTGGTGGATGGGATACCCTGTCACAAAAGTGACGGATATCTTGTCCGCCATATTACAAGTTCCATTATATCCTATGAAACTTGTAAAATGGCGGGTGGGATAGCCATCCACTTTGTGATGGAGTATCCCATCCACCAAGGTCCTAATCAGGCCCTATGTGTATAAAATCTGCCTGGGGGGGCTAAATATCCTGGACATCTGTCCAATCGTGTGGGATAAATTCTGTTTAAAGTGACTGGGGAGAGATAAGTTTGATATATAAATTTATAGTTTGTAAGTTTAAACCATGCATTGGGAGTGTTCGAGTGTACCCCATCATGGATGTGTTCCCAGTCTTGTGAGTTCAACTGGTCCAAAAGCACTTCACCCCACGGGCCTGCACTGCGAGGGGTTGTCAGGCGGCAATCTGCACATAATGCTTTGTAGAAATGTGCTATCAAACGGTGGCCACCTGCCATGTCAAATAGAGTGGCAAGGACAGCGGACTCTGGTGGGGCATCCAAGAATATCAACCAAATACCATGAGATGTGGCTGAGAGTTTCTAATACTGTAGGTATTACCCTGTTCCCAATACAAATGACTAAACTGCTTTGGCATATGTTATAAAACAATTCCATGTATAAAGATCACACAGTGTAAGGCAGCCCTCCATCCCTCCATCTGTGGAGCGACATATAGTCAGCAATTTTACTAAAGGGCTGCAGTGTCCTGATCTTCAGCTCTACATGGAATGGGGCTCTCTGGAGCAACCACCTCACAATCTCTTCCCAAAGCTAAGTTATGTGTTGCACTATATGAGGTGTGTCGGGGGAGATCCTGGAGCCGGCCATGAGTAAAGTGGAGAGAAATAGCTCCCCATAACAGCTGTCTAGTAATCTAGTCTCCCAGCACTCCCCTTCCGCCAGCCAATGAACAACGTGTTGAAGGTGGGCGGCCATATAATAATCTTCTAGGTTTGGAACCTCTATTCCTCCTGAAGGCCATGGCCACTTTTGTGCTTAGTTGCCCATAGTACCTCAATCATAAGGGCATCACCAGGAGATCTTATAGAAAGTTCCTTGTATAGCATATAGACAGTGGGGGAGAAGTATCATTTTAGCAGTGCGGTTTTCCCCATCAGTGAAAGTGGTAGGTCTTTCCAGAATTGAACCGATCCTTGGAGAGTCGCCACAACTCTTCCGATACTGAGGTCTAGAAATTCCGTTTCAGTGAGAGCGAGATAAACACCCAGGTAGCGGGCATCACTGAGCTGCCACAGGATATCTGTCTGTTGGAGATCCCCTCCAGTTGACTCCCACTAGAGATCCACAAGGATATAATCTAGATTTAGCAGGGTTCACCCAGAGGCCTGAGATTACTCCAAATTCCTCCATTGCTCGCATAAGAATGGGGACTGATAAGATAGGATCACAGATATCGATAAGAGCGTCCTCAGTATAGAGGGTGATCCTCCTTACAGGTATCCCCCTTGTTTCCCTTGTCCGTCTGAGGTGGGCTGCCAGGAGCTCCATCGCCACAGCAAATAAAAGCAGTGAAAGGGGGCATCCCTGCCTAGTGCCTCTGCCCAATCGAAACACCTTCAATATCTCACCTTTCATTCGGACTGGCACACAAGGGGCTGCATACAGAAGTTGAATCCATTGAATATAATTTTCTCCCAGTCCAGTATGTTGAAGAACATGCCAGAGATAATTCCAGTCTAGTGAATCGAACGCCTCTTTGATATCAAGACTGGCAATAGCTAGTTCATCCAGTCTATGCTTTGTGGTATGGTAGACGTGTGCCAGCCTTCTCAAATTATGTAGGGTGTTAGGTTTACCAAGAACAGGAGATGTGGGCATAATCTATTAGCAAGGATGGTTCTAAGCATTTTGACATCAATATTTGGAAGAGATATAGGGCGATACGTGGAGGCGCATGTGGGATCCTTGCCTGGCTTATGGATCATAATAATTAAGGCTTCCCTGAGAGAAGGTGGGAGACTACCCAGTTGTAGACCCTCTTGGTAAACTTCCAAGAGTTTATCTACCACCAAGTCTGCATATTTGCGATAAACTTAATTTGGGAGACCATCAGTCCCGGGGAGTTTAGCCATCTTTAAAGAGCAGATAAATATAAGGATTTCTTCCAGAGTAATGGGTTCATCTAGCGCCTTACTTTCTTTGGGGAAGATTGACTTTTCGTAGGAATTCGATCATGGTGGCAGAGGAAACCCCACCCCGATCCACATACACCTCACTCAAGTGTGATTGGAAAACCCTGTGTATGGCTCCCTGGATATAGACCGGAGGGCCCATAGCAGAATTTAGAGTAAGGATAGGAACCCGGGATCTCTCCTGTCTGACTAAATGGGCTAGCATTGCACCTGTTTTGTCACGTTCAGCGTGCAACCTCTGTCGGTACACAGTAAAGGTGAATTTCTCTAAGCGACGCCAATCGTTCAGGAGCTCGGTACATGTTTCCTTCCAGGCCTGCAGACACCCCGGGTGAGTAGGCAGGCGATTTTTAATCTCTTTTAAGGTCTATTCACGTTTTTAAATATTGCTTTCTAGTTGTTGTCTTACTTTGTAACTGGTTTTAAGGCAAACTCTCCGCAGTACTACTTTCATCGCCTTCCAGTCCCCCACACAACTGCTCGAAGTTCCCCAATTCTCTCAAAAATAGTGTGCCACCGTGTCTCGGACTGTCTCTGCAAAGGTGGAGTCCATGAGGGCCTCGGGTCGGAGGTGCCACATAGGGATTGGTGTGCGAGAGGTCAGCCTGCCTATCATCAGTAAAACTGGTGAGTGGTCTGATAGGTATCTGGGAAGGTAAGTGATAGTATGTATCTGTTATGCCAGAGAGTCCGACATCAGGACATAGGCCCTCATTATGACATTGGCGGTATGTTCCGCTTACCGCCATACCATCTGGCGCCAACATAACGCCGCCGCCGCGGTTTACCGCTACCCATATTATGACCCACACATAGCAATCCGTCACTATACAGCCACACACACACGTCCGCCAGACCAAAGGTCAGTGATAAACTGGCGGTATCAAAACCCACACCGTTACGCCAACAGAACTACGCCCACAGCATTATGACCCACGAATCACTGCGGCAGACATTCAACCGTGGTAAACCATTGGCAGTACATACCGCTGTGCTAAAAATATACACAACCTAACAAAACAACACTACATTGGACAATTCAAAATACACACACCTGACACACATCCACACACCACACCCACACACCCACACCAATACAAAACACACACTACCCCCAACCCTTTACGACTCAAAACAATTGACAACAGAGAGAGAGAGACACCAAGAGCACCCACAGAACCAGAGCCACAGAACACCGTCACCCATACACCATACACGCACTTTACAGCACACACCCAACACATCACCTCACACATCCTCACACACTACCCCCATAGCACCACAACGACACCCCAGGTTCTCAGAGGAGGAGATAAGGGTCATGGTGGAGGAAATCATCCGGGTAGAGCCACAGTTATTCATATCACAGGTGCAGCAGACATACATTGCTAGGAAAATTGAGCTATGGTGGAGAATCTTGGACAGGGTAAACGCCGTGGGACAACACCCCAGAACAAGAGATGACATCAGGAAGAGGTGGAACAACCTACGTGGGAAGGTATGTTCTGTGGTAGCAAGACACCAGATAGCTGTACAGAGGACTGGCGGTGGACCTCCACCTCCTCCCCCACAACTAACAACATGGGAGGAGCAAGTCTTGACAATACTACATCCTGAGGGCCTGGCAGGAGTAGCAGGAGGCGTGGACTCTGCTAAGTCAACTCTTCACTACTTTCACCCCCCTACCTGCATACCATCACATACCCCCACCCTCATCCTCATCACCTCACCACCTCACATACACCCCACCATCACAACCCACCCATCCCAATACCAAGCCCTGCATGCACCACCAATGCATGAACATCACTCACAGCCCTGCATGGACAACCATCACTAAAGCATTCACATTAGAGAAAATCACCTAGCCCACAAAATCACTACTAACACAAGGCAAAGCTGACAGGGCAATCACAACCATACAGGGCAACACACCCATGCAAAAGATGTCACATGCAGAAACAATAACACTGCATTTACATCCCCACAGGTCCCCCACCCAACGTCACCGGATAGGAGGTGCCAGCAACATCCAGCGCCCCCCCCAGAAGAGGCCCACAGTGATGACAGCAGCTCTGGACGCCTGGATCTGGATGACCAACCTGGCCATCAGGGATCTCCGGACAGTCGGTTACCCAGGCACATTCTCACACCACCACAGAGTCTCCCCCCTCAGGAACTACCAGCACAGCACCCACCCAGCGGGCCCATACCTCTGTCCCCAGGACACGTCAATCAGCAGTGTGTCCACCACTACAGGGACCCCAGGCAACCCCAGTAACACAGGACGATCAGGGACCTGGGGTCAGTGGCAGTGGGCACAGGGTTCAGGGGACAGAGGCTCAGGACAACAGGGAAGCTGGGAAGACTGCTGTGCGACAGGGGGAGGACAGGCCCAGGGAACCGACTCTCCAATTGACACTCACCAACATCGTGGGAGCATACCACCATTCCCAAGAGACGATGAGCCAGATACTGGACAAGTTGCAGGAGACCCAGCAGCTGCAGGAGGGACAGTACCTGTGGATCAGGGAGGACCTGAAGGACATCCACACCACCCTGGTCACCATTGCAGTGGTGCTGGCAGACATGGCCAACACCATGAGGGAGGCAGTGGCACATCACCGGGCCCCTGACACTCTCCACACCGATGAACAGCCCTCCACCTCCGCTGCCGTTAATGGACAGGAGGCCCCCCTCAGTAACAACAGGCCACCAACACCCCTCCCCCTGCAGAAGGAGAACCACCCCGCAAACGGTCCCTGTGATCCAGGCAGAAGCCAGAGAACATTGCCAAGACCCCCGCCAGGAAATAGGAGACTCATGATTGTCACCCTTGCGTCCCACTCTGACACCTTGTCCACTTTGAACTGCCATGGCTCCCCTTCCTATGCCCCCTTGGACAATGCACCTGTGATACAAATAGACTGGACTCTATCATGGACTTTCCTCCACCATCACCCCAGCCCATTTCACATACCCCCCTACTTATTAGCACTTAAATAAACACTATTTGAATAAATACAAATATGGAGTCTGTCAAATGATTTAACTATGCATTCATGTACAGTCATGTATACATAGGAATGACCTGTAGTTGGCTGCCGTCAACACACCAGGTGCCAGAGTGGGGCACAGATATCTGAAAATAGAGATGCCAAAGGGTACAGTAAGTGGCCATAGAATTGGGAGGATCTGCCTGCCATATACAATGTCAAATACAAAACTGTCAATGCAAAGTGAAGTTACAGTGTCTTACCTGTGTGTCACTGGAAGTACTGTTGTATAATAGCTGTTCTGTTGTCCTCATTCTCAACCTCTGCCTCCTCATCTTCACTGTCCACAGGGTCCACTGTTGCCACATGCCCATCTCCAGCCTCATCCCCCTGCAGAAAAGGCACCTGGCGACGTAAGGGAAGGTTGTGCAACATGCAGCAAGCCACGATTATCTGGCAGACCTTCTTGGGTGAGTAGTACAGGGATGGAGGCAACGAAACCTGGACTTCAGGAGGCCGAATGCCCTTTCTATCATTCTTTTTGTTCGCCCATGTGCCTCATTGTAATGTTCCTCTGCCCTTGTCCTGGGATTCCTCACAGGGTCAGTAGCCACAAGAGGTTGGGGTAACCAGAGTCACCTGCAAATATCGAGGGATACCTGCTAGCCAAACACTAATCCTTATTGCCAACACCATACCCATACACCAACACCAACTGAATGGGAACCATGGGCTCACCTATTAGCCACACCCGGTGCCTCTGGAGTTGGCCATCACCTATGGGATGCTCCTATTCCTCAGGATATAGGCATCATGCACAGACCCAGGATACTTAGCATTGACATGGGAGATGTACCGGTCCGCCAGGCACACTATCTGCACATTCATCAAATGAAAGCTCTTTCGATTTCTGAACACCTGTTCATTTCTCCAGGGTGGGGCGGGGACAAATGCAATATGTGTACCATCAATAGCCCAAATAATTTTGGGGCTATGTCCCATTGCATAGAAGTCAGCTTTCACTGTGGCCAAATCCTCCACCTGGGGGGAAATAATGTAGCTGCGCATGTGTTTAATCAGGGCAGCCAACACTCTGGTCAGCACTATTGAGAACAGTGGCTGAGACATTCCTGCTGCCAAGCCCACTGTCACTTGGAAGGAGCCAGTTACCAAGAAATGGAGCACAGATAAGACTTGCAAAAGAGGGGGGATCCCGGTGGGGTGACGGATAGCAGTTATCAGGTCAGCCTCCAATTGGGCACACAGCTCTGTGATTGTGGCCCTGTCCAGTCTATAGGTGAGGATAAGTCCACCAGGGGTCTGTACACGTGGTGATTTCTCCATCTCCTATTCATCCGCAGCGGTTGTAATCTAGGGGGCATAACGGTGAGCAGCTGGTCAGTATTTCACATTTCCAACACTACACTGCATTGCATGTTGTGACTGTAACAGTATATTGTTGGATAGGCCCAAATGGTGCCTAGGTATACTGTGACACAGTTAGGTGCATTGGCCTGCTCGCCCCCTCCCCCTAAATGGCGTCCACCTGTCCTGTGTGGATGGACATGTGGAAATAAGGTAATGCTGCTGACTTTGTGCGCCGTTGCGGGAGGCGGTCGAGTATCGCCGTGCAACTCCTCATTGGTTGTCATTGGGCCCTATGGGTTACAGTGGCCAATGGTGATGTACGCCGGCAGTGACAGTACGCACCGCCACGGACGTGACCGTCATTTTCTATCTGTTCACTCACTTGCTACCTGACCTTCAACAAGAGAGGACCTACACTGCAAGTGCTGCTGTGACCTGTGTCTGGAATCGACCATGGCTCGTGTCACTGGGGAAAGGGCCCCTGCCTTCACCGCTGTGGAGTTGGAGAGACTGGTGGATGGGGTCCTACCCCAGTACCGAATGCTGTATGCGCATCCAGACCAACAGGTGAGTACACTGTGAGCACGATGCAAGGGGCATGAATGCATGGAGTGCTGTGTGTGAGGGCCTCGTGCGGGGGGGTTGCTGGAAGGGTTCTGGACAGCGTGCTGCATGTATGGTGGGCACTGTCTCTGCATAAGGGGATGGGAGGGCTCTGCTGGGCCATGAGTGTAACAGGCAGGACGGTATGACTGATAGCCTTTTCTGTTTCTTTTCCTGCAGGTCAGCGCCCATCAGAGAAAGGGTATATGACATGCCATTGCTAAGGATGTGCGGACCCTGGGGGTCTACGGCAGGCGGAGCACCCACTGTCGCAAACAGTGGGAGGACCTGAGATGCTGGGGAAGGAAGACGGCGGAGTCCCAGCTGGGGATGGCCTCCCAACGAGGAAGGGGTGCCTGTCGAACCCTGACCCCCCTGATGGCCCGCATACTGGCTTTGGCCTATCCAGAGCTAGATGGGCACTTGAGGGCATCACAGCAGCCACAAGGGGTGAGTACAGTTTCCCAATATATTACATGTGCGTGGTGTGGTGGTCTCCGGGTGGGGGATGTGGGCCTGTGGGTGCCCCTAGGCCAGGCCGGATATTGCAGGGTTGGTCCCATGTTGGGCAGGGGCTGATGAACACCACCTCCGACCAAGCTAGTAGGCATCCACTACTGGGCAGGGGTCTATGGGTCTCAGGTATGCTGCTTTTGGCGTTAGGTATTCCTGTCCATGGCCTTGTGACTAGCATTGTGTCTGGTAGTGCTTTGCCTAGTGCGTAGGGCTGTTCCCTGTGTGTGTGTCGTGTACGCCAACGGTGGTGTTGTTGCTGCCTTTGACCAAGTGTATCCTTTGTCTGTCCCGCCCCTTTTTGTTTTGTCATCCTGTCCTTATGTGCATTAGCATCATCTGGCGGAGGAGCAGAGGCACCGGCGACGGAGGGAGCTGCATCCCACAGGGCCCAGGAGGCCGAATCCACCGACGGTGAGGGCACCAGTGGGACAGAGGGCAATGGGAGCACCACGGCGGAGACTGGAGGGGACAGTTCTGACAGTAATACCTCCTCCGATGGAAGCTCCCTGGTGGTAGCGGACACCTCTGTGCCCACCCCAACTACAGGTACAGCAGCCACCCTTGTACCAGCACTACCCTTCCAAAAGCCCCTCAGCGTGTTTCCTGTGCCTGCTCACCCAGGAGGGTGGGCAACTCCTTCGCCCCAGGCACCTCAGGCCCTGCCCCAGTGAGCTCTGCAGCCCTGAATGAGGAGGCTATTGACCTCCTGCGATCCATCTCTGTTGGGCAGTCAACCATAGTGAATGCCATCCAGAGGCTGGCAGCCCATTTGCAACAAACAAATGCATTCCTGGAGGGCATTCACTCTAGCATGGCGGCCCAACAGAGAGTAATCCAGGCTCTGGCCTCCTCCCTGATTGCAGCCATTGTCTGTGTTTCTAGCCCTCCCCCCTCCAACTTCCTCTACCCTGTCCCATTCCCCTCAACCTCAACCTATCCCAAGCACACATTCAGACCAGCATGCACCCAAGACAACACACAGGAGCAGCTCAGGCAAACACAAGTACCACACATCATCCCACAGGCACTCACACAAACGCCATTCAGAAGCAGACATACCAACATCTACTGCCTCCACTGTGTGTCCCCCTCCTCCTTGTCGTCCACCACCCTCCCAGTAGCATCTCCACTCACACCTGCATGCACTACATCCTCATTCACTACCTCCATCACCATCATGCCTATCGCTACACACCCCTCACTGGCAGTCACTACCCCCACATCCATGCACACGTCCCCTGTGCCCTCTCCCACTGTGTCTGTGCCCCCTGCTCCCAAAGTACACAAACACAAGCACTCAAACACCCAACAGCCATCCACCTCACAACAGCATCCAGCCCATGCACCTGCACCCAAACACAGCAGACTGACTCCTCCCACAACCACTTCCTCTTCCTCCACTCCCAAACTTCTCCCTCTTCCCGCCCCAGTGTCCCTAAGAAGCTTTTCCTCTCCACTGTTGACCTCTTCCCTACCCCTCCCCATCCTTCATGTCGGGCCAGGGTGGTCAGAACCCAGGCTAGCACCTCAGCCACCCAGTCCACGGCCACAGTAGTGACGGCAGCTACTGCAGGTGGGAGAGGCTCCAAGGAACCAACCATCAACACTGAAAGTGTGCCTGAACCAGCTGCCAAAGGGAAGGGCAAGGAGGCACCACCAGCTGCCAAGGGGAAGGGTAAGGAGGCACCATCAGCTGCCAAGGGGAAGGGCAAGGAGGGACCACCAGCTGCCAAGGGGAAGGGCAAGGAGACACCACCAGCTGCCAAGGGGAAGGGCAAGGAGGCACTACCAGCTGCCAAGGGGAAGGGCAAGGAGGCACCACCAGCTGCCAAGGGGAAGGGCAGGGAGGCACCACCAGCTGCGAAAGGGAAGGGCAACGGGCCTGCACCTGCAGGCAGGAAGGACAGGAGGCCTGGTGCTGGGACTGATTCTGAGCCCCCACCACCAACCATGGCGGTTCAGCCATCCGAGGCTGCAGGGTAAGGGCTGGAACCTCCCCCACCACTGCCTGCACCACCGCCAGCACCGCCACCAGCAGCAGCAGCCCCAGTGGGCAGCCGTCCGAGGCTGGAGGGGAAGGGCTGGAGCCTCCACCCAGCACTGGCATCCCCAACACCAGCACCACCACTGCCACTACTGAGTAGCCGTCACCGCTGGCGGGCAGTGTGTAGTCCTGCCTGCATGGGCTGTATTGCATCCTGGACCCTGCAAATCCTGTAGGTGTGACACACAGGTGAGAGACTGTGACCTTGCACTCCCTAAGTGCTGCATCACAGGGCACAAGGCCCCCTCCAAAACCAGTGGAAGAAGCCATCCACTCACCCCCTCCTTGCCAGGAAGAAGCACACTGGGCACAATGCCCCCTCAAGAACCAGTGGAAGAAGCCATCCACTCACCCCCTCCTTGCCAGGATGGTGCACACTGGGCACAAGGCCCCCTCCAGAACCAGTGGAAGAGGCCATCCACTCACCCCCACCTTGCCAGGATGAAGAACACTGGGCACAAGGCCCCCACCGGAACCAGTGGAAGAACACGTCCACTCACCCCCTCCTTGCCAGGATGAAGCACACTGGGCACCAGGCCCCCTCCAGAACCAGTGGGCAAACCACCCACTTGAGAGACTGTGGCCTTGCACTCCCCAGGACCAAGCAGTGGGGAAACCACCCACTAGAGAGACTGTGGCTTTGCACTCCCCAGGACCAAGCAGTGGGCAAACCACCCACTTGAGAGACTGTGGCCTTGCACTCCCCAGGACCAAGCAGTGGGCAAACCACCCACTAGAGAGACTGTGGCCTTGCACTCCCCAGGACATCGCACAGGGCATGTAGCCCCCTCCAGGACCAGTGGTATTGTACCATCTTCTGGCTGAGGTGCTCCCCCATTCCCCGTCCCCCTGAGGTGCCTGTGTATTTTTGACCTGATGCCCCGGCAGTGTTCTCTCTGTGTAGTTGCAGGAGTGAGGTGGGGCCTTGGCCTTCGTGATGTGGCCCTGTGGCCCACGGACATTGAGGACTGGTCCCTGTCCCTCCATTTCTAAATATGTATATACTGTTTTGATTTTGAAGCACGTATTTCTACTTATTTATCTTATTACACTCACTTTAATCAATTCCTTTTGTCCTTCCATTATTCCTGAGGGGTACAGGGTAGATATGTGATGTTATTGCATCTGTTTGTGTGTATGGTGTTGGGGGTGTTGCATGTGTGTGTCACTCTCTTTTTCCTCCCCCCTTCCTTGTGTGCTAGGCGGCAGTACTGACCGTGGTCGTCTTTGCCGGCGTTGATGTTCGTAATGCATGAAGAGGTATAGCAGCATGGGGAAGATGTGCAACTCTGGCTCCATGGCATTGTGGTTCTTCCTTGAGTCTCCAGAGGTGAGTCCTTTGCCTTCTGTGTACTGTTTCCACTGTGCTTTTGATGTTGTTGGTACCGCCCCAGAAAAGGTGGCGGATAAGTGTGTCATATTACTGTGGGCGTAACATTGTCATCCGCCTGGCTGTTGGCGGTTACCGCCGCGGTGCTTGTTGCTACCGCCGTGGCAGTCGGTGTATTCAAGTGGCTGTCTGTGTGGGCAGTTTTCGCCATGGTCATAATTTCATTTTTTTTACCGGCGGCCTGTTGGCGGTATTACTGCCGCTTTATCACCGACCGCCAGGGTTGTAATGAGGGCCATAGTCTAATCAGCTGTGGTACCTGGAGCAGGAGAATTGTTGGGTATCAGGATGTCTGGTCCGCCAGATGTCAGTTATGTTGAATTCTCTCATAAGGTCACGTAGTGCCCTGGTCATGAGTGGTTTAGTGGGGCGTCGGGGTGGAAGCTGATCTATGTCCCCGTCCAGAACACAATTATAGTCACCTGCTATTATCACATCTGCTGCTAAATAGGGGGAGGCAACCTGGGCTACATCTCTTAAAAAACCTTGGGAGTCAATATTGGGAGTTTAAACATTGATAAGGCAGACTTTCTTGCCATCTAGTGTGCCATACAACATAACGAAACAACCAACTGGGTCCAGGACATGTGGGAAAAGGGAACCCTCGGGGCCACCCATATCAACACTCCATGGGCAAACCCATAATAGGATGTGGCATACACCTGACCCCTCCAGCGTTTGCGGAGAGAAAATATACTGTTACCCCAAACTTATGTTTCCAGGAGGAATGCAATGGAGATCTTATAATGTTTTAAACAGGCATACACGCTTCTCCTTTTTTCTGGTTGGGCAATGCTTCGGACATTCAATGTCATTCATTTAGCTGTATAATGTATCATGAGTGTGTTTATGTCTGCCTATCAGCAGGGATTTAAACAGTGCCTGTCTGGTGAAGGCCATGCCGTTCATATCCTGACATAAGAAGAACGCTATAATACCTAAGAGCCGTACAATCCAGTGTAACAAAACAAATTCAACAAAACCCCCAGTATAGAATCCCAACATCTCCCTCCCCTTGGGCAAGTGTGCTGTCTCCCCCCACCCAGCGTAATCTCTGTTGGGGATGGCATCAGCCACCGCATTTCCCAATTATAACACTGAACAGATTTAAATCAAAACATTAGAAAAACAGAGAACATTTATAGTAATTTTAACTTTTGCTCTCTAGATGCGTGGTCAGGAAAGGGAAACACAGCCTAGTCTTCAAGCCTCCCTATCCTCCCCCACTCTCTGTCCTACAGCTGCCCCTGATCCCATTATAACCCTGGGTTTGAAATTTGAATTATAAGGGTGTTATAGCCATCATCAGGATATCTTTAAACAATCAAAATCACATTTCACTGTATATCATCATGTAAATTACTCAGACATTGTAGCACCGCTCAGCACAGATATTACTTAGAATTAGGTGCAGTTAAAAGATGAGGTCCAGACCCCGCAAGGCAAGAGAGCTGGAGATGTGTTTCCATCCATCGCCATCATTCGCTGCCCAAATCCCAACTGGCTATCTCTAGATCCATGCCAGTGAACAGCAATGGGGTCTGGGAGCACATGGCAGATACTTCGGATTGTACCCAAAGCTTCACCAGGAGGAGTGTGTATTTTAAGTTATAGCCTTGCAGCCTCTATTTCACAGCTACGAAAGTCTTCCTCTGCTCCTGCACCCGTTATGTGTTGTTACAGCTGGCATCACTGGCGTGGGTTCCCCCGTCTTTTTTGTGTTTTCACTGTGTGCTGGACTTTGTTTTTGCTGGCTTTTGGTACTTTGGACACTTTACCACTGCTGACCAATGCTAAAGTGCAAGTGCTCTCTGTGTAAAATGTATGTGTAATTAGCTTTTCCATGGTTGGCATATTTTATTTACTCTATGTCCCTAGTGAAGTGCACTAGAGGTGCCCAGGGCCTGTAAATTAAATGCTACTACTGGGCCTGCAGCACTGATTGTGCCACTCACATGAGTAGCCATGTAAACATGACTCAGACCTGCCACTGCAGTGTCTGTATGTGTAGTTTTAAACTACCAATTCGACCTGGCAAGTTTACCTACTTGCCAGGCTCAAACTGTCCTTTTTTGCACCCATAAGGTTGGTCCTAGGTAGCCCCATGGGTTGGGTGCAGTGTATGTTAAAGGTAGGACATGTACTGATGTGTTTTATATTTCCTGAAAGTGAAATACTGCCAAATTTGTTTTTCACTGTTACAAGACCTGTCTGTCTCATAGGTTAACATAGGGACTGCCTTTAAATATCTTTGAAATGCAGATTTCCATTGGGAGCAGATGGAGATCTGGAGTTTGGGGTCTCTGAACTCACAATCTAAAAATACACCTTTTGGTAAAGTTGTTTTTTAGATTGTCATTTTGAAAAAGCCACTTTTAGAAAGTGGGCATTTGCTTGCTTTACCATTCTGTGCCTGTGCCTGCTTGTGGAATCCATGTCTCAGTCAGAATGACAGTTGGGCTGTTTGTAAATTTCCTTTAGACAGTGACACAACGGGAGCTGGGGTATAGCCTTCATATCTTGATAAGTCTCCTCACACAATGCAGTCTCCAACACCCTGGTGTGTGTCTGGGGCCAGGCCTGGGCAAGGCAGGGTCTTGTAAACAACAGTTACTTTCCTTTGAAATTTGCCTACTTCAAAGGCAGAAAGGAGTATAAGTAGTGGACCCAAAACCCCAGATTTTTACATTATCTGTGGATCAAGAGGAACCTATGCCAAGGAGAAGAGCTGGAGGAGGGGTACTGCCCCCTTGCTTGTGGGTGTGCTGTGCTGGGTTGGCTTGCAGATGCTGCGGCTTTGGCCTGGGAGAGGACAAAGACTGGACTTTGCTGTGTGTTCCTGCTTGTGAAGTGTCTCCCAGGGTTTGGATTGAGATTTCCCCCTGTTCTGAAGTCTCAGGGCCATCAAAGACTTCCTCTGCCAGCCCCTGGACTCTCTTGCTGATACTCCTATCCTGCCAAGTGGTGCCTAATCCAGTCCCTCTGCCCTTGACAGGAGAAGCTGGTGTAACCAAGACTGAAATCCACGCACAGGAGCCGTGCAGAAGAAAAATCGACACAGCACCTGCTTAGCGGCTGAAAAATAGACACCTCAGCTGCATTGCAGCTGGAAAATTGACGCATCACCCACGGAGCGTGGATCTTCACCACTGTGTGCCAGAATTTTGCATGCATCGTCGCTGGGCATCAAAACCACAGTGAACCTGCGCGGACCCAAGGTTGCCCATCAGGAAATCAACGCATTGCTCTTCTGCAGGAGAGAAAAACAATGTGTTGCCTACCGACCGGAGAATAAACTACACAAGGATTTACTTGCGAGTAAGGAATCAACGTGTTGCTGACTTTTCCAATGCACGCTCTCAAGTGCAGCTTTATTTTTGACATAAACCAGGTACTTTGTGTAAAAAACAAAGCATCCATTGATTTCTATGAATTAAGACTCTTTTTAATTTAAAAAGTCATAACTTTGCTTGTGTATGTTGGATCTTTGTCGCTTTGGTCTTGTTTGATCTAGATAAATATTGGCTATTTTTCAAAATAGGTGTTGTGTCCCTTTTGTAGTGTTTTACTGTATTACTGTGTGTGTGTTGGTACAAATACTTTACACATTGCCTCTGAGATAAGCCTAACTGCTTGTGCCAAGCTACCAAGGGGGTGATCAGGGGTTATCCTAGGTGTGATTCTTCCTTACCCTGACTAGAGTGATGGTCCCTGCTTGGACAGAGTCCAAACTGACTGCCAACCATTAATCCCATTTCAAACATGTGTAATCTGGAAAGGTGGAAATGCGTGCGTGTTTATTTGATGGAGGGTCACAGGTCTTGGTACACTGAAGGATAGCATCCCGGGCCTGAAAATTGAATAGACGGGCGATAATGGCTCCCGGCCGCGCCCCCGGCCTTGGCGGGAGGCGCCAGAAACCTGGGAGCCCTCTCTATGGTAACAAAGGCTGAGAGCTGTTTCGGTTTGAGGATAGTCATAATCCAGTCTTACAAAAAAAGTTAAATGGAAGGCCCCTCCACCTCTTTGGGAAATCCTATAAAACGAAGATTGTTTCTGTGGGAGCGGCCTTCCGAGTCCTCCACACGGTCATCAAGTTGGGTGGTTAATTTTTGGAGGTCCATAACAGTAGTGCGCAGAGTGAGAATTTCTTGTTGGAACACTGTGACATTTTGTTCTGTCTGTCACTCTGTCAGCCACCTTTTGAAGGTCAGCTCAAAGCAGGCTCACATCCACCACCACAGTTTCTATCTTTATGACTATATCAGTTTTTGAGTTCTGGATCACAACCATTAGGTCTGTTAACAAGGGCATAACAGACTCAGAACATTTTCTTCTTTGGGGGGAGCTAAGGGTGGCTTTGGGTGGGCATACCTACTTATTTTGTTAGATTGCGTTATCTTGGCATTCTTGTTTTTCAACTTTTGTTTAGGTTACTTCAGTCCCTCGGAGCCTGAGGGGCCAGGGACCGGTGCAGCGGCAGTGGCTCAAGAAAGGCAGCCCCCACTCCGTAGTTGGAATATGTGACTACAAAGGACTGCTGGTTCTTGTCAGGAGGTGTACCTACTTGAGTTCTGAGCCATCCAACCTCAGAGAAGTATTACTATGTGTTAGAAAGTGTGCCAGGGAGCTGAGGAATCTCAAAGGGAGGGTTCCCCCACACAACCAGGACTCAGGTTTCCGCTGGGGCCCGCCTCGCAGACGGCCACCACAGAGCCAGGGTTCCTTGATGCACAGGACTGATCTCTGGAACCCAACTACCAGAAGTGGCCTTTCCAGAAGCTAGTAGGAAAGCTGGAATAGATATCTCCTCACCAGTCAAGCAGGGACCAGAATAAAGCGAAGATGTGAGCTCCTTGGTTACTTTGTAGGTGTTATGCCTAGTAGACTTTAATGAATAAGGCTTAGCTGTGGTTGAATGGGCAGGAATCTTCACTGGCAGCTAGAGGAGCCTGCCAGGCGACATATTCCAAGCTGGTGCTCAATTTTTCAAGGCTTAATCAATCCGGCCCCACCCGGCAGCTCAGAAGCCCTTGTTAGGTCTCACCACACTGTGCTCTGGTCAAACAAGTCGCCTCTCCACAGACATGCATTCAGTTTTTGGTTCGGCCTTCATGCCTTCCATAAGGGCCACGGGTAGGTCAGCAGCCCAGCCGCCGGACCCAGGCAGTCAACCAGGGCTTGGCACCACACTCCTAGCAGCCATGTACACCCACCCCGCGGGGCAGGTCGATAATTACAGGAGGCCCATGAGCCCCGGGCAAGGCCGGATCCCGCTTGTCAGGCTCCAGTGGCCCGGCGAGCGCTCCACTCTGTCTTCTGGCTCACCGGCTGCACCATCCATCATCCACTCGAGCGAGGAGGGGGGAACCAGGGTGGGCCCAAGCCGCTTGAACGCGGCAGGTCACGGTCCGTCGAGCCCCTCCTTACCATGACACCAAGCAGCCAAACCAAACCCACTAAGAGCCCACAGGTGCGTCGGGGATCACAAAGTTGCGGTCAGACACCTCCACACCAGCGGCAGCACCGCACCTCTTTCCAGGAAGTCAGCTGGTTTTCCAAGCTGGAAGAAGGCACCCAGGCCCATACCCAGCCTGGCACCCTCTGCCCCACAAGAGGCCTCAAAACACAGGTTGGAGGAGTGTAAAGTGCTACGTCTGTATCCGGCAGGACAGGGGAGCAACGCCCGGGTCCGATGGCTAAATAAAGGCAGGATATTCACAAGATTACTGTATTTGGGGTGGAAGCTGCAAGGGGCACGTCTAGTCGGCCATCTTGCCTGGCCACGCCCCATTGTAGTTTGGTATATTACAAAAGCATTTTTGTGGTTGCTAATTGGGCTTTTTGCAACCTCAAAAATGCTTTGTACATCTGGGCCTCAGTTCTTGGGATTTGTATAGATTAATTAAAGCCCTCCGTTTTTCTTCCTAGATCAAACGTAAAGGTGATGAAGAAAGACATTTGGTCAGTTTTGTATTGGACAGGTTTTCTCCTCAACAGTTAGCCAAAACTGTGGGGCTGTTGTCCACATCCATTTAGGCCATTTTGTGCGGCCCATCTTCATTATAATAGAAGGAGGAACAAACATAAACCATTTACCAGTGATAACAAAGGATTTTTGAAAGGCAAGCCCATGAACAAGTGATAGTGATGGGCGTGTCGTGAGTGTGGTTAAAAGCCCAGATAGATAACTACACATCAGAAAAGCAGCGCTTGTGTGCTGCTATGCTCAACCTAAAAACAAAAATAGGACCACAGGGGCAAGAATTTGGATAGTTAATAAAGCGGGAGGGGAAAATCCCTTAAACCGTCTACAATGTAACCACCTAGTACAAAACAGAACAAGAATTCAGAATGAACGGACAGGCACAGTTCTGAAAAATAAAAACAACGGTGAAAACATTAAAAAAATGGATATAGCGGTAATACTCAATGGACAAAAAGCTGAATAACGGCTTGAATACTGCAAAAGTGGAACAAAACTATAAAACCAAAAATAGGTGCACGGGAAAGGATTAAATAATTAATAAAATGGGAGAGGAGCATCACTTAAACCACTCATACTGTAACCACCTACTGAGACATATTGCACGCTGGACAATAACGTGAAAAAACA
The DNA here is from genome assembly GCF_031143425.1 of Pleurodeles waltl. Classification (NCBI taxonomy): domain Eukaryota; kingdom Metazoa; phylum Chordata; class Amphibia; order Caudata; family Salamandridae; genus Pleurodeles; species Pleurodeles waltl. The sequence goes on from NC_090437.1 coordinate 887,646,480, forward strand.
CAAAAAGAACCAAGAAGGGAATTTAAGCCCAATTCCTGGAGTAGACCATTCCTCAATATTGAGTCGTCTACAATCAGAAAAGTCTGTACAAAGGGTGTTAATATCTCACAATAAGGAGGTCTAGTCCTCCAATCTGTTCAGTTCTGTGTACGTAGGATCTATTTCAATTCTTACTTTTCAAAATGGACGAGATATTTCCACCTCTCCTTTAACTGGTTCACAACAGAAAGTACTTGCTAGTATAGATTGTCTTCGTTGTGATTATGCTGCCAAAAATGTTCCACTAGTGGGCAGTCATGACCTCACACCTGAGTGCAGCTCCTATAATGACATATTCTGACGTGTATTTTTGTGTGGTTTGCCCGATGTATACTAAATCACATGGGCATATAATGGCATAAAAAGCATTGCTGGTGTTACAATTAGAAAATTGTTTCAGAGTAATCTTTCCATTACTGTATTTGTATTCTTTAGATTCAGTGGTCATTTTAATTGTGGCTATTGTATTATTTGCATCTTTATCACTGAGGTGCTGGTTGCTCTTTCATTCCTTCAGTGGCAGAAACTTGAACGCTTATCTCAAAAGTTTTGTAATTCATGTAAGATAGCTAAAGGTTCATTTATGTCAAAAGGCATATCTGCCACCACTCTGCTGAGATTGTCAAGATCTGGTACTTACATCTGTATGCCAAAAAGGACCTCACGGGGGTCCAGCCATCTAAAGATTGGCTTGGTAGGTTATTTAATGCTCACCATGCTCCATACAAGTGATGGATACAACTACGACCTGAACCTAATATTCTGGCTGACACACAAAAAAAGGGAGCACACTGCCTCACACTCCAGCATAAAATAGCCCCAATGCATCATGGTAAATTCAGTCAAAAGCCGAAAGCCAGAAACACATGTCCATAGATACAGCACTTGCTGCACCTACTTAAGGTGAAAGACTTTTTGAAAAGATATATATATATTTCTCCATCTTTAAATCAAATTACTGCATTTACCATGATGCATTGGGGCTATTTTATGCTGGAGTGTGAGGCAGTGTGCTCCCTTTTTTTGTGTGTCTAATTGACGGCTTCCGTGAGCCTATGAACTGACAAGCTCTGGTGAGGCACCTGTTCGCCTACTGAGTGGTACAAAAACCTGTGAATACGTTCGGTGGCATTTCAAGCAACCCCTTCAGATATATTTTCTCTCTGCTGATGACGGGCGAAAGGCAGAAACACGTGTCCAGAGATATGGCACTTGCTGTACCTACTTAAGGTGAAAGACGTTTTGAAAAAAAATTCTATCTTTAAATCAAATGACTGCATTTACCATGATGCATTGGGGCTATTTTATGCTGGAGTGTGAGGCAGTGTGCTCCCTTTTTTGTGTGTCTAATATTCTGGCTGTTAAGGATTGCTTCAGGTCATGGTTCTTCTACTCCACAGTCAAATTTCCCTCAGAATGATATGGAGGGGAATAATGCACAGCCACACCCAGGGTTCCCATAGTATCCCTGTAAGCCTTAGAGTCAAAAGCAGTGCCCTGGTCTGAGTGAAATGCAGCTACTACATATGTCCCCATAAAAACGTATACATCTTTAATAACATTTTGAACGTCAGCCGATCGCTTTGGCCATACCCATAGGAATCTGGAGCAACAACCTACAGCAAGTAAAATTAATCTAAATTTAGAGGTCCGCAGTGATCAAGATACATGCATTGAAGCAGTTTATTTGAAACTAAGAGGGGTGTCTGAAGTGGGTAAGCAAAGGTGGAGCCTTTCATTTGTTGACAAATGAAAGGACGTATTGTTTTGTCTGCTTGTACAGACCCTGCCACCAATTGAGCTTCTGTAGTAGAGAAACTGTGGCCACCACATCTGCATGGACAGATGCTACACCTTCATGAGCAGCTGTTATTAGTTCTAGCCTGCGTTCCTTGTTGGGTATCACAAGATCACCCAACCCAGGGATGCTAACAAAGGCAATGTTTTTGGCACTCAAGTGTTAGGAATATTTTGCTCGATATTGTTTTTAGGGAAAGGGGCGCTACTGTGTGAAGCAGTGACAGCAGCAATAATATCTTCACCTACCCTCATATGTGAACGAGTAATTGCAGCTACAGTTGCAGTCTTAACTGCAGTTTTGGCTGCTTCATCAGTTAATGAATTCCCTACAATGTGTCTGCCAACAAGCTGGTGATGCAATGTGCGTATCACATGAGCCCATGGAAAACTGTCTATAAGTTGTGCCACCTTTCCCCAAAAGAGTCTATGCTTGATAGTATACCCGTCTGAGTCTCTGAATCCATTCAGGCAACAACAATGTAAGTTTTGATTAAGAGACTAGACACAATAATACGAATCACACACTATGAGTGTGGGGAATTCTGGATCTGTATTTTCTAGTGAAAGAATTAAGGCTTTCAATTCAGCTAGTTGTGCAGTACAATCCCCTAAGGACTGTGTAAATGTTTTTTGCAGATGGAATTGTCCATCCTGTATGATACTATGTACTACGGTGCAAGCCGCGAGTATTGTTGTTTGGTGCCTATAGCAGGTGGGGCTGAACCATCAATGTATATAATGTACTTATACTGTTCAAGAGGCAATATATCACTGGGCACGAGGTATTCTTGTTCAAAATGAAGAAATTCTTGAGTATGTAAAGTAGGGTCAAAGAAATAGTCTACATCTGTTGCTGTTGGGGAAGTGTCCCATTGTATTCATCTAGGATGTAAGGCTTTCGCGTTAGGAACACTGGCCTTTGTGACAGCCTCGAAGGCGGAAATGGGAGTAACCATGTTTCCCCTGAGACTAAGGTCTTTCCTTTGTGACACCCACCTGAACTACAATCAGTATTTTTTCAGTGGAGGCAAAAAACATTTCAGCATTAAAATATATATGTGATTTTTTAGACCTGACAGCCTTAGGGAGGTCATTCCCCAACTTTTTTTGCCTGCCTCCCTCCATTTTTCAGACACTGTTTTTGCTGGTTTTAGGACTCTGCACACTTTACCACTGCTAACCAGTGGTAATGTGCATATGCTCTCTCCCTTAAACATGGTAACATTGGCTCATACCCAATTGGCATACTTAATAATTTACTTGTAAGTCCCTAGTAAAGTGCACTACATGTGCCCAGGGCCTATACATTAAATGATACGAGTGGGCCAGAAGCACTGATTGTTCCACCCACATAAGTAGCTCCTTAACCATGTCTCAGGCCTGCCATTGCAAGGCCTGTGTGTGCAGTTTCACTGCAACTCCGATTTGGCATTTAAAAGTGCTTGCCAAGCCCTAAACTACACTTTTTCTACATATATGTCACCTCTAAGGTAGGCCCTAACGTAACCCATCGGGCAGGGTGCTATGTAGGTAAAAGGTAGGACATATACCTGTGTTTTATATGTCGTGGTAGTGGAAAACTCCTAAATTTGTTTTCCACTACTGTGAGGCCTGCTCCTTTCAAAGGCTAGCATTAGGGCTGCCCTCATATACTGTTTGAGTGGTGGATTTTGATCAGAAGGGGGTAAATAGGTCATGTTTAGTAGGGCCAGAATGGTAATAGAAAATCCTGCTTATTGGTGATATTGGACTTTATATTACTATTTCAAAAATGACACTCTTAGAAAGTCAGCATCTCTCTGCACTTAAAATCCATCTGTGCCTTACAGCCTATCTCCAATCAATGTCTCGACTGGGCTGGTTGATAGCTTCCTTGTGCATTTCACCCAGACAACCACAAACACAGAATACTCAGTCACACCTGCACTCATCTGCATACTGAATGGGTCTTCCTGGGCTGGAGGGCCTGACACTTACATTTCAAAGGCTAGTGGCCTGACCTCACGCAATGGACTGCAGAACCCCTACTGGGTTCCTGCCAGACAGACCTGTACTGAAAGGAGAACTAGTGCACTTCAAAACCACTCTTTGAAGTCTCCCCCACTTCAAAGGCATTTTTGGGTATATAAACTGGGTCCTGACCTCACCAAATTAGACACTTCTGGAGCAGATCCTGCAACCTGTCAAGAGGAACTGCCCGCTGCTCAAAGGACTCACCTGGGCTGCTTTGCTGTGAAGGTGCTGCTGCCTTGCTGTTGCCTTGCTGGCCTCTGACTTTGCTTAGAAGTGCTCTCCAAGGGCTTGGATTGAGCTTGCCTCCTGTTTTGCGAAGTCTCTGGGCTAAAAAGACTTCCTCTCTTCGGGAAAACTCCTTATGTGCTGAAAATCACCACACAACCTGCTGAGAACGATGCACAGCCTGCCCTGCGATGAGAAAACTGCTGCACAGACTGACCGGAATGACGCAGCTCGACTTCCCGAGCCAAGTTCATGCAGCGCCTGCGTTGCGACCGTAAATTTGATGCACGGCCCTACCAGATCGATGCACAGCTGAGCCGGAACAGCGCAGCCCGAATTCCTGAGTGAAGAATCGATGCTGCGCCTGCCGTGCGACAGACAACTCGACGCATCGCCTACCGGATCGACACAATGCTTGTGACTTCTTCCCGCATGCCCAGGATTGTACCCCACATCGTCTCTGGGCATCCAAAGATCCCTGCATCACAGTGAGAAACCAATACTGCATGTAAGAAATCGACGCAAAGCCCTTTGCAGTGTTGAAAGAAACAACTCATCGTCTGTGCCGTGTCAGAAAATCTGACGCACACCTTTTTTATCACGTATCTCCTCCTCTGTGGTCTCCGTGTGTGGTAATTTAGATGCAAACCAGGTACTTTGTGCAAACAAGAGACAACTGTTGATTTCTAAGATTTGACTCTCTTTAAACTAGCAAAAGTGATACCTCAACTTGTCCTTATTGAATCTTTATTGTTTTGATCTTAATTTAACTAGATAAATAACTTATATGTTTCTAAACTTGTGTGGTGTATTTTTGTGGTGTTTGCCCTGTGTTTTTTGCATGATTTATTGCAGAAATACTTTACACATTGCCTTCTAAGTTAAGCCTGACTGTTCAGTGGCAAGCTACCAGAGGGTGGACACAGGATCATTTGGATTGTGTGTGATTTACCCTGACTAGGATTGTGGTCCCTATTTGGACAAAGGTGAATACCTCTGCCAACTAGAGACCCCATTTCTAACATGATTTATAAGCAATAGTTACTGTTTCCTCCTCATTGAATGTGACATATGTGAAACCAATGGCACTGGCAATTATACCGATTACCAAGTTTGTTTTGTTGACACGTGTGTAAGAGTCTAGATGCAAGCACATCAGTCTGTAGTGATCTAAGAATTTGTGTATGTTCTGATGTCCAATGTCTACTGGAGAAATCAGGGGAAATTAAACCGTATAGTGGTTTTATGCATTGTGCGTATTCTGGTATGTACGCTCTATCAAAGTTGAGAAAACCTAATAAGGATTGCATTTTTTTCAAAGGTGTCTGTAGGTTGTAAAAGAGCACATTAGTTTAGAAAATGTGGTACCAGGATCTTGCCCTCATTTGATAATTTGTATCCTAAAAATAGGACAGTGAGAAAGGCAATTTTTGTTTTCTTAAAATTAAATGTGTACCCCTGTTTAGCAAATCCCAAAACAACGTGATCTACTCAATTCTGTGTAGAATTGACATCACCCAGGCAGCAAACAGTCCAGGACTGTTATTATACCCTTCAGGGAGTGAACAAAATTGGCGTTATGGGCCTAGCACTGATAACGCGGTTATATCTCTGCTTTCAGGTGATATATTTTAGCAGAAAAAAACATTGGAAATATCCAAGATTTTTTTCATATTTTTTATGGATAATGGTGTTTATTAAAGCCATACTATGTGAGTTTTGAATTGCAAATGTGTGTGTATAACTGTTTAAATGTCTGTAATCTAAGACTATGCGATAGGAATGATCTGGTTTAGCAACCCGGAACAAGGGGTTATTCATAAGCGATACACAGGGTTCAATCGCTCCCTGGTACTATAGTTGTTAGAGAATTTCTCTCACAAGTACTTTTGCCTCATGTTTTATTGGATATTATGGCTGTTCTTTTGGGCTGAACCTTATGGATATAATATAATAAGGCAAATCCTTATTCTGCGGCGGACACTTGTTTAACCTATTCATGGACAAAAACGGAGAAAGATAGCAATGTTCTCCTTGTGGGGCTGTTCTAACAAACTCTGGCGGCAAGAGAATGCCATAGCTAACTGTTAAATGTTCCTAGAATATTACTTTATTAGAGCACTCTATGTCACCCTGAATTGTATATTTAATTTGTGCAGCCTGACTTGCTGATCTGTAGTTGCTACTAACATGAAGTCATAAGTTGCTTTTGCATCCAGAAACTCTTGAGGATTCTAGTAAACTATCATGACCTCACCTGCAATGTCTAACAGTGTCACTGCCACATCTTGTTCTTAAAGAGCGTTCTCAATATGTGTGGCATATTTAGTCAAAATACGTGAAGACTTCATCTTTCTGAATTGGGGTTTTTGCTGTGGAAGTTTCTCTTCCTTTTTATGATGATGTCAGATGAGCGTTGTGAGTCATTTTTTAAATTTCACATACTCTTCTTCTCTGCACTTTGATTGCCCCCCTCTCTCTGATCGTTTATCCGAAAAGTCCTGAAAGGAATCAGAAGGATGTGTATCAGTGTACTGATACCTATAACGCTGTTTATTTGTTTCATGGTTAAGTAAGCTGTAACGTTCATCTGAGACCTCTGGTTGCGGAGATCCACCTTGTGATTTTGTTGTCACTTTATTTGTCTGTTTGTCCCAGCGCTTTATAAAAAAAACTCAGGTGCTTGTTGGTATTGTCCTTTCCAGAACTACTTTTAAGCTGTGGCTTATCCGGTGTGGCTCCCAAATGATTTCGACCTACAGATGTATAGGTGTCAGACACATTTTTTGGTAATTTGAGCTCTTGATCTGCAACGGCAACCTGCATGATGGCATATTGCCAGTGCTGCTGGATTCCCTTTAATATTACTTAATATGATCAAGGAGACTCTAGCAAAATTGTAAATTAATTTTATTCCTAAATTCAGGGCAGGGGCCACCCTGCATTCATTTTGAATTTGCTTTAGCACATCAGGCAAAATAGCAAGTGATGGTTTACCATGTGTTATGGTATATATTGCAGCGAAGACTGTACCCCAAGTGGCGCAGTCATCAATATGGGGAAAGGTTTCAAGCAGTAAGCACATATTGAGAATTCTATGTTTGTCTTGAGGTCCCATATGGGGAAACACTGCTTCAAGCTGGTTTGTATTTTTGTGAAATCCAGAACAGAGTGTCCTCCCATCTGGTGGGAATCTTACCCATAATAGTTGTAGGAAAGTACCATCTTGCCTGGCATGTTACCCCCATATTTCAATGTATATATGGTGTTTTAGTCTATGTGTCACTGGGACCCTGCCAGGCAGGGCCCCAGTGCTCATAAGTATGTGCCCTGTATGTGTTCCCTGTGTGATGCCTAACTGTCTCACTGAGGCTCTGCTAACCAGGACCTCAGTGGTTATGCTCTCTCTGCTTTCCAAATTTGTCACTAACAGGCTAGTGACTAAATTTACCAATTCACATTGGCATACTGGTACACCCATATAATTCCCTTCTATATGGTACTGAGGTACCCAGGGTATTGGGGTTCCAGGAGATCGCTATGTGCTGCAGCATTTCCTTTGCCACCCATAGGGAGCTCTGACAATTCTTACACAGGCCTGCCACTGCAGCCTGCGTGAAATAACATCTACGTTATTTCACAGCCATTTACCACTGCACATAAGTAACTTATAAGTCACCTATATGTCTAACCTTCACCTGGTGAAGGTTGGGTGCAAAGTTACTTAGTGTGTGGGCACCCTGGCACTAGCCAAGGGGCCCCCACATCATTCAGGGCAAATTCCCCGGACTTTGTGAGTGTGGGGACACCATTACACACATGCACTATGCATAGGTCACTACCTATGTATAGCGTCACAATGGTAACTCTGAACATGGCCATGTAACATATCTAAGATCATGGAATTGTCACCCCAATACCATTCTGGTATTGGAGGGACAATTCCGTGATCCCCCGGGTCTCTAGCACAGAACCCGGACACTGCCAAACTGCCTTTCTGGGGTCTCCACTGCAGCTGCTGCTGCTGCCAACCACTCAGACAGGTTTCTGCCCTCCTGGGGTCCCGGCAGCCCTGGCCCAGGAAGGCAGAACAAAGGATTTCCTCTGAGAGAGGGTGTTACACCCTCTCCCTTTGGAAATAGGTGTGAAGGGCTGAGGAGGAGTAGCCTCCCCCAGCCTCTGGAAATGCTTTGATGGGCACAGATGGTGCCCATCTCTGCATAAGCCAGTCTACACCAATTCAGGGATCCCCCCAGCCCTGCCCTGGCACGAAACTGGACAAAGGAAAGGGGAGTGACCACTCCCCTGACCAGTACCTCCCAGGGGAGGTGCCCAGAGCTCCTCCAGTGTGTCCCAGACCTCTGCCATCTTGGAAACAGAGGTGTTGGGGGCACACTGGACTGCTCTGAGTGGCCAGTGCCAACAGGTGACGTCAGAGGCTCCTTCTGATAGGCTCTTACCTCTCTTGGTAGCCAAACCTCCTTTTCTGGCTATTTAGGGTCTCTGCTTTGGGGAATTCTTCAGATAACGAATGCAAGAGCTCACCAGAGTTCCTCTGCATCTCCCTCTTCACCTTCTACCAAAGGATCGACCGCTGACAGCTCCAGGACGCCTGCAAAACTGTAACAAAGTAGCAAGATGACTACCAGCAACATTGTAGCGCCTAATCCTGCCAGCTTTCTCTACTGTTTCCAGGTGGTGCATGCTCTGGGGATAGCCTGCCTTCACCCTGTACCAGAAGCTCCGAAGAAATCTCCTGTGGGTCGACGGAATCTTCCCCCTGCTGACGCAGGCACCAAAAGACTGCAACACTGGTCCTCTGGGTCCCCTCTCATCCTGACAAGCGTGGTCCCTGGAACACAGCAACTCTGTCCAAGTGACTCCCACAGTCCAGTGACTCTTCAGTCCAAGTTTGGTGGAGGTAAGTCCTTGCCTCCCCACGCTAGACTGCAAAGCTGTGTACCGCATGATTTGCAGCTGCTCCGGCTCCTGTGCACTCTTCCAGGATTTCCTTTGTGCACAGCCAAGCCTGGGTCCCCGGCACTCTATCCTGCAGTGCACAACCTTCTGAGTTGTCCTCCGGCGTCGTGGGACTACCTTTTGTGACTTCGCGTGGACTCCGGTTCGCTTGTCTTCTAAGTGCCTGTTGGGGTACTTCTGCTGGTGCTGCCTGCTTCTGTGAGGGCTCTCTGAGTTGCTGAGCACCCCCCTCTGTCTCCTCCTCCAAGTGGCGACATCCTGGTCCCTCCTGGGCCACAGCAGCACCCACAAACCTCTACTGCGACCCGTGCAGCTAGCAAGGCTTGTTTACGATCTTTCTGCGTGGGAACACCTCTGCAAGCTTCATCGCGACGTGGTACATCCGTCTTCCATAAGAGAAGATCCTAGTCCTCTTCTTTCTTGCAGAACTCCAATTTTCTTCCAACCGGTGGCAGCTTCCTTGCACCTTCAGCTGGCATTTCCTGGGCTCCTGCCCCCTCTCGACACTGTCGCGACTATTGGAATTGGTCCCCTTGTCTTACAGTTACTCAGGTCCGGAAATCCGTTGTCAGTGCACTGCTGGTGTGTGTTCTTCCTGCAGAATCCCCCTATCACGACTTCTGTGCTTTCTGGGGGTAGTAGGTGGAATTTACTCCTACTTTTCAGGGTCTTGGGGTGGGGTATTTTTCTAACTCTCACTGTTTTCTTATAGTCCCAGCGACCCTCTACAAGCTCACATAGGTCTGGGGTCCATTTGTGGTTTGCATTCCACTTTTGGAGTAAATGGTTTGTGTTGCCCCTATACCTATGTGCTCCTATTGCAATCTATTGTAATTCTACACTGTTTGCATTACTTTTCTTGCTATTACTTACCTAATTTTGGTTTGTGTACATATAACTTGTGTATATATATTACCTTCTTACTGAGGGTACTCACTGAGATACATTTGGCATATTGGGGGTCATTACAACATTGGCGGACGGCTAATGCCGCCCGCCAAGCTGTAACCGCCGTGCGGCCGCACTCCCGCGGTCCCCATTACGACATCCCCGCTGGCCCGGCGGGCGCATACCTAGTTTACGCCCGCCGGCCCAGCGGGGATGCGGCCGCAACATAGGAGCCGGCTCCTAATGGAGCCGGCGGTGTTGCGGCCGTGCGACGGATGCTCTAGCACCCGTCGCGCTTTTCACTGTCTGCTATGCAGACAGTGAAAAGCTGCACGGGGCCCTGTTAGGGGGCCCCTGTACTGCCCATGCCAGTGGCATGGCCAGTGCAGGGGCCCCAGGACTCCCCTTACCGCCAGCCTCTTCCTGGCAGTGCAAACTGCCAGAAACAAGCCCTGGCGGATTATCACCGCCGGGGCTAAAACGGCGGGAAACCGCCGGCCCCGGCGGTGCGGCCCCGGCGGTGCGACCGCGGCGCTACCGCCGCGGTCAAAATATGGGTCTCCGTACCGCCAGCCTGTTGGCGGTACGGACACCACTTTAGCCCTGGCGGTCTCAGACCGCCAGGGTCGTAATGACCACCATTGTAATAAAAATAAAGTACCTTTATTTTTAGTAACTCTGTGTATTGTGTTTTCTTGTGATATTGTGCATATGATATAAGTGGTATAGTAGGAGCTTTACATGTCTGCTAGTTCAGCCTAAGCTGCTTTGCCATAGCTACCTTCTATCAGTCTAAGCTGCTAGAAACACCTCTTCTACACTAATAAGGGATAACTGGACCTGGCACAAGGTGTAAGTACCTCTGGTACCCACTACAAGCCAGGCCAGCCTCCTACATTGGTTGTGCAGCGGTGGGATAAGTACTTGTAACTACTTACCACTTTGTCATTGTGTACTTTTCATAAGATAATCATATACAGAACAGTGCAGTGTTTGTACACTTAACCAAAAAGTTTTGCTTTTCTCCTCTAAAACTTTTTACAAAGTTCTGGAAAGTTTCCTAAAACTTCTAAAAGTTTTCTAAAAGTTAGAAAAAGGTTTTTTTCTCTGTACTTTACAAAGTTCTGAAACTTTTTCTTCCTTCTCACTATCTCTAAACCTTTTGCTATCATGTCTGTGGTAGATTCAGCTCTTAAAACTGTCAATACAACTTATGACAATTTGAATTACAAGAGCCTAAGGAGTCTCTGCTTAGATAGAGGTTTAGTGATAGGAAAGAACCCTACAAAAGAGTTTCTGTTTAGCATGCTTATTGTAAATGATGAGTCCCAACCAGGCCCATCAGATAGAGGTTAATAGAGGCTTCCCAGTCTGACTCAGAGGAACACCTTGAGGAAGGTGGGGAGGGTTCTGAACAGGGTCTGCCCCTTAGCAGGACACCCAGTAATGTTGGTAGTAATGGAGGTTCCCATCACAGTAGGGCAGCCTTTATTCCTAGAGGCCAAGTTTCTAGGGTTCAGTCAGGGACAGACCCCCCTCTGTAGTTTCCAACTTGTCTTCTGTGTCAAAGCATTCCCTACCCACCCACCCTGAGGATAACTTGTTAGAAAGGGAACTCAAAAAGTTGAGGGTTGAAGAGACCAGGCTGAAGCTTAAACAGCAACAGCTGGCCTTAGAGAGGGAATCCCTAGACATTGAGAAGGAAAGACAGAGGTTGGGGTTAGGACCCCATGGTGGCAGCAGCAGTATTCCTGATAGTAATGCTTTTAGAGAGCATGATTCCAGGAATCTGCACAAGATAGTCCCCCCTTACAAGGAGGGGGATGACATCAACAAGTGGTTTGCTGCACTTGAGAGGGCCTGTATGGTACAGGGCGTCCCTCAAAGGCAGTGGGCTGCTATTTTGTGGCTATCTTTCACTGGAACGGGTAGGGATAGGCTCCTTACTGTTAGAGAAAGTGAAGCTAACAATTTTACAGTTTTGAAGGATGCACTCTTGGATGGATTTGGCTTAACCCCTGAACAATACACGATTACGTTCAGAGACACCAGAAAAGAGTCCTCTCAAGACTGGACAGACTTTGTGGACTGTTCAGTGAAGGCCTTGGAGGGGTGGTTACATGGCAGTATAGTATTTGACTATGAAAGCCTGTATAATCTTATTCTGAGAGAGCATATTCTGAACAACTGTGTGTCTGACTTGTTGCACTAATACCTAGTGGACTCGGATCTGACGTCTCCCCAAGAATTGGGAAAGAAGGCAGACAAGTGGGTCAGAACAAGGGTGAACAGAAAAGTTCATACAGGGGGTGACAAGGATGGCAAGAAGAAGGATGGTAAGTCTTCTTACAAGGGTGGGGACAAAACTAAAACCGAGTCTTCATCAGACCCACAAAAATCCTCTGGTAGGGGTGGTGGGTCCAAATCCTCTTCCAATAATCAACCTAAAAATCCTTGGTGTTATTTGTGTAAAGTCAAAGGCCATTGGGCAACTGATTCCAGTTGTCCAAAGAAAAACACCAAACCTCCCACTACCACAACCCCTGCTGCAAATTCTAGTGCCCCTAGTAATAGCAGTGGTAGTGGGAGCAAACCTACAAATAGCCAATCAAAGGGTGTAGCTGGGCTCACTATTGGCAATGTAGTTGGGGTTGGTCTTGTTAGGGAGACCACAGAGGCTGTGTTAGTCTCTGAAGGTGCCATTGATTTGGCCACCTTGGTTGCTTGTCCCTTTAATATGGATAAGTACAAGCAACTTCCCCTAATAAATGGTGTTGAGGTTCAGGCCTACAGGGACACAGGTGCCAGTGTTACTATGGTCATAGAGAAACTGGTCCACCCTTAACAACACCTACTTGGTCAGCAGTACCAAGTGACAGACGCTCATAACAACACTCTTAGCCACCCTTATGGCTGTTGTGAATCTCAACTGGGGGGGTTACTGGTCCAAAGAAAGTTGTGGTTGCTTTAGATTTACCTGTAGACTGTCTACTAGGGAATGATTTAGAGACATCAGCTTGGGCAGAAGTGGAGTTGGAGGCTCATGCAGCAATGCTGGGTATTCCTGGGCATATTTTTGCTTTGACAAGGGCTTAGGCCATAAAGCAAAAAGGACAGGGTAACTTGGATCTTGGAAGAATGGACCAAGTACTCCCTAAAGCTAGGGGTAGCAAGGGTAAATCCCTACCTACTATCCCTCCCTCTACAGATGATTCTCCTTCTGAGGAAGAAGAATTTCCTCCCTGTGCAGAACCTTCACCAGATGAGCTGGCAGCAGACACTGATGAGCTTTTGGGTGGAGGGGGGCCTGCCAGGGCAGAGCTGAGTGTGGCACAGCAAACCTGTCCCACATTAGAGGGTCTCAGACAGCAAGCTGTCAAACAGCAAAATGGGGATGGCAGTGACTCACATAGAGTTTACTGGGAGGACAACCTCTTGAACACAGAGGCAAGGGACCCAAAACCTGGAGCAGCCAGGAGATTGGTAATTCCCCTGCAGTACAGAGAGTTCCTCCTAACTCTTCCACATGACATTCCTTTGGCTTGGCATTTGGGCCAGATCAAAACATGGGAGAGACTTGTCCCCCTGTTTCACTGGCCTAGGATGTCAGAGGACACTAAAGATTTTTGCAAGTCTTGTGTGACCTGCCAAGCCAGTGGCAAGACTGGTGGCACCCCAAAGGCTCCCCTTATTCCACTACCTGTGGTTGGGGTGCCCTTTGAAAGGATAGGGGTTGACATAGTTGGCCCCCTTGACCCTCCTACTGCTTCAGGCAATAGGTTTATCTTGGTGGTTATGGACCATGCCACAAGATATCCTGAAGTAATTCCTCTAAGGACCACTACAGCTCCTGCAGTGGCAAAGGCCCTCCTGGGAATCTTTTCCAGGGTGGGTTTTCCTAAAGAGGTAGTATCAGACAGGGGTAGCAACTTCATGTCTGCATACTTGAAAGCAATGTGGAAGGAGTGCGGTGTTACCTACAAGTTCACCACTCCTTACACCATCCACAGACTAATGGACTGGTAGAGAGGTTTAATAAAACTCTCAAAGGTATGATAATGGGACTCCCTGAAAAACTCAGGAGGAGATGGGATGTCCTGTTACTTTGCCTCCTTTTTGCTTACAGGGAGGTACCCCAGACAGGAGTGGGCTTCAGCCCCTTTGAACTCCTCTTTGGACACCCTGTAAGAGGTCCACTCACTCTTGTGAAAGAGGGTTGGGAACAACCTTTAAAAGCTCCCAAACAGGACATAGTGGACTATGTACTTGGCCTAAGATCCAGAATGGCTAAGTACATGAAAAAGGCCAGTAAAAGCCTTCAGGCCAGCCAAGAGCTGCAAAAGCAATGGCATGACCAGAAGGCTGTTCTGATCCAGTACCAACCAGGACAGAAGGTGTGGGTATTGGAGCCTGTGGCCCCAAGAGCACTCCAGGACAAATGGAGTGGACCCCATCTAATTGTTGAGAAAAAGGGTGAGGTTACCTATTTGGTAAACCTGGGCCCTGCCAGGAGTCCCCTTAGGGTGATTCATGTCTACTGCCTAAAACCCTACTATGACAGGACGGATCTCACCCTGTTCATGGCAACAGATGAGGGACATGAAGAAGAGAGTGACCCTCTCCCTGATCTCTTGTCCATCACTGAAACAGATGCTTTAGTGGAGGGAGTAGTTTTGGCAGATTGTCTGACTGCAGAACGGAAAGACAACTGCATCAATCTCCTTGGACAATTTTCTGACCTCTTTTCAATTGTGCCAGGTACAACATCCTGGTGTGAACACACAATTGATACTGGTAACAGCCTGCCTGTCAAGAGTAAGATTTGTAGGCAGCCTGACCATGTCAGGGACTGCATAAAACAAGAGGTACAGAAGATGTTGGATCTAGGAGTGATTGAACCTTCTGAAAGCCCATGGGCTAGCCCAGTGGTGCTTGTACCAAAGCCTCATTCAAAAGATGGAAAAAAGGAGATGAGGTTTTGTGTAGACTACAGAGGTCTCAATCAGGTAACAAAAACTGATGCTCACCCTATAACCAGGGCAGATGAGCTCATTGATACACTGGCATCTGCCAAGTATCTTAGGACCTTTGATTTGACTGCAGGGTATTGGCAGATCAAATTGGCTTAGGATGCTAAACCAAAGACTGCATTTTCAATTTTAGGAGGGCACTACCAATTTACAGTGATGCCCTTTGGTTTGAAAAATGCACCTGCCACTTTTCAGAGGTTGGTGAACACAGCCCTGCAAGGGTTGGAGGCTTTTAGTGCAGCATATCTAGATGATAATGCTACCTGTAGCTCCACCTGGGATGAGCACCTGGTCCACCTTTGGAAAGTTTTGGAGGCCCTGCAAAAGGCAGGCCTCACTGTCAAGGCCTCAAAGTACCAGATAGGGCAGGGTAAGGTGGTTTCTCTGGGACACCTGGTAGGTGGAGAACAGATTGCACCACTTCAGGGGAAAATCCAGACAATCATGGATGGGGTTCCCCCTACAACTCAAATCCAGGTGAGAGCCTTCTTAGGCCTCACAGGGTATTACAGGAGATTCATTAAAACCTATGGCTCCATAGCAGCCCCTCTTAATGATCTCACAAGTAAGAAAATGCCTAAAAAGGTATTGTGGACAGCTAGCTGTCAGAAAGCTTTTGAGGAGCTCAAACAGGCCATGTGCTCTGCACCTGTCCTAAAAAGCCCATGTTACTCCAAGAAATTAATTGTTGAAACTGATGCATCTGAATTAGGGGTGGGGCAGTCTTATCACAACTGAATTCTGAGGGCCAGGATCAACCAGTTGCTTTTATCAGCAGAAGGTTGACCCCCAGAGAAAAGTGTTGGTCTGCCATAGAGAGGGAGGCCTTTGCTGTGGTCTGGGCACTGAAAAAGTTGAGGCCATACCTGTTTGGCACTCACTTTATTGTTCAGACAGACCACAAACCTCTACTTTGGCTAAAACAAATGAAAGGTGAAAACCCTAAATTGTTGAGGTGGTCCATATCTCTACAGGGAATGGACTATACAGTGGAACATAGACCTGGGAGTACCCACTCCAATGCAGATGGGCTCTCCATATATATTTCCACTTAGACAATGAAGACTCATCAGGTCATGGCTAGTCTTATTGTCCTTCGTTTGGGGGGGGGGGGTATGTAGGAAAGTACCATCTTGCCTGACATGTTACCCCCATATTTCACTGTATATATGTTGTTTTAGTCTATGTGTCACAGGGCCCCAGTTCTCATAAGTAAGTGCCCTGTATGTGTTCCCTGTGTGATGCTTAACTGTCTCACTGAGGCTCTGCTAACCAGAACCTCAGATGCTCTCTCTGCTTTCCAAATTTGTCACTAACAGGCTAGTGACTAAATTTACCAATTCACATTGGCATACTGGTACACCCATATAATTCCCTTGTATATGGTACTGAGGTACCCAGGGTATTGGGGTTCCAGGAGATCCCTATGGGCTGCAGCATTTCTTTTGCCACTCATAGGGAGCTCTGACAATTCTTCCACAGGCCTGCCACTGCAGCCTGCGTGAAATAACATCCACGTTATTTCACAGACATTTACCACTGCACATAAGTAACTTATAAGTCACCTACATGTCTAACCTTCACCTGGGGAAGGTTGGGTGCAAAGTTACTTAGTGTGTGGGGACCCTGGCACTAGCCAAGGTGCCCCCCACATTGTTCAGGGCAAATTCCCCAGACTTTGTGAGTGCGGGGACACCCTTAGAAGCGTGCACTAAGTATAGCGTGACAATGGTAACTCCGAACATGGCCATGTAACATGTCGTCTAAGATCATGGAATTGTCCACCCAATACCATTCTGGTATTGGGCGGACAATTCCATGATCCCCCGGGTCTCTAGCACAGAACCCGGGTACTGCCAACCTGCCTTTCCGAGGTCTCCACTGCAGCTGCTGCTGCTGTCAACCCCTCAGACAGGTTTCTGCCCTCCTGGGGTCCAGGCAGCCCTGGCCCAGGAAGGCAGAACAAAGGATTTCCTCTGAGAGAGGGTGTTACATCCTCTCCCTTTGAAAATAGGTGTGAAGGGCTGGGCAGGAGTTACCTCCTCCAGCCTCTGGAAATGCTTTGATGGGCACAGATGGTGCCCATCTCTGCATAAGCCAGTCTACACCGGTTCAGGGATCCCCCAGCCCTGCTCTGGGGCGAAACTGGACAAAGGAAAGGGGAGTGACCACTCCCCTGACCAGTACCTCCCAGGGGAGGTGCCCAGAGCTCCTCCAGTGTGTCCCAGACCTCTGCCATCTTGGAAACAGAGGTGTTGGGGGCACACTGGACTGCTCTGAGTGGCCAGTGCCAGCAGGTAACGTCAGAGGCTCCTTCTGATAGACTCTTACCTCTCTCGGTAGCCAATCCTCCTAACTTGGTAGCCAAACCTCCTTTTCTGGCTTTTTAGGGTCTCTGCTTTGGGGAATTCTTCAGATAACGAATGCAAGAGCTCAACAGAGTTCCTCTGCATCTCCCTCTTCACTTTCTACCAAAGGATCGACCGCTGACTGCTCCAGGATGCCTGCAAACCCGCAACAAAGTAGCAAGACGACTACCAGCAACATTGTAGCGACTAATCCTGCCGGCTTTCTCAACTGTTTCCAGGTGGTGCTTGCTCTGGGGGTAGCCTGCCTTCACCCTTCACCAGAAGCTCTGAAGAAATCTCCCGTGGGTCGACGGAACCTTCCCCCTGCTAACGCAGGCACCAAAAGACTGCAACACTGGTCCTCTGGGTCCTAGTTTGGTGGAGGTAAGTCCTTGCCTCCCCACGCTAGACTGCAAAGCTGTGTACCGCATGATTTTCAGCTGCTCCGGTCCTGTGTACTCTTCCAGGATTTCCTTTGTGCAAAGCCAAGCCTGGGTCCCCGGCACTCCATCCTGCAGTGCACAACCTTCTGAGTTGTTCTCCAGCGTCGTGGGACTCCCTTTTGTGACTTCGCGTGGACTCTGGTTCACTTTTCTTCCAAGTGCCTGTTCAGGTACTTCTGCGGGTGCTGCCTGCTTCTGTGAGGGCTCCCTGAGTTGCTGGGCGCCCCCTCTGTCTACTCCTCCAAGTGGCAACATTCTGGTCCCTCCTGGGCCACAGCAGCACCCAAAAACCTCTACCGCAACCCTTGCTACTAGCAAGGCTTGTTTGCGGTCTTTCTGCGTGGGAACACCTCTGCAAGCTTCATCGTGACGTGGGACATCCGTCTTCCAAAGGAGAAGTTCCTAGTCCTCTTCTTTCTTGCAGAACTCCAAGCTTCTTCCAACCGCTGGCAGCTTCCTTGCACCTTCAGCTGGCATTTCCTGGGCTCCTGCCCCCTCTCGACACTGTCGCGACTATTGGACTTGGTCCCCTTGTCTTACAGGTACTCAGGTCCGGAAATCCGTTGTCAGTGCACTGCTGGTGTGTGTTCTTCCTGCAGAATCCCCCATCACGACTTCTGTGCTCTCTGAGGGTAGTAGTTGCACTTTACTCCTACTTTTCAGGGTCTTGGAGTGGGGTATTTGTCTAACTCTCTCTGTTTTCTTTCAGTCCCAGCGACCCTCTACAAGCTCACATAGGTCTGGGGTCCATTCGTGGTTCGCATTCCACTTTTGGAGTATATGGTTTGTGTTGCCCCTATACCTATGTGCTCCTATTGCAATCTATTGTAATTCTACACTGCTTGCATTACTTTTCTTGCTATTACTTACCTAATTTTGGTTTGTGTACATATAACTTGTGTATGTATGTATGTATGTATTGAGTATTTATAAAGCGCATTCCGGCCCGAGGGCATCGAAGCGCTAACTGGGTGAGGCGAGTCGACTAACAAGGGGACTCCCAGACTTATTGCGGAAAAAGCCAAGTCTTGACCAGTCTCCTGAATGTTAGATAATTGTGTTCTTGCCTTAGGTCCAATGGTAAAGAGTTCCAGATTTTAGCAGCCGCGATGGTAAATGCTCTATCTCCCCACTTCGCCTTCTTGGTGCGGGATGTTTGGATTCGATAGGCAGAAGCCGATCGCAACAGCCTATTAGGCCTGTACCATTGCAGCTTAGTGGTTAGAGCCGTAGGCCCAATCCCATGGACAGCCTTGTCAGTGATGCAGAGAGCCTTGAAAGAGAGCCGCTGGACTACCGGAAGCCAGTGTAGATCTCTAAGGCACCTCTTAGCAGAGGCCCTGCGAGGCAATTTCAATAAAAGCCTAGCAGCAGTGTTCTGCATCAACTGTAGCTTATTCAGTGATTCTTTATCCAAGTTGAGCAGAAGCGCATTCCCGTAATCCAATCTGGAAATGACTAGAGCCAGAATGGCAGTAGTTCTGCAGGGTTGTGGAATAAAAGGAAATATTTTCTTTAATTTCTTCAAAGTCCACATACAGGTCTTGATTATCTGGTTGACCTGAGGTTTGAATGACAATTGATCGTCAAACAATAATCCTAAATTTCTTGAGGTAGACCGTGGCACAGGGAGAGTTCCACACTCTTCAGGCCACCAGATGGAAGACCAGTGTTCCCTCCTAATTCCAAAGCACAGAATCTCAGTTTTTTCGCAATTAAGTTTTAGCCAGTTGGTCTTCATCCACTTATTCACTGCTGTCATACAGGCGTTGAAGCGGATGGCCACTTCCTCCATATCTTTGTTAATAGGGATAATAATCTGAGTGTCGTCTGCATACGAAGTAGGAATAAAGCCGAAAGAGCGAATTAGCTCTGCCAGCGGTGCCACGTACACATTAAACAACGTAGGGCTGAGGGAAGAGCCCTGAGGGACCCAACACGGCAAGAGGTAGGCTGGGGATCTAAAATCACCGCTGCTAACTGTGGCCCACCTATCTGATAGAAAGGATTCAATCAGCTTGAGAGCCTGGTCTCTAATGCCTACCTGATGTAAACGGTCTAGCAGAATGTGAGGGGCAATGGTGTCAAATGCTGCCGACAGGTCCAATAGAACCAAAAAGACCCCCTGCCCCTCATCAACCAATCTGCGTATGGTGTCAGATGATGCAATGAGAGCTGATTCAGTGCTGTGGGATTTCTGAAAACCATGTTGCGAGCTGTCTAAGCCCTTTGAGGATGATAGGAAATCAACCAATTCTTTATTAAGATGTTTTTCCAGAATTTTGGCCGCATAGGGAAGAAGGGCTATTGGGCGTAGATCAGTCAGGTCATCGGGTTTGCCAGCTTCCATCTTTTTTAACGGAATAATAGTAGTTTCTTTCCATGCCCTAGGATACAAACCCGTTATAAGAACTTCCTGAATAATAGGGGCCAGCATAGATGCCGCTAGCTCTGGTACTAATTGAAGGATGGCAGGGGGGCAGGGATCCGTAGGGGAACCCGATTTACATTCCAGAAGTAGCTTACACATGACCTCTTGAGATGGCATCTTAAACCTCGAGAGTAAAAGTGGCTTATCTGGCAACCCATTGAGTGTCAACACAGGGTGCAGGGGTACAGCTAACCAGGGAGGGGAGTTGGCTTGTTCCTTGTCCAACCTAAAGCTAGAGTAGATATTAAGAATTTTACACTCAAAGAATTTGGCTACTTTATTGCAGAAGTCTTGGGAATTTTCTACTTTAGGAATACCTAAGGGAGTGGTGAGAACATTGATGGTTCTAAATAGCTCTCTAGAAGAGTTGGCTGCCTCGCTAATTTTACGTGTGAAATAGTCCGATTTGGCTACCCGACAGGCTTCTTTGTAAGTGTTTAGTGCAAGCTTTAGCTCCACCCTCTCGGCTTCTCGAGGGCTGAGTTTCCAGCAGCGCTCCTTCTGCCGGTATTTTCTCTGTAAGATTTTGAGGTCTTGAGAGAACCATGGTTGATTAGGTTTTTTTCTGGTGCGGGGAACAAAGACCCTCGCCGGTGCTAGCGAGTCCATTGCCTGTGTAATGCCCAGATTGAATCTAGCAAGCGGTGACAGCGTGGACGCCTTTAGATCATTCCAATTATGTATTAATGCTATTTTCAGCGGTTCTGCTTCAATGTTTCTCCAGGATCTTAGCCGTTTTTTCTGGGGAATGGGTATCACAGGCTGCTTCCTGACCAGAAATTTAAATGTCAGGAGAGCGTGATCCGTCCACTCTAACGGGGTCGTTGTAGGAAAGTACCATCTTGCCTGGCATGTTACCCCCATTTTTCACTGTATATATGTTGTTTTAGTTGTATGTGTCACTGGGACCCTGGTAACCCAGGGCCCCAGTGCTCATAAGTGTGCCTGAATGTGTTACCTGTGTAGTGACTAACTGTCTCACTGAGGCTCTGCTAATCAGAACCTCAGTGGTTATGCTCTCTCATTTCTTTCCAAATTGTCACTGACAGGCTAGTGACCATTTTTACCAATTTACATTGGCTTACTGGAACACCCTTATAATTCCCTAGTATATGGTACTGAGGTACCCAGGGTATTGGGGTTCCAGGAGATCCCTATGGGCTGCAGCATTTCTTTTGCCACCCATAGGGAGCTCTGACAATTCTTACACAGGCCTGCCACTGCAGCCTGAGTGAAATAACGTCCACGTTATTTCACAGCCATTTTACACTGCACTTAAGTAACTTATAAGTCACCTATATGTCTAACCTTTACCTGGTAAAGGTTAGGTGCAAAGTTACTTAGTGTGAGGGCACCCTGGCACTAGCCAAGGTGCCCCCACATTGTTCAGAGCCAATTCACTGAACTTTGTGAGTGCGGGGACACCATTACACGCGTGCACTACATATAGGTCACTACCTATATGTAGCTTCACCATGGTAACTCCGAATATGGCCATGTAACATGTCTATGATCATGGAATTGCCCCCTCTATGCCATCCTGGCATTGTTGGTACAATTCCATGATCCCAGTGGTCTGTAGCACAGACCCTGGTACTGCCAGACTGCCCTTCCTGGGGTTTCTCTGCAGCTGCTGCTGCTGCCAACCCCTCAGACAGGCAGCTGCCCTCCTGGGGTCCAGCCAGGCCTGGCCCAGGATGGCAGAACAAAGAACTTCCTCTGAGAGAGGGTGTGACACCCTCTCCCTTTGGAAAATGGTGTGAAGGCAGGGGAGGAGTAGCCTCCCCCAGCCTCTGGAAATGCTTTGTTGGGCACAGATGTGCCCAATTCTGCATAAGCCAGTCTACACCGGTTCAGGGACCCCTTAGCCCCTGCTCTGGCGCGAAACTGGACAAAGGAAAGGGGAGTGACCACT
This sequence comes from Pleurodeles waltl, assembly GCF_031143425.1. Taxonomy (NCBI): domain Eukaryota; kingdom Metazoa; phylum Chordata; class Amphibia; order Caudata; family Salamandridae; genus Pleurodeles; species Pleurodeles waltl. Next base: position 887,668,592 of record NC_090437.1, read on the forward strand.
CCCCTGACCTGCACCTCCCCTGGGAGGTGTCCAGAGCTCCTCCAGTGTGCTCCAGACCTCTGCCATCTTGGAAACAGAGGTGCTGCTGGCACACTGGACTGCTCTGAGTGGCCAGTGCCACCAGGTGACGTCAGAGACTCCTGCTGATAGGCTCCTTCAGGTGTTAGTAGCCTTTCCTCTCTCCTAGGTAGCCAAACCCTCTTTTCTGGCTATTTAGGGTCTCTGTCTCTGGGGAAACTTTAGATAACGAATGCATGAGCTCAGCCGAGTTCCTCTGCATCTCCCTCTTCACCTTCTGATAGGGAATCGACCGCTGACCGCGCTGGAAGCCTGCAAACCTGCAACATAGTAGCAAAGACGACTACTGCAACTCTGTAACGCTGATCCTGCCGCCTTCTCGACTGTTTTCCTGCTTGTGCATGCTGTGGGGGTAGTCTGCCTCCTCTCTGCACCAGAAGCTCCGAAGAAATCTCCCGTGGGTCGACGGAATCTTCCCCCTGCAACCGCAGGCACCAAAAAGCTGCATTACCGGTCCCTTGGGTCTCCTCTCAGCACGACGAGCGAGGTCCCTCGAATCCAGCGACACCGTCCAAGTGACCCCCACAGTCCAGTGACTCTTCAGCCCAAGTTTGGTGGAGGTAAGTCCTTGCCTCACCTCGCTGGGCTGCATTGCTGGGAACCGCGACTTTGCAAGCTTCTCCGGCCCCTGTGCACTTCCGGCGGAAATCCTTCGTGCACAGCCAAGCCTGGGTCCACGGCACTCTAACCTACATTGCACGACTTTCTAAGTTGGTCTCCGGCGACGTGGGACTCCTTTGTGCAACTTCGGCGAGCACCGTTTCACGCATCCTCGTAGTGCCTGTTTCTGGCACTTCTCCGGGTGCTACCTGCTTCAGTGAGGGCCCTTTGTCTTGCTCGACGTCCCCTCTCTCTGCAGGTCCAATTTTCGACCTTCTGGTCCCTCCTGGGCCCCAGCAGCGTCCAAAAACGCCAAACACACGATTTGCGTGTAGCAAGGCTTGTTGGCGTCCATCCGGCGGGAAAACACTTCTGCACGACTCTCCAAGGCGTGGGGGATCCATCCTCCAAAGGGGAAGTCTCTAGCCCTTGTCGTTCCTGCAGTATTCACAGTTCTTCAGCCTAGTAAGAGCTTCTTTGCACCAACCGCTGGCATTTCTTGGGCATCTGCCCATCTCCGAGCTGCTTGTGACTTTTGGACTTGGTCCCCTTGTTCCACAGGTACCCTCAGTCAGGAATCCATCGTTGTTGCATTGCTGATTTGTGTTTTCCTTGCATTTTCCCTCTAACACGACTATTTTGTCCTTAGGGGAACTTTGGTGCACTTTGCACTCACTTTTCAGGGTCTTGGGGAGGGTTATTTTTCTAACTCTCACTATTTTCTAATAGTCCCAGCGACCCTCTACAAGGTCACATAGGTTTGGGGTCCATTCGTGGTTCGCATTCCACTTTTGGAGTATATGGTTTGTGTTGCCCCTATCCCTATGTTTCCCCATTGCATCCTATTGTAACTATACATTGTTTGCACTGTTTTCTAAGACTATACTGCATATTTTTGCTATTGTGTATATATATCTTGTGTATATTTCCTATCCTCTCACTGAGGGTACACTCTAAGATACTTTGGCATATTGTCATAAAAATAAAGTACCTTTATTTTTAGTATAACTGTGTATTGTGTTTTCTTATGATATTGTGCATATGACACTAAGTGGTACTGTAGTAGCTTCACACGTCTCCTAGTTCAGCCTAAGCTGCTCTGCTAAGCTACCATTATCTATCAGCCTAAGCTGCTAGACACCCTATACACTAATAAGGGATAACTGGGCCTGGTGCAAGGTGCAAGTACCCCTTGGTACTCACTACAAGCCAGTCCAGCCTCCTACAGTCGTTGAGAGATTAAATTCTTCCTCGGGGTGGGTAAAAATCCCATCTAGGGTATGGCCTGCTCTATGAGTGGCCATCCCATCCTTTAGGACCCAATCCAGAGCCGCCATAAGATTGAGAAATTCCACAACCAGCAGATCACTCGTGTTATCAAAGTGAATGTTAAAATCTCCCAAGATGATTGCTTTGGGGGCCTTGATTAAAGGTTCCAATACTGAGGTCCATATCGAGAGGAACTTAGAAATGGGGCCGGGGGGCGGTAAATTAGCAGGCCTTCAAAGACCAGGGATTTGTCAAGGAAGAGTTTAAAGGCCATAGTTTCACAGACCTCTGGCATGTGGCTAGCACTATTCCAAGTGCAGGTAAACTCAGACCTGCAGATAATGGCCAGGCCTCCTCCTCTGCCTGTATTCCTGTCAACCCTGTAGAAAGAGAAGCCGGTAGGGGCTGCCTCAATAAAATCAGGGTCCGAATCAGGCCTCGCCCACGTTTCTGTTAGGAAGAGACAGTCTATGTTGAGAGTGAGAATAAGTTCATTAATTTCAAATTTATGTCTTGGGAGGGATCTAACATTAATAAGGGCAAATTATATTACCTTCTTACTGAGGGTACTCACTGAGATACTTTTAGCATATTGTCATAAAAATAAAGTACCTTTATTTTTAGTAACTCTGTGTATTGTGTTTTCTTGTGATATTGTGCATATGATATAAGTGGTATAGTAGGAGCTTTACATGTCTCCTAGTTCAGCCTAAGCTGCTTTGCCATAGCTACCTTCTATCAGTCTAAGCTGCTAGAAAAACCTCTTCTACACTAATAAGGGACAACTGGACCTGGCACAAGGTGTAAGTACCTCTGGTACCCACTACAAGCCAGGCCAGCCTCCTACAATAGCATTGTCAGTTACAGGACTAATCGCAGACACAGCTTACTGTGGCTGGACAGCTTGGACATCCCTCACTGGGGCAGCTGGTATTGTGTGCATAACAAACTATAATGTATAGTCTAACTAAACCATTGTATAAAATACATAACTCACCCTCATTTAGGGTGGGTAAGTTGGGATATGGTGTGTAAGCAGTTAAGACTGGCCATGTTGTCCCATCATTGCTGAGAGGACCCAGTCTAATATTTTGCAATATATGTGGAAGGGCACCTTGTAACCAATTTTGATGTTTCTAATATGTTAATGCTGTTTCTAAGTCATTATAATCTCTATTTTGGCCAGGTATGGTAGCTCCAATGTATGTGTGCAATGTTTGTGTATTAGCATCTACTGCAGGCAACGTGACCAATGAGTAAAATACTTTAGTTTTATAAGCTTAGTGACCCTCAACTACAAAGGTAACATCTCCATCCCCACTAGCATTCCTGCAATTAACTGGTATATTCATAACTTGAGCCATTTTAATGTATGGAATTCAGAGAGAAAAATACTATAGTGGGGTATTCGTTTAAATGTGCAAGCTTGAACAATCAACAGACAAAAATAGGTACTTCTTATAATGGTTATAATGGTTAGTAGGATTAATCCCTAACACCATGGATGTCTCAGTTTTAAAGGTGAAGAGAGGACCTTGGGCACATAGAAAAACTACTCAGGAGACCTGTTAAATACGTTGGAGGTGCTATATTATACGTTCCCACAGAAAGGTAGGACTGCTATTAGGACAACAGAGCTTTAGGAGATAAGGACTGGGACCGACTACACCACCAGGAACTGTCAGCCCGATTCCTAGCTAGCTCACAGTGCCTCACCTGAACCCCTAACCTTCCCAATGTAGTGGATGACTTCAGCAACCTCAAACATGACCACCCTGACTCCGACGGAAGTCGTGGAAACAGATCTTACCCTTTTGTTGTGTACTTGTGCAAGTCCAGGCTTCAACACACAAATGATACAGATAAAGGTTTTCAAACATTTATTGAAATAATCGTATTATTGCATAGAGAGAATGAGCTGCGATTATTAGGCAGATTAAACAAAGCATTGTAACCAGCATTACTAATATGGTGAATAGAATAATCAAACCATGGCAATCTTATTTATGTATATTCCTACCTGCCACTACCTACACGCTGATAGCATAACAGGTGTACCCTCTGCCAGATCTCAAAGGATAGCCTAAGCCCCCCCATACTTGGATAGCTGAGCCAGGGAGCCTTTTAGGGTGAAGTTGGCAACCCTTCTCTGCCAGATGAAAAGTCAGCATTAGCAGAGCTGCATATCGAACACAGGATCCATTCCAAGACAACCATGGCCGGAGTGCTCCTCTGACCCCTGTACGGCAGTGCACCATTTATCTAACCAAAACCACACTATGTTAGAGGTGCGGCTCTGATGCGATGATGTGTCTAGGTTTCGAGAGCTGTCCCCAAACAGACAACACATACATTAGGATATCTTGTTATATGTTCCTAGCCCTGAACAGAGTGTACAAATAACATGACAAGAAAGGCTTACTCAAAACAATCAGCATGTACAGCATATTCTCAGAATAATATTGTTGAAGCATAAACATGAAAAAATAATATTGCTAAAAATGTCAGCCTAAAACGTGTAAAATTTAAAATGGAGTACCAAAGTTGACCCAAGAAGGCCTTACAACAATTGTGCAGTGTGTAATATGTCCTAGTAGGAGGGAACAGTGTGATCTGTTTAAGGGATGCTCCCCTCCCATTTTATTAATTATTTAATCCTTTCCTTATGTGCACCTATTTTTGGTTTTATATTTTTGGTCGACCTTTGCAGTAATCTAACGATTATTCAGCTTTTTGTCCATTTGGGTACTAGCGCTACATCAATTTTTTAAAATGTTTCCATCTTTTTGTTTTTATTGTTGTGCCTGGCTGTTCATGGTGAGTTCAATTCTCATTTAATTTCTCACAGCAGGTAGTTACATTGTGGTCGGTTCAAGGGCTGTTCTGAATTCTTGCCCCTCTGCGCTTATTTATGGTATTTTTTTTAATATATTGTTGATCCACTTTTGCAGTAGTTTGGTGGTTATTCAGCTTTGTGTCTGTTGGAAATGGCCCTTTCTGCAGGGTCATCCCCAGACTTTTTGCCTTCCTCCTCCTCGTTTTCTGACCTTGGTTTTGTTGGCTTTAGGACTCTGGGCACTTTACCACTGCTAAGCAGTGGTAAAGTGTATATGTTCTCTCTCTAAAATATGGTAGTATTGGTGTGTCCAAAATTGGCATATTTAATTTGCTTATAAGTCCCTAATAAAGTGAACCATATGTGCCCATGGCTTGTAAATCAGAGGCTACTAGTGGGTCTGCAGCACTGATTGTGCCACACACTACAGCAGCCTTTCAAACATGTCTCAGGCCTGTCAATGCAGAGACTGTGTGTGTAGTATTAAACTGCTATTTCTACCTGGCAAGTGCACCCTCTTGGCAGGCTCAAACCTTCCTTTTTTATTATATATAAGTCACCCTAAGGTAGGCCCTAGTTAGCCCCAAGGGCAGGGTGCAATGTATTTAAATGTTGGTCTTGTTCTTTTAAATATGCCTTGTCCTAGTAGTGAAAAACCATTACATTTGTTTTTCACTATTGCAAGGCCTATCTCTTCCATAGGACTGCATTGGGATTACCTTAAAACATCTCTTAAGTATAATTTTCAATTGGGAAAAGACAGAAATTTGAGTTTGGTGTCTCCTGACTCACAATTTAAAATCACAATTTATGGTGAAGTCGGATTTTAAATTGTAAGTCTGAAAATGCCACTTTTAGAAAGTTGCCATTTATTTACTTTAACCATTCTGTACCTTTGCCTGTCTCTGAATAAATGTCTGGGGTAGATGACATCTGGGCTTTGTGCATTCCCTCTAGACAGTCACATACAAAGGGAGGTGGGTGTGACATTTGTGTCCTGAAGGCCCATCACCAGGCTGATGGGCTATTAACTGGCTTGATGAAGGGGGACAGAGCCTAGCACAGCGCCACTTACACCTTAATAGGGCTGATCCTCTTACTGCACAAAGGGCTGCATCACTACTTTAGAGTGTTTGGAGCCAGGGAAGCGAAAGTACCATGTCCAGGGCTGGAGGGAAGGTCCACATATCCCGAGATTTGATGCCTGCCTTCTTCAGGGAGGGGAGTGACATAGACAGGTGGTTTGAGGCCTATGAGGTCACTCTAGTAGTGCACAGGGTCCCTGAGGAGGACTGGGGGCTGTCCTACGGAGGCATATAGCTGGTGATGGGATGGATGCCCTACTGGCCCTAGACGGGAGAGGCAGGCTGAGGTATCCTACCATGAAGGAGGCCCTTGTCAAGAGATATGGCTTCACCCCAGAAGAGTGCAGGTTAAGGCGTAGCTGCAGTAGGAAACTGTCTCACCAGTCCTGGGGGATTTTGTGGGTCACTTTTGCAGGGTACTGGATGATTGGGTGAAGGGTAGTAAGGTGAACACATTTGAAGGGCTGTACAGTTTGATTGCTAGAGAGTACATGTTCTATCACTGTTTTCCAGAGCTACCCCAACACCTGGTGGGTGGAAAGTTTTTGACCCCAGAGAGGTTGCAAAGGAGGCAGACCTCTCAGTGAGTACGAGAGGCTCTGCGATGACACTGGGGAGTGATCCTAAAGAGGGTGGCTCAGATCTTCCCCATCAGAGTGAGGGGAAGGGTCACAGGGACCCAGATAGGTTCCAGTGTAGTGGGGGGAAAGGGCTCTGTGTCTTTCCAAGAAAAGGTGTGGGATTGAGCAGAGGCCCAGGGTGCACTAATTTCAGCCCCAGTGCTTGGATTCCTCTCAGAGTGGGCAAAGCAGGGGGGCCTGGTCTGTACCAGGAGTCCATCCATTGATGGGAGCTCCATAGTGTCAGCAGAGCTGGATGGGGCGACTGCTACAAGCGCCCTACCAGTTCTGCTTCCTGGAGTTACCACTCTATAGCAGATGATACAGAGACCCGGATGGAGGTGCAGGAAGTGGAAACAGTGCACAGTGGGGGACCAATTGGCCAGGGGTTGCCAGCTCTGAGAACAAAGCACCCCAAGACTGACCATGGTAAGGCAACTTCTGGCCTGGGGGTGCACCATGCACTTTCACAAGGACAGAGGGCTGGGGACCTGTGACAGACAAACTCTTACACAACACATGCAGAGTGTGTTGCCCTTGTGAGGGGTAGTTGTAATCCCCTGAAAGTCCTGCCTTGCCAGGCACATGTTCAGCCTAACGGTACAAACCCTGGGCTTAAGGACCATTGTCAGGATACCACCCCTGAACTGGTGGGAGGGAGAGTGGAAGAAGGGTGCAAAGCATCTGGGGCTACCGCCCCCCACTCTGAGAAACCAAAGAGGTCATAGATTCCTGGATGGCCTAGGGCCTGGTTGTTGACACTGACAGTTGTCAGTGGCCTCTGTGGGTGTTGTGTTTGTGGAAAGAGTTTTCCCTGGGTTGGGGACAGACCAAAGAGGTGGAATGGGCCACATCACTTTATTGGCTATGGTGGTACTGTCTGCCTACGGGGATGCATATGCAAGTTAAGGGTAAGGGCTGCACAGAAGAGGTCCACAGATGAAGAGAAGGGCTTCCCATGGATCAGCTCAGTAGCCCCCGAGAGTATAGACAGAGAGATCCAACTAGGTTCAGAGAGGCGTAGAATTGACAAGTGCCTCTGCAGTAGTGGGCCATTGTCCATGTACTATCATCCTAAGCAGGGAAGCCCATCAGGGTATTAATTAGTCTACCCTAGCTTTAGGCTGAAGCGGGTTGTGGTGCAAATGGCCCTGTCTGCAGAGTCATCCCCAGACTTTTTGCCTTCCTCCTCCTTGTTTTTGTTGGATTTAGGACTCTGCTAACCAGTGCTAAAGTGCATGTGCTCTCTGCTTAAAAAATGGTAACATTGGTGTGCCCAAAATTGGCATATTTCATTTACTTGGAAGACCCTAGTAAAGTGCACCATATGTGCCCAGGGCCTGTACATTAAATGCTACTAGAGGGGGTCTGCAGCACTGATTGTGCCACCCACTACAGCAGCCTTTCAAACTTGTTGCAGGTCTGCCAGTGCAGAGCCTGTATGTGCAGTTTTAAATTTAAACTGCCATTTTGGCCTGGCAAGTGCACCCACTTGCGAGGCCCAAACCTTCTTTTTTATTACATATAAGTCACCCCTAAGGTAGGCCCTAGTTGGCCCCAAGGGCAGGGTGCGATGTATTTAAAAAGTTGGACATGTACATTCAAGTATGACATGTCCTGGTAGTGAAAGACCATTACATTTGTATTTCACTATTGTAAGGCCTATCCTTTCCATTGGATACCAGTGGGATTACCTTAAACATCTTTTAAGTGTAATTTTCAAATAGGGAAAGATAGAAATGTGGTGTTTGGTGTCTCTGGACTCACAATTTAAAATCACAGCTCATTGGGAAGTCAGATTTTAAATTGTAAGTCTGAAAATGCAACTTTTAGAAAGTTGCCATTTTCTTATAATCATTTTGTGCCTCTGGCAGTCTCTGAATACACCCCTGGGTTGGACGGACAGCTGAGCTTTGTGCATTCCCTCTAGATAGGACAATTTCACCCTGATGGCCCATCACCAGGCTGATGGGCCATTAACTGGCTTGATGGTGGGGTGAAGCTTAGCACTGCCTCACACCTGAATAGGGCTGTGCCTCTCCCCACGCAAAGGGCTGCATAACCCCTTGTAGAGTGTCTGGAGCCAGGGAAAGAAAGGGAGGGACCTTGTGATCTTCGAAGGCCTTTTTGAAGTCTCCCCCACTTCAAAGGCACATATGGGTATAAGTACTGGACCCAAAACCCCACCAAATCAGATCTCTACTGAAACCAAGAGTACTCTGCCAGGAAGGAGGACTGCTGTGCTGCCAGGAGTGACTGCTACTCTGCAACTGCATTGCTGTGTTGGCCTACTGCTGATGTGTGCTGTGCTGTAGAGGGACTGCCACTTTGCTGTTTGCTCTGCTGTGTTGGCCTGCTGCTTCTGTCCTGCAGCGAGAAAGACTGGACTTGCTATCAACATCCTTGCACCCAAGAGTTTCTAAGAGGTTATTGACTTGCCCCCTGTTCTCCGGCAGTCTCTGGGACATCAAAGATTGCTTGCAACTCTCCTAGTAATGCTGGCTTCTGCCATCTGTGAGTCCTACCCTTGCCTGAGGTGCCTCTATCTAGTCCTGGGCCTCAGAACTTCAAAAAGTGGTGCATCGCCCCTAGCACAGCAGAAAAATTGGTGCATCACATCTCCGATGGTGACGCAGTGGCTACTTGACAACAGTGGTTTCACCTACAGCGCAGCCCAACGAATATGCTCTGCAAGGCCCACACACGATGCATCACACCCACTTCTACCGCGCCCGATGACGGACCGCCACGAGTGCGGCAGAACTATTGATGCATCATGTCCTCGCCATCAACGCATTGGTCTAACAAAGATACTGTTCAGTGGACTCTGCGTGGCTCTGTGGTTGGCCTACCCTCCATCGCGATTGATCTCAAGTAACCTTTTTACTCCTATAGACTTCTAAGAACTGTTTTCACATTTAGGCCCTCATTATGACATTGGTGGTAAATCCCGTTTACCGCCACGGTGACGGCTGGCAACATACCATCGCGGAGGTGAACATCCGTCCGTCATATTATGACACACACACACCAAACCAACAGAATACTGTCACAAACACAAATCTGCCAGACTAAAGGTAAGTGTTAAACTATCAGTATGAACACCCATACCGTTACATCAACAAAACAACGCCCTCCACATTATGACCCAGAAATCACCACAGCGGACATTCAACGGTGGTAAACCATTGCTGCTACACACCAGCGCGGACACAATGGCTATCCAAATACAAAACAACACAATATTGTCCAGAACCAAAACCACACACCTAATACTAATACACACATCCCTCACACCCACCAACAGCACTACAAAACACCCACCCACAATCTTTTGCAAACACCCGAAGACTGATACACTTTTCCATGCCACGCATACACAGAAGTGCCCGTACACACCACATCCCTCGCGCATTACACAACACCCCCCCAACACTTCACACATCACCCTCTGCACAACACACTCCACACAACACCCATGTCCCCACAGAGGCACCCCCGGTTCACCGATGGGGAGTTGCAGGTCATGGTGGAGGAAATCCTCAGGGTAGAGCCACAGCTGTTTGGACCACAGATCCAGCAGATCTCCACTGCCAGGAAGGTGGAGCTATGGCGGAGAATCATGGCCTGGGTGAACGCCGTGGGACAGTATCCATGAACAAGGGACAACATCAGGAAGAGGTGGAACGACCTACTGGGGAAGGTACGTCCATAGCAGCAAGACACCAGCTCGCTATTCAGAGGACTGGTGGTGGACCCCGCCTCCTCCCCCACAGCTGACAGCATGGGAGGAGCAAGTCTTTGCAATCCTGCATCCTGAGGGACTCACTGGAGTTGCCGGAGGACTGGACACTGGTGAGTCAATATTTACTACCTATCCCCCCCATACCTGCATGCCACCACCACCCCTCACCCTGACACCGATCACTCCACCCCATCCCACACAGTGCACCATCACAATTAACTAACCTAAATGCCCAGCCCTGCAAGCTATAACCACTGCATGCACATCCCTCCCACCCCTGCATGTACACCCACAACCAATGCATGCACAGCATGGAGAACTAACAATCCCACAACAGCAACAATATAGGGGAAGCTAGGGATGCAGAATATTTCACAGACATGTAGCATAATACAACACTTACATCCCCACAAGTGCCCGGGCTAATCTCAGCGGCCAGCGGGTGCCACGGCTACCCAGTCCCCCACCAGAAGATGCCTCCAGTGATGACAGCAACTCTGGACTTCTGAATCTTGATGAACTCCCTGGCCCATCTGGGACCACTGTTCAGTCGGCTACCCCAGTCCACCACAGAGCCTCCCCCTCAGTATCCAACACCACAGCAGCCACCCAACGTCCCCAGACCTCTGTCCCCAGGATACGTCAATCTCTAGTATGCCCACCTGTGCAGGGACCCCAGTCCACACAGGCAAGACAATGACGGTCCTGGGGGTAGTGGGCTCATCGTTCAGGAGACACAGTCACAGGGGGCCAGGATCACTCGGAGGACAGCTGTTCACCAGGGGGAGGACAGACCCAGGGAACCGACTGCCCAGGAGGCACTCTCTAATGTCCTGGGGGCTTACTAACAATCCCAGGACAAGATGGGTCAGGTGATAGACATCAAGCAGGAGAATCAGCAGCTGCAGGAGGAACACGACTAAGAGTTCAAGAAATAAATTGCAGGCCCTGAACACCATGGTGGGATGCTGGATGATATGGCCAACATCATGAGGGACTACACATCACACCAGCGTGATCCTTCCAGTAGCCAGTCAACTGACCAGCCCTCCACATCTGCTGAAGCTAGTGGACGGGAGGCCCTGCCACAGGACATACAGGCCACCTGCACCCCTCCCCCTGCAGAGGGTGAACCACCCTGCAAATAGTCCCTCTGACCCAGACATACAGCACAGACACTTGCCAAGACCAAGACTGCAGCCAGAAAATGAGGCTCCCCTTAATGTCCCCCTTGTGTTCCACTGTGTCACCTTTTCCACTTTGAACTGCCATTGCTCCCCTTCCTATGGTCCCATGGACAGTGGGCCTGTGCTACAAACAGACTGGACCACTACACTGGAATTCCTTTACCATCACCCCATTCCATTGCACTATTCATTCATAATTTTCACTTCAATAAACACCCCTGAACACAACTGGAGTAATAGTGCTTTATCTGACAGAAATGTGCAATGTATTGAAGTGTATCATCCTGTGATAGGCCTGATTGTGCAACATGCAGCACAGTACAACTATCTGGCAGACCTTCACAGGGGAGTAGCAGAGGGATCCACCTGTCAGATGGAGGCACCTGAACCTGGCCTTCAGGAGACCAAAGGTCCTTTCAATAATCCTCCTGGTACACCCATGAGCATCATTGTACCGATTCTCAGCCCCTGTCCTCAGAATCCTAACAGGGTTCAAGAGCCAGGACAGGTTTGGATAGCCAGAGTCACCTGCAAACTCTCCCTACTCCTGAACACCTGTTCATTGGCCCGGGGGGGGACCAATCCTATATGTGTTACATCAATGCCCTCAATAACATTTGGAATATGTCCCATTGCATAGAATCCAGGCTTCATAGTGGCCAAATCTTCTATTTGGGGGAAAGCGATGTAGCTGCCCATATGTTTAAGGAAGGCAGTCAAAACCCTTGCCAGCACTTTTGAGACCTTGTCCACTTTAAACTGCCATTGCTCCCCTTCCTATGGCCCCTTGGACACTGGACCTGTGCTACAAACAGACTGGACCACTACACTGGACTTTTCTCTACAATCACCCCCCATTCCATTGCACTATTCATTCATAATTTTCACTTTAATAAACACCCCTGAACACAACTGGAGTAATAGTGCTTTATCTGACAGAAATGTGCAATGTATTGAAGTGTATCACCCTGTGCAATTGTCCAGAACTGGCCTGGCCTTCAGGAGACCAAAGGTCCTTTCAATAATCCTACTGGTACACCCATGAGCATCATTGTACCAATTCTCAGCCCCTGTCCTCAGAATCCTAACAGGGTTCAAGAGCCAGGACAGGTTTGGATAGCCAGAGTCACCTGCAAGAAGTGAGGGACAAACATTAGCTTTGCACAATGGCATGGGGGATGACTCTTGAAGGCATACACTGACATACATTGGGTGGAGACTCAGGCTCACCTACAAGCCACACTCTGTGCCTCTGTAGTTGTGCCATCAGTTGTGGGATGCTGCTATTCCTCAGGACGAAGGCGTCATGCATCAGCCCAGGATACTTTGCTGTGACGTGGGAGATGTACTAGTCAGCAAGGCACACCAGCTGGACATTCAGTGAGTGGAAACTCTCCCTACTCCTGAACACTAGTTCATTGGCCCGGGGGGACCAATCCTATATGTGTTCCGTCAATGTCCTCAATAACATTTGGAATATGTCCCACTGCATAGATTTTAGACTTCACAGTGGGCAAATCTTCCACTTGGGGGAAAGCGATATAGCTGCCCATATGTTTGAGGAAGGCTGTCAAAACCCTTGCCAGCACTACTGAGAACATTGGCTGTGACAGTCCTGGAGCCAAGCCCATTGTCACTTGGAAAGAGCCTGTTGCAAGGAAATGGAGCACTGATAGGACCTGCACAAGAGGGGGGGATCCCAGTGGGATGACGGATAGGAGCTATCAGATCAGGCTCCAATTGAGCACACAGCTCTGTTATTGTGGCCCTGTCCAGTCTATAGATGAGTATTATGGGCCAGATGTAGCAAAGGGTTTTACCCATTCTGTCCTTATGGGAAAATGTGTTCGTACATATGGCCCTATGTGCCTGTCCTCCAGTGTAGCCAAGTCCACAAGGGGTCTGTACACGGGGGCTTGCCTCCTCCTCCGGTTCCTCCAGAGTGGTAGGTACCTAGGGGACAGAAGAGGGCGAAATGAGTGACAACATGAAAAATGGATCCACCACTTCAGTGGACATAGAGAATGTATGTATCTGGACACTGTAAATCGGTATGCATGTGCAATCGACACCAATGACGCAGTTTTTATCCTAAAATTGTGTACCAGCACTATAACATGGCAACCGCCTGTCCTGTGTGTAGGGACAGGTGGAAGTGATCTCACTCCGCCAGCGTTGGGCATCATGGCAGAAGGCAGTCTGCACCACTGTGGAATTCCTTAATGGCTAACATGGGGCTCTATGGACCACAGAATCCAATAAGGATCATCGGTGACGGTGTACACCACCGCGGGCGGACATGACCACTATTTTCTCACTATAACCTCACTTGATTCCTGACTTTCCACAGGACAACTCCTCCACTGCGTGTGCTGCTGTGACCTGTGTCTGGAACCTGCCATGGCCCGTGCGACAGGGGAAAGGGCCCCTGCCTTCACTTCGGAGGAGTTAGAGCACCTGGTGGATGGGGTCCTACCCCTGTATGGACAGCCGTATGGGCCTCCAGACCAACAGGTGAGTACACCATGGAAATGTTGCATGCGACAAGGCTGCATGGAGATGTGTGTGTGTGTGCTGCCAGTGTGTCATTTGGGTGGGCGGTATGGCTGGTGGTAGTGTACATGCAGGGCTCCGGTTGATGTGTGTGCCATTTGAGGGGTAAATAATGTCTGAACTCCATATGTGTGACAGGCTGGATATTCGGATTCATGGTGTCCCTCTGTTTGTGTTTTCCCTGCATGTCAGCGCCCATCAGAAGAAGGGATTGTGGTATGCCATCACCAAGGAGGTGCGGATCCTGGGGGTTTAGAGCCACCAGAGCACCCACTGCATGAAATGGTGGGAGGACCTGAGACGCTGGGCCCAGAATACTGGGGAGGCCCAGCTGAGGACAGCCTCCCAACGAGGAAGGGGTTGCCCGTTGGAACATGACCTCCCTGATGGCCCGCAAACTGGTGGTGGCCTAGCCAGAGCTGGATGGGTGCTTGAGGGCATCACAGCAGCCACAAGGGGGTAAGTCTAGTGTGTGTGACAACCATCTTTGTTGCCTGGCATGGGAATCTGGTGGTGGGTTTTAGTCAGTGGATGCCCCTTTATGCCAGCTCATACATTGCTGCGTGGTCCAGCTTAGGGTTATTGGGTGAATAGCAAAATCTGGATAGCTAGCTAAGTGGCTTTCCCAGTCAGACAGGGCTTAGTAGGTCCTAGGAGGGGTGCAGATGGCAGTGTTTGGCTCTTATCTGCTGTGGTACCTAGCCAATGGTAGTGCGGTGCATACTGCTCAATCTTGGCCCTTGTGTGTGATGGGGATGTGCATGCCATCTGTGGTGTTGATGCTTGTAATTGACACAGTGCTCCTTTTCTTTCTCCCCCCTCCTATTTTCTTCTGTCGTCCTGTTCATGTGTGCATTAGCATCATCTGGTGAAGGAGCGGGGACACAGGCGAGTGAGGGAGCTGCAGCCCACAGGACCCAGGAGGCAGAGTCCACTGACACCGAGGGGACTAGTGGGACAGAGGGCGAGGGGAGCACCACGGCGGGGACAGGGGGTGACAACACTGACTCTAAAACCTCCTCCGATGGAAGCTCCCTGGTGGAGGCAGACAACTCTGGAACCACCCCAGCTACAGGTACAGCCGCCACCCCTGTACCAGCACTGCCCTCCGAGTAACCCCCCACTGAGTTGCCTGTGCCCGCTACCCAGGAGGGGGGCATCTCCTTCGCTCCAGGCACCTCAGGCCCTGCCCCACTGGACCCGGCTGCCCTCAGTGAGGAGGCTATTGACCTCCTGAGATCCATCTCTGTAGGGCAGTCAACCATAGTACATGCCACCCAGGGGCTGGCATCCCAGATGCAACAATGCAGTGCCTTCCTGGAGGGCATTCACCGTGGCTTGGTGGCCCTACAGAGATCGTTTTAGGCTCTGGACTCCTCTCTGATGGCAGCCAGTGTCCCTGGTCCTACTGACCCCCTCCAAATACCACTTCCCATTCCCAGCCTCCTCAACCCCAACTATCCCATGCACACATACAGACAAGCATGCACTCAAAACATCACACAAGAGTGGCACAGACAAACACAGGCACCTCACTTCAAGCCACAAGCAGTCACACAAACAACAGACAGGTGCACACACAACATCCACTGCCTCCACTGTCTCCCCCTCCTCCTCCCCCTCCCTCACATTAACTCCCGCACTCACACCTGCATGCACTGCATTAACAGTCCCACACCCTGCCACCTGTACACTCTTGCCCACAGACACCACAAGAGCAGACCCGCAGGCATGGACCCCACACACCACATGAACAGTCACCACCATCACCACCTCATGCAGCACACTTACCTCACTTGCAGATACCACCACAACATCCATCCACACGTCCTGTTTGTCCTCTCCCACCCTGTCTGCCCCCCTCCAAAGAAACACAAACGCTTGCACTCAGACCCCCAACAGCTATCCACCTCACACACGTACACTGCCCATGCACCTGCACCCAAGTTCAGCACACCTACTCCTGCTACTACCACCACTCCCTCTACCTCCACTCCTATCCCTCCTCCCACATCCTGCCCCAAAGTCCCAAAGCACACCTACTCCTCCTACTAGCAGTCCCTAAGATGGTTTTCCTTGCCCATCTTTACCTCTTCCCTACCCCCCCTGTCCTGCCCGCAAGTGAGAGGTCCCAACTACCCATCCCAGCACCTCAGCCAACCAGTCTGCCACTGCTCCCACCCAAAAATCTGCTGCTGGCACTGAGGCGCCCAAGTGGGAAGCCAGCCACTTCCAGCAAGGACACACCTCTGCCTCAAAAACGGAGGTCTAGGGTGGCGGAACCTAAGATACAGAGGACAGGGTCAGTGAAGGCACATCCTAAACCTGGTGGCAAGGACACAAGTCACATGACAAAGGCCAAGGGGGCTCCTCATAAGACTGAACCTCAGGATGCCCATCCACCACCTGAGGGCAAGGATCCCCCTCCACCACCAGAGGCCATGTAGCCTCCCCCCCTCCAGAGACTGTGGCCTAAGACTCCCCTCCAGGGACAGTGGGCAAGGAGCCCCCTCCAGGGACAGTGGGCAAGGAACCCCCTCCAGAACCAGTGGGCAGAGACTCCTCTCCAGAACCAGTGGGCAAGGAGCCCCCTCCAGGGACAGTGGGCAAAGACTCCCCTACATGGACAGTGGGCAAGGAGCCTCCTCCAGAACCGGTGGGCATGATACCCACTCCAGCTGGGGTTTCCTCCCCACCACCCCCTCCCCCTTCCCACCTGCGGTGCCTGCCCATTTCCAACATGATGCCCCTGAACAGTGGAGTCTGGAGGAAGTCAGGAGTCCAGTTAGGGCTTGGACGATGCCCTGTGGCCATGTGGCCCTTTAGTACTTTGGACTGGCCATTGGCCCAATCTGTACATTGAAGTGTATATAGTTATTTATTTATTCATTATGGTGGCTGTTGGCAGCAAATTACAGTGGTTGTACTACAGGTATGTGTCCTTGCATTCTTTGCTCCTGGGTCATGCAGCTGTCGATGTACTGTGCAGCTGGTTGTGTGTGTGTATTGTGTGTGTTGTGCATGTGTGTGTCACTCTCCTTTTCCTCCCTCCCTCCTTTGTGTGCTAGGCGGCTGTACTCACCATCGTCGTCTTCGCCAGCATTGGTGCTCCAGGATGGCCATGGCGTGGTAGAGCATCGAGAAAACTTGGAGTTCAGGTTCCATGGCGGCCGCTGAGTCCTCTGTGTCCCTGAAGGTGAATCTTTCCTTTTCTGTGATATGTTTCCACCAGGCTTTTGATGGCGTTGCTAACTCCCCAGAAATCCTGGCGGTTTGCTATGTCATACTATGGTGGGCGGTACCTTGACTTCCACCTGGCTGTAGGTGGCTACCGCTGTGGTCAGTGGTGTTAACGCCCTGGCGGTTGGTGTGGTATATTGGCTGTCTATGGGAGGTCTCACCACCATGGTCATAATTTGGAGGTAATAACCGCCAGCCTGTTGGCGGTATTACCACCACTTTAACAGTGTCAGTCAGTACACAGCCAATGACATAATGAGGCCATTGATCTTTAAAAATTCATACCTCAACTTGTACTGATTGTATTTTTGTCAATTTGGTCTTGTTTTACTTAGATAAATATTCTCTATTTTTTCTAACCTGGTGAAGAGTCGTTTTGTGGTGTCTTTCACTGTGTTACTGCAATTAAGTGTTGCACAAATACTTTACACAATGCCTCTTCAGTTAAGCCTGACTGCTCTGTGCCAAGCTACCAAGAGCTGAGCACAGGTTAAAATTAGGGTGTGTATCTGACTTACCCTGACTAGGACTGTGGTCATGGACAGGGCGTATACCTCTTCCAACTACAGCCAACTAGACACCCAATTTCTAACAGTGTTCTTTTGACAATTAGCATTATATTAATTTTCTTTTATGTTTCCACCTTCTTTTTGTTTTTCATTGCTGTGCCTGGTCGTTAACGTTGAGTCCTTTTTTTGTTCCATTGATTCCGTGGCACCATCCACAATGGAGTGGCCTGTTTCCTACGGCCTTACCGACCTCAGAGCGAGGATATTTTTGCCGCAGAGATTTCCTGCGCCTGTAGACTTCTGGCCGTGTTCGAGATCCTGTTGAGACATTCTATCAAGCACTCGCTGCTCCCTGTGGTCTTTTTGGATAAGAGCCAATCTTAGGTAGACACTCTTCTATTGCCTTCCTATGTAGTGGGCTGCCAAGAGGTGCACCGACAATTCTTGCCCTGCAAGTTGTGAAATTTTCTAAACTGAGTACCACTCTCCCTGGGCCCAAGGTAGACGACCATTTTTATAAGCAACTGGATATTCATCAGCAGATCCCTCCTAGCTTTAAAATTTTCATTTGAATACAGGATATCACTCAATTGATTCTTCCCGAGAGAAGACAAGATTGTGTAATTTTGTATTTTTCAGATCAGTTTATGATTCAGATGCTTGTGGTTGCTCATTGCCACCTGCCATACAGGTATATATGTATTTATTATGTTTTTCTTATTGTTGTATGTTGTTTTGATCTGTGAAGGAGTCTCGTGAGATCTTACGACATACCTTATTATGTTTGATTACAGTACAACCTGAAGCTGGTCAGCTGTGATTAACGATTTTAGGTGATGACATGCTCATTCTTCAATATGTATAATCACAATGCCATATGATATTTCTGTCATTCACCACTTTTAAAAAATTAGTGGTATTTTTTGGGTAATGTTTTAATTTTTTGGAACCGACTAATCCTATTATTCTTTTTTTCTCCCTTTCTTTTTGTTTCTTTCTCTTTCTTACTCTTCATTGCTTACTTTAATTGTACTTTTAAAAAGTTGTATCCCAGGCACTGAATTGAAAAGTTCTGATGATGATCTGTACATTGCAAGTGGATTAAAACCTTGTCGACCCTGTACACTGACCCTTGATTATATATGTAACTTAACAGGGCTGGTCTGTGGTTTCTATATACTGTGACATATATGTGATATTGTTTATAATTGTCACTTGGACATTGCATGAGAATGAAAGCCTAAACTCGCTTCCGGACTACCCACTATTTGGATTATCAATAAATAGTTGTTTTGATGTGATTTTTTTATATTGTGTTAGAAGTAACTTTATTGATGTGATTGTAGACTAACTATGCGCACTGTAGGGACTGTTGTTGCTTTAAAATAACATCTTCATAATAAAGCACTTCAACATAAAAAGCCCTTCACCCGAAGAAAGGCCTCTTGTTTTATTATTATTATTAGGGTTTTTTAAGCGCACAGCTACTTTAAAGAGTGGATATGCAAATGCCACTAAATGATCGCGCACACTGTTGCTGATCTGAACATCAAGTTTTACATGCGGTAAATGAATCGTGCACACTGCCGATTCGAACAAGAATATGCAAATGCCATGAAATGATTGCGCAAGCTTTTGCCGATCTGGACACCAAGATTTACATGCGCAAAATAATTTGAGCACACTGTCGATTCGAACAAGGATATGCAAATGCCAACAAACGATCGCGCAAGCTTTTGCCGATCTGAACACCAAGTTTTACATGCGGGAAATGAATTGCGCACACTGCCGATTCAAACAAGAATATGCAAAGGCCATGAAATGATCGCGCAAGCTTTTGCCGATCTGAACACCAAGTTTTACATGCGGGAAATGAATCACGCACACTGCCGATTCAAAGAAGAATATGCAAGTACCATGAAATGAGCGCACAAGCTTTTGCCGATCTGAACACCAAGTTTTACATGCGGGAAATGAATCGTGCACACTGCCGATTCGAACAAGAACATGCAAATGCCATGAAATGATCGCGCAAGCTGCCGCCAATCTCAACATCAAGTTTCACATGAGAGCAATGACTCGCGTACTCTGAAAGTTTCACAAGTAGGTCCAAAACTCAAGAGTCTTTGAGAATGGGGTCGGGGGCCCAGCCCGACCTCCGCCTTACCACCTCGCTCAAGGAGCACCAATATATTGCGTGGCAGGCATGGAACATCAAGGTAGGCCTCCAGAACAGGAGCTCAGGAAGTTGCTGCTGCTCTGCACTGGGACCTCTGAATAGTGAGCACGTGGAGCTGGGCTGGCTCCCTTATACAGAGTCTGGCCCAGCCCGCAAACCACACCCAGTCATGCTGCAGGGAAAGCTTCTAGAAGGTCCTAGAAAGGGACAACACCCTAACACACTCAGTAAGCCTGCAGCAATACATTGCAAATGAACAGTTATTGCAAACATCATTAATAGTGTTTTTCAAGGTTAAAGGCTGCAATGCAAAAGGTTAACATATTGCATATGAATACAATGCATGAATTATGCCCTTGCATAAAGGCTGGGTTTTTGCATTTTTGTCACCCGTAGAGCACGCACTGTCCTGATGTTGACAAGAATACTAGTCACTTAGCTGGAGTCTTTTCCGGAGTGCTGGAGGAATGCTTGGTGTCAACTGGTATAGGAACGAAGAAAATAATTGCCTCAAAAGTCCTGAATACGAGGATGACAGCAGGGGCTGGACTGCCAAATCAGATGCTGAGATCAGGAAGCAAAACAAAGCCAAGCAGGAATGCATGCTTCACTCTGCTATTTAAAGCCAATCAGGAAAGCAGTTTAGTTTCCACGTGGTGAGTCACCACACCCAATTAGAAGAAAATGTCTACACCACACCCAATTAGAAGCACATGTCTACACCTGCTCACATTAGCAAACAAGCATTGGTAACACAAGCATTGATAAAAACCAATTGTGTAACACAGCACATTATGTTTACTTAGAAACATGAAGGTTTAACCAAGAATAGAGTTATGATTTAACCCTAATCCCTGGGGATCCTGACAGATAACGCAGGAGGCACCTAGGGGATTCCTGACACCCGCATCACAACCCCTCCCAGGTTGCCACTTGCCCGTCCCAAATCTCCCAGTCACTGCTTGTTTTAATGCACTTCTACCACCATCTCAGGTTCTTAATGGTGAGAAAAACAAAAGTAAGTGGCATCTGGCTCGGGGGCATCTCGTCCATCAAAGGATAATTCACCCTTGCTTGATTTGAAGGCTTAAACATCCCATACAGCACAATGATGTGCCACTACTAACCAAGACTATCTTACATGCAGCCCGCCTTCAGCCTTCAGTTCATCATACTTCAGGGTGAGCAGTATAGTGTTTATGTTGTTGTTTTACGAAAACAGTGAGTGTTGTCCCGGCACAGCAGATGGGACTAGGGGCAACGGGCAACTGTTTTGGGGCCGCCACCATTTCCCGATAGGACTCTACTGCGGTGCTCACTGCTCCATGATGATGAACGCGGTGCATCCTGTCAGAGTGGCATAGGAAGCTGCGTATCTGTATGTGTTCTTTCTGCCTGCGAGTGCGTGTACCTGTGAAAGCATGTCTGTGTCTACCTACATGTGCTAATGGCCATCAGGAGTTCTCTCTGAGTAGTGCATGTTCATGTGTGTATGTGTGTGTGCATGCATGTGTGTGTGTGGTTGTGTTTATTTGTTGTCTATCGATCTGCAATGATATGGTCTTCAATAGTGGAGGACTTGCGCTCTCTTTGAATATGCCTGAACACCCCTGCTTTTCTTCCCTTCTCTGCCTGCCATGCACACACAGACTTTGAAAACGGGGCTGTGCTTGGCTGAAGCAGAGAGTGGAAGCTATGGTTGCAGCATTTCCAACCCCAGTACCTTTGTCAGATTCTCCTGAACTGTGCCTTCTATTAAGCCGCTGGCGTCTTATTCTGCAGTGTCCTTTCTAGGCCCGCAAAGGCAAGGTCATGCTGGGGGCTTCTGATGGGAAATATCTCAGCCCACCCGAGACAATCAAGCAGGACCTAGGCTTGTCTGATAGCCACACACAAGGTTTTAAGGAGCAGCCTTAGCAGGCACCAATACCTGCAACAATCCATCTCTTCGTGTCCCTGGCAGTTCAGAAGTGAGCTGTAATGAGATGAGGACCCATCTGAACAACATGCAGGAGAACAAGCAGCTGCAGGAGGAACACCATCAGGAGATCAGGGAGGACTTGCATGCCCTCAACACTACCATGATCTCCATAGCAGGGGTGTTGGCAGACATGGCCAACATCATGAGGGAATGGACTGGGCACCTTCCACTAGCCAGTGTATTGACCATCCCACCACATCCGCTGCAGCTAGTGGACAGGAGGCCCCGCCACAGGCCACCAGCACCCCTCCCCCTGCAGAAGGTGAACCACCCCGAAAACGTTCCCTGCGAACCAGACAGAAGTCAGAGACACTTGTCAAGACCACCGCCAGGAAATTAGACTCTCCTGATTGTCCCCCCTGTGTCCCGCCCTGTCACCTTGTCCACTTTGAACTGCCTTTGCTCCCCTTCCTATGGCCCCTTGGTCCCGTGCTACAAACAGACTGGAACAATACCCTGGACTTTCCTCCACCATCATCCCATTCCATTGCACTTTACCCTCAATTTTATAGCACTACAATAAACCCCCTTGAACACAATTTGAGTAACACTGTTTTATGTTTTTTGTGGGAACAGTCACATCAAGTGCAAATGATCTGAAGACAGTGATAGCTAACAAATAATGACCTGCAACTGTCTGTAGTGATCAGATCAGGACATTGTTGTCATATCACCAACATCTGGAAAATGAGAAGACATAGGTGACAGTAAGTTGAGATGCAAAGGAAGTGAATGCCATCATGCTACAGCCACACAGATAAATCAATAGTGAGAGTAATGGTCAGTTCCACTGTTTCACTTGTGTGTCATTGGAAGCATTGTTGTATAACTGATGTTCTGTTGCCCCTCATCCTCATCCTCTGCCTCCTCATTCTCACTGTTCTCAGGGTCCACTGCTGCCACAGGGTCATCTCCAGTCCCCTCCTCCTGCAGAAAAGGCGCATGTCGTCTGAGGGCCAGGCTGTGCAACATGCAGCATGCCACTAATATCTGGCAGACCTTTCCGGGTGAGTAGCACAGGGATCCACCAGTCAGATGGAGGCACCTGAACCTGGCCTTCAGGAGGCTGAAGGTCCGCTCGATTATTCTTCTGGTTTGCCCATGTGCCTCATTATACCGGTCCTCAGCCCCTGTTCTGGCATTCCTCACAGGAGTCAGGAGCCAGGAGCCAGGATAGGTTTGGGTAGCCAGAGTCACCTGCAAGTATTGAGGGACAACATTTAGCCTTACGCAATGCTATGGGGAGAACACCTGAAGACATACACTGACATGCAGTGGGTGGAGGCTCTGGCTTACCTATTAGCCACATGCTGTGCCTCTGTAGTTGGGCCATCTCATTTGGGATGCTGCTATTCTTCAGGACAAAGGTGTCATGCACCAACCCAGGATACTTGGCAGTGACGTGGGAGATGTTCTGGTCCGCCAGGCATACCATTTGCACATTCAGTGAGTGGAAACTCTTACGATTTCTGAACACCTGTTCATTCTGGCAGGGGGACTAACACAATATATATACCATCAGTCACCCCAATAATATTGGGGATATGGCCCATTGCATAGAATCCTGCCTTCACAGTTGCCAAATCTTCCAACTGGGGGAAAGCAATGTAGCTGCACATGTGTTTCACCAGGGCAGACAAGACCCTTGCCAGCACAATAGAAAACATTGGCTGTGACATTCCAGCTGCCAAGCCCACTGTCACTTGGAAAGAACCAGTTGCAAGGAAATGGAGCACTGATAGCACTTGCACAAGAGGGGGGATCCCAGTTGGATGACGGATAGCTGATATCAGGTTAGGCTCCAATTGGGCACACAGCTCTGTGATTGTGGCCCTCTCCAGTCTATAAATCATTATAATGTGCCTGTCCTCCAGTGTAGCCAAGTCCACAAGAGGTCTGTACACGGGGGTTCGTCTTCTCCTCCCATTCATCCACAGCGGTAGGTATCTAAGAGACACAAGAGTGAGTAGGCTGTCACAGTTTGAACAATGGAACCACAACCTCAGTGTACATGTTGCATTTATGTAATGGGACAGTGGGAATGGCAGGGTATGTGCTAATCTAGGCAGTGGCGCAGTAAAGGTTAATCTGATCATTGTCCATCACCATGACGTGGTGTAGGGACAGGTGGAGGTGAGGAAACTCCGCCGACATTGGGGTCGTGGTGGAAGGCGGTCTTGCACCACGTGCAATTACTCATCGGATAATATGGGGCTCTATGGAGTACCGTGGCCAATGAGGATCTGCGCTGGCAGTGACGGTGTACACCACCGTGCACGTGAGCGCCATTTTCTATCTGATTCCTCACTTGCTTCTTGACCTTCAACAGGAGAACAACTACACTGCGTGTGCTGCTGTGACCTGTGTCTGGAACCTACCATGGCCATGTGACTGGGGAAAGGACCCCTACCTTCACTTCGGAGGAGTTGGAGCGATTGGACTGCTGTGTGGGCCTACAGACCAACAGGTGAGTACACCTTGGGCACAATGCATGTGGGAAGGATGCATGGAGATGTGTGTGCAAGCATTGTGTCATTGGGGGGATGTCATGTGGTGGTGTACATGGTGTGCGCTGGGCGATGTGTGTGCCAATTGTGAAGGAAACAGGATTAGTGGGCCATATGTGTGACTAGTTGGATTGTATGTGTAATGGTGTCCTCCCTTCTGTATCACCTCTGCAAGCCAGTGCCCATTAAAAGAAGGGATTATGGCATGCCATCGCCAAGAACGTGCGGACCCTGGGGGTCTGTGGCAGGCGGAGCACCCACTGTCGGAAACGGTCGGAAGACCTGAGACTCTGGGCACGGAAGACTGCAGAGGCCCAGCTGGGGATGGCCTCCCAACAAGGAAGGGGTGCTCGTCAGAACCTGACCCCTCTGATGGCCCGCATACTGGCGGTGGCCTACCCAGAGCTGTATGAGCGCTTGAGGGCATCACAAGGGGGTGAGTACAGTGGCTGTTACAACAATAATTTGTAGGTCTCATGGGATCCGGGTGGTGGGTGTCAGTTAGTGGGTGCCCCTTTAATGTGAGGCCAGACATTGCAGGGTGATCCAGCTCCAGGGTAATGGTTGAAAGGGAAAACAAGGTAACCTAGCAAGGTTGCATTCCATGTCAGACAAGCCTTAGTGGGTCTCACGAGGTGTGCAGTTGGCGGTGTTTGCCCCTCATCATGTTGTAGCATCTACCCAAATCAATGGCAGTGCACTGCATAGTGCTCAATCCTGATCCCTGTGTGTGACGATGCAGAGTATGCCAACTGTGGTGTTGGTGCAGTAATTGACCCAGTGTTACCTTTCTCTCTCTCTCCCCCTTCTATCTTCTGTCATCCTGTCCATGTGTGCATTAGCATCATCTGGCGGAGGAGCAGGGGCACCGGCAACAGAGAGCTGCATCCTACAGGACCCAGGAGGTAGAGTCCACCGACGCCGAGGGAACCAGTGGGATGGAGGTCAAAGGGAGCACCACGGTGGAGACAGGAGGTGACAACACTGACTCAGATACCTCCTCCGGTGGAAGCTCCCTGGTGGTGGCGGACACCTCCTCTGTGACCACCCCAGCTGCAGGTACAACCGGCACCCCGTACCAGTACCGTCCTCTCAGTAGCCCCTCAGCGAGTTGCCTGTGCCCGCTCACCCAGGAGGGTGGGGATCTCCTTCGCCCCAGGCACCTCAGGCTCTGCCCCAGTGAGCCCTGCTGCCCTGAGTGAGGGGGCTATTGACCTCCTGAGATCCATATCTGTAGGGCAGTCAACCATTGTCAATGCCACCAGGAGCTGGCATCCCAGATGCAGCAAAGCAATGCATTCCTGGAGAGCATCCACGGTGGATTGGCAGCCAACAGAGATCAATTCAGCCTCTGGCTTCCTCTCTGATGGCAGCCATAGTCCCTGTTTCTATCGTCCCCCCTCCAACTACCACTTACCAGTCCCAGTCTCCTCAACCCAACCCATCCAATGCACACATACACATGAGCATGCACACAAGACATCACACAAGAGTGGCACAGTCAAATACAGGCACCACACTTCATCACACAAGCACTCACGCAAACACCAGACAGTTGCAGACACAACCACATCCACTGCCTCCACTGTCTCCCCCTCCTCCTACTCCACCTCCCTCACAGTCATGTCCACGCTCACACCTGCATGCACTGCTTAAACATCCACCACCAGCATCACCACACCAAGCAGCACACACACCTCACTAGCAGACACCTCCACAACATCCATCCACGTGTCCCCTGTGTGCTCTCCAACCCTGTCTGTCCCTCCCCATACACCTGCACCCAAGTCCAGCAGGCGTACTCCTCCAACAACCACTCCCTCAACCTCCACTCCCATCCCTCCTCCATCTTCCTGCCCCATCGTCCCTAAAAAGCTTTTTCTTGCTCAACTTGACCTCTTCCCTGCCCCCGTCCTGCCCATAAGAGTAGGTTCCCAATGACCCAGCCCAGCACCTAAGCCAAACAGTCCACACGGACAGTGGAGGTACCTCCTAGTCGTGGAGTCAAGACAGTGATGGATCCCACTCCACCAGCCAGGAAGGATAAGGATCCCACATCCACTGCCATGAAGGGGAAGAAGCCCTCGACTCCTGCCATGAAGGGGAAGGAGGCCGCACCTCCTGCCATGAAGGGGAAGAAGCCCTTGACTCCTGCCATGAAGGGGAAGAAGCCCTCGACTCCTGCCATGAAGTGGAAGGAGGCTGCACCTCCTGCCATGAAGGGGAAGAAGCCCTCGACTCCTGCCATGAAGGGAAAGAAGCCCTCGACTCCTGCCATGAAGGGGAAGAAGCCCTTGACTCCAGCAGAGGCTGGCAGGATGACACTACCACCACCACCAGTGGTCACAGAGCCCTCACCTCCAGCTGAGGCAGTGCAGCCCACTCCTCCTGCAGAGGCTCACCTTCACCAGCTGAGACAGTGCAGCCCTCACCTCCACAGAGGCTGCCCAGGAGGCACCTTCTCCTGCTGACACAGTGCAGCCCTCACCTCCAGCAGAGGCTGGCAGGGTGACACCACCACTACCAGTGGTCATGAAGCCCTCACCTCCAGATGAGGCAGTGCAGCCCACTCCTCCTGCAGAGGCTGCACCTTCACCTCCTGAGACAGTGCAGCCCTCACCTTCAGCAGAGACTGCCCAGGAGGCACCTTCACCTGCTGACACAGTGCAGCCCTCACCTCCAGATGAGACAGTGCAGCCCTCACCTCCAGCAGAGGCATGTAGGCCACCCTCCTGGGACTGCTATGCAAGGAGCCCCCTCCAGAAGTGGTGGGCAAGTCACCCACCTGAGAGACTGTGAGCTTGCACTCCCCAGCACAGAGAAATGGGCATGGAGCCCCCTCCAGAAGCAGTGGGCAAGTCACCCACCTGAGAGACTGTGAGTCTGCACTCCCCAGCACAGAGAAATGGGCATGGAGCCCCCTCCAGAACAAGTGGGCAAGTCACCCACCTGAGAGACTTTGACCTTGCACTCCCCAGCACAAGGAAATGGGCATGGAGCCCCATCCAGAACCAGAAGGCAAGTTCCCGACTTCGGCAGAGGTGCCACCCATTCCCATCCTCATCCCCCTGAGGTGCCTGTCCACTTGCAAAATGATGCCCCTGCAGAGTTCTGTGCAGATGATGTCAGGAGACAAGGTGGCCTTGGACTTTGCCCTGTGGCCATGTGGTCCCTTTGTATTTTGGACTGGGCATTGGCCCTTTGTGGACATTTGTACATATCTCTTTTTTATCCAATTGGTTCATTTGGTGGCTCTTCACATTCAATACATTCTCATTACTGCCTTCTTGGTGTCCTTGCATTATTCTGCCATGTGTTGTGTGTCATTGTTTTTCATCTGCAGCTGGTTGTGTGTATTGTGTGTGTGTGTGTGTGGTGTGTGTTGTGCGTGTGTATCACTCTCCTTTTCCTCCCTCCCTCTCTTGTGTGCTAGGTGGCTGTACTCAGCGTTGTCGTCTTCATTGGCATTGGTGTTCCAGGTGGAGCATGGCGTAGAAGAGCATCAGGAAGACTTGTAGTTCTGTTCAATGGCAGCGTTGGTCTTCCCTGTGTCTCTATAGGTGAGTCTTTCGTCTTCTGTGTTTTGTTTCCGCCAGGCTTTTGATGGCGTTGGTGCCGCCCCAGAAATCGTGGTGGTGTACTGTGTCGCGATATAGTGGGCGGTACTTTGTCTTCTGCCTGGCTGTTGATGGCGACCGCTGGCATGCGTGGTGTTAACGCCCTGGTGGATGGTGTGTTACATTGGCTGTTTATGGGAGTTCTCACCGCCATGGTCATAATTTGGCGGTAATTACCGCCGGCCTGTTGGCAGTATTCCTGCCACTTTATCATTTACTGCCAATGTCATATTGGGGGCCTACATCACAAGTGCCTAGCAAAAATGCTGTGGCTACACAGGAAGGGATACCCATATGTCCAGGATAGCCACTGCATCTCTTAATTTTGGGATGATGTAGGATAGTATGTTCTTCATGCAAGCACATTTTCAGTCTAGACACTACCAACACCCTACAGGGACACGAGTCTTTATTTCCCAGGGAAATAGCAATATCGCCCCCCCGTGCTGCCAACCAAAGCAGTAAGCAATACCTCAAGCCTTGCTTCTTGCAACAAGGAAAATGAGCACCATTGCTTACAGTTGTTAGATTACTCCATGTCACTGGGACATAACTTTTCCAGTCCTTCGCTTTTCTTTTACAAATTAGTTTGTCGTTGTGTTACAATTAGTACAATTGCACTGAATCAGGATTACAATGTTCTGAATGCATTGATCTGTTAATGGAGAATGTGCCCTGGTAGTATGAAATCATCTCTGAACCTTAACCATGGCTCTCAGATGGGTAGTAAAATACAGCTATAATCGAGGTGGGCAATAGTGCCCAGGACCAGTGCACTTGCTACATTAGTGTCAGTCATGCACTTAGACTAGGTGCATCACTGTCGCTGTGGCACTTACTTTTGTTTTCGAAGATGAACTCTGTGGCGTGCCAGTCGGAAGTTGGAAGGGCGGGAGGGTCAGTTAAAGCATGATGATCCTTGGAGCACAGTAGTCACGGCCACAAGATTGTTCTGATGCATTATACTACCCCCATCTCACCCATGTGAAAGATTATACATATCTGTATTTGTGTTTCACCCTGTAGTGTAGCTGTCATTTTTACCTGAACAGTACACTGACAATGAGGCAGTATTTAGAAACTACAAGTATGCCCTCAGGTCGTCCTGCTCTGTTGCTGAGCTGTTCCAGTTTGTAGAACCTAATGATCATTTGCAGAGATGTCATCCTCAGATGGCAGTACTTTGGATTCTGCCACACTAAGGGCCAGATGTAGGAAGCATTTTGCATGGTGCAAACTGCGAAAATCGCAGTTTGCGCCATGCAAAATGCTCATCGCGATGCTCATTCACAATTTGCGAGTCGGTACCAACTCGCAAATTGTGAATGCGACTCGCAAATAGGAAGGGGTGTCCCCTTCCTATTTGCGACTCGCATCGCGATTCTAAATTGCTTTGTGACCGCGAATGCGGTCGCAAAGCAATTTGCAGTTACCACCAGTGTCACACTGGTGGTAACCCATTCGCAAAATGGAAGGGGTACCCATGGGACCCCCTCCCCTTTGTGAATGTTGCCAATAAGGTTTTTTCAGAGCAGGCAGTGGTCCACTGGACCACTGCCTGCTCTGAAAAAACTAAACCAAATGGTTTCGTTATTTTTTTTATTTTGCAACTCGTTTTCCTTTAAGGAAAACGGGCCGCAAAATAAATAAAAAAACTGCTTTATTTAAAAAGCAGTCACAGACATGGAGGTCTGCTGTCTTCAGCAGGCCACCATCCCTGTGAGTGCAGGGAATCGCTAGGGGGTCGCAAAATGCGACCCACCTCATTAATATTAATGAGGTGGGTCTTTGCGACCCCATAGCGATTCGCAGACGGTGTCTGAGACACCGTTCTGCATCAGGATTCGCGATTTGGAAATTGCGAGTCGCACAGACTCGCAATTTCAGAATCGCAAATTCTGACATTGCTACATCTGGCCCTAAGTTATGGACTGGTGTCCCTGGGTAATAACCCTGTCAAATTTTATTTAGAGAGTTTTATAAAGCAAGAACATTACCCAAAGGTAAAATACCCTTGTCCATCAGCTTGCAAGTCAAGGAATGCACCACGTGTGGATATCAGCCCCTGCAGGCCTAAATCCTATGTTCATTATGGGGTATGTAACACATGTACAGCAAGAGTTAATTTCAGAGCAAGAGTTAATTTCAGAAGACTAGGATGTATTTCAATTTGTGTATGTGCAGAGACATTGTACCTTTACATGCACACGCGTAGAAAGGGAAATAACATCATTATATGCATAGTATCACAAAAAGCTGCACCCTATTCACCCTAATGCATTTTGGATATGAAGATCACTTTATCCATTCACACAATATGAGATGAATGTTACATTGACTTTTCTTAGCACTTTACCTGCAAACTCTGTACATGGGTTGTCTGCGATGTCAGTACTGATTGTGATGTCGAGAGAGATAACCATGTGATGTGTGGGAATGGTGTTGACTGAGGGACTCGTCATTCAAGGAGGAATCTGTCAAATAAAATCCTTTTGACTTGCATTTTGAAAGTGGTGGTCAATGGGTTTATTCGAGTCTTCGGTAAGAAAAAGTTCCAATATTTTGGGGGGCAGAGCCAGCGAAACCCCAGGCTTGGGTCGGTGATTTCCTGGATCTCTAGTAGGAGGGAGCTTGCACTTCAAAGAGAGTGACTGCCCGCCGATAGAGTTAGATTGTGGACTAGGTAGTCAGGTGTACCATAGTGTAGGGATTTGTGAGTCAAGTATGATAGCTTAAGGAGTAGCCTTGTTTCGATCTGTTGTAAATACCCTGTTGCCTAAAAGGATACTACAACATAACATAGAGAGTCACATAGTATAGTGAACTACATCGAGATCAGGAGAACACTGCACATCACTCTTAAGTCAATGGAGGGTTTACATATTGTTGTATTACATGTAGCACTTGTGCAGGAATTAGGGGGACTTTGTAAACGGAGATGAACAGGTTGGCATGTCTCAGGTGATAGAAAGTCGTTGCCTGGGGGATTGGGGTGTCTTTGGCAGAGGGGAGGAGCGGAGAGGAAGATAAGCCTTGGTGTCCACATAAATATCTTGGTACATGCTGTACAGAAGCATTGGTGCAGGAGGTCCTGTGACAGAATTGTGGGCTTAGGTCTCAAAAAAGGCTAATTAATAATTTTTTTGTCTCAGACACATGTTGCTTGAGAGACAGCATTTTACTTTTTGGACATCAGAAACTTGGTGAGTTGATTGACACTATTGTTGCACATTTGAAAGCACACCTTAAGGAATTTAACTTTTACCAAAACAATGTTGAAGAAGCACTGAAGTAACAAATCATTTCTGATTGTGAGTCATCCTCTTTCACAAAGAAACTGTTGCAGAAAACCAAACAAATTTACAACATTTTGGGCCACATGTATCAAGCGTTTTTGCATTTGAAAACGGTGCGAATCGCAAAATTCGGCCATTTGCGAATGCAAAAATGCCTTTCAAGATGTATGAAAGGCATTCGCTGTACAATCTTAAGGAATCACTAAAATAGTGATTTCTTAAAATTGCTACCCCATAGGATATCGCAAATAGAGAATTCCTATTTGCGATTTCCAAAGCACATGTATCAAGCATTTCCTAAATGCGAATTGGGCATTTAGGAAATGCAATTACCACCAAATCCAATTTGGTGTTAAGCATGTGCAAATTTTAAAGATGCATTGTAAATGCATTTTTTAAATTGACATGTAGCGCACACATGCCCCTAAGGCATGTGTGTGCTTCACATGTCCACAAAAAAATGTTTGGGGTGCACCAGAGGGGGCCTTAGGCCCCCAGCACTCTGGGATTTGCATTTCCTATTTGCGAATTTCTAACTGGAATTCGCAAATTGGGAAATGCAAAACCATTCGCACCTATGGGCCTACAGGCCCATAGGGTTGAATGGGGTCGCATTCTCTAGTTGCGATTCGGTAATAGCATTTGTGAATTTTAAGAAATCGCTATTACCGAATCGTAAAATTCATACATACCATTTTGCATTTCTTAAAATTCGCTATTTAAGAAATGCAGATCAGTTTTTTGATACATCTGGCCCTTTGTTCATAGGATGCGTGGTTAATTCTGCTGATGCTTAGAGGCAAAAAGAAAAGATGATGAATAGGATGCTGAACAAATCAACCATTCCTCCCGTAGTCACAGATCTGGGTTAAATCCAACTTTTTTCTGCTAACCATGCCATTCCAGTTTGGACCCAACCATATGCAAATCAGTCTTGACCCTGCTCCCCATGGGAACAGACCAGCCCAAACTGACAGGCCAGGCCTTCTCTGGACCGGAAACAAGAATCCTGGGACTGGTTTTGGGGTATAACTGCTCATAAGCCAGGCTAGCTTGAATCCAGTGGCATAGCGTGCACAGGACCCAGATCTGGGCATACTTTTCCCACTTAGGCCAACAAATGCAAAAAGAACAGATGATGGACAGAATGCTGAACAAATCAACCATTCACCCCCAGTCACTGATCTGGGTTAAACCAATTGTTTTTTTTTGTTCAGTTGCAAGCAATGGACTCCCACAGACATGGTGTTTCAACACGTGGCAAAATCTGCCAGGTAAAATACCCTTGTCCATCAGCTTACAAGTCAAGGAATGCACCACGTGTGGATATCAGCCCCTGCATGCCTAAATCCTATGTTCATTATGGGGTATGTAACACATGTACAACAAGAGTTAATTTCCGAGCAATAATTAATTTCAAAAGAATAGGATGTATTTCAAGTTGTGTATGTGGGGTACAGAAGTGGTCATATGAACAGATAATAAACCTCTTTTATTGTTGTTGCAACCAGGAGGAACTGGCAATGTGTCTGCACGCTTAACTAGTTTGGCTTCACAACTGCAAAATTATTATAAAGTAGAACATGTTCCAGGATGGAATAGCATGCAGGCAGATTGCTTTCAAGCTTGCCTTTCCCAATTTCAGTAGTAGTGAGTAATGAGGACACAAGGTTATGGTCAACCCTGGAGGGGGGTATGTTTAGATTTTATAGGTCGTGTGTACGTTTTACCATATAACCTGAGGTTTGCCATTATCCTGATGGACATGATTGGAGGTAGAGTTTAAGAGTGATAGAACCACTGCCAGCACTATTAGGGTGCTTAAAAGTATCTTTGCAAGAGAAGAATTACAATCGCATTTGGTCACAGATAATGGGGCACGGATAATGTCAAATGATATGAAAATATTTATGTTACTGGTGCGAACAAAACATACGAGAATGGCTTTATGCAATTCACAATAAAATGGTATGGTTAAAAGGACAAATTACAAATTTAAGAGTGTCATTGAAATGATGGTGAATAGTTAACTACGGCCCATATTTATGGAAGGTTAGTGTCACCTATGCTCTATTTCTTTTGACGCTAAAGTGGCACTAACTTAACTCCATATTTATACTTTGACGCTAGATGGGTCTAGCATCAAAGTTTTGGAGTTAGTGCCATTTTTAGGTAGCACCAACCCACCTTGCATTATTGAGATGCAAGGTAGGCAGTCCCTGCCTAAAAATGATGCTGGCCCCCCAGCGCCATATTTAACTCACGACGCCTAAACGACACGCAACTGGGAGGTGGGCCTAAAAAAAGGTGCTAAGCCCGTTTAGCGTGATTGATTAACGCTTGGTCAGACCAGTCGTTAAAGTGCAGGTAGGCCCATCTCCACGGGTAAACACATGGAATAGGCACAAAGATGCCCAACCCAACCCCCAACGTAACCACCACCCACACCACACGGACACTACAGGAGGAGGGAGCCCATCCCAGGTAAGTTGCAGGTATGTGTGTTGTGTGCCATTGGGGCCCCTAACATGGGGCTCCACGCTTGGCACTGGGTATGTAGGGCTTGCCATGGGGACACTGGTCCCCTGTGGTGTGCATTGGGGTAGAGGTAATGTCTCCTGTCTATATGTAGACATGAGTCATTTTTTGGCTGCTTGTGCACCAAAAAATGACACTAAGCTGACTAGCGGCAGATTTTTTGCCACTAACCAGCCTAACATCATTTCGGACCCACTAGCGCCTTTTCCCAAACTCCATCCCTCACCTGCTAGCATCTTTGTTTCAGAGATTGGCCATGCCTTAGCGCCATTGTGCTTCATTTCTTAAATATGGCGCATGGATGGCATACAGATGGCATTAGGCAATGACGTTAGCTGGTGTTGTAAAAAAATGACGCACAACTGCGTTAGCGCAGTTGTGCGCCATTTTTCATAAATATGGGCCTAAATTGATAAATGTCAGTGATGGAAACTGTTTGGGAGCATCGGACTTGTGTTAACAAGGCTACAAGTCAGACACCATTTTGTATGATGGGTCATGTAGATCTGACCAAGTTGACTCCGGAATGGTTGAAGGGAACTGCTGAAAGGGGTTACTCATGTGAGTCGGGAGAATAGCACAAACTGAGTGATGATAGGAACTGCATGTTGAAGGGAGACTGGGGAAAAGTGAAACGGATGGTAGGTGTTGGCTTATCCAAGTTCAAAATGTCCAGTGAAAGTTGTTCCAGTGAAAGGGAATCATGTAAATTTCCAAATGGACAGGCATGGATTAGGATTCAAGTAGCCCTGTATGAAGGGGGATATCTGACTGATCCAGCCCCGAATGAAGGAGAGAAAACCGAGCATCGTAGTGGTGCTGTGGTGATGACGGATGACGAGTGTTTGAAGAGTATGACAGGATGTTAGGTGGTACAATGTGGTGCAGGTGGTGGACAACAAAATAGCTCTGAGTATGGTTCATTGAGATTCACCCTACCAAGAGTGAAGCGGGTGTCTGCATGGCTTACTGATTATGTGTGGTAATGCTAAATATGTAGGAGTTGTGCAATTTCTTTTAGCCTTGTTTTGACACGTTGTCGTTTTGACATGTTTCAGTTGTTTGCGAACACAGAATGTTTTTCGTATTTAGCGTGTTGGATTTATATCCTATTCTCTTGTTCTTGGTAAGGTTAATAAAATGTATATCTATTTTTATGTGTTACTTTTCTTTTTCAAACTTTGCATATTTATATTGTTTAGCATTATGAAAGGGAAGACATCTTATAGTATGCATTTGGTATTTAGTGTGTGTGGTGTCATGGCTCATGCAAAATAGAAACATGTGATAAACTGTCTGATTGGAATTGACCTGTAACTTTTTTAACCCTGCAGAGGTGACCAAAGCCCCACCTACACTTAGACATAATTTATTCTGCTTTCACTATCGTAGCGATTCAGATTGAAACTCTGAGGAAGGGGGGATTGTTTTGTGATAGAGGAATGATGTGATTAAGATTTCATATTACTTTCTCCCATTTGAAGATACATCTTGCCATGATTTTAATGAGATTTATCTTCCATTATATTAAATAAAGACCATACTTTGGGGGTCATTTTGACCCTGGTGGTCACCGACCGCCAGGCCAACGACCGTGGATGCACCGCCAACAGGCTGGCGGTGCATCCATGGGCATTCTGACCGCCGCGGTCAGAAACGGAAAACCGGCGGTGTCCCGCCGGTTTCCCGCTGCCCTGGGGAATCCTCCATGGCGGCGCTGCAGGCAGCGCCACCATGGGGATTCCGACCCCCTTACCGCCAGCCTGGCTCTGGCGGTTTTGACCGCCAGAACCTGGCTGGCGGTAACGGGTGTCACGGGGCCCCTGTGGGCCCCTGCAGTACCCATGCCACTGGCATGGTCACTGCAGGGGCCCCCTAACAGGGCCCCACCAAGATTTTCAGTGTCTGCCAAGCAGACACTGAAAATTGCGACGGGTGCAACTGCACCCGTCGCACCCCTTCCACTCCGGCTCCATTCGGAGCCGGCATCCTCATGGAAGGGGGTTTCCCGCTGGGCTGGCGGGCGGCCTCCTGGCGGTCGCCCACCAGCCCAGCGGGAAACTCAGAATTACCGCGGCGGTCTTTTGACCGCGCAGCGGTATTCTGACTGCGGTACTTTGGCAGGCGGCCTCCGCCGCCCGCCAAGGTCAGAATGAGGCCCTTTTTCTCTTAAATTGGAGACTTCTCCTGTCACAAAATAAACAAGAAAACATATTACTGCATTTCTCTATAGCAAGCCCTACCTCAATATTGCCAATAGAATTATTTCACATTTATATACATAAGAGTAATATGAATGTTTGCTCCAAGTTAGATCCACTTAAACAAATATATTTCTCAAGAATGTGCATTACTTCCATGCCTAATAGAATTCCTGTTTCGAGTTCATGGTATTTCTTTATCTCATCAAACTATGTTTATCATCATGAATTGGTGTGTGAACTGCACCAAGACTAGAGTTGATTTGCTTGTACGGTACCTTCTAGTAAATCTGTGTTCCTTCTGTGCTGAACACAGTTTGAAATCCTTGTTTATACTGTATTAATTATACCTTTAGACTTTATTTTATGAGCTTCATATGCATATTCAATTTTTCACTTACTTTGCATGGTGTTCATTTTGAAAATGCATGTAATTGGCTTAGATTATACGCACTTTCAAACATTGATTGTGTGGTGCTCATTTTCAAATCTGTTCCAATTTGCTCTGTACACTCTTTTAAACTTTTGTTTACTTTGTGTGGCGCATATTTTCAAATCTGTGTTTAACGTGCTCTGTATGTGCTTTAAAACATTTGTTTACTTTGCGTAGCATGTGTTTTTAAATCCAACTTTAACTTGTACTGTATGTGCTTTCAAGCTTTTGTTTACTTTGGTTGGTATGCATTTCCAAATCCTTAGATTATCGCTTAGGTGTGGGCATGTTTCCAAATCATGAACTAACCTTGCAAATGTTTTTTTGCTTTAAATTTCGCATCTCAGACCACTGAGAAATCGGATTTCTAAATGAAACCCAGCAGAAACCCAACCGGACTCTCACGAACGCAGATTTGTAGTTTTCCAGGAGCCACATATCAACACAACCACACATTAGGTCTCAAGCTCAAGCAACAAGGGTGTAACCGACCGGAATTAATATAGCACACGATTCAAAATGGTCACCACTTCAAAATCTTGCAAGCTCTTGCTATGTCTCTTCTTCTTTTTAGACCCAATTCTCACTTGGACAATGCTGTAGTATGGATTTTTATCGAACATAGAGATGTTATGATTTCTATTGGCACTAAGGGAAGTGGATTCATTTTGAGTTCTGCTGGCTGGCTGAAAAGACTGTGTGTGGTCTGGGGACAAAAATACATTGAAATCTTCATTACAACAGTTGTCAGTTCTGCAGAAAGTATCCTCAGTGACAAATCCGAGTTATCTGTCCAGGAATTAAACAACTATATTAACATCCCAAAATTGACTGTATTTGAGAAGCGGAGTGTTACGAAAACGTACTCCCTTCCATAAACAATAAATCAGTGGTTGGTCACCAATCAGTTTACAGTTTACAAAGAAATGGTTTGCAGAAATCGCTGAACCTTTAAGTTTCGTACTGACTGTGACGCAAGCCAAATAATTCACAATTAAGGTCACGCCTGCTGAACAGAGATTGTCTGACTTTCCCATACTCCAACCATCCAAGGTGAACCAAATGTATTTAGAGATTCCTGGACCCAAGGTGTACACATGTATTCTTCAGCCTCTGCCGAAATTACTGGGGCTGTCCAGGCTGGCTCAATATTTTTCAAGCGGTCAAAGACAACTACTGATTCTGGATCAGACTTTGCATTTGCCCCTGAGTTATGAAGAGAAGACCGGGAAAGGATGATATGACGGATGGGCAATCCACTGCTGGTTTAGGTAGAGTTGGATACCAAACTTGGGATTGCCAAAAGGGGCAACCAAAGCTAGGACTGATTTCTGACACTCCAGCAGGGCTAACAACCGACTGATCAAAATGAAAGGAAGGAACACATAGTTGGCTTCCTGAGACCAATCCTGAAAGAAGGCATCTTTTGCTGCAGCCAGTGCATTTGATCTCCAACTGAAAAAACATGGGAGATGCATGCTCAGCCAGGAGACAAACAGATCTATCTGAAAGCACCCCATTTATAAGAGAGTTTTATGAATATGGAAAGATGAAGTTTACAGATGATGGAGTCCTGGCGATATCTGCAGTGCCAATCTGCAACAAAACCGAGGTTGCCACTGAGATACTCTGCTAACACTGAAAATTTACATTGAAGACAAAACTTCAAACTCTTTGCTAGGCATGCCAACAGTTTGGA
This sequence comes from Pleurodeles waltl, assembly GCF_031143425.1. Lineage (NCBI taxonomy): Eukaryota > Metazoa > Chordata > Amphibia > Caudata > Salamandridae > Pleurodeles > Pleurodeles waltl. The sequence continues at coordinate 887,706,765 of NC_090437.1, forward strand.
CTTCGTACCCTGCAAATGGTTCATGTATCTGGTTGTTGTTAGACTGTCCATGTGGAACAGCACGGAACAATTCACGTTGTCATTTGTGAAGCTTTGAATGGCAACGGAGCCAGCGACCAGACCAAAAAATGTATGTGCATGCACTACTTCACTTTTGACCATGTACCCCATTCGAGAAATGTTAAGGAACCCTAACCTGTCAAACTTGCATCAGACTCGAATTCTATACCTGGGTGGAAGCAAATATGGTCCGTCCGCTTCAGACGTCCAACCACCATTGGATTGTGGATCTAGAGCAATTATGTCTGAGCAAGTAAGCCCTTTCAGAGGTGTCAAATTTTTGACCTCTGCAGAGCACAATAATGCACAGGACCTGTAAGAATTGCTTGTATTTAGGAGGAGAAAAGTCCCACTTTGCTTGATAAAATTCTGAAGGAAATCTAAAACGTGAGATATCTCAGCTTTTATGACATTGACTTTGGATAAAGGAAGTTGCAGAATGGATTCCTCTGAGTTTATCTGGAAACTAATGAAATCCATATGCCTTGGCGGATTTAGAACAAACTTTTCCAAATTCAAAACAAAGTCCACATTTTGAAGAAGATTGGTGGCAGCACGTATCTGCCAAACGTTCTATGCCATAATCAACATGTCATCTAAATTAATGATTAGTCGTATTCGTAGGGATATATCAACCAAAACCATCTTTGTAGAGCACCAGGGTGCTGATGACAGACCAAAACTTAGATAAGTAAATTGATAAGTTTGGTTGTTCCACTGAATCTATAGGTGTTAAACACACTTCTGATGAACTGGTACCGAAAGGTAAGAATCTTGAAGAGAGACCACGATCCAATATCCTAGTAAGAGAGAATCCATTAGGTGAATGATAATCTCCATCGTAAAATGATGGTAGACAACAAATCAGTTGGAATGTTGATGTTTATCACTTGTCACATTTTTTTGTTCTTTTTTGATGAAGAAAAATTGTGCTTGGGAATCCCAAAGGATGCAGAAAAGTTTCCCGAATTGCTAGTTTTTGTAACAAAGACTGTGCTTCTGGAGACACTTGTTCCACTTGCTCTTGAGAGAAAAATAGAAGTTGAAAGGGACAATCTGGAAAAGGAGTTGCATAAAGCTCTTTGAACTCTAATAGCTCAAGACAGGAGCCAAGACCGAAGGATCTACTATGATACTTTGCCATTTTAAAAGGAGGTTTGTTAACCAACCCCCTATGAGATGGCCAGAAATTAAACATACTACTTGTGTTAGCCCCTCTTTGTGCACATGTCCACAGTGTGTGACATGTCTTCCCTTTTGAAGGAATAACTGGTGTCTAAATTCTTGGGAACAGAAGTTGGAGCTTCTGAAAGATTGAGATCCTTCTAAAGATTGACCTCTTGAGAAGGAGTTGGCAAAGTGATTCCTTCCTGCTGGGCCTTGTCAATAAAGCAAAGGTAGTTGAGTATTTGTGCAGGTTCTTGATGATATAGTCACTGAAGAGCACTTCATTTGCCAATATACCAGGACCAAAGCTGCCAAAATCCCCCACTTTGTGTTGATTTTCAGTAGAAGACCTTTTCTGAGCTTGTAAGCCATAGCTGCATTGGTATTTCCGAATATGAAACTAGCTCTTTGAATACATTTTACAAACTCATCTGCATCAATTGAAGTACCTTCATGCCTTCCAGTCCAGCTTCTTCTGTGATGTGTGGCGGGTGTGTGGCCATGCCGGCGACCAAGATGGCCTCACAGCAGTGAAACTCCGGTGAGCATAGTTCAGTAAATGCTGGAAGCTTGGTCGAGTCCCGCATCCCCACCCATCTGGGGTGCATTTTCCCTAACCCAGTAGGAGATGGCCAGGTTGATGCGGATCAGAACACTCCCTCACTTAATATGCAGCAACTCTGAGGGGGTGGGCGGACGGTGGCCTGGCCTTCACTTCGGAGGTCCTGCGGCGACAGGGGCATTGGGTGCGCCTGAGCTCTGAAGCTGCTGAGCCTCGCTAGGCTGCCTACACCACGCTCCCCAACAGGACTACACCAACATGCTGGAGGAACAGCTGTGGTGGCGGGAGTGCAGCATTATCCTGCTGAGAGAGCCACGTGGCGATGCTGCAGCTGCCAGCGGGGACGAGTGGGGCCTAGCTGCGAGGCATGTGCGATGCCACCTGGTGCTCGTGGGGGCCTTTGCCCAGCCCCCATCTGGACCCCGACTGCCCCTTGTAAGGTGCCCAAACCATTGGCCTTGTGATACGTGAAGGTGTTTGTGCCCCTCATCCATTGCCCCAGTGTGCTCACTGTGCAGCTGTGCCAGACTTGCACTGCCTGCCCACTACACTGCTGAGGATTGAGACTGCAGGGACAGCCGGAGGCCTGAGGTTGTTCTTCGCCCCCACCATACTACCTCCTGCAGACAACCTAGAAAACATACAGCATGCACACAACTCTCCTCCGCCGTAGTGCCAGAACAGACCAGGCACTGATACACTGTTCGCAAGGACACAACTTTGGGAGACAATTGGACTGGTGGTGTCATGCAGTTCTGGCCTCTGCTCTCCCCTCCCCCAAATCGCCTGGCTTGGCTGAACATTGATCATATCATGGGGATTTCTTTTCGACCATGGTATGTGGTGACCAAAACGAAAGCTGCCATTTGAGTGGCCTAGGGTGACAGACATATCTATGGCCCCATCTGACTTGGAGGGGGATGCTGCTGGGACTATGGACCTGGAGCATTTGGTAGGAGCAGATGCCATCATGGTGGAGATTTGCGCTGGCTTTTGCTCTATTGATGCCTGGCTCGACACCCTGACTAATAGACTCAACTGTATGGACTGCCAGAACGTCAGACTGGACGGCACAAAGGAGCGCTTTTCAAGCCTGGAGGATGGCGCTGCAACAGACATAAAACGACTAGAGAATGTAGAGCGGCTCTTTAAAACCGTTGTCATAAAAAACGAGGACTCAGAAGCAAGTTCTCGCCGCAACAACCTACATATCCTGGACATAGCAGAGTCCACAGAAATGGGCCGCCCGACCTGTTAGTCATGAGTCTTCTCACTGAACTCTTTGGTTGCCAAAGCTTTAAGATGACCTTTGTAGTAGAGCGGGCCCACTGATCCTTCAGTCCGTGCCCACCTCCTGGCGCCCCTCCACCTCCTATAATTGCCCAGCTTTTCGACTTTTGGGACCGAGACACAGCACTCCGACTGGCACGAGAGAAGGGCCCAGTGCAGCACCAGGGTTCCACAATCGCCTTCTTCCCAGACTTTACAATGCTGTACAGGAAGCACGCCGCAGAGTTTCAGAAGCTAAAAACTTGTGAAAACTGGGTCTGAAATACGGTATGCTCTACCCTGCCCACCCCGGGTCCATCAGAATGACAGAGCCCACTGTTTTGATACCCCACCGGACATGGTCACCTTCTGCAAGCAGTACCCAAAGGAGAAGTCCCCACCTCGCCGCAACACCCCTGAACGATCTCCCCCAGACCTGCACACCTCGGCGAGCTCAGACCTTTTACCGCCAGATTGACAGCCATCCCTGGGTCCACACCTTTAACTTGATGCCTGTGGCCCTCTATGCCAGCATCAACCATGATATTCCACATTCTTTGGCTTCCTACACCCGGTAGGGACATCACCCCACAGGCACTTTGTGACCCACTCCATAACACACTTTTTGAGGACAATCTGCAATGGGGGCTTAATTCCTGCAGCGTTGCACCCCTTGAGGTATACACCACATTGGTGATTGCTAGGGTTTCTGTTCTTTTTGACTGTTTGATCTGGGATTCGCTGGGCTCCTGGGTGCCTAGTGTGAGCTTGGGAGGGGGAATGTTGCTTTGTTGTTTGTTTTTGTTCTTCGACTTATCTTACAGGAAAAGGCTGCAACACTTGTTCAACACCACTGTGCTCCATGCTCATTCCTAGATGACAACAGTATGTAACAATAGGGGACCAGTAGCTGAATGTTTCTATCATGGAATATCCGGGGCCTTAACAGCTCCAGCAAGGCAAGCATGTATTACACTACCTCACCCAGCACGGTGCAAATATTGCATTTATACAGGAGACTCACCTTCCTCCTGGGGGTTACTCCACTTTTGCATCCTCCTGGAGCCCACACCAATACTTTTCGAGCTACAGTACATACTTCAGATGAGTATGCACCCTAATACACAAATGCCTTCCCTTTCACCCCTCTGGCTGCTTCTTCGATGATGATAGAGGGTATGTCATAGTAGCCAGCTCCTTGGCGGACCAGCGGTTGCTCTAAGTTAACATATGTGCTCCAAATGTAGACTCCTTTGAATCTTTTCATAATCTCCTATCCATACTGGGTCGCATAGATATGGATCATATTATCCTGAGGGGTGACTTAAACATGATCCTCGACCCTCTGTTGGACTCCACTGCTGCTGCGCTGAGTGGCAAAGTACATTCCCTAAGAGTCTTCTGTGACCTCTGCGAATGTTACCTCCTCAGGGACACCTGGTGCCTACACCGCATTTCTATTCCTGGATACACGTACTTCTCTGCTCCCCATGACACGACCCACATAGATTACTGGTCAGTGGCTACTGCCCCCTGGTTAGGCACTGTGGCACACCTCCCATGAACACTCTCCGACCACTCCTCAGTACAGATAGTGCTCAAGATCCCCTTGGAGGGCGGCCTGGAGCACTAGTGGCACTTTCCTTGCTCTGCCTTACATGACGAGCTGTTCCGATCTACTTCGACAACAACGCAGGCTCCGTTACCACATAGGCCACCCTCTGAGATGCCTTTAGAGGCCACATTTGCGGGGTCTGCATATCTAAACATGCAGGGCTTCTGCGAGACTTACGTTGCAGCTTAGCACAGGCGGACATCGACCGAGCGGATGCTCAGCAGTGCACCGGGCCGCAGCAACATCGCCTGGAGCTGGAGAAGCGAGAAGTGAACTACCATCTACCTTTGGAAATATGCTAGTGCCTGACATTACGGGGAGGACAAACACCCAGGCCGCACCTTGACAAGGCTTCTTTGCTTGCTAAGAGGTAGTGGGTATATCTCAGAATTAAAGTTGCCTGATAGAATGCATGTAACAGACAATAATGTCATTCGTACTAAACTCCATAGATGCTATGAGCACTTGTATAAATCCTGCACAACTAGGAATGGCACAGACCTGGCTGCCTACCTTGGGGAAACTGTGATGGTGTGGCCCACCAATGTCCAGAGGCAATTTCTCAGCAAGCCAATATTGAGCAAGGAGGTAATACAGGTTCACGACTCCTTCAAAAGGTCCAAAGCCCCCAGCCTAGACCAGCTCTCAGGGATCTTTTGTAAGACCGATAAACACCTCCTGGTCCCACATCTCTTGGCAATGTATGCAGAATCCTTTGACTCTGGGGCTCTCACCTGACGTTATGGGAGTTGGTGATCAAACTATTGCTAAAACCTGGCAAAGACACACGCTTTGCACTTCCTGCAGCCCCTTATTGTTATTTAACTTTGATAATAATATACTTGCTAAGGTACTTGCGTCTCAGCTGTTGCTATTACTGGACCACATTATCTCCCCTAATTGGGCTTCATTCCTCACCGATCCACTTCTTTGAACCTGTGCACAGTTTTCTTGGTGCTGAATAGACTCTCCCCAAGCATTCCTGCTGCTGTAGCCCTCCTGGATGCAGCTTTTGATTCCTTAGAGTGGCCTTTCCTGTGCACAACATTGCTTAAACTAGGACTGCTGAACAGGTTCATCTCGCTTGTTCTGCTATTGTGCTCCCACCGAGTGGCCTGTACCGGGCCAATTGCTTCGTTACTGCCCCCTCAGCATCACTAGAAGGACCAGACAAGGCTGCCTTCTATCATCCCTCCTCTCCATCATTGCCATTGATCTGCTGTAGCAGCATCTCCAGGAGAAACATCTACATCGTGTCCTACATTTTGAACCAAGCCCCCTGCTCCTATCCCTCTACGCCAGGGGTCTTCAAACTGGGGGGCAGGTCACCCTAGGGCGCCTTCAAGTGATCCCAGGGGGGCGTCAGGTTCTGGCCAAAAGAAGTATTATGCAGATAAATGTACTTTGTTGTAAGCAGAAAACGATTTCCTGCATTTTTTAAAAGGTAACATAACTTAACTGCAATGTTTAACAAGTCTAGACATGTTCAAGCATTGCCATCTTAATATAATAATTGTGGAAAATTCTGAGGGGGGGCCGATGATTTTTATTGTTTTACTGGGGGGGGGGGGCAGCATTAAAAAGTTTTAAATCACTGCTCTACGCAGACATTTAGCTAGTTGTTATCCACCCAGTTGACAACTTATCCCCAATTGTACGAGAAATTCTAAGATTCAGTAGATTCTCCAGTCTTACTATGAACTGAAATAAATCTGAGTTATTTCCACCCCCAGATGCCACCACCCTGAGCCATGTAGATTCCTCCTGACATGGTGCCACTGTCCTGGTAAATATCTGGGTATTACGATGCACTGTGAAAAGGAACAAGTAATCCACTTGAATTACAGCCCTTCCATAGAAGCATTGACCACTCAAATTGAACGGTAACTTTGGCTCCCACCCTCATTGATGGGCCGTATGGCAATCATTAAAATGGCTGTACTCCCGCGTGTCTTATACCTTTTCTTAAATATACCCATCCCCCTCACTAACACCTTCTTTGCCAAACTGTGGGGCCTTCTCCTATGATTCATTTGGGCCAGCCACAGACCCCGGATCGGTTGAGACACTGTGGTGCTCCCTTATGACTGAGGTGGTTTTGACGTCCCACATTTTCACCTTAACTATCTAGCTGCGCAGAGTCACTTTGCTCACTATTGGTCCAACTTAAAAACGCATCTCCCTTGCACTAAACCTGGAAGGGATTAGGTGGGGTCTGTGTTGTTGTGCTCCATACTTCCAAAGGGCATCCAACTAGATCCCACAGATATCCAAACACTCACCACCACCAGTTGTGCATTGCAAAAACTCATCCGTACACGTGGGTGGGGGGACTTCTCTATTCCCCAGAATTGCCGCTGGCATATAACAAATTGCTCCCCATCACCCAGGAGAAATTGGTCCAGTGTGTGCTATTGTGGCACAATCTGCACACGTTTGGGGAATTGTTTCCAGACGGTCATGCTCTCTCACATGTTGATGATACCCATTCACGAATGCTACCCACATGGACCATTTCGTACTAACGTGTCTCCACAGGGCACTACGAGCCCTGATGTTTTCTTATCTAGTGGTGCCGAAGGAATTCTCCCCCTTGACATTGGTGATAACAGGCACTGATGGAAGAAGGCTGGTCTCTAAACTGTATCATGCAAGTGCTAGTCTACTGCTGACATGTGACGATAAACTTAAGGGGACAAGGGAGAATGAGCTGAGATGCACCCTGACCGTTAATATTTGATACTGCTGTTGCAACCAAACCCAACTAGTCTCTCCCAACCACAGACACAAGCTCATACATTACAATTTCTGAAGTAGAGCGTACGCCTTGCCCAATGCGCTAGCCATAATTGATACCATGAGACCCTCTAGCTGCCTAAAGTGCCATGCTGACGAGACCAACTTTGCACATGTGACATTGACATGTGGTCATATAGTGGAGTTTTGGTGCACATTATTTTCTCAGCTGTCTTTAATGTTAGGAACCATGCGTGCCCCCAATCCACTCCTGGCCCTGCTAGGTTATGTTAAAATATACAGAAGGGAGTTTGCATGTTCACTGCAAATGCATTGTTTCTGGCTGTGCGGGAGTTTGCCCTACATTGGGTTAATAGGTGATGCCGTACCACACCTGCTTGGTTGAACAGTTTGACATATCGCCACACAAGCAGTGAGATATATGCTGAGTTACAGCCCCCAACCTCTAGACCAAAAGACATCTGGCAGTCGCTGCGAGATTACCTTTTGTCGATGGAGCCTGCAGACCAGGCCTGACTTGTAACATTGCTGTATTTAAATATGTTCTGCCAGCTGAGCCATACCTCCTTCCTGTATGGCCTGCTGCTGCAGCAATTACCCTGCACTGAGTTCACGTGCTACCCCCCAAATCATGCCTATGCTTATGTTGCTGTAAAATGCTTACTGTCACCTTTTTGCCCTTCTGCATGCAGTATCACATTGTCAGTTACTTCATATGTGCCCACAATGTGGGATGTTTCCATGTATGTTTTGCTGTGAAACTTAAAATGATAAAGTTAAAAAAATGTGTGGCATGGATTGCGTATTAAGGCCCCCAGTGTTAATAACCTTCCTAATGGAAAGCCCAGGGGGCAGTAAGCCCACAACCATGTGTGAGGAACCCTCGCAAACCAAAGGAGATGCCTTTAGGTTCATGACTTTAGGTTCACAGAGCCCTGAATAACGTTCACTGGCTTGCTAAGATCTGGAGCTGAAGGATCTTTGAAACCAGTTGCGGCTTGTGCTGCATGGAAGGAGCTAGGCGGGGCTCTGATAGTAAAATAAATTAAATAAAAAAAAAAAACACTTACCTCGCTCCTCGCCGCTCCTCTCCTCTGCTGCTGTAGGCAGGCCCAGCCTGCCCTGCGGCCAATCCTGACGCTCAGGATTGGCTGGGAGTGCCTAGGGCAGAGAGAGCCTATCGCACATGTGTGTTTGGCCGGCCAGAGACGCCCGGTCAAACACACATGTGCTCCTTGTCACCCCGGTGGCCCCGCCCCTTTAAAAGGAAACAATAATAAACACTGTTTATTATTGTTTCCTTGTATAGGTTTGCAGCTGCTGCTGGCAAGGGGGCGACGCTTCTCCGCCCAAATGGAGGAGCCCTGTGTTTAGTGCTTTCCGCCATAGGATGCACCAGACCAGAATTTTTCTTCAATAAGTGGTGAACCCATGCCTCAGTATTCTTGGAACTACTTCTCATTGTGGAAGAGGTGACCTGCTTTACCAAAGAATACATAAAGGTGTTAAAATGGTCTCTAAATTCTTGTCTATGAGTTTCCTTGCAATAAAAAGTCAGAGGGGCAGAATAATCAAAAGCCATTCTACAACAGTTTACATTCTAACCTTATTCTTCAACAATACAATAAATAAACAAGAAACTATGGGCCAGATGTAGGAAGATTCCAATTTACGACTTGCAAATTGCGAGTCGCAAATTGGAATGTAGGATGGTGTCCCTGACACCATCTGCGACTCGCAAGGGGGATACAAATGCCCACCTCATTAATATTAATGAGGTGGGTCGCAATTTGCGACCCCCTTGAGACTCGCAGCACTCACAGGGATGGTGGCCTGCTGGAGACAGCAGACCACCATGTCTGTGACTGCTTTTAAATAAAGCAGTTTTATATTTTTTTGTAATGCAGCCCGTTTTCCTTAAAGGAAAACAAGATGCATGGGGACCCCTTCCCTTTGCGAATGGGTTACCTCCCATTTCAAATGGGTACAAACTGTGATTGCTTTGCGACCGCGGTCACAAAGCAATCTGGCATTGCACTGCGACCCGCAATTAGGAAGGGGACTTCCCTTCCTAATTGCGACTCGCAAACCTGTTTTGCGATTCGGTAACCAGGTTACTGAATCGCAAAGGGGCTTTTGTGCAGTGCATAGTGCAGTTTGCACGTCGCAAACAGCGAAAATCGCTGTTTGCGACGTGCAAACTGTTACCTACATCTGGACCTATATGAGGAAAATACTACTGATGCAGAGAAACATCAAAGATAAACAAATTGTGATGGAAATATTGGATGCAACAGGGTTCAATAACCGCTCACGTGAATCCTTTGCCACTAAAGGTTAACTGTTTTAGGAAGGAAATGCAGCCCAACATAGAATCTAAAGGAGTAAGGTGGAGTTTGCCGGCTGAGCCCTTTTCAGGTTATCCGCTTGCTGAGACTGACAGGTGGAGCAGGAAATCGACAAGGTAGCGTCTGAAAGAAGCAGACTTCACTGATTCCATGGAGAAATGGGCCTTAATAGTTTTCCGAATCGCAGAGCAGTATCAATGGCAACTTGGAAAAACGTTTAAAGTGGTGGAGGGGAAAGGGGCATATTGCATCCCACAGCATCACAAAGGAGATATCTGAAATGGTACTGAGCAGTGTTCCAGTTTAGGGAGATCAAGCAGCCTGTTGCGCAACCATACCGTGGAGCCAACTAGTAAAATGGTTGTGTACAGCCATCAATGTTGAAGTCTAATGCTTAAAAAGTAACAGTAAACCGCAAAGAATATACCAATAAAATGCACAATACACAAAAACGTAGTATAAAACCTTTACTAGGCCAAATTCAAACAATACTTGTCTTGACTGCAAGCAGCAAAAAAGAGGGCTGCTTGCTGTCAGCAAGGAGTATTGTCTGTGTGGCTATTCCCTGGTGTTTTACCTTCTCATTAGCTAGGTTGGTTGTGGCCTTTATGGGAATTTCATTTTTTATTGTTGTTTTTAATTAAAATAAAAAAGCAAGTATAATAGGAACCTCCAGTCTTGACATACAATTGTAATCACTCATGCTTTGGTTTCTTGAGTCAGCTTGCAATACATTAACACAATACCTCACAATGCCTCCCTCAGCCAATTTAGTACCACCCTAATCTGAGAGAGCCAGAGCGGGGGAAACTCCAGAACGATATACTGCACCTCCTGTACATTTCTCCCTTGTATTGTACTCTTCCAGAGTCTGCTCTTCATCAGTGACAGGGAGTGTCCTAACCACTCGTTTGCCATTTTGTTATTCCAGTCATTTCAGCTCTAAATGTTCAATTCATGGTATCCCAATCTTTCTGAACAGTGCTGAGGGCCTTGTCTCCATTCATGCGTGTGTGGGGGGGGGGGGAGTGGGAGTGCCCTTGCCTTGTCTGTATTGTGTAATGTCTTTCAAGCAGCTGCTGGGAGATGCCTGCTATGAGTGGATACAAGCTGACCCAGGACCGAAGAGAAAACAAAATAGCTAATTTGTCTCTCTTTCAGTCTGCGAGACACACTTGGAGAGTTGAGTTGGGCCCACCATCAGAAAATAATTAGCGTTCACGGAGCACTGCTCATCTCAGAGGGAAAGATGAGCAGGCCACCAGTGCAAGGGGCGGGAGGGCCACCTCCCTTGTCCATGAGGGCCACTCAGCAATCTGGCAAATAAGTGTTCTGTCACTGTGTCTCTGAAAGAGCTCCCGGCAGCCTGCTGTGTGGGCTGCGCCGAGCCTACTGGCCTCAGAAAATGAAAGAAGAAATTATTGTTATAACTGAAGGTACTTCTCTTCCAGTAGGAGTGCCTCTACCGAGCCCCTCCCTACCTTTCTGAATGATTTTAAATCAATAACGTTTGGCCGTGCTTACCTGCGCCCTCAAACTGGCACCATCCACCACAGTAGTAGAGGGAGCTGAACAGAGCACTTGTGCTTGAGATCTACCCCTGTACCTTCACTTGGTGCTGCTCAAAGCCACAGTTAAGCAAAGACCCCACCAACCATCTGACACAGACCAGGCTCCAACCTCTCGACAGCACCAAAGGCCATGCCAAGTGTCGGAAGAGAGAAAGAAGGGTTAAAAATGAGCATTAGGGCAGAGTGTTGGAAAGTCCATTTACTGGAAGTAAAACGTATACTTTTTAGGGTTGAAGCTGTGAGAGCATGCGCTAGCGCATGCATCTTGCTTGCAAAACTTTATTGTTAACTAAAAAGGGCTTGGAGCCCACCCATTGCTTACCATTTGTTGGCTTGCTGGCACTCTTCTTTAAAGCCTCGTAATTGGTCACTAGAGGCCAAGCATCATTTCCGTTCCGGTCTGTGGAGCAGGGACCAAGCACTGATTGAGTCAACTTAATCAGTGTGCTTCTGCTGCTCCTGACGTGATTGAGGTACTTCTTTTTAACTTCTGGGGCCCTGCAAACCCAAGGCATGTGACTAGCAAAAACATGCCCAGCCAGACAAACAAAATTGCTCTTTCCTTTTATGTTGCCAAGTCTTCTTTTCTCACTTTGCACTCAAGTTTTGTTTTGTTTTTGTTCGTGGGCGCTGTTCTCCAAAGATGACGATTATCTTGTTCTAAATATTATAAAGCGACATTGTTTCTTTCTTATATGCAATTTCCAAAATTATCCTTTAGCACATAATCGTGCAGTACACCCCATTCCATCCCACTCCAATCCAATCCGCCCGACTCCAATCAATGCCAATCCACCCTACTTCACTCCACATCAATCCACCCCACCCCATACAATCTAGCCATCTCAATCCAGTTGACCCCTGACGAAACCAATCCACTCCACTCCAAACCAAACTACTCACCCCAATCCACTCCATATCTACTACACTGCAATCCTCCCAACCCACCCCCTCCAATCTGCCCCACTCCAATCTAAAATAATCAGCCCTACTCTAATCCAAAACAATCTGCCCCACGCTAGTAAAAAACAATCTGCCCTGCTACAATCCAAAACAATTTGCCCCACTCCAATACAAAACAATCCATCCCACTCCAATCTGCCCTGCTCCACTCCAATCTACCCAACTCTAATCAAATCAATCCGCCTGCTCCTAACTGCCCCACTCGAATCTAAAACAATCTGTCCCACTCCAATGTGCCCCACTTCAATCCAAAACAATCTTCCCCACTCACTCCAGTCCGAAAAAAGGTGCCCTACTTCAATCTGTCCCTCTCCAATCCAAAACAATCTGACCCACTCCAATCCAAAACAATCTGCTCCATTCCAATGCAAAACAACCTGCCCCACTCCAATCCAAAACAATCTGCCCCACTCCAGTTTCCCACAGTCCAATCTGCCCCACTCCAGTCCAAAACAATCTGCCCCACTCCAGTCCAAAACAAACTGCTCCACTCCAATGCAAAACAATCTGCCCAACTCCAATCCAAAACAAACTGTCCTACTCTAACCTACCCAACTCCAATGCAAAATGATCTGCCCCACTCCAGATAAAAACAATCTGCCCCACTTCAGTCCAAAATAATCTGCCCCATTCCAATCCAAAATAATCTGCCCCACTGCAATCTGTCCCAATCCAACCCAAAACAGTCCACCCCCCTTCAATCTGCTCACTCCAATCTAAAACAATCCGGCCAACTCCAATCTTCCCCACTCCAATCCAAAACAATCTGACACAATCAAATCTGCACCACTCCAGTTCAAAACAATCTGCCCCACTCTAATCCAAAACAATCCGCCCCACTCCAATCCAAAACAATCTGGTCCACTCTAATGCAAGACAATCTGTCCCACTCCAATCCCCCCCACAAAAACTGTCCCACTCCAATTTGATTCACTATAATCTGCCCTCCTCCAATTCAAAACAATCTGCCCCATTTCAATCCAAAATAATCTGCCCCATGCCAATTCAATACAAACTGCCCCACTCCAATCTGCCTCATTCCAATCTGTCCCATTCCAATCCAAAACAATCTGCACCACTCCAATCTGCCCAACTCTAATTTCCCCTACTCCAACCCAAAACAATCTGCCCCACTGCAATCTCAAACAATTTTGCCCCACTGCAAACTTCCCCACTCCAATCGAAAACAATCTGCCCCACTCCAATCGAAAACAATCTGCTCCACTGCAATCCAAAACAGTCCGCCCCACTCCAAATCTGTCCCACTCCAATTGAAAACAATCTGCCTAACTCCAGTCGAAACCAATCAACCCCACTCTAATCCAAAACAATCGGCACCACTCCAATCCAAAACAATTGCCCTCATGCCAAGCTGCCTCACTTCACTCTAAAGTCATCTGCCCCACTCAAATCTGCCCCACTCCAATCCAAAACTATCTGCCCTGCTGCAATCTGCCCTACACCATTCCAAAATAATCTGCACCACTCCAATCTTAAGCAAGCTGCCCGATCTAATTTTTCCCACTCCAATCCAAAACCTTCTGCTCCACTCCAAAACAATCTGCCCCACTCCAATCCAAAACAAACTGCTCCACTCCAATGCAATACAATCTGCCCAACTCCAATCTAAAACAACCTGCTCCACCCCAACTCCATTCCAAATAAAATTGCCCAACCACAGTCCAAAACAATCTGCCCTACTTCAATCCAAGACAATCAGCCCCACTCCAATCAAAAATAATCTGCCTCACTCCAATCTGTCTGACTCAAATCCTCCTGACTACAATCTGTCCCACTCCATTCCAAAACAATCTGCCGAACTCCAATCTGCCCCACTACCCATGCCAGTCGAAAACAATGTGCACCACTCCAATCCAAAACAAACTGCCCCACTCCAATATGTCCCACTCTAATCTGTCCCACTCAAATAAAAAATAATTGCCCCATTCCAATCCAAAACAATCTGCCCCACTCCAATCTAAAACAATCTGCCCCACTCCAGTTTCCCACAGTCCAATCTGCCCCACTCCAGTCCAAAACAATCTGCCCCACTCCAGTCCAAAACAAACTGCTCCACTCCAATGCAAAACAATCTGCCCAACTCCAATCCAAAACAAACTGTCCTACTCTAACCTACCCAACTCCAATGCAAAATGATCTGCCCCACTCCAGATAAAAACAATCTGCCCCACTTCAGTCCAATATAATCTGCCCCATTCCAATCCAAAATAATCTGCCCCACTGCAATCTGTCCCAATCCAACCCAACACAGTCCACCCCACTTCAATCTGCTCACTCCAATCTAAAACCATCCGGCCAACTCCAATCTTCTCCACTCCAATCCAAAACAATCTGACACAATCAAATCTGCACCACTCCAGTTCAAAACAATCTGCCCCACTCTAATCCAAAACAATCCGCCCCACTCCAATCCAAAACAATCTGGTCCACTCTAATGCAAGACAATCTGTCCCACTCCAATCCCCCCCACAAAAACTGTCCCACTCCAATTTGATTCACTATAATCTGTCCTCCTCCAATTCAAAACAATCTGCCCCATTTCAATCCAAAATAATCTGCCCCATGCCAATTCAATACAAACTGCCCCACTCCAATCTGCCTCATTCCAATCTGTCCCATTCCAATCCAAAACAATCTGCACCACTCCAATCTGCCCAACTCTAATTTCCCCTACTCCAACCCAAAACAATCTGCCCCACTGCAATCTCAATTTTGCCCCACTGCAATCTTCCCCACTCCAATCGAAAACAATCTGCCCCACTCCAATCGAAAACAATCTGCTCCACTACAATCCAAAACAGTCCGCCCCACTCCAAATCTGTCCCACTCCAATTGAAAACAATCTGCCTAACTCCAGTCGAAACCAATCAACCCCACTCTAATCCAAAACAATCGGCACCACTCCAATCCAAAACAATTGCCCTCATGCCAAGCTGCCTCACTTCACTCTAAAGTCATCTGCCCCACTCAAATCTGCCCCACTCCAATCCAAAACTATCTGCCCTGCTGCAATCTGCCCTACATCATTCCAAAAGAATCTGCACCACTCCAATCTTAAGCAATCTGCCCCAATCTAATTTTTCCCACTCCAATCCAAAACCTTCTGCTCCACTCCAAAACAATCTGCCTCACTCCAATCCAAAACAAACTGCTCCACTCCAATGCAATACAATCTGCCCAACTCCAATCTAAAACAACCTGCTCCACCCCAACTCCATTCCAAATAAAATTGCCCAACCACAGTCCAAAACAATCTGCCCTACTTCAATCCAAGACAATCAGCCCCACTCCAATCAAAAATAATCTGCCCCACTCCAATCTGTCTGACTCCAATCCAAAACAATCCTCCTGACTACAATCTGTCCCACTCCATTCCAAAACAATCTGCCCAACTCCAATCTGCCCCACTCCAGTTCAAAACAATCTGCCCCACTACCCATGCCAATCCAAAACAATGTGCACCACTCCAATCCAAAACAAACTGCCCCACTCCAATCTGCCCCACTCCAATCTGTCCCAATCCAATCCAAAACAATCTGCCCCACTCCAATATGTCCCACTCTAATCTGTCCCACTCAAATAAAAAATAATCTGCCCCATTCCAATCCAAAACAATCTGCCCCACGCCAATCCAAAAAAAGCTGCACCACTCCAGTCTCTCCTACTCCAATCTAAAAAAATCTGCCCCACTCAAATCTGCCCCACTGCAATCCCCAAAAATCTGCCTCATGCCAATCAAAAACAATCTGCGCCACTCCAGTCTAAACCAATCCGCCCCACTTAAATCTCCAACAGTCCAATCTGCCCCACTGTGATGCTATTAATTGTGTTTGACCAATGACTTTGTGTTTCACCACTGCGCATATTAATTGCTTAATGTTCACCAGTAGCACATTATATATTTTGTTCAGCTCAAGCTGCCTATTGGCTTTGACATGATATTAAACATTACATTTTATATTTAGGTTAGCTGCCTATTGGCTTTGACATGACATTAGACATTACATTTGATATTTAGGTTAGCTGCCTATTGGCTTTAACGTGGAGTTAGACATTGCAGTTGAGAATCCAAGCTGTATTTTTCCAAGCTATGTTTTTCCACAAGATGAACCAAGCTGTTTTCTTCACACCACACTAGACCTGATAAGAGAGAGTACATTTGGTGTTTTCCTTTCTGCTCAGCCTTGGGAATAGGAGAAGTCTAGGAGATCTGGCCAGTCTCCAAAGGCTTGCGTAGTTTTCCCGAGTCTGAGAGGAGGGGGCAAGCTTTTGTAAGGATGACTCTGGGCTACAGTGAGTTAGATTTGAATCTGCTTGACTTCAGGCTGGAGCTAGACATCAATTGCCAGTCTCCCGTTTGGGTAGATAATCTCTTTCTCGCAGGTGACCAGAGTCATCAACTTGCAGACCCCAGAAAGATGAAGCTGAATATTTAGGCCCTGCCGCCTTGCTCAAACGGTGATGAATTTGACTTTTATGCTTTGCTTTGAATATATCATATATTTGCTGTGTACATTGCAACTGAGAAGTACTGTGATATATTTTGCTTTCTTTGCTGCGACTACTTTTACTCTTTTAAACGTGTGCTTGAAATCTAATAATTCGTCTCTCAAGAACTTGTGGGTGGGGAGAATTAAGAACAATAAAGGTCTTCTTTGAACTCAGAAGTGCATTCCAGAGAGGTTCTGTAAGCTCTGATATGAGATATGTAGGAAAGCAGAACATTTTGGCGTAGCCGTCAGTCTTGAAAGTCGAATTATAGATTTCTACGTGCACAATTTGAAAGTGTAATTGTTTTTTGTTGTTTGGAGAATTACAGAAGCACGACAGACCATGTTTGAAAATGCATGTGTAGTTAAACTGCCTGATGGTGCTGTGAGAAACATGTTTTCTTGCTGTGATAAAGCATATTTAGAAAATGTGCCTTTTGGAAGCAATGATGTTCCTTTTGTTTTTGACAGAAGGGTTTGGATACTTTTATCTGCTTACAGAAAAATGCAGGAGAGATGTAGGCAGTTAGAACATGAAAATAAGAATTTACGTGAGCAAATTAGCCAGAATACATTAATGCAAGATAATGCTTAAAGTTATAAAACTGCTGTTTTAGAAGAATCTGTCTTTTCCCATTCCAGTAATGAGGGGGTTAAGACAGCTGTGAGCCAGTCTGAGCCTCTGTGTGAGCCGGATTTTTTGGCAGTTGAAGTGCATTCCTTAACTGATAACACTGAGAACAGAGCTCAGAATGTGATTTACGAGGTACCATCGCAAAATGCACAAGTAAAACGAAAGATTTTAGAGTTTCTTACTGTTTGCACTAAGCAAGAGACACCGAGTTTCATTAGCTTGTTTGATTTTTGGAAACAGAATAGCCCTCATCTGAGTGAAATCCTAACACTTTGGTATATGGTCTCTAGGAAAAAATATAAGCAGCTGCGCGCTTGTGATTTGGCAAATGAAATAATGCAGACTTTAGGTTTCTGCGCAGTGCAAGAGGGAAACACGGATTTACATGTAAATCAGGAACAGGGGAAGAAAAGAGTGCCCCTAGCTAGGATCATACACTGGATCTGGTACCTGCAAGACAGGGCTAGAGTACCACAGGTAAAAGAGTCACCAGTGAAATTGAGTGCACCATTTGATTTCGTGTCCCCTGAGGATAAAAAGCATGTTTGTTTGACTAATGATTCATTGACTGAAATGTTGTTTTCTAGCACAGTAGAAGAAACAGTGTTGTACAATGTGTGTCAGACTTTAAAGCAAGAGCTGCTTGAGATGTGTCATTTTACACTGATTCTTGGTTCACTGCCAATGGTTTAGCCGTTTGGTTTTCCACATGGCTTGTACATAACTGGTTCAATTCCCTTGCAGATGTTAAAGAGAAAAATTCAGAGTCTGAAGTGTACACCCAGAATTCTGACTTAGTGGGGATGGCTAAGTGGGTGCACCAGAAATGTGAACAGCTGGGAGAAAAAGCCACTTACAGGTGGGCAGAGATGAGAGAGATGCACATTCCCCTAGATTTGATAAAAACTGTGCAGCACGCACAAGAGAAATCTGTTCCACAAGCAGTCACAGAGCAGTTGGGGAGAGGAAAGTTACCAGAACAGAAATGGTAAATTGATCAGGTTTTAGGGGGAGTGATTGCTGCAAATTACCAAGGAGAAATCAAAATTATGCTGATAACTAGAAAATAATCTGATTCATTCATACAAATTGGAGACAGAATGGCCCAACTTGGCAAAAATGCAGTGAATGGAGGTTTGGTAAAGAATGAGTCTGCCCCAGCCCTTCTGACAGTGCAAGGGAAGGAAAGCTGTGGTGCAGCAGATAAAAACCTCAGTGCTGAGGTGTGGGTGGAAGCCCCAAATGACCCTCCAGAACCTGCAGAAATTATAACAAAGAGCCCCAAAAACGTCCTGCTGATTATAAAACAGGGAGAGGAAGGGCACATTTACAAATGTTATTTGCAAGAAAAGTCATACTTTTTTCTTTTGCAGATCCTACCACGTTTCGCCACTGTCCCTGAGTGTGCTGTGTGGTCCCCCTTCGGGTGTGTGCGTGTGGGGTCGGGGAAGGGACCGAACCCCCAACCTGAACCTGACTGAGTAAAGTGCAAGCACCATGGATCCATTTTGCGCAAATGGCGCCTTCAGTTCAAGTTCAACTTGTTTGATTGCATTCTTCCACTGGAACTAAGCAACCTTAACAGTTAACTGTCTGTGCTTTTTCGTGTGGAACTCTGACTTTCACTTACCTTCCAGCAAACTTTTCAGGTGGACCGTGCACCTTTACATGAGTAGAACTCATGCTACATCAAATTGCTATTTTAGAGACACTATTATCTCATTCAGAGTATAAAAGTTTCAGTCTTTTCTGTGTAGATGTATCTGATGTGAAAGGTTATGAGATCTATATGTTAATCTACTTCCATTGCTTTACAGTGATTGCTTTTATCATTCAAATCTGATTTGCTGGTAATGTTTTTTGTGCTGATGTTGTTTTTTTTGTTTGAAACAAGAGATATGTGAAACAACAATTCATTGGTCATAGGGTGGAATGTGATGCTATTAATTGTGTTTGACCAATGACTTTGTGTTTCACCACTGCGCATATTAGTTGCTTAATGTTCACCAGTAGCACATTATATATTTTGTTCAGCTCAAGCTGCCTATTGGCTTTGACATGATATTAGACATTACATTTGATATTTAGGTTAGCTGCCTATTGGCTTTGACATGACATTAGACATTACATTTGATATTTAGGTTAACTGCCTATTGGCTTTAACGTGGAGTTAGACATTGCAGTTGAGAATCCAAGCTGTATTTTTCCAAGCTATGTTTTTCCACAAGAGGAACCAAGCTGTTTTCTTCACACCAGACTAGACCTGATAAGAGAGAGTACATTTGGTGTTTTCCTTTCTGCTCAGCCTTGGGAATAGGAGAAGTCTAGGAGATCGGGCCAGTCTCCAAAGGCTTGCGTAGTTTTCCCGAGTCTGAGAGGAGGGGGCACGCTTTTGTAAGGATGACTCTGGGCTACAGTGAGTTAGATTCGAATCTGCTTGACTTCAGGCTGGAGATAGACGTCAGTTGCCAGTCTCCCATTTGGGTAGATAATCTCTTTCTCGCAGTTGACCGGAGTCATCAACTTGCAGACCCCAGAAAGATGAAGCTGAATATTTAGGCCCTGCCGCCTTGCTCAAACGGTGATGAATTTGACTTTTATGCTTTGCTTTGAATATATTATATATTTGCTGTGTACATTGCAACTGAGAAGTACTGTGATATATTTTGCTTTCATTGCTGCGACTACTTTTACTCTTTTAAACGTGTGCTTGAAATCTAATAATTTGTCTCTCAAGAACTTGTGGGTGGGGAGAATTAACAACAATAAAGGTCTTCTTTGAACTAAGAAGTGCATTCCAGAGAGGTTCTGTAAGCTCTGATATGAGATATGTAGGAAAGCAGAACACCCACACCAGTCCAATACTATCTGCCTCACTCTAATCCCAAAACATCTACACCATTCCAAACTGGCCAACTTCAATCTGACTCACTCCAATCCAAAACAATCTGCCCCATTCCAATCTGCCCCACTCCAATCCAAAACAATATGCTCTACTGCAATCTGTGCCACACCAATCCCAAACAATCGGCATCACTCCAATAAAAAGCAGTCTGCCCCTCTCTAATCTGCCCCACTCCAATCCAAAACAATCTGCCCCACTCCAAAACAATCAGCTCCACTCTAATCTGCCCGACTCCAAACTAAAACAATCTGCCCCACTCGTAATCCCAAACAATCTGCCCCACTCCAATCCAAAACAATCTGTCTCACTCCAATCTGTGCCACTCCAATCCAAAATAATCTGCCCCACTCCAGTCCAAAACAATCTGCTCCACTCCCATCTGCTCCACTCCAATCCAAAATAATCTGCTCTATGCCATTCCAAAATAATCTGCACCATTCCAATCTAAAGCAATGTGCCCCAATCTAATCTGCCCCACCAATCCAAAACAATCTGCCCCACTCCAATCCAAAATAATCTGCCCCACTCCAATCTAAAACAATAGGCCCCACTCCAATCTGCCCCAATGCAATCCAAAACAATTGTTCCCACTCCAATCTGCTTCACTTAAATATGCCCCACTTCAATCTAGAGGCATCCGCCCCACTCAAATCTGCCCTACTCCAGTTCAAAACAATCTGCCCCACTCGAATCCAAAACAATCTGCCCCACTCCAATCCAAAACAAACTGCTCCACTCCAATGCAAAACAATCTGCCCAACTCCAATCCAAAACAAACTGTCCTACTCTAACCTGCCCAATTCCAATCCAAAATAATCTGCCCCACTCCAGATCAAACAAATCTGCCCCACTCCAATCCAAAACAATCTGCCCCACTCCAATCTGCCCCAATGCAATCCAAAACAATTGTTCCCACTCCAATCTGCCTCACTTAAATCTGCCCCACTTCAATCTAAAGCAATCTGCCCCACTCAAATCTTCCCCACTCCAGTTCAAAACAATCCGCCCCACTCTAATCCAAAACAATCTGCCTCACTCCAATCCAAAACATACTGTTCCACTCCAATACAAAACAATCTGCCCAACTCCAATCCAAAACAAACTGCTCCACTCCAATGCAATACAATCTGCCCAACTCCAATCTAAAACAATCTGCTCCACCCCCCAACTCCATTCCAAAACAAATTGCCCAACCACAGTCCAAAACAATCTGCCCTACTTCAATCCAAGACAATCAGACCCACTCCAATCAAAAATAATCTGCCCCACTCCAATCTGTCTGACTCCAATCCAAAACAATCCTCCTGACTACAATCTGTCCCACTCCAATCCAAAACAATCTGCCCAACTCCAATCCAAAACAAACTGTCCTACTCTAACCTACCCAACTCCAATGCAAAATAATCTGCCCCACTCCAGATCAAAACAATCTGCCCCACTCCAATCCAAAATAATCTGCCCACTGCAATCTGTCCCAATCCAACCCAAATCAGTCCACCCCACTTCAATCTGCCCAGTCCAATCTAAAACAATCCACCCAACTCCAATCTGCCCCAGTACAATCCACAACAATCTGCCACAATCAAATCTGCACCACTCTAATCCAAAACAATCTGCCCCACTCCAATCCAAAACAATCTGGTCCACTCTAATGCAAAACAATCTGCCCCACTCCAATCCCCCCCAAAAAAACTGCCCCACTCCAATCTGACTCACTATAATCTACCCTCCTCCAATTCAAAACAATCTGCCCCATTTCAATCCAAAATAATCTGCCCCATTCCAATTCAATACAAACTGCCCCACTCCAATCTGCCTCATTCCAATCTGTCCCACTCCAATCCAAAACGATCTGTCCCACTGCAATCCCAAACAATTTTGCCCCACTGCAATCTGCCACACTCCAATCAAAAACAATCTTCTCCACTCCAATCCAAAACCGTCCCCTCCATTCCAAATCGGTCCCACTCCAGTTGAAAACAATCTGCCTAACTCCAATCTAAACCAATCAACCCCACTCCAATCCAAAACAATCAGCACCACTCCAATCTGCCCCACTCCAATCCAAAACAATTGTCCTCATGCCAAGCTTCCTCACTTCAATCTACAGTCATCTGCCCCACTCAAATCTGCCCCACTCCAATCCAAAACTATCTGCCCTGCTGCAATCTGCCCTACACCATTCCAAAAGAATCTGACCCACTCCAATCTAAAGCAATCTGCCCCAATCTAATTTGCCCCACTCCAATCCAAAACCTTCTGCTCCACTCCAAAACAATTTGTCCCACTCCAATCCAAAATAAACTGCTCCACTCCAATGCAAAACAATCTGCCCAACTCCAATCCAAAACAATCTGCCCCAACCCCCAACTCCATCCCCAAATAATTTGCCCAACCGCAGTCCAAAACAATCTGCCCTACTTCAATCCAAGACAATCAGCCCCACTCCAATCGAAAATAATCTGCCCCACTCCATTCTGTCTGACGCCAATCCAAAACAATCCTCCTGACTACAATCTATCCCACTCCAATCCAAAACAATCTGCCCCACTCTAGTTCAAAACAATCCGCCCCACTATGCCCCACTCCAATCTGCCCCACTCCAGTTCAAAACAATCTGCCCCACTACCCACGGCAATCCAAAACAATGTGCACCAATCCAAAACAAACTGCCCACTCCAATCTGTCCCAATCCAATCAAAAACAATCTGCCCCACTCCAATATGTCCCACTCTAATTTGTCCTACTCCAATCAAAAGCAATCTGCCCCATTCCAATCCAAAACAATCTGCCCTACTCCAATCCAAAACAATCTGCACCACTCCAATCTCTCCTACTCCAATCTAAAACAATCAGCCCCACTCAAATCTGCCCCACTGCAATCCCAAAAAATCTGCCTCATGCCAATCCAAAACAATCTGCACCACTCCAGTCTAAACCAATCCGCCCCACTCCAACTTGCCCATGCCAATTTGCCCCACTCCAATCCAAAACAATCTTCCCCACTCCAATCCAAAACAATCTGCCCCACTCCAAATCTGCCCCACTCCAATCCAAAGCAATCTGCTACACTCCAATTTAAAGCAATCTGCCCCTCCCCGGTTAAAAACAATCTGCCCCACTCCAATCCAAAACAATCTGATCCACTCCATTACAAAACAATCTGCCCCTCTCCAATGCAAAACAATCTGCTCCACCCCAATCTGCCACACATCAATCCAAAACAGTCTACCTCACTCCAATCTGCTTCACTGCAATCCCAAAAAATTAGCACCATTATTATTTGCCCACTCCAATTTAAAACAATCTGTCCCACTCTAATCACCCCCACCCCAATCTGCCTCACTCCAATCGAATCCTCCGCACCCCAATCCACCCCATTCAATATCATTTCACCTCACTCAAATCCACCACAGTCCACTCCATTCCACCCCACACCAATACAATAAAGCCTAACACAATCTACTCCAATCCAATCCACCTCACACCAATCTAATCCACACTATTCCACCCACTCCAATCTAATCCACCACAATCCACCCCACTCCATTCCTCCCCACTCCAGTCCAATCCACCACACAGCAATTCAATCCACTCTAATAAACCCGACTCCACTCCGATCAAATTTACTGCACTCAGTCCACCCTATCTAATCCACCCTACTCAATCCAATTTGTCCAACCTCAGTGCAATCTATCCCACCCAATCCACCACAATCAAACCCATCCCAATCTAATCCACCCTACCCCACTCATGACACTCCAATCCAGCCCAACCCACCCCACCCCACCCCAATCCAATCCAATCCATCCCACCCCATTTCAATCCACATCACTCCAATCCACCTCAATCCAATCCCCCACCCCAATCCACCCCATCCAGCCCACTCACTCCAATCCACCCTATTCTACCCAAACCACCCCTCTACTCCAATCCACCCCAATCTACATCAATCCAATCCAATCTACCAGCCTACCTCAATCCACTCCACCCAGCTCCACTCCACTCTACACCACTCCACAACACCGCACTTTATGACGCTCTCTGCCACTGAACCACGGATCTCTATTTCACTCTACTCAACTCTTCGACACTCAACTCCCCCTGCTCCACTCCACAGCACTTTACTCCAACAGAGCCACTCTACAACACAACTCCCACACACCACTCTATGGCACTCCACATCATTAACTTTTGGACATGCTGAACAGCAGTCACACTGGTGTACAACATGGAGAAAACACATTGCCAAGATAATAGCTCTTGTATAGGTGAGATCTATTGGCTTTGCCAACGCTTGGTAATTATTGTCTTGCTGCTTCTGGGGGTCTTAAATTGCACAATGTCAGGAGCAACTAGGGCATCCAGTCCTGATTCTGTTTGCATTCGGGTGTTTGTAGTCTTGAGTTTAAAAATGAAAAACACAACAAGCAACAGACTGCAAGATAAATCCAAGACTGGGCGATCTATTGGTATCTGACATGAGGCAGTTGGAAAACACTGATTTTTACTTATATTTCTTAAAATGTATCTGGCCCATGTGATGATGTGTAGAGGTATAATTAATTTACCCTCCTTTGAAACTCCCGGTTTTACATGTTGCAAGGCATAAGTAACAGGTAAATTGTTAAACTGGCCTCTGGTGACAGTATACTCTTAACAAGGTGTAAACCTGAAACAGAAGACACTTTTTTTTTTTATAAACAATGTTTGTTAGTTTTTTGTTACAACAACTTAATAGCAATAGGTCACATCTGCACCTCATAAGCATTCCGATATACAAATCCCATTTAGTTTTCATCTGGATATAATCACCGCATATTGTGATGTCTAGCAACACATAGAGCAATTGCCCTCACACACAAGGCATTTACATCTGATCGGTCAGAAGACAAGTTTTAGAACATAAACAGTACGCACAAATTCATGAGGCACAGCTTTTGTTACAAAATGTGCATGCAAGGCTTATTTTGCGCTGAGTGAAACGCTATGCATGTTATAAACGATTTCTTTTAGTTTAGGAAGTATAAAGGACATTTTTATTAAAATGACATTCCTGTGCTTCCCTGCGAAGAAAAATCATTAATTGTTGGTGAATAGAATGTTATATACGATTGGATATAGGAGTCTTAAATCTGTGTTTTTTTATAACACAGACATTTATATTAGTGTACTAAAATGACAAAATACCTAGGCATTCACGCAGGACAAAATGTTTCATATTTTGCTTGTTATCACCAATATGTCAGATAATTTGCCTTTTACTGTCGGATAATTTAGCTTTTTGTGGCATCTAATTTAATACGCTTCTCTGCATAATTCAGGTGGCATAGGCAAAGGCAAACAGCTACCACAGTACTTGCAATATGCTATCTCAATAGTGAGACTCACAGTACTTGCAATATACTATCTCAGTATTGAGACATTTGTAGAGAAATGTCAATGCATCACTGTCTCACTGTCCTGACCTTCATTGGGCACTGCTATATTAGTTGTGCAATGGTGCTTTCACAATGTATCTCTATTCTCACCTGCTGATCAACAGGGTCGAATTGGCCTTCTGACAGTGCATGAATGGCTGATCTGACAGGTCAGTGTGTGGCCCATGCTCTCTGGCTGTTTGTGGACCTGTTTTATAGTCTACTGGTTACTGTTGATTTGTCTGA
Source organism: Pleurodeles waltl (assembly GCF_031143425.1). NCBI lineage: Eukaryota > Metazoa > Chordata > Amphibia > Caudata > Salamandridae > Pleurodeles > Pleurodeles waltl. The sequence goes on from NC_090437.1 coordinate 887,732,793, forward strand.
CATCACCACAAACACTGTCTGCAACAAGTACAAAAGCATGTAGCCTCCCATACCTTGCAAGACACCTTTACAGCGCGTCCCCACACATACAAAACTGCCCTGATTTACAAGGTAGGCCACTTTTTTAGTAATCTGATTTACTGTTTGGGGCTGCTTTCATTATGGAGCCGGGACTATATTCTGTCCCTGTTCGACCCTGCTGGGCAACTAGTAGAGGTCTTCTTATGCATCTCGATCCTGACCTACATTTTGCACTGCTGTTCCAGTACTGAAAGATCCACCAGTCTCTCGCAAGGCATTCCTATTCTCAGTTGCATTGAAAACTCCTATCCTAGTCATGAGATATCTACTGAGCTCTCATAATGCATTTATTTTCAATTTTGCACTGCTATCCCAGGCCTCACCTGCACCATACACTGATATCCCAACCCTGAACCATCTGCTGAGCTCTCATTTTGCATCTTTATCCTGACGTGCACCCTGCACTGGTATGGCACTGCTGAGCCATTAAAAATATTCCTACGATGCATCTGTGTCCTGAAACGCATCATGCACTACTATCCGAGCATTTAGACATTCCCAGAGGGCTCATAAAGCATCTCTACTCTGATATACTATTTTTATTGGTATCCCAGTATTCAAAGATCCACGAAGCTCCCACAATACTTCTCTATTATAACCTGCACAGTTATCCCAGCACTGAGACACTCACAGAGCTCTCACAATACCCCCTGGATTTGGCTTGTGCCTCACATTCATATGCCAGTGCAAACACATCTGACATCTCTATGGTTCTGTTCAGGCATGCACTGTGAATACCTACTGCATTACAGGCACTAAAATAGTGCTCTTAAATTTCACCTCTATTTCAAATTTCATATTGCATACCTGTAGTACCAAATCTGCAGACCTTCATTGAAGCTTCACTCTCCTCACTTCCAGAATGTTGTTTTCTAGGTTGTACTGCTGTCACGTATGGATACTTATATAGTGCATACCTATCTCGGAAGCAACAGAGCACTGAACAAAAAAGCAAGGTTCAAGGTTACAGTTTAAAAATGTTCGATGAGAAAGGCGGTTGGGGTACCTGCTATCGGGGTGAGAGGGTATAGATGCCCTGAAAAGCTCATTCTTCAGGTTAGTTTTCAATTTCAGAAGGGTTGGAGCACTTCTGAAGTCAGCTGGGATGGTGTTACATAAATAGGGGCATAGAGAGGGCCTGCCTTCTGTACTTTTTACCATCTAGCGCATTAGCAGCCCAGTCTGGCATGTCATGGCTTGTGGTTATGTGCTCTTCACTTAAGGTGCTTAGTTACATGGCCCTGTAAAGTCAGGGTGGTTTTTCTGATGAGCTTTTAAGTGATGCAGCTGATCTCGAAGCTGATAGAGGTCTGGCGGAGGTGGCACCATGGACGTTTCTTCAGAATAAAGATGATGCAGTCACACTTCCAAAGGCCCTTGATGAGATGCATTGCAGTACCAAGGATGTCTTGAAGGGATGCTAGAGTGGTGTGGTGTTGGGCATGTATTAGAGAAATGCCTTGGTCCAAGTACAAGAGCTAGAAATTGTACTGATGTTCTGCAGTCTGTTGCAAAAAGGAAGGGTGTTATTTCTCCAGGAGAAAGAGTTGAAGCCAAGCAATGTTTGTGTCCTTAGAGATATAGCCCTTAAAGGTGATTTCTGTGTTGAGGGTTAATCAGATAAGGATTATGTCAGTGAGTCGCTGTTTTGTTGTGTTTGTTTGTAGCTATTGAAGAATAGGAGGAACTCTGTCTTGATTGGGTTGACCTTTGAGCATATCCCTGCCATTCAGTTGCTTATATGTTCAGGCAGATTCTGAAATGTTAAATGTCATCAGATGAGGAAATGTTCAGGTAGAGTTAGATGCTGTCAGTGTGTTGATGAACCTTGATGCTGCTGCCAGTGATTAGGAATCCAAGTAGTTCTACATAGACGTTGAAGATGATGGGAGAGAATATGGACTCTTGAAGTACACATGAGATGGATCATGTAGATCAGAGCTGTATCACAGTGGCAGGGTTAGGAGGTGAACCCCTGCAGCAGTGATTTGGAGATGCCTGTGCAAGTTTCCACCGTTTGAATCATTGCTAGATGGTGGGAACTTTTTAAGACTGTAGAAAGATCGAACAGGATCTGGATGCATTGGTCATTGTTTGTTGTTGGTGGGAGGGCGTGATTAACTACTTGAAGAGTAGCTGCTTCCATGGTACATTGTGGCCTGAAGACGGATATGTAGACTTCTAAAATACTGCTCTTGTTGATCTGTTTCAGGAGGTGGGTGGAGACTTCTTTTGTGATGATCTTTCCTAACAAACATAATTAGGTAATAAAGCAAAATTGGGACAGATCGTGTGGGTCCCAAGTCAGCTTATTTAGCAGTGGGAGGATATGTCCTGTCTTTGGGCCATTTGCGACGGTTCTTTGGCTTTCTGAGGCACTGACAATGTTGAGGATGGGAGTGAAGGCATATTCATTAAATGTGAGGGCTTTACAGAGGTACAACCTGTGCTGTTGCAACAGGCACCAACGTCAAGCGGGTGCCTTTTTAATGGCAGGCTGAACTGAGAAGAGCAGTCTGCAGAGATTTTTGTGTGCACAGCTTTTTTACATGGGACATTACAAGGGCTTGATAACTCTGGTTGTTAATGCACTTGAGGAAATGATCTGCTATTTGCCTAGTCCGAGCTTTGACTCATATTATAGAGGCATAGACTGTTAATGTTCATTGTGTGGCAAGCAGATCACAGTAGTAGTATTTTATGTTAATAGCTAAGTGGGTTACTGCTTTTGTCACAGAGATACTTTTGACATTAGGAGTTCATAACTAACAATCCTAATATACAACAATAAGCTATGAACTGCCATTGAAGTGTTGCATGCAAATTTAAAGGCATAGAACTAGAACATTATTGTTTCTACTCTCAATATTTTGTTATTCTAAAGTTTACTATGACAACCTAATCACTGTGTTTCATTTATAGGGTAGATGTACTAACACTTTGCACCTGCTTTGCATCACAAAAGTGATGCAAACCTAGGGCAAAGTATTGTTCTGGGGCTTACTTTCCAGCGCAAATCCTGAATTGCATTTGACAGTAGCCCTAAAGTAAGGCAAAGTAGCACTATGCACTACTTTACGTCAAGGAAGCAAACCATGTGTGGGTAATGGATGTTTCCATGCAGTCACTCATGGATTTTGACGCTAATCCCTATCTACCAACTTTAGTAGAAAGAGATCGGCCTCAAAACAGTATGCCTCTTCAAGGCAGGCATAAAATCGAAGAAAAGGTGTATTTTCTACAAACCTTTGCATGTGTGCTGCACCGTACAGCACACATACAAAGTGGTAAAGTGTTAAACTTTGTCAAAGCACAGAATATTGTGCTAGAATGATACCCTTCCTGTATAAAACCTAAGCTTGACCTCAAGCAAAAACCCTTACACTAGGGAGCAATGGTGTGTGCATTGGCACAAGGCAGCCTAGGCTCTCCAGCACTAGAAAGGAGAGCAACAGCACCATATCTTAGTAGGTATGGTGCTGTTGTGTTCTCCACTTTTCACGCATTCCAGCAACTTTGGTTACTGCTAATTGTAAAAATTTGGTTAATTTGCCTCTTCATTTCTCCAAACCAAGCACCCTTAACATATACACCTTGTAGTCCTCATTGTCTTAAGTAACATTTCGTATACATTCATTCACACACTTGTATTGACACATTAACTCTGTATAATAGGAATGTTATGTAAAGGAGCACTGACAGTCTACAATGGGATGAGTAGCGCTATAAAATTAATATGAGAGAGGGTCAAAGGAGAGATGAAGGTCACCACTGAAGGACAAAAGTGATCAATTCTGTGAAGAAGAAGGTCATAGAAGGAGGGCCAAAAAACAGACTGTAACACCGGGTGCCTAACGCCTAAAACCTGCCTTGTCATGAAGGAAATTGATGACGGGGTATAGTAGGATATGGTATTCATAAGAAAAAGCCTTCTGTGAATTCAGGATTTTAGTGAGTTTTACAAGCAAGATGAGTTTGAAGTTTGTTTACTTGGTGGTGGAGTGATGGGGGATAAGAGGTAGATTTTCATTATTCTTGTATTGTTGATGTGTGATGTTCGTGAAGAATCAGTAAGTAGAATTACACTTGCCACTGTAGTGGATCCCGTTTAGTTTTAATGGGAATCAGGAGTTTAGCTTAGCCTTCTAGCTTACAGGCCTGTGCCCCCGTCGCCTAGTGTCTTTTAACCTACTTAGCTTGCTCTGCACTAGCTTATTTATTTTTATTTTTGTTTCAAAATGGCTATGTTTATAGTTAGTGAAATGTTTTGATTTTACTTTATCAGTGCCACTTTGTAAAGGCGTCACTTTCAGCATCAAAGTTAAGTGAGATATGTAGGTATTCACATCATGTCCCTTTCCTACTTACATATGACAGGAACATAATGTACTTTGGGAGGGAATTGTTTATATAATTGCCGCCCCACCCATGCCTCCTTATCTATTGTTTGGGAACATACCTGCGTCAGGGGTCCTACAAGATCTGTATAAATACATCTCAGGCACATAAGGTTATCAGAGGGATTCCTACCAGATGCTATTGACGCCACCTATGCTGTAGATCGTCTTGATGCAGACAGAGCCTTTGTGTCACCGCAAAGTCTGATCCAGAGACCTCATTCCAAGGTAACAAGGGTTGGGGGGTGCTTGCCATGGACCTGGTACTGGCAGAATAGGTTTATCACCCCTAGCTCTCTTTAGGTTAGAGATTAGGTTCTCCATGTTAGGGTTTTAGGGACATTTTACATTTCATGTTTATTGAAAGACGGTGTGGGTCTTTGTATTCACGACTCTCATGTTTATAATTTTGTTTCTTGTTTCTTATTCTAATAATTGCAGTTCATACATTTTACAGTAGATTGCAGTCTTTTTAATACATTTGTTAAAAACTTTCCTGCATCTCCTTTATTGCCTGTGTGTGACTGAGACTTATTACTAACGTGAGAAAAGGGTCATCTTCGTTCCACCTCGACTCCCCTGAGATGTCGCATTCTAGAGTCCAGGCGTAATGCTGCCAGAAATCGCCTTTCACTGTTTGGGTTTTTGGTGAGGTACTACTTGTGAGGTGGGAGGGTTGGGCGACAGTTACGACTTGTTGTAGGATTGGCCTAGTCGCCTACAAACAAAAGTGCTGTCAACCCTAAACCAGGAGTCTTGCCTAGGAGTGAGAGTCCAACTACGACACCACCTGACTGAAGGATATGAGGAACTGGAATAGGATTGATGCAATAGTTAATGGTTTTGCAAAGAGCTTTACATTTGTTAATTTATTGTTAATTTATTGATGTTAGGTTTGTAGAAGGTGTCTAGAAGATGTCTTTCAATGACTTGCTAGGGGCTCTGCATGCAAAGCTGAGTGTTTCAAATTGAGTGAGGTAATCTTTAACCTTGATAATCTCCATTTCTTTTTCTGTATGCATTTGGTGTGCTTGTTGTTAGAGATTTCTTGGGTGCATCCCGACGCCAAAGGTTTCAGTTTGCAGGATTTTCAGTAGTGTTCTAAATGTTCGGTAATAACATCTGATGTTGTCTGGGTGACTTTCAACAGGTTTTTGAGGTAGTCTTAGATGTTGTGCATGGAAGAAACTTAACAGTGTGGAAAGCTGTATTTTATTACTTTAGTGCCTTTTGGCATATTGAGTTGGTGTGGAGGATTGGAAAAGGAATGGTGAAGTGATCAATCTAATTCAGGAGTGTTGGATACATGCAGTGGATTGCAGGGAATGCTCACTTATCACAAAAGTGTAGTGGCACACTGTAGGATATAGGTTGATGCCTACAATAGGTCAACGCCCTAAATTTCCAAGTTGGGAAGTAACAGGAATGCTAGTTGAAGCTTGGGGGGAGATCTTCTTTTATGGAAGATGAGGTCTCACACACTTAGTAGTGTCATGCTTCATCAATGGCCTCCTCTCCCCACCCTGGTAGGACCATGCAACCAGGGCGATACTCAACCTCCTGGTAACGGTAGGCAAGAGGGAGTTCTTAGATAAATACTACTGGACAGTAAAGGGAATGCAGATACCTTAACATTACAGGGAATGCTGAAAGGGTGAAGCCAAAGATGTGCCTTTTGGAGTGGGTGAATTAGAAGACAAGCTGCTTGACGCCCAGGGCATTTTTGGAGTGTGAGAGATGTCTTCATCACTTTAATGCTGGGATTGCTGGTTGGTTGAGGTCTCCAAGAAAGGTAGGGTTGGAGTGATGCTTGGAGGACAAAGTTATGAGCTCTAAGAATTCTTCAGGTTTTTTTCTGGGATATTTGTTGGTCAGGAGGAAGGAGGCCGTGAGGGAATCTTGACACTGAAAAGTGGCTGGGGTAATGCTTGGAAGACCTGAGTGTTGCTGTTTGAAGATGCAGGGCAAGAGGACGTGCAGATGACAGGGAAGTAAACCTGATCCTTGAAGCAATGTTTATTGGTAAAGGGGTTTACGTATGAATATAAGCTTCTAGTCAGAGATGTGAAATTGAGCTGGGCCCTCTAAATCCTTTATCCTCTCAAGGTAAAAAATAGTATATTTGCCCTAAAACTGCATGCATGCATAATTACTATGTTAGAGGAGTGATGTAGAGTTTACAGAAAGAGTTACTACTTCATAAAAGTGGCGGAAATCCTGTCAGCCATATTGCAAGTGTCATAGGATACAAAGCACTTATATTATGGTTAGCGGGAATATCTGTTATGTTTGTGGAGAGCATCCTCCAGGAACCCGGCTTCGTCTTCTTGAGTGAAGTGCTGACCAGTGTGTAATTTGTAAATAAAAACGTGCCAGTGCCCAAAGCCCTCCTCTTAAACATGCAGCTGCTGCAATTAAATGTGCAAACACAGAATACTGAGGCAGCGTAATCCTGAAGCCATCTCGGGCCTTTTCAATTCATTTATAGCCACTCCTGCCACTTCAGCTCACTCTTGCAGCTTTCTGCTTTCTCCCATTGTGACACTTTTTCGTTTTTCTCTTCCTCCATCTTTCCCATGTGTGTCTTTTGCTCGAAGTAAATGCTTGAGGCAGAAAAATCAGTGCCGGCCCCCAAAAATAAGTGCCAGTGCTCCGCACCGGAAACAACAAGCACAAATTAAGCACTAATGCTGACTCTTCTTCTTCAACTGTGGTTCACCTTTTGCAACTTTATCCTGGTGGGTAGGGGATCCTGCCCTTCCTGGACTCTTCTGTGCTTCTTGGACTTGGTCCCCTTTTTCCACAGGTCTTCATGTCCAGGAATCCGCTGTTGGTGTCTTGCAGTCTCTTCTGGGTTTTGCAATATTCTTCTTTACTTCTCTGTGTGTGCTCTGGGAAACTTACTGTGATTTACTCCTGTTTTCCAGGTCGCTGGGGTGTGTTGTGGTACTTACCTTTGGACTTTCCTAGTACTTCCAGCTCCCTTCTACATACTACACTTGCCTAAGAGGGGGATCGACTTTCGCATTTCACTTTCTTAGTACATGGTTTGTGCTCCCCTTAGGCCCATTTCTAACTATTGTGATTTTCACTATTTGCATTGTTTTCTAACTGTTTATATGCATATTTCTGCATACTAGTGTATATAATTTGTGTATTACGTACCTCCTACGGGAATATAGTCTCTATGGTACTTTTGGTATTTGTGTCACCAAAATAAAGTATGTTTATTTTTGTTTTCTTTCATGTGTGTAAGTACTAAGTGTGACTACAGTGGTATTGCATGAGCTTTGAATGTCTCCTAGATAAGCCTTGGCTGCTCTCCCAAAGCTACCTCTAGAGAGCATGGTTTCTAGACACTGACTACACTACACTAATAAGGGATACCTGGACCTGGTATAAGGTGTAAGTACTATAGGTACCCACCACACACCAGGCCAGCTTCCTACACTAGCGTCTTGTGTGGTGTCACCTGTAGCCTCATGGTGAATATCACATACTCTCACACTGGGAGATGAGGGTTCCACTCCAGGTGTGTAAATGGACATTTCTCACCTATTAAACAGCATGTAGACGGGGGAGCCAGGGGTTTAAGTACCACTTTGTCTTCTTGTTTCTTGGATGGACTGGCTCCGTGTTTTATTAGTGGAGTGAGCTGTGGTGGGGGACCACTCCCCTAAACAATGGTACTTGGAGGTGTCTTCCTCTTCTTCCACCTCAACTTCCATTCGCATGTTAGGTCTCCCTCCAGGCTCTGTAGGAAGGCAGAGGAGGAGGTTTGCCTCTAGAGTCTCTGAATAGAAACCTTACTGGCAATGGGGGCTGTAGGATTCCCCATGGAGTACTTGTCATGGTCACAGACCCTCACACTGTGTGGTGTAGGTTCTGTCCCGTCTGTAGACATCTCCTTTCTGTGGACTTCACTGGAAGATTCATTACTATGAAATAAGTGTGTCAGCTGGGCGTCATGTTCGTGTTTTATGGGGTTTTGAGATGTAGTAGTTCCTGAGATTTCATCATCAGCATTTTTACGCCAATTTTAGAGGTCCAGTGCACACATAGGTGGATGGCTCCCTAAGGATAGTGTACTCAGGGGCTCATCTTGGTCATCACGCTGAGATCTATGGGACTTAGTCCCTGATCTTGGACCTCTAGACTTTGTATGAGCCTTGGATGAGTCCTCTGAATGTTCTGGAGTTAATCGAGTGGCAAGTGAAGGACAGATGCTGCTCAGAATGCTTCGGTGTTGTGGTTATCTTTTTGTGGTTGTGTTCTTCAGTTCTGAACTGGCAAATCGTATGCAGAAGCTTTTCAGGGTAATGGAAACTTTCTTCTTCTCTGAAGTCTGGTGCTGCGGACAGGCCTTTCTCTCAGAGCATGTTTCCCCTGTGTCAGCTCCATAGGAGGCAGTTTTGTAGGTCTCAGGGGAGGTTTCCAGCTCAGAGGGGTCAGCAGCAGAAAGCTGAGTCTCAGCCTCCAAAGCCATGTTCCTGATTATGGGATGGTGCTGCAGGTTCTGGTGGTGGGCAGCGGCCTTCAGCTGTTTTTTGGGGCCTGGCTAGTATCTACTCCAGATGCTTGGTTGTTGGACGTTTTTCAGTCTGGCTACTGGATTCAGTTTGGGGAGATTCCTCTTTCCTCTGGGGTACATTAGACTCCATGGCCCTCCCTTCCGGACATGCAGAGGACACTTCATCAGGGCCTTCTTTCTCTTTTTTGGAAGCAGGCAGTTTGGGTGGCTCCCCCCCTGGAGCTGGGACAAAGGTTCTACTTGCATATTTTTCAGGTGGCAATGGTGACAGGGGTCTTCCGCACTGGTGTTGGATTTGAAGGTGTTGAACACATTTGTCCGCCATGTGTCTTTCGAGATGGGACCTTTGCAGCGGATACTTCCTCTGGTGGTGCTAGGCCATTACATGTGTACTCTGGATCTCCAGGAAGCTTGTTATTATGTACCAGTCCTTCCGTCATCACATCGGTTTCTGCGATTCTGTCTCCGACGCACCCATTACCAGTTTACAGTGTTGCCTTTCGGTCTACGCTTTGCTCCACAGGTGTTCACCGAAATGGTGGCACCGCTGGTGGCATCCCATCATCTCCGAGGTTGTCATCGATATCCCTTCCGTGTCGACTGGTTCCTACGTGCACCCTCGAGGAAGGAGCTTTTGGTGGACCTGCAGGGGCTGTGTGCTGCTCTTCAATCCCATGGGTTCTTGATCTATTAGGCCTAGTGTCAGTTGGTTCCCTTTCATGCCTTGCCTTCCCTGGGGCCCTCTCAGGGCAGGCACTCTGGGGTACCTGGCTCAGTACTTGATGACCAGCTCTGCTGTCCTGGTCCGCCTCTAACTTCGTATTTTGGGCTTCATGGCGACTGCAGTGTTTACAGTGCCCTGGGCTCAGTTCCACTTCAGGCAGTTATGGCTCCATCTCTTGGTTTTCTGGAATCCCCTGAGGGCTTCGATCTACTTGTGTCGGTGTCCCTGCGGTGTTGGGGGGCCATAGATGGTGGACTGTGCAGGCGATTCTATTGCAAGCGGTTCCTTTGCAGCCTGCCCATCCCTTGTTTTTAACCACTGATACATGTTCCCTGGGGAAGGGGGCTATGCTGGGAGACCTTTCTTTCTAGGCCAGGTGATCTGTTCACGGGAACCACAGGTCCTCCACTTGGAGGGAGTTGATGGCTTTTTGTCAGGCTGTCCTGAAGTTCCCCCCTCTTCTGGCATGTCGCCTTCTGGTAGTACGGTCAGACTCGAGGTTAAGGTGGCTTCTTTCAACGCAGTTACTCAATGTTGGCTTTGCGGTTGTTTCAGTATGGAGAGTTCCTTTTTTTTTCTCTGAGAGTAGTCTTTGTACGGTGAATAGGCAGCGGGGTTGCGGATAAGTTCTGTTGTGTTTGTTGTCCTTTTCAGGAGCTGTTTCACTCAGGGGCTGTTTTTCAGCAGGTGGGCAGGGGGTTTGGTGTTCCCTTCCTGGATCTCTTTGCTTCTCGCCTCAATGCTGTGGTCCCGGGTCTGTTGCCGATTTCCTAAGGTGGGAACTTGGGGGCTGGATGCATTGGCGCTTCCCTGGCCTGATCACCTATTATTTGCTTTTCCTCCAGTGGCTTTGATTACACAGTCTCTCCCCAGTCTGTGGGGGGAAGACCGATTGGTGTTTGTGGTAATTCCTTTTTTGGTCTCGGAGGCTGTGATTTCCCACTCTCCGGGGGATGGCAGTCGGAGGTCCTTCTCCATTTCCTCTACGGACTTTCCCCTCTCTGGATCTTTGGCATCTCTGCCTGCCAGCGTGAAAATTGAGAGGAGGGGGCTGCCAGGTAAGGGTCAGCACAGACATTTAGCAATGACGGTGCAACATTTTCGGAAGCTTGATACTTTTCAGTCTTGTACTTGCCATTTGAATGATTTCCAGAAATGGTGTGCGCCAGCTGGGGTTTCACTCCTGGATGGCTCTCTTCCCATGGTTCTTCAGTTTTTGTGGGAGGAGTCTGAGGTAAGTCTGGCTGTGTCTACTTTACACGCTCAATGGGCTGCGATTGAGGACTTCTGTTCTCCTTGGAGGATTCTGTTGGATGTAGTTGATTTGGTAGTCTGGTTGCTGCAAAGTTTTCCTTGCAGTGTCCGGTACAGAAGCCTTGCTTTCCTTTCTGAGAATTGCCTTTGGTGCTGGGGGCTTTGGTCTTGGCTCCATTTGAGCCGCTGGAAGTTGCTGATAATGACTTTGTCTCCTTCAAAGTGGTGTTTCTGGTGGGGAAGTTGAGTGCCCTCATGGCCTGAGAACCCTTTCTGTCTTTTAAGGTAGATGGGGAAGTGTTGAGGTTGGACTCTCCATTTTGTTCTGTAGTTCCTTCCCAATTCCATTCCTCTTGGAAAGTGATTTTGACCGCTTTGATGGCGGGTGAGGGGGATGCCTCAGGAATGGATTGGTCTTTGTTGAATGTGAAATTGGCCCTGCAGTTGCCTTTGGTTCGTACCCAGTCTTTTAGGAGATCAGAGTCTCTTTGTATCCTTTGGGGCTGCCTCTAGTCTCTCCGCGGGTACTTTCGGGAGAGGGAAGTGACGACGCGGGACAGGATAGGTGGAAGGTAAGTGGGGGTGGGTTTTCAGGGAGGGAAATAAAAGAGGGCGTGGGGGGGGACCTGCCTCTTTCCGCGTCGCTCATTGCGCAGTTAGGATTTTGGCCGGTCCTTGGGGAAGTGGGTTCAGTTCAGGCAAGTCGGGGGTTTTTGCAACAGGCGCCTTGCCGCGAGGCAGGTTTCATATGTTGGAGCTGCGGTCGGCGTTGGTTTTTTCACCTTTGCCAACCGGGTTTCTTTCTTTTGAAGGGCATTCGAGGAATAGCCTGCATCGGCGCCATGGCAACCAGCCATGACGCTGAGGCAGTAAAGGCCGCGCTTCGCATGTTAGGTAAAGCCGGCTGAGCCGCCCTCCACAGGCCTGGGGTTTTGGACCAGGCCTGGGTCGGCATGGTGCGGGTGACGCGCAGCACGTCAGGCCGGGTAGCGGCAGTTGTGGCCCCATGCTCTTCCCATGAAAGGGCAAAAAAAGCCCAAACAAGCGGCAGTGAGGCGGGCACGAGGTGCGGCCTCCCCCACCTGCCAAGTAGAGGAAGGGGAGGGCAATTTCAATGAATTAGAGCCCATTGAGGAGGGGGTGCTGGGGAACAGCAAGGAGGGGCCATTGATGACCCACAGGAACAGCCATTGGGGAAGGAGCCCCACTGTTGGAACAAGGGGCCCAGGAGCTGCCAGGGCCCAGTGTAGAGGTGGCCCTCATGGATCTGTCCCTTCCCAAGGATAGTGCAAACATGGAAGGAACACCTGTGCCACCAGTTAAAAAGAAGGGCAAGAGCTCCAATCAGGGTGGTGGCCCGGATAAAGCCAAAGCAGGCACTGGGCAGTCCAAGAAGGCTGGGGGGGTGGAGCCAGGGCAGCCACAGCTGTTTTGGAATATGGTGGGCCCAGGCAAGGCAGGTTTGACATGAGCGAGGCATGGGATTTGGAGTCCAGGATAAGGTAACAGCGCCACATAGTGGCGGAAACGGAGGATAGGTGGGCCCAATTATGCATGGACCGGGAGGTTGCTGGGGCAGGTGGTAGGCAATTGAAGGGGCCGGCAGAGAGTGCAGGGAACACGGGGCCCACGCCACAGGCACCAGGCAAGGGCCGTTGGGTTTGGGTACTGCAAGTAGAGAGTGGGAGGGGCCAGGAGGCTGTTGCGGCCGGAGGTTTAGGCGGCACGATGAGTGCCAGTGGCGCACATGGCCACGATTGGCCCGGAATGTCAATGCCAGTGTCTGAGACTGGCAGAAAGAAGGTGATGCCAATAGGGCGCAACAGGGCCTCTGCATGTTGGTCTGGAGCACTAGAGTGGTCTTTGGCGGCCTTCTCTACATCGCAGGATCGGGGGCAGCGCAGAGATGGTGTGCGCCATGAGGGGCAGGACGAAGTTTCGTCGAATTATATGTTGATGAGTGGTGGTGTTGACAACAGTTTGGAGATGGGTGAGGATGATATTTTGGAGCTCGATTATGATGAAGACTTGGATGAATGGGAAGACCGGGAGATTCGGGAGGCAGAGGTGAGCAGCGTGAGAGGGAGTGAGGAGAGGATGCAGGAGCGGCGCAACCCCTCTTTCCGTTTCTATTTTGCAGGATCGGGTTATTGGTGGTGAACACCAAGAAGGGCGGCAAGTGCCGGCACGTGGCCGAGGGGCCCGGAAGGTTTTGCAGCCTTTGGGGGCACAAGGAAGAGGTAAGTGGCAATGGTGGTCGGTTTGGGGGGATAGCGTGGGTTTCTGGGGAGCCCCTACGCGTAAGTCCATAGGGGTGGGCGATTTTTCAATTTTTGACACACCAACCGAAAAAGTCTCTCAGGGTGGGGAGAGTGGGAAGGACCAGGAGGCAAATACCACAGCTGGGAGCGATGGGGGGACCAAGGTGACAGGTGAGGCAACAGGGTCAGAAGACAAAGAGGGTGGTGGACACAAGAGGCGGCTTCCATATATGGGTTTGGCTATGACTTTGGGTTTGCATGTTGCGGACAAAACGAGAATATGGAAGCATGAATATGTGGATGTGTTTAAGCTCTTACACAGGGACATCCAAGCCAAGGGGGTCTCTAAAGAAGAGGAGTGGGAGCTAGCACGGAGACCAAGGGTTCCAATTACAATGGACAATTGGACTTCGGCATTTTTGATCTTCACAAGTATATACTGTGAGAAGTTCCCGTATAGGGCCATAGCACTTTTCAAATATATGGATATCATAAGGAAAGCGCAGATGCATTTCAGTGGCTTTGCTTGGTTGAGCTATGATTAGGAGTTCAGGGCTAGGGTGAGTGTCAATCCTCATAAGCCATGGGGGGATGTAGATCCAGAATTATGGATGCAGGGGATGGCGTTGTCGTAGTCCACTGCATCTATGCATACCGCCAGCAGCCTGCCAGTGGTTTATAAGCCGTTTCAGGCCCGTCCCGCCCAAGGAGGGGCGGGCGTGGGTCAGCGAACCCCAATACCTATGACAGGAGCTTGCTGGAAGTTTAACAAAGGTTTCTGTTCCAGACAACCATGCAAGTTTAAACATGATTGCTCCAAATGCGGGGGCCGTCACCCGGTTACACAATGTTTTTTGCTCTTCAGCCCAGCAGAGCATTGGAGAGCGTCCAAAGGCAGAGGCATGCAAGGCAATCCTGCACCAAAGGGCTCCTATGCCAATTAAGTTGGATTTTCTCCTGCCCTGGCTCCATACATATCCTGACAGGGCCACGGCTTGTAAGCTAGTATGGGGTTTCCAGGAGGGTTTTCGTGTCAGCTATCGAGGTCCGCGTATGAGGCGGTGGGCAGACAACTTGTGGTCTGCCAAAGAAATGCCACACGTTGTGAAAAGTAAATTGGATAAAGAGGTGTCGTTGGGCTGAATTACAGGGCCTTTCTGTGACTGGCTATGTCAAACTCTTATGATCTCCCCATTAGGAGTAGTGCCAAAGAAGGCGCCAGGTGAATTTCGCCTGATCCACCATTTGTCATGGCCGGAGAGCACATCTGTCAATGATTTAATTGCACCAGGGGACACCAGGGTAGTTTATGCATCTGTGGATAATGCCATAAAACTCAGAGGGTGTGGCAACGGAGCGGAGTTGGCGAAGTGCCATATCCAATCAGCCTTCAGGCTACTGCCCAAACATCCACAAGATTTTGACTTGTTGGGTATGCAGTTTGATGGGGGCATTTATGTGGACAGGGTCCTCCCAATGGGTTGTGCTATATCTTGCGCCTTGTTTGAGGCATTTAGTACTTTCCTGCAATGGGTTTTTGTCAAAATGAGTGGGCATTGTGTGGAGACCCATTATCTGGACGATTTTCTGTTCGTAGGGACAGTTGCTTCTGGGGCTTGCGGAAAAGCTTTGTTGGCCTTTCAGGAATTGTCACGACAAATGGGGGTGCCCTTGGCTCCGGAAAAGACCGAAGGGCCACAGTCTGTTCTCACATTTTTGGGCATCGAGCTAGATTCCATTGCTTTGATGGCAAGACTACCAGCGCAAAAAGTCAAAGAAATGCTTGAATTTCTGGGCACTGTGAGGAACTCACGTAAAATCGAGCTACGCACTGCACAGAAGCTGCTAGGTTACCTCAATTTCACTTGCAGGGTAGTCAGGGGTGGTAGGATTTTCTATAGGAAGCTGGGTCTGGCTATGTCTGGAGCAGTACTGACACATCACAGAATACGAGTGGCAGTAGGATTGAGAGAGGATGTGAGGGTGTGGGAAACCTTTTTGATGCATTTCAATGGGGTCTCCATGTTTTTCTGTGAGGACGAGACAGTGTGGCAGGTACAAATATTTTCAGATGCAGCAGGAGCCAAGGGTTTTGGGATCTTCTGGGATGGCAGGTGGTGTGCGGAAAAATGGCCTACACAATGGATGCAGCAAGGGAGGAGTGTTACGTTCTTGGAATTTTTTCCCCTCCTGGTGGCAATGGCAGTATGGGGGCAGGAGCTAGCTAACAGAACAGTGCTTTTTCGGGTTGATAACTTGACAGTAGTAGAATTAGTCAACAGACAGAGGGCAAGGGACCTTAGGGTTTTGCACTTATGGCACCAGTTTATGCTGCAATGCTTGTCTCTGAATGTAGTTTTTAAAGCTGCTCACATACCGGGGGTATACAATGAGATTGCAGATTCCCTGTCTCGTTCACAGTGGCAGTGTTTTCGCAACTTGGCACCAGGAGCAGAGCGGAACAAGACTGCGGTCCCGGCAGAAATTTAGGAGTAGGGGCATGATGATCACTGAGCTGGTGAAGATGTCCTTAGCGGAATCCACTCGGCGGAGTTACCGGCTGGCATGGTTGGATTTTCAATCATTTAAGCTGTTTTCAGGAATTTTTGGTTGCAGAATGCTAAAAAGTTAGAGCTGCGTACGTTGCGTTTTGTGCTGTTTATGATACAGAAAGGTTTGTTGCCGGCTACCATTGGCGGTAAACTGGCGTGATTTCCTTTTACGGGAAGTTGTTTTTTGGTCAGGATCCAGCTAGAGATGACCTGTTGGGAAAAATACTAAAAGGCTGGGGCAGGGTCAAATCAGTTTCAGATAGGGCGGCTAGAGAACCTATTGGTTTCGACCTGCTGCTGGAGTTGTTGCATGTGCTGCCAGTGTGTTGCACAGATGACTATGAGTTGGCGCTTCTTCGTTTATGTATGGTGT
This sequence comes from Pleurodeles waltl, assembly GCF_031143425.1. Classification (NCBI taxonomy): domain Eukaryota; kingdom Metazoa; phylum Chordata; class Amphibia; order Caudata; family Salamandridae; genus Pleurodeles; species Pleurodeles waltl. Next base: position 887,748,966 of record NC_090437.1, read on the forward strand.
GGATGTTCTTTGGTGTTTCGTGTGGCGGAATTGTTGGGGGTAAGGAGAGAAGTAGGAGTGCAGATCAAGGAGGTTTACTTGCATGGTGATCGGTTGGGGATTTGGCGCAGACGATCTAAGACTGACCAGCTAGGGAAAGGGAAATGGGTGTGGTTGGAGAAAGGGGGCAATGGTTTGGCTTGTCCAGTGCTTGAGTGGCTGAGTTTTCGAGGCATGAGGGTTTCCTCCAGAGAGTCAGGGGTGTTTGTACACAAGTCTGTGTCCAAACTTACAAGTTTTCAGTTTCTACAGGTTTTGAGGATGGCTTTAGGGCGGACAGGCCGTCGAGCTATGGATTTTGGCACACATTCATTCCGAATTGGAGCAGCTACTGCTGCTGCACATTTGGGTTGGGATTGGGCAAAGATCAGGGCAATAGGCCGTTGGAAGTCAAGGTGCTGTGAGCATTATGTGAGGCCCTGAGGGTTTGATTAGGGACATCGGCGTGTTTTTTGGTAGGGTGGGGCCATTTTGAAAACATTCTTTACAGATCTTTTTCCTTTACAGGAGATGTGTACGGTTCATCGAATGGCAAGATGGTTACATGGCTAGTAGGCCATTCCTTTATCCATTGGGCAGCAAAATTTGCAGAAAAACAAACTTACGGTCGGGCCTTGGGACTTCCCAGTAGCCAGCATGAAGTTTTGTGGTGGGGAAAAAGCGGCATGAGGTGGGGAAACTGCTTCCTTTCATTGCATCTAGCTTGCCAAACTGGGGTTGTCCTGATTTGCTAATTATTCATTTGGGTGAAAATGATCAGGTTAAACTGTCAGGACTCACACTACTGCAACACATGCAGAGAGACTTGGAACTCATCAAGCAGAGGTTGTATGGCACCTGTTTGGTATGGACAGAGTGTGTACCACGTCAAGTGTGGAGAGGGGCAGTCAAGTATGGAGCCATGGAGCGGGCTCGCAGGAAGCTCAATAGAGCTATGAGGGTTTTTTGTTGGGCGCATGGGATAAAAATCTTGAAACATGAGGACATAACAGAACAGGATGAGGCACTTTTCAGGGCTGATGGGGTACATTTGTCAACATTAGGGAACGCTTACTATTTGATGGATTTGAGGTTGCTGGTGGGGGATTTGTGGGGTGAAAGCATGTGGGTCAGAGAGCGGGAGTAAGGCAGTTACGTTGCAGTAGTGTGTATTTGTGTGGGGCAGCAAAACGCCAAATGGGTTTGTGCTGGTTGGCAGTAGATGGGGGAGGGTGGTGAGTCAGATGCAGGCATGGCCACCCTTCCAGGGAATAAACAAGCAGGTGAAGGATCTGAGTGGGGGTACGCATGAACCAAGTGGAGCATGAAAGGAAAAGGGGAGTGTGTAGGGGAATGGAAGCAAAATGCGGGTTTGGAGTGGAAGGATGAGCGAGGAAATGTTAAAGGGTGGGCGTTATTAAAGTTGGGGTTATGTTATTGTTGCAATCCTGTCCTAAATAAATGACCTTTTACACTAAATGGTTGTCACTGAATTATGTCCCGATGGAGGGGCTTGCGGAGAGAGAGACTCGCTCTAGTCTCTCCGCGGGTACTTTCGGGAGAGGGAAGTGACGACGCAGGACAGGATAGGTGGAATGTAAGTGGGGGTGGGTTTTCAGGGAGGGAAATAAAACAGGGTGTGGGGGGAGGGACCGGCCTCTTTCCGCGCCGCTCATCGCGCGGTTAGGATTTTGGCCTCCTACCCACTCAGCAAAACAAAGAGGGATGTGAGATGAGCTGAATTTTTGGATAAGTGGAAAGCAGGGGTAGGTGGGCTGACCGTCGAAATGTTAAAGGATGGGCGTTATTAAAGTTGGGGTTTCGAATTGAAAGTTAACGTTATGTTATTGTTGCAATCCTGTCATAAATAAATGACCTTTTACACTAAATGGTTGTCACTGAATTATGTCCCGAAGGGAAGTGGGCATCTGGGGTGTCTCTCAGCAGGTGAATCAAGCAGACTATTTCTTTGGTGTCTGTGGTACCTCCTCCACTCCTCCAGCAGGAGTTCCGGTCAGGCTTTTTGTGGGTGTGGGGAGGGTGGGGAGAGGGAGGCTTAGCGTTTGTTCCCACTGCATACATACGAGCACTCATTTCTTAAGCTAAAACGGTGGTATTTTTTTTTTTTACCCTTTTCCAGACTAAAATGTCATTCCCTCCATTGCATTTTAATGGGGATATTAAACGTCCCCGAGTTTTTAGTCAAAATAACCCTCAAATGTAATTACAAAATGTTGATAAGAAAATATTTTTCAGTAGCTTCCAAACTGACTCGTGGCTAATGGTGTATTTCTTTCTGTAATATTTGTATACCCTAAAATCGCACGCTCTCTGACGTAAAAAATAAAATCAAAATTCGTTCAAATAACCACCCGCAAAAACGATTTCATTTACCCTCTGGTTAGCTTGAATTGATAATAGTCTAAGACTACGGTTCTAACCACATCCGACGCATTTTTCGTTTTTTTATGATTGAGCAGAAACACAGCCCACATACAGGTGCAGGCTGCCCGACGTTGGATCCAGAGGAACACATAACAAAAGGGTAATATAATGTTCAGAAGAAGTAAACATCCTCTCCAGACGCCGCCGTGTGTACAGAAGACGGAGGTGGCGTGATTTACTGCGGCGAGGCGCAAGCTGACTGGGCCTTGCTGCGGAGCCTCCACCGACGCCTGAGGGGAGGCGGGCCGTGCCCTGAGGAGGAGGGCCTCCGCTGTCACCGCTCGTCCCTCCCTCTCCGACACTCATAGCGGGGCCTGCCTGGGTAGGGGCGGTCGCCTGTGAGCCAGCTGAGCCGTACACAGACCGCGCCGTGGCTCGATCCCTGCCCGCACCTCCGGCTGGCTCCGGCCGCTCTCCGATCAGGCTGCGCTCCCTCCATCCCTCCCTGGGGGGCCCCCGGGGCGGGAGATGTGTTGCTCTCCCGGGGCCGAAGGAGCAGCATGTACCCTACTGGCAACAGCAGCAGGGACACGAGCGACCCGTCGCCGCAGCCTCGCTCCCCATCCCCGGCGCCGTCGGCCGAGGCTGAACGAGACCCGCTTGCGGCTCGCGCGGTGCCCTGCTCCTCCCGCCTCATCCTGGGCGCCGGGGCGGCCCTGCTCTGCCTGTCCCTGCTGCCCCTGGGAGGCGGCGGAGGTCCGGCCGACGCTGGTGGTGGTGAGCTGAGCTTGGCGCTGCCGCTGCTCCGGCTCAGCCTGTACCTGGCCTGCGCCCTGGTCGCCTTCCTGCTCGGGAGTCTGTGGACGCTGCTAAGCCGGGGACGCCCCCTCCGGACACCGGACTTTCAGTCCGCCGAGAAGGCGACCATGCCCGGGATAGCACCTGCCTCTCTGCAGTCCGGCAAGGTAAGGAGAAAGGAGCACGCCTGCTGTCACACCCCCTCTCAGACCAAACACGGAGCTAGGTTGTGCGCACCATGAGGTTATGCAGATTGTAGCCCTTCGGCATTCTGGGGGGAAGTACATGCAGGACCATATGGACGAGGAAACCCTTTTTCATGCAACCATCGGGGCTGAATTCCATAATATCCACGCTAAGGGTCCTCAAAAGCAAACGCTATAACAAGGAAAACGTTGGGGTCCTCTTTGTTTTGATCGCTACAAAGCACCGTAAAATCCTTTTGACACGTTCCTTTTGTGGTACCAAAACGCATCATTATAGGATCATCATTTAAGATAACCCTTGCATGGGCCCCAGTGGTACAACAACAACATGTATGAGGCAGTCCCCTGGTGATCCTTATTTGGGAGCCCACAGCAGTGCCCTAGGCTTGGGGGAACCCCCGCTTGCTAAGCACTTTTTGGTCACGCTCTGAACGATAGAATCTTTGTGGAGCTAAACATCCAAGAGTTATTACATCTTATTTACAGTGTTGGCAGGGAAAGAGCAATGTATGCAACGGATAGGGCCTTAGGAATTGTTCCTCTCCTAATACTGTTAAGGATGGTCAGGTGAGGATTTTATCCCCTAACAGTATCTCTAAGGTGGTGGTCGGGGGGGGGGGGGGGGTTTCCCAAACACGTTTGCGGAGGGGTAGTGTCTATATAGTGCACTATTTGTCATTTACGGTATTTGCCTAGCTTCTTATTGCTAACTCACTTCTGCTTGAAGTTGAGTGTTACTTCTGTTTTTTTTTTAAGATAGCTACTATGTTTTTGGAACCTGTCTAGAAATTCTTGTCATCAATTAGGTGTATATTGTGTGTTAACTCATGTTTATCCCCTTCCTGCCTCCGCACCTCTTTCCCTGGCTTGTTACCTGTTTTCCTTTTTTGGGGCAAACAGACCATTTTTCATTGCATTGTCCCTTTTCTGAAGACATATTAGCAGTTACGCAGCCACCTATTGAAAGGCTGTTCTGGGTGATCTGGTTTCAGTGAGGGGGCAAAAGAGTGTTCCTGATGTGGTAGAGGTTAATTGAGCATCGTGGGAAATATTGGTACTCTTCCTTCCAAAGGAAAGAGTTGCAGGTAGACAGTGCTATTGAATAGTAGGATATTTACTGCACTTTCGAGGCAGATTGATGTGTGCATTTAAGCCTCATAGAGATTAGAACAGACTATCTTTGCCTGACCCAAGTGAGCGTAGGTGATACGATTTTGGCGTTTCCTTCAGTGTCTAGTGAGGTGAAGGGAAATCTGCAACATTCCTACCTACCCCATGTGAGTTACATCAAGCTGGTGTGTTTTACAGCCGTTTACATGAACCTATCTCCGGTACTAGGGTGTTGTTTGTTAGTTTTTTAGAATCTCAGTGTATTTGCATGGGGAGCATTCTATACGTCTTAAGTGGGTACATGGTTGGAATGTGTTGTTGTCTGGTGTGATTCATGTCTGATGGAGCCTTATGATCCTGACTTAATTCCGACTCTGCTTGTATTAATCTAGATTTGTGTCCTGCTCACTTTTTTTTATTTTATTTTTTTATTTTCTTTGTTTGATTTTTATATGTAAATATACAGTACAATGCATATGTCTGTTTTTCTTGTCCTCGCGGCTCTTGTGTCTGGTAACTCCTGACTTGGCTCCCCTCACCATTGGTTTCCTTGACTCAGGGCTTTGGAGGGGAGGGGAGACGGGGGAGGGCGTGGTTGGGTGAGAGGGTAGTCTATTCCACTGGCTGTCACCTTGTTTGGGGACAGAAGGGACAGTTTTTGTAAAGGGGACAGGAGGAAAGATGGTTGCTCTTTGGGAGACGAGGGCTATGAACCTTAGCATAAGACAGGATCTCTAGAGACTAATTTTGGACGTTCAAATACACAGCCAGAAGGACTATCCTAAATAAAAGCTCTGATACTATGGGGATTAGTCCGCCGTTACCTCAAACATATGTTAGTCCATCCTACAAAGGGATGTGATTACCTCTTTCTAACCCTCAAGTCTCGCCCTACTTGTCCATGCTTCCCAAAACCCAGGAGCGTCTGTGGCAATGTGCCCCCCCCCCTTGTAGGAGCTGATCATCATCTCGTATTCTTCTTAATTCATACTTTTACCTCGGGGCTTGCCACATTACTGCTTCAGATGCTCCTATGGCTTTATACTTTTATGGAACGAGGTAGGGACAGTGATTGTAGCCCTCTCAAACTCTGAATATAAGTTATGGTCTACTTAATTTAAAAACAGGATATTAAAGCAGTGTTGCGTTGAAGATTATTGTTATGCATTGCTACCACGTGGTTTTATGAATAATGTCACATCGTTGTTAACAGATCAGAGGGCTGGTTTTGAGAAGAGGTTTGTTTGAATAGATGCAGCATCAATGCCAGAGTCAGATCATGTCGTGCCTGTTATTGGCAGGATAGCCTGGTCGCCTAGGAACACTCGGAGCAGCAGCACACTGTTTTGAGTCAAGTTGCTAAAAAGAAACGCGTCATTTTTGTCGGAGCGAAAATCTAAAAGGTAAAATAAACAATGCTGATTGCCGACTGCCAGTACTGCATATTTTGATTCCCGTGCATGCCCTGGGCCTTTGGCTACTGGGAGTAACTGGCGAGAGCCGAAGAAGCGTTAACATGCAGGCTTTTTAAGTCACCCTCAGTGTATGTGGCCTGTAATGTGATTATTGTAATAGGCAGGTATTAACGTCCTAGCCGCAGCCAGCCACCGGTTTTTATGAAACCCTTCTTAGGAAGTGTTACCACATGCCATGACCTGGAATCTTTTTTAAGCAAGCATTTTTCTTGCGTTGGCTGTGGAGAGACACAACATGTTAATTGTTTGAGAAAGTATTGCATTTTCATGAAATTTGCCCAAATCTCTCATTAAGGTTGCAGTGTGGCTGTTGATAGTTGTGTGTCACTTGTTTTGAATGTCATTATCGCCCTTTTGCCCACAACACATGCAGTACTTGCGTGAGCTGCAAAGGTAGTGTGCTTTAACCCTAAACAAAAGAAGTATTGTGCCAGGACATCACTTGAGGAATTATCTTAATCACAAAGTGGAATTGAGGGGTAAGTGAAGGTTTTAAATGATGAATCCACTTCTTAGCACCTTAATGTTGAGACACAGCTATTCCCAGAGAATTGATAGAAGAAAATTGGACACCACCGTCCTTGCATTCATAGCTAATCAATTCTTTCCTGGCTAGCTGCCTGTAGTCTTAAACTGTCCCGAAGGTGTAACCTTGGGGCAGGTAACAATGAGCAATAAGCAGACCCATATGGTCAAGAGACAATTCCACCTGAAATTTGGTTGAATAATTTTCTTGCTTTGTGTTCTAAATCTTTGAAAGCAAGTGACCATGGTATCAAATCAATATTACAGGATGAAAATCTGCTTCCTGATTTCTATGTTATAATTTGCAGCGTTTAGGTGTATGAATTCTATTAATGGGTTTGCAGTGGGCTGTTTTCTTGCTTAACTATTTCAGTCTCCAGGCTGTGGGCGTGCTGAGCCACCTGCTGTTGCCGAGTAACAAAGAGGAAGCTGTTAGAGAAAGTTTACTTACTTCGAAATCCTCAATGCCTTATTTAGCAGGGCTGACAAAAACAATGTAAGATTACATCCAAAGTCACATACATGTGAAAGATGTTATTGCTATAGATAGGAAGTAATTGCATCTTGTGACTCACTCAAGACAGCATTAGAAAAGGAGTGATTTTGTATGGAAACAAATACAGTATGCTGCCCGCTTGAGAGAGGGATTTGAAGAATTGAAACATAACTATTGATTTACAAGCTGCCGCCTTTAGCGGTCACATGATCGATTAAAATATCAGCAACGTGAAAATAAACTCTTGAGGGACAGCCACCCTGGTTGAAACAAGGCAAATAAATGAAAGCATGTTGATGAATTGTAGTGTGATCTTGTCTAGGTTCTGCTGTGAAATTAAAATTAAAGGTTACATTTGTATGAGAGATTCCTCATTCATTGTACGGAATCACCATGAAAAACTGAGATGGGGAAAGAGGAGTGATAAAGAGAGTGACCAAAGATGTTTAAATGTGCTATGTTTGAGCTCCTAAAGCAATCAATCTCATTTCTGGTGCCAAATATCATTTGTGCCAGAATTAGAATTATCGGGGAACTCAGAATGTGACTCTCCAAAGAATAATCGACAATGCCCTACGGTTGTATTTACAGGAGGATTAATTTTGAGGGACACCAAAAGAGCTTTACATAAAATGGAATCTTAACTCCACCATTGCATTTATTTACACACTGGAGCACAGGAATTTTCTTGTGAGCTCGTTAACAACATTACATATGGTGTATCACTTTCAGGAGCCAGCCTGCTGGGCTTTGTCACGAAGTTCAGTTTGCAAAATTAAACAGTGTTCCAGGCACCCATAGTTAAAAAAACATTTTTAATTGTCTTGTAGTACGGTTTAAAATTTACACAATAGTACAGCCAAAACACATAACGTTGAAACCAAGTTGTAATAAAATGGATGGAATATTTAATGAATATTGAAGTGCAAAAACTGTCAAAATTGTCTGAAGATGACGAAGAATTATCAATTTGCAGAAGATTCCCCAAAAAGAAATATCGAGCACAGTTAGTCAAGTGCTCAAAATGGGAAAAATATCTGGTTGAGAAACAACATTTCCCTGAGCCATTGCTGAACCGTTGTTGAATTGGTAACTACAACTTTAAGTCCGTCCCTGAATCTGGCAACAACAAGTTAAATCTAAGGTAGTTGATACAGAGATGTCTTGTTGAATCAGTTACAGACGCAATTAAGCTGCATTGAACTGGTTTGGCTGTGTTGATCCCGGAAGCCGGTGACAAAGGTTAAGATTTAGTTGCATTTCTGTTGCATGGGTGAGATTAGGTCCATTTTGGACCTTGTGTATTTCCTTTTATTAACGCGACTAGTGGTCTTCCAGAATTCTGGGAGATTATAATTTGCTCCTCGATGAAGGAGGATTTGGTTTTTGGAATTTCCAATTTGTAGGCTTTCCTGGCCTTTTTAGGCTTGTGTTAGTTCTAGGAGATTGATCCTTTAGCCAGTTCTTTTCCAAATATCAGATTTCTTTCTTGTATTCTAACAACTCTTTATTGAATGAAGGGTTGCCTAGTATGATTCTGTTTTTTTTTTCTGGAGACAAAGCGTTCAGTAGTCTTAGCATACAGCTCATACTTGTGAATTTGTCATTGCAACTGCCAGGTTGTGTGCATGAGGCACATGGCAGGCACCTAGTCTCCATCTGGTTGTTCTGGCAAAACCTTACTGAAATTTTCACTTTTTTGCTCGAGAGTCAATTATGGTTGTGGGCCCTGATGTGTGTTTGAAGATCTGATAATGGTTAGAGAGGGATGCAGTGAAGCAGACTTCCAGAATGGCACAGCTCACTAAAAGTGAGACATCTGCTTGCATGTCCTCTGTTTAAGGAAAAACAAATAACATTAAATCATCCGTTAGTTTTCTTATGTATGCTTGCAAACAACACAGGAAAGATCATGTTTCCTGTGTTGCTTGCAAGCTCCTAAGATATATTATAATGTGTATATTTGCTTTCTGTTTATGGCCATGTTTTCTGCACTTCTTATGTTTCAAATAGCTTGTAGGGTCTATTTGTACCCTTTTTGGTACATTTCCAGAGAATTTGTAGTTCCTGATTACGGTATCTTATTTAACCTGCTGTGTTTCGCCTCTTATCTAGCATCATATGCCTCCCAAATGATAAGCTAAAACCGTTCTCATCTGTCACTCTCCCAAGTAAAAACCTGATCTTTCTAAACCCAAACTGATTTCTGCACATCGTCCTAAAATATTATTCAAATTCTTATTTTCGTGAAAATACACTCTCTCAGGTACCTACTTCAAAGCTTAATAAAATCCTCAATGGTAAAGGCACATTTTAATTACACATTGCTCTCAAATTTGACATCTTTGTCAGTTTTAACAATGAACCTTTTTCTTATACCTGAATCCTGGTTTTCCCATACTTCGATACTTCACATGGAAATTCTTCTGCTTGATGACTACAAAACCTTTTACAAGAACTGAGTCTAAAACGGGTGGCCTTGCAAGCACTGACAATAAAACCTGGAATAACTCCATCATTGGCACTCATTATTAACGTCTCCTTTAAAACTTAATCCAGTAATGCTCAGTTCCTTCCCTCACTTCACCCACTGATTCCACATTGTTTGCAGTTTGCCCCCAGTCCAGCATTTGACAACTTCTTCAGATCCACTTGAATCTCAGATCCATTCCCATTACAGCCTTTTGCAAAATATATCTGCAGTCTCATTGACATCACACAACACTGCACACTACCAACTTACATTGGCGCTAAGAGTGGCACCTGGAACTTACCTCAATGAGGTCTAACCTCATCCACTTCACTGAGTACTAGACCATCCCACTCGCAGTGTTGTCTCTATATCTTTACTTTGAACGGGCCATAACCAGCATTATTAATTGAACCTCAATGTCCTTGATGTAGCATCTCATAACATAACTTCCCATCTGCACTGGATTGTTTTTTGATGGCTAAATCTTTCCTTAGTTTGCGTTCATAAAGCCCCCCGTTACTCAATAACAGGGTGTACAGCACTGAGTAAAGTTCACAACTGATTGATATTCCTCTCCATAAACCATTGCATAATGCTGCTAATTCCTTTGTGGAAACAATTCAAAAGCTATTGATGGACATCTGTACAGCTCAAACACAAATCTTTTTCCCCAATCCAAGCACAGGAATTTCCTGGCTGGACATCAATAAAAGAAAATTGACCTCCAAACACTTTTATTTAACTACCCTCTCTGAAACCTGTCCCTTGTTGTTCAGGATCCAGGTCATGTTTCAGCACAGGGGGCATCATGCCATGTGTTGATGATCGACTGTGTAGACTGGACAAGTGGAAACTTACGTTTGACAAATTCTGCCCTTCTGAACACACTTTCTGTGAGTAGGTTTCAGAAAATTGAAAGAAGACATGATGCATTTGGTTCCTATGGGATTCCTGAATCTGCCATCATATTGTCTACTGGTATAGATAGCTTTTAGATATCCATATAGTGCCGGGAGGTGGAAGTGCTCACCAGTGCCATTACCAGTATCTTGAAGGATCATCTTGCAAATATGCCAGGATTTCACCCGTTGTCTAAATTTCATGTGGTCTTGGATACTTCATATTTTGCTTGGAAAGGAGATCCTATTAGTATTATTATTATTATTATTATTAATAATATTATTTATTATTATATATATCATATGTATTTTTTAATGTGGTACGATGATGCAAGATGCTAATCTTGGACATAGTGTGAGTAATGTTAAAACTTCAGCTGTCACTATATTGTTCCTCTTCCATGAGAGGCTCTTCTAACCATCCTGAGTACCTTGAAAGTTGATCGTCTATTAGTAGGTAGTCAGCAAAGGTGAATGGCGTTGTGTTTCCAGCAGTGTAAGTGAAGGGGAAGTCTTGCAACATAATTCTGGATTTGTAATAGTTTGTGTATTGGGAAGCAAAGGGCCCCTCAATATAGGCTGTTGCGTAGTCAATCTTGACACTCACAAGGGTGAGGACAACTTGTAGCTTTTGTTGGTGTCAAAGGTACGGTGAGATGCATCTTGGTGTTTTTATAATTCAGAACAGTGGTTCCCAACCTTCTGTCTTCTGTGGACCCCCATTTTATCAATACTGGAACCTGGGGACCCCCACTGAATCACTATTTGAATCCGGGGAACCCCCCACTGAGGCAATACTGACAGCTGGGGACAAAATCTGTCAATAATATTCAATTTCCTAAGCAGTAGCGGACCCCCTGAGGAGGCTTTGCAAACCCCCAGTGGTCCCCAGACCACAGGTTGGGAATCACTGGTTTAGAAGGCTTTCTTAGCAACTCTTTTGACATGTGAAATCAGGGACAAGTCATTGGTTCTCCTGAGTGTCCTTTCTTGTCTTGATGTAACTGGTGCAGCATTATGTAGGCCCTCTGGTTGATGTTTGTGCCACTGCCCATAGGTCATGATTTCTGTTTTAGCCTTATTGAGTTTTAAGGTGATTGTTCATCATCCATATATCTGTTGAGTGGAGAGAGTTATCCATTCTTGAGGTGTGGTGGTCTTTCGGGTTATCTTAACTTTAGATTATTGTGTAATGTCTGCATATTAATAGCACATCAGGTTGATGGATTTAATGCAGTCCCACAAGGGGTTTAGGTAGATATTGAATAGGAGTAGAGAGCTGCTAGATCGCTGCGGTAAACTGCAGTCCAGTGTGTGAGGAATTTATTTGAAGGTTTGCAGGATTACCAGGTTTTGTCTGTCTTCATGGTAGGAGGCAATCCTTGTTAGGGCATTAATGTTCCACTCGTGAGTAGTAGCACATACAGGTGAACCATGTCAGAGGCTGCCATTAAGTCCAGTAGTACTAGTGTTGTCATGCCATTCTTGTCAACAGTCAGTTTCAGGTCATCTGATGAGACGACTATACTTGTAGCTGTGCTTCTGCCAGGTCTGAATTCCCGCTGTTGATATGACAAATAGGCTGTTTTCTTCAGTGAAGTTGAATAATAGGATAAAGACTGCTCTTGTAATCAATATACCTAGGGATGGGCCGTTGGAAATGGCCTGTAGTTTGCTGTGTTGTACACAATAGAACATTTTCTCTGTAGTCCTTCAGCTGAACTAGTATGCATGGAAACGGATAAAGGAAGAATAACAAGTCTGTGACTTCTTTGATGATCAGTAGAAGCAACAATTTCTGCTAATAGTGAAAGCACAATGTGTGGTAACTGTTGGGCGTTCACTGGAGCATACAGTGAGATAAATGGCACCAAAATAAGGAGACATTTGTATAAGAAATGTTATTCAGCAAAGTTTTTGCTCTTATTAGTATATGCATTGGACCATGGCCAAGAGAATGTAGAACACTAAGGCTCAATGCCAAGGTGCAGACCTGTTAGCAAGGATTTGTTTAACAGGTAATCATTCAGGGAAAATTAAGATGGGACCTACAAACTGAGTATTTGGAGTTCTCGAAGTCTGGGAGATTTGAGCTCAATGCCCTCTTTTGGGAGGAAAAGGAAAGAAGATCCGACGTTTTTTTTATAACACATAGATACAATTCTTTTGCTGTACAGAAATCATAAATTTTTTAGGATTTTGCATCTAAATGACATTGTGATAAACATTTCTGAAATGTTTTTACATGTTGATAACGTCTGGGTCTGCTTTGACTTTGATTTACAGTTGAATATCATCCATGGAAGGGGATGAGGGAACTGGGGCGAGGAGCAGCCCAGGCTTCAAAGTAATACACGGAGTGCCTCTTTATAAATGTTTAAAGGTGTTAAAGAGAGGACTACATAAGTCATTAGCCTTTGGAATGACTACATTTTCCTATCTTCACCAGTGTTTGTTGTATACCAAATTCAGCTGTAAAAAAGAAATGGTAGATGCTGACCGCTGTCTGTCCAGGTGCAGTGGCTGAAACTATAAAGCCCTGGCTTGATGGGAGCCAGTGCTTAACCAGTGAGGAATTGTTGCAAGTGCTAGTTGGCTAGATGTAGAAGTAGTAGGTCTCAGTCCATTTGGGAGCAGACCTCTGGATGAGGAGTGAAAGAAAGCAAGGCTGAGTAGAGAAGGGTGGTCCTGAATAGGTGATGTAATGCACTCTTTCACAGTTGTTACAAATACACTGGAGTGAGAGGCTATAAATTATGCAGAGGCAATTTCCAAATGTAGCTCTTTGTGCTTAACAAGTATGGACCAGTAAGGAACAATGTGTGAATTAGCTTTAGGCCAGGGTGCGACAGGAGAGAACATAGGTATCTTTGTAAAAGATCAACTACTGGACATTGAAGACACGTGTTACAGATGCTGTGATGCTTTCGAACCTCCCTGCCACCCTTAATAGAAGAGAGAACACGGAGATTGTGATCTAAACTGAGTTAAGGGTAAGGGTAAGGGTCTTGTCTTGTGTTGTGTTTTGATGATGCTAGAAACAAACATAGGTAAGAGGAAAAATACATTCTTCATGATATTCTGCAAATTGTACATCTTTGAGAGATGTATCGTCTCACTCAAGACATGATTTTTTAATTTTATTTCTTTATTGCATTTATATTTTAACATGGCTTTGCAGAATAATAGTACATGCAACCTACATGTTTGCAATCAATGTCAATTCACAACAGCAAACATATGGGAGGGAAGACGCTGGCAAAACAGATGCAAGTACTTACATTGTAGAGTTAGTAAAATTGTGATACATCTCACCTGGGCTCGGTAAACTGTCCCTACACATCCATTCTATGCAGCCGGTAACTGGCTCAGAATCCCAAAATCTGAAGGGAGTCCCCATCTGCTCTAGTCATGTGTACAGTCATGCAACATGCTGAATTTGGTACAGTATGTTTCAAATCTCTATCGCTTACAACAGGGGAATCAAAGTGGTGTAGGCGCAGATGTCAGCAGCGTGCAGAGGTCAGTTAATATTAGCTCCCATTCTGCCGCAAGGGGATACTGCGCAGTCTCCATACATCCTCCCGCTGGAGAGCTGTGTACTCCGCTCTTGCCCAGACAGACAATGAGTGTACCCATGCTTCATGTCGGAGGCTCGGAAGACCGCCATTTACGGGTTATAAGGCATTTGGCCAATAAGAACCCCAGGTCCAAAAAGCGGGATGTAGCCTTCAACTTTTTACCCCTAGGAAACAATCCCAGAATACATGTCTCCCATGTCAATAGTAAGGGCATTAAGCGTGCAAGGATTGAAGTCCAGTAGTGACTCAAAGTAGGACATGACCACATCTTGTGCAGAAAGTCCACTCCCAAGCAGTGACAGCGCTGACAAGTGGCGTCTGCACGGTTAAAATATCTGTTGATCTTGTCAGGGGTAAGGTAGGCTCTTTGAGTAACATAGTACTGAATGAGTCTCAAACACGTATTGCGAGGGACATATATGGGGGTTTCCAGTAGGGTCGCCAACTCCCTGTCTGTGGAAGGTTCCCCCCCCCCCCCCTGTCTCCCTCCCATCTCCCTCGGAGGGCCACAAGTGGGCCAGACCTATGGAGATTCAGAGAGTCCGCTATCCAGTGTATTAAATGCCTCCCTTCCCCAAATACATGTATATACTGTAGCATGTAGTGCACACGGGGTTCCTCCGTGAGGTCACCCCCTCACTCAAGACATGATAATCAGAAAATGAAAGAGACTCCCTGTAGCTTCAGTCATTTCAGACAAACGCTCAAATGTAACTCATCAACAGTGTTTCCTTCAGTATGACTTTGTCTGCTAAAAGAAGTTTTCTCCCAAAGATATTCATCATTTACGAATACTTTTGCCTGGTTTGATATTCATTTATCTGATGTGGCTTCAGCGCAATAAAGCCTCAGTACAATTTTCGCATACTTATTATCACTGTTCACTTCCTAGAAAAAACTTCCAATAAAAAACCAGAGCCAAGAATGAGCCCGCCTGATCCATTATGGTGCTGGTGAAGGAGTACTCCTGTGATGACTCATGACACCTAATGGGGGTGAGGGGTTTCACTCCTTTTAAAGTATTTTTGGCCTTGTGTAATAACTCCCTTTACCATAAGCCACTCGAGGGCCTAATAAACAGATCCAAAGGAACACAGGAAATGGCACACTCCTCCGGGTAACGGAGACTACTACTCACTGTTTGTAAATGATTTGTTCAACCTCCAGACTTGAAATGTGTGCGAGTAAGATGGAGAATACAACCTGTTACACTTTCAACTCTGCCTCTGTTGGACATTAATGTTTCTGGCAAAGTGTTGTGGCCAAGGCATACAACAAATCTGAAGAATGATTCACTGACACTTGAGGAGTTGTAAAACGTCTAAATTTGGACTTGATTTCCCAGTTGCACTGTTAAATCGTACCTTTGTACATTTCATTAACAAAGTGAAAGAAAGTTCCACTAATGAATGGTGAAGCAGTGTCCTATGTTGGGATCAGTAGCCCCCCTTGTAATTGAGGACACAATGCACTATCGGTGAACGGGCTGAATTTGCAAATATTATTTTAGAGGTTTCTCAATTAACCTTTTGTTCACTATATTTAATTAGAGGCTGTGTTGTGGTCCTCAGTAAAATGTTTATTGCATGTTGATGTGGGCAGTGATCTTGTATTGGCAGAAAGGGTGCATCTTAATGCAGTTAACAGGTATTGTTGATTAATGTATGCAAGAACATGTGGACTGTGGTCGTTGGTGAGAAGAGGACTTGAGGGACAGCATCCAGACTGCAGTTAAGTTTACATGGGAGTGGAAGAGAAGCAGGAAAGGGGACAAGCAAAACATGTACATTTCTTTTTAAGTTTGATGACAATGCAGGTTGTTCACCTGCTCTGCCCAGTCAAGCACGCTTTGTTGCTGCAAAAGATTGTTTCTACAAATGATTGTTGATATTTGACATTGATCAGAGAGATGTGCAAGGTCGTTCATTTTGACTTAGAATTTTATTTTCCATTCAGGTGAATGGGATGTGTGGGAAGGAAGTATGTGATGGAAAGGATGAGGTTAACACACAAATTAATACCAGGTATGTACATTTGACCACCTTCTATTCAGGGTTGAATAGGTTGGGAAACCACAAGTATGTATTACGATGACCTGGATAAGTCAGTAGAACAGTGTAGAAGATAAAGAAACACATCTGTATGAAAGTGGGCCACTTGAGGCAATAGAAGGACAAATATTGGGTGCATGGGACTCTCTTGGAAGTTGTGCAAGGTGTCCTGGTGTCTTAACTGCTGGACTTATTCCTTAAAAGGCAGTGTCATACTGTGAATCAAGATTGTGAGTGCCAACCATTATAGAACCCATCAGTATGTAAGGAGAGGAAGCACAGAATTTGTGTGGAGAGGGTAAGAGCAAAGACACAACTGTACTAAATCTGTTTATATACATATGAAAGAAAGCTGTGGTTTTCCCACAACCTCTTGTGTAGGTAATGATGCGAGAGGAAGATCATCATCGTGGTGGTGGTGGTGGTTGTGGTGGTAGACGAAGCCTGTGATATCTTATGAGAAGAGCCTGTCTTCCCCAGTGGCCTGGTGTATGGTTGCTTTGGTTTCTATGTCCAGGGACATCATTCACAAATGTATTGTTGGTATCTGCGATTTGCTATTATGTTTCATAATCTCCGTACATGTAGTTGGTAGCTGCCTATAAAATCACCTTTTATACAAGCGTGTGGTTGAATAAAATCACCATATACTAGCGTGTACTTGGAGTTCTGAAGTGGCCAAAGGGCTACCTGCTGGAACAGAATAAGTGGAGCTAACTTGTCAATCTCATTCCTTTTCAAGATGAAAATACATTGTGCCACCCTTGATGATTTAAGATACTTGGGCACAGATTCAGAGAGCCAGTCGGAGCCTCCCAAAAGGACTTAAGAAATAAAGCACTATGATAACATACCCAAATACAACAGTGAGTTTAATCATGCTTTTTCAGCGCCTCTCAATTGTGAGCTTGATTTCCTGTTGGTTGTCCTTGTGGTTTTAGAAAGCGACTGAGATGAGGCGTAGAGGTACACAAAAGAAATGGCCTATTTCCTGAGACAATTCATGGCTCTTCTGACCTCGAACAAGCTCCCCTTTCCGTTGTGTAAACTTTACCTCTACGTCTTCATTTTGTTTTGGATACTAAAGCTGTGCCTTTTTATTTACTATTCAGATTAACCCTGAATGTAAAATCTAATCGTGTAAAGTATTATTCTGGCATTGTGATATATCATACGTTGATTGCTTTTTAATGAAGCCGTGAAAAGCTTCCCATTTTATGTGGGTCAGAAGTGCCGAGCAGCGTATTCTGTGCCAGCAGGAGCTGTTACATGAAATAACTTTAAATAGGTTCATTTTTCCCCAGAGTGAAGAAAATGCTGGTAATAAAAAGGCTTATTGTTGCTGAGGTAGTTAGGCCCATGCGGGTGCAGGGTTTGTGAACAATGAAGAGTTATGTGTCCTTTCTGACACTGGTAGACAATGAAGGAATATAAGACGTTTTGAGGCTGAAGTCAGGACATGCTGTGCGGTTCTGAGCCTTTGAAATCTGTACCAAGACTATTTTTTTTCAATATTTTATTGGGTTTTCTCTTGATGATACAGAAAAACATTAGATTGACAAACAGCATAATATAGATTAGATAAAATACATACACTGCGCTTAGCCACAGGCCTCGAATAGGAGTGGGCGTAACTCATTATTCCATGTGGCATAATCATGCGGAATTACCTGAGTTTTGCAAGAAAAGTAATTCTGTGTTTAGCACTAATTTGTAGAACTAAAATTGCCCTTCACGTCCAAAACGTCCACAAGGATGCATTTGGCATAAGTAATAGCACTAAGGGCCAGACGTACGAAGCATTTTTCAAGTCGCAAACGGGCCGATTTGCAGAATCGTCCCGTTTGCGACTTGAAAAATGCTTTTTGGGATGTACAAAGCCCAAACTGCGATTCGGTAACTTGTTACCGAATCACAGTTTGGGTTTTGCGACTCAGTATTAGGAAGGGGCATGTCAAGGGCGTCCTTTCCTAATACCGAATCCAAATGGTATGTCTGATTGTTTTGTGACTGCGAAACCATTCGCAAATGGGGATGGAGTCCCAGGGGACCCCTTCCCCTTTGTGAATGGCAGCAAAAATATTTTTTCAGAGCAGGCTGAGGTCCCACGGACCACAGCCTGCAATGAAAAAATGAAAAGAAAAGTTTTCATTTTTGATTTTGAAATGCATCTCGTTTTCCTTCAAGGAAAACGGTCTGCATTTAAAAAAAAAAAAAAAAAAAAAACTGCTTTATTTAAAAGCAGTCACAGACATGGTGGTCTGCTGTCTCCAGCAGGCCACCATCCCTGTGTGGGCCGCCATTCCCAATGGGGCCGCAATTTGCGACCTACCTCATGAATAGTCATGAGGTAGGTCATTTGCAACCCCATTGGGAATCGCAAACAGTGGCGACTCGCAGTTTGCGAGTCGCAAACCCGGATCTTTGTACATGTGGCCCTAAATGTAACTGAAACAGAATGGCAAGCACTAGCAGCCACTTGCTAAATGTACTCTTGCAGTAGGATGTTTCCCCAACTTACTACTGGCATTGAGCGCTATTTTCTTTGCGCAAAATGGTCCCTCGTGTTCAAATGGACACAAGGATGTATTTTGCACTGAAAACAGCTCCAAATGCAGCAGAACAAGAAAAGCGAGCACAAGCTGTTTTGCGCTTGCTAAATGTGCTATAGCAGTAGGATTTTTGTTCCCCAAAATTATTCCTAATTACGTGAGCAAGAGCAATTGTCGATAATTCTACATCAAAGAGTAACACAGAATTACTGAAATCACACCTGCATAACTGAAATTCTGCACAGGCATAGCCTCGACCACGCAGCATTCATGTAGTCTGCCCCCCTGTTAGGCCATCACTCTGTAAAAGCTGATAATTGTGAGGACCAACTGAATGTCGCTACAGAAGTAGTCTCAACAGCAGCCTGTGGTGGGACAAACTGGCACTAGTATCAGTCCATCGTGGTTGCTTATTCCTGATATATACCCCAGATTTATGTGTGTTTCTTGGGAAGAGCTTGCAGCATGGATTTATGTATTTATTCATTTTTTTGAGTGGGCAACCGTAATCCATGCTGCGTCTTCCATGTAACATACTAAAGGCCGTCCCAGCCCTCTAATGCTGTGCAGTATCTCTCTTCCCCCAGCGTCAAACCTGTCAAGTTTTTCTTCCCTCTTGGTATTCCTCATCCTCCAGAATGTTCAAGAGGGCCACCTTTGGACAAAGGTCAGCCGGTCTTTTCAACACTCCTCATAGTGTTTCAAAGATCCACCCCCCCAGAAAGGTCTGAGGGCCAGACAAAGCCAAACCGCCTGATACGTCAACAATCTGGTTGGCAAACCATAGACACTCTGGGCCAGTTCCTCCCCCAAGTCTCCACATTTTGGCAGGAGTTCGACAGATTCTATGCAAGTATTTACATTTTATGATTTGGAGTTGATTTGAGATACCAGGTTCAAAGGGGCCATCAGTGCAAATCCTCAACCTCTAACTTTCCAAAATCCCATTCACTGGTGACTCGGAGTCTGGCAAATGTGTTGGGGGTATTAATTACTACAGACCTGTAAATAAGGGTAATCTTCCCCCAACAAGGAAGTTGAACTTGTTCCAATACTTGTGTGGTAATCCCTCTGCAAAAGGTGTGGCAGCAAACATTTTGAGCCATCACCACTGCTAGGACCCAAGACATTGTTTGGGGTGGGGGGGTTGTGAATGGTTGTAGAGTGCTTCTCAAAAGTCTTGGGTAATGTAAAGTAATTGTGGTGACTAGTACGTTTGGGTTTGAAAGACTTGTCTGAACCACGGAGGGTCTCAAGGATGCCGGCGTTTTGTTAGGGCTAGTGGAAGGAGATTTATTAAATTAGTCCAGTTGAGAGGTAGGGCTGAGGAATCAACTTGACGCGATCATGGTTGCGGTCTCATTGTGACAGAGCTTAATCCGGTGAATTAAGTACTGCACATGCTCTAGACAGTCTGTGTTCGGTTGTTGAAATCCCTGTTCCCTTTTGCAACCTGAGTCGCATCTGAGTATTGTTTGAGTACAGGTGAAAAACAACCTTATATTACATTGAGGGTTGGTGATGCCCCAGACAGAAAGTATTATTTTCTTAATGAAGCATACATTTGAAACACTTACTGACTTGGTTCAGAACAAGTTCTTAAGGTCACCAGTGCTGGCAGACTAATCGATATTCATTTTATTTTTTCAAGAAAAAGAAGGCGCCAAAGTGGAGCAACAATATGAAAGTAAAGAAAGTGAGATCTGTATCTATTTTATAGGAGCAGGACTTGGATTGTTACATGACGGGCACACCAAGTCTGTTGAAATATTCACACATTGTCTCACGAGTAAGCTTGGTTGTCCAGGGTTAAATCCAATGCAGACAATGATCTAGAAGGCGCTTGAATAAAACATTGTGGGCTGTGGCACACATTAACTCCCAAGGTAAGATATCTCTTTTGTGCACTGTCAGTGAGAAACAGGTGATGGCCTTTTATACCCGCTGAATCAGTGTCTAAAGTACCTATGGTTTCTACAACCACATCTGCTGGCTGTGTCTAGTACCTTAAACATGTTTTTTCTTGAACGCTGTTGTGCTTGCCCTTCTGCGGTTCATACGCTCTTTTCCACGGGCGACCACCATCGTGTGCAGTTCGTAATTTGGGAAGTCCTTATTTGATGACGAACTATCATTCATCTTGGCACTTAAGCAAAGTGAATAGGTCAGCACTATCTCATTTTATTGCCCTTCCTGGAATTGTGCCTCAGTCACCATGATCTTTGCACCTTTCCTTTTACATGTTGACTACAATAACTGCATCTCTATAGCGCTTCTTGCCAGAATACTAGGCAAGTACCATAGAGCACAACTACGTTGCTTGATTCACAGTAAGCATCAAGTGGAGGTATCACATCACCTCCGTGTTTTTTTTTTTCCATACACATTATTTTGCATTTTATTAGCCACAGTTTCAATGGCAACATTTAAATCATATAAGACTAACAGTTGTGAAACGTATGTCCTTACATTAAGCTGGTCTATACAGCATGATACAGAATACATCAAATATTGCAAAACATGTAGGCCGTAAACTATGTTTCCCTCAGCCCCCAAAACCTAAAGGTCAAGTCACCTAAGCTATGGGATCCAATTATGTGTATGTACATCAGAGGGAATATGGAAGCGATGTACAATAGTGTGGGGATGCTGATAGTGGTGGTTTAACTGTCTGGACAGAGGGAGAGAGGAGGACCCAACTAAATCGCTAATATGTATGGCGTCCACCAATATACCCAGAGTGCCATCTAAGTACTCACCGGGCAGAAGAGTGGTGATCGATAGATAGCACAGTCCATATACAGGGATTTTAATACATTATGTGTGAGGGGGTCGGTCAGTCAGGCACCATGTCCTGTACTTTAACCCCTCTAGAATATCATCTCCATGTTTCAGTCAACTCATGGGCTACTGGCAGAGTGCGAGAAGGAGTTATATTTAAAACCTTGTAACTCGTATAGAAACCTATACAACCAACTATGTGACCATCAAAACTGATAAAACCTTACTAATTGCCCTTAAGGTGGCTGACCAGACTACACCTTGGCACAGGGTTAGCCAAACATTTTGGCGGGCGGTGATTCCATTTTCAAGTTTTAAACCTTTGGAACACACTCCCTCTCCTTGAGGCAGACCATTGAAAGACTGCTCTCCTCCGTTTACTCTTCCTGGCCTATAACTGTCGAACCCAGATCTGTGTCATTGAACAGATTCTTTTTTACTGCAGCATTGCTTTACCCCACCACCACTTAGAGTGCTTGGAGTCTGCTTGCGGATTCTGGGATCCCTACAGCTATGGTACAAGCAATACAAATATGGTGGTGATGACTAGCTTAATTCTCTTTTCTTTATTGTTGAAATAATTGCATTCCCTCATTTTGGGGAAAATCCAAACTAGAGCGTGCTAGTTTGATTGGTCCAAATTGATGACTTTCAGTCTGGTGACTTGCCAAAATGTATCATTAATTTTTTTTTTTTTTTTTTCCAGTGCTGATTTTTCCCTAAACAAATGCACCAGACCCTGTCAAATCCACGGTCTGGTTAAAAAGAAAATAATGTTGATCCTTCAGGAATGGCTGTGTGTGTGCTTGAAATGGGGGGGAAGAGGGGTGGGGAGGCAGGGAGGGTGTGGTCCCGCAGCATGCAGGGAGTTGGCTTTGGCAACGGGGCTCCGTGGGTGCCCCGCACGGCCTCCAATGTATTGTTTGGTGGGTGTGCCAGGCAAAAGAAGGGTGTGAGGAGGTAAGTCATATTAGCTGATCTGCCGTTCAGAGAGTGACAGCCGGAAAAGCCCCCAGAGTCAGCACCGACAGACGAGAGGATGTAGTTTCAGCATCACTAGGTGAGTCTGAAAGATCAGTGTCTAATGTTTTGAGAGTGTTTTTGCCTGACTCACAGAATGTGCCATGTTTCACAGCACTCATGGCCAGGCTCCAGTGGGCCATTTATCCTCCTTCGCCCTCATGAAGGCAGGCCCCAGTTTTCTTCCTGCTCTGTGGTAGTGGCGGATGGGGAAAAGCGTTCTGCTGAATCCCAAGCTACAGCCAGATCTTCAAAGAAGCGAAAGTTGTTCTGAGCTACAATACAGAGTTTAGCCAGAAATAACAATGCTAATTTAAGTCCCAGCTCATTCAGCTCGTTCTTAACTCCGGCAGACAAGGCACATTGGTGTTGAACCACTGGTGTGTAATTGAGAAACAGCATGAGTTGGTATTTATCAATCTGCAGTGGGCTAACCCATTGAGCCTCTTGAAGAATATTATCTTTGCAATGTAACAGCTTGGCCAGGAGAAGTCAGAACATGACTTTTCCTTAAGCCTTAACCCTACTGCCCCCTTGCACAAGAAACGTTTAAAATCTGACTTAATGGAGCATTTTGATACATAAGCAGAAAAGTAACTTTGTAAAACTGTACTTTAATCTGCCTCCGTAAGAACTGGTTTAAAACAAATCAGTTCTGCTACTCATCACTCCTCCCATCACTCCTCCAGAGCTGGAATACACGTGTGGCTGGGAGATTTAACAACCCTGGCTCAGGGACAAATGGCCTGCCTCTAAACCAGGAAAGGTAAATTTGTATACTATTAATTGCTGGCGACTTAGCATTGATTAGCTAACTGGGAGTAGACAGAACAAAAGGCAGCTTGCTTTGGCACAACCTCTTTGGACTTAAGGATGTAAGGGAGAGATTCTCCTATGAATTCCCAGAACCTATCTAGAAATCATACTTCACCCACAGTAGGAGTGAAAACTAGAGTTGACCCTGTTGGGTAGAAAAGGGGCATGAAGCTGAAGACAGGCCTCAGTGGTGTCAGTTAGATCCTGCCGTGTTGCAACAGGGGATCCTGCCTCATTTTACAATGAGGCCAAGAAGAAGTGCTTCAAAAGAAGGCAATGTGATCAAATATGGCTGATAAGTAGCTTTTCCCGAATTACTGGCTAGTGCACAGTTTAAATCTGGCACCTCAAACACCACCTCCTTACAACATACCTAGACCTGGAAAGTCTTCATCTGAATAAGACCTTACGGAAGAAGAAGAATCCTGATTTCTGACTCATGCTGGATGAAAAGGACCAGAGGACTTGTGAATCCTGCTGGCACCCAGAATCTGGCACTGCTTTCCAATGGTTAGGTGGTTGGCCTCCTTTTGTCCTGCTTCAGGGACACAAAAAGCAGAAGGGTTCCTGATTCCAAGGGTGCCCTGCTGACTAAGGAGAACTAGACCTTGCAGAAGACCGGGCTGGAGAGAGACTTGGTGCCTAGAAGCATGCCCTGAGGAGATAAGGCTACAGGACAGATGAGGGGAAGTTTTCCCAGCAGTTGGAGACTAATTCTAAAGTGAAATCATTTGCCCGGAGCTTCTCACTTGCTGGATCCCACTTTAGCTCCATCGTGGTTGGTTTGACATTGTGCCTAGGTCCTAATCCACCATGAACTGATGTTTTATCATAGTGCTTGACTTTTTCAAGGTGCTTTTCACCTTAAAATATAAATAAATCATGTCTCTTGTTTCCTTTAACCTGTTGTGATGATCTTGGTGTAGTTTTGCTAATTAAAGCTTACTCTTTTTTTTAAATTGGTTTGAGACTTTTATTGTAATGTGTTCTTTACTTTAAAATTTATCCACTGCTTGAAAATGGGCCTGTGGGGATTGCCAGCTGCTTGGGACATAGCTATCAAGAGTTCAGCAAAGATTCTTTAAGAACTGTGTTTTGACCTAATCAGAATGGGTTTATTGAGTTGGTGGTGGTAAGCCCTCCTATATTGACACCCCTATTTATGACACTTACTTTACTGAAGCTGTTAATGTGAGGGATAGCCACACAACTCCAGGTAATGGCCACACTTTCTCAGGGATCTCCAACATTGTGTCAGTGAAGATCATCATTCCAAGGATGCCCAATATTAGGTTGCCCACCATTATGCCAAGGATGGCTTGCAGAGCCAATTTCTAATCCACCACATGCTTTGCCTTTCCTTTGCGTTCCATTCTAGCAGAGATAAGGCTATGTCCTGCACTTTATGCAAAAATAAGTTGGTGGTTACCTTAATAATTAGCCTACATCTTTTCATCATGTGTAGGATGTTTCTTTGTATAAAGCATACCATTCTTAGCATATTACTCCTAGAGGATAGTGCGTGGAGAAGAGTGAAGCCCTGACACAAGTTGGTCTTGGTCGGTGTGATCTAAGCTAGTGTTCCTAACCTATTGAATTCTGTGGAACACCGCTTAATCATTACTGGAGCCCGAGGACCCCCACTGAATCATTATTGGAGTTGAGGGCCTCCACTGCATCATTACTCTAAGCCAGGGACCATGGCCTAAGCATTTTCGAAGAAGCAAGCATTCATTAAACAAATACATAAATTATTTAATCATAAACAAATATAAAAAATGTAAATTTAATAAGAGAGTTAGATCTGTTTTAAATTCAATTGAGGCCTGTCATTCTCTAAACTGTGTTCTATTAAATGCACTTTCACTGCTCCCACAAATAAATATGAGAATGCTAATTTAATTTCTAGCATCCGATTTCAAATTCCTAACACTTACAGTACATTTAAAACTTGTATTTGTATATTTTGCTTCTTTATTCATATACAATTTATTAATCTGTTGATATTATTTAATCCTCTGATATTATTCAATCTTCTAAACAGTTGCAGACCCCCTGAGGAGGCCTTGCTGTTAGGTTAGGGCACAATACATTGTGCATTAGATCTCTTCAACTTTTGTCCTGTTTCCAAATTTGTTCATTCTCTTAATATTATATTATGTTAATTTCCTGTTATTATGTTTTATGAATATTTGGACTTTTGTGTTACCAGATATAACAAAAAAGCCACCACTTGAGCCCCTAAGGCAGTGGTCTTCAAACTTTTTAATGCCGCGCCCCCCCAGTTGCAAAAGAAAAATCATTGCCCCCCCCCCCTCGAATTTTTCACAATTATTTTAGAAAGATGGCAATGTTTAAATAGGTCTAAACCTATTTAAACATTGCAGTTAAGTACTGTTACCTCTTTAAAACTGCAATAACATGCTTCTGCCTAAAACAAAGGCATGTTATCTGTATAATATTTCTTTTGGCCAGAGTTTGGCGCCCCCCCCTGGGATCACTTGAGGCCCCCCAAGGGGGGCCCGCCCCCTAGTTTGAAGACCTCTGCCCTAGGGGAACAAATCACATCACCAGCAATAAACACAGAAACCACCCCTCCCCGAGTTCAGTCAGGACTCGGTCCTTCAGACCACCCTGCACCCCTCAATCTTCCATGCCTCCAGGACTCCACTTTTAGGTCTTTCCACCATACAACCGTGTTTCCTTGTCCAAGAAATGACAAGGATAGTCTACTTCCTGGAGTGTAATGCCCCACTATTGACTCCATGCAGCCCATATTTTGTGATGTTTGAGTGGCCAACCCTTGGCCTTAATAGACAGGAAGCTCCATGCTCATACATTAATCCAACCCTGGTTTCCACTGTTGCAAGGACAGAGGGTCCCTGCCTTTCCAGTCCTGGTGATATCCCATTTCACTACCACCAGACCCATCCACAATAGGTCCCATCGCTACCTGTCAGCGCCTAACCCCTCTGTATTGTGAAGGAGAACCAACTTGGGATCCCTGGGTAGTACCCAGCCCAGCACATGTTCCAAGCAGGAAAACACCCCCACAAAGGAGGGAGCCAGCTCCTTGCATAACAAAAACATGTGGAGAAAATCACCCTGTTCTGATTGACAGCACAGGCAGGTTGGTGAGGCCACCAGTCCAATTTTCCATGGATGCACTAATTTATAGTAGACTCTGCAAGTATCTCCACTGTATCAGACAGAACTGCAAGGTGATTCCTGCCTCATGAGGGGAGGTGTGAGCCTCCCTCCAGTCATCGTCAGTCATTTTACCCAAGTCGCCCACCCTGGCTTCTCTCAGCCAGTCAAGAAACGAGGAGAGGATGGGAGAGTGAAGGGAGAGAGCAGAGGATAGAGAAGGAGATGGAAGGAGGTCATGGAAATGAGAACAGGATGAGTGAGAAAGGAATAAAGGGGGATCGGAGAAAGGTGAATTGAAGAGAGGAAAATAAAAACGAGGAAGAGCAGGAAAACTAGAAAGGAGACGAGCCTGAGTGGGAGAAATGATTATAAAGCGAACGGCAGAAAGGGAGGGAAAGAGATGCTGGAGAGGAGGGAATACCATGAGATCAATGAAGGGGGTGGGGGGGAGTTGAAAGGGAAATAAAGGAGACAAACCCGAAAAAGGTGGGAGAGAGAAAGAGCTAGGAAAGGGGAGAAATGTGGGAGCGAGAGAATGGCAAGAATACAGGAGAAAGATGAGCAGCAGAGAGGCGGAGAACGGATGAGGACATGGGGTCAGGAGGAAGGGACGAGCGAGTGAGAAGAGGAAGGTGGCGATCAGGAGGAAGAAGAGAGGGGAGAAGCAGATGGATAATGAGGTATGCACAAGAGAGGAGAAAGAACATCAGGCAAATCAGGAGAGGAAGGGGAGATGTGTGAGCGGGCGCTGTCAGGGAAGAGCTGAGAGACAGGATTGAGAGCATGAACCGGGGGAGCAGTGACCACTGCAGGGGCAGCTGAGGGGGCGTCCCTAGTGTCGGGGAGAGTGTGCGCAGAAGGACCCCTATCGCGGTGAGTGGTTAAAGCGGTGACCTGTGTACATCCGCGCTCTGCCCCTTCTGAGGGAGTCTTACTACAGCCTGCAGATACGTGGGAATCGGCTCTCTAGTGCTAGACAAGAGCTTGTCATAGGAGCCCTTGTTAAAAGGAAGGCAAAACACATGAACCGCTCTCAAAGCAAATTAATGTCTTATGTAAGCTCCCTCAAGTGGATGTCATCCCCAAACTACCGAGAGATATCGAAAAACACACAAAACGAAGGAACAGCTTGCCAGCAGAAATCACTACAAAATAGGGAACCTTTTATGAAATTCATAAAATGCGAGGAAAACTGCAGACACAAGAAATGCACCCAGAAATAAGGAAAGCATTGGAAAAGCCAATAGGTTTCGCCTAGCATACCTCGCATGCACGAACAAATTTTGCGTGTGGCATGCAGTGGAATGGTGCATGTTATTATTAATGCCAAGATGTACATGCATTGTCTTGCTGACTTGCACCGTAGCCTCTGATTGCATCCATGCGGAAGGACTCTGTTCTTTCTTTATTTTGTTGTACGGATGTGTGTTGCTGTCTGTGATACACAAGTCTAGATTTCACCTTGAATGATCCACGGTTATTAATGAAGGTCTACAGGAAGCATGTGCTGGTCGTAATTTGGAGCCATTCCAGTGCTGCCCAACAGGAAGCATGCGGCCGGTATCTGTCTGTATGCCATTCCTGGCATCCTTAGATATCAGAGTGTCGATGTTGTGGCGCGTGGTCACGAAAAAGCATGAAGCTGCGTGTGGAATCTACTGCAGAAAAGTCATTGCAGTGGTGTCGGTTGAACACAAGGCAGTTATTATGGCTGTGGGAGCAGTTACTAGTCTGTAGTCTATATGTGCAACCTCAGCAGCGTCCCATGTGGATGCTGTGCTGCTGCAGTTAGTGACTCTAATATCTGTGGGAGGTTTCAGCCAGTCAGGAGTATTTAAAGGTTTATCATGTGTATTGCTACCGTGATCTACTCACTTTCTGGCGATGTTAACTGGGTTTTAGTCTTTGGTCTACAGAGTACACATTGTAGGAGTAAAGGCAAGCAATCATCCACCCACTTGTGGTGGCCCCTTGTTGGGTAACAGAGACATGTCATTTCGTTTTGGTATTGTGTGTTGAAAGCTATTGTTGTATGATGTATATTGTAAAACACCTTGTATGTGTCATGTCATGTAAAATGTTGGTTACGTTGTTGTGTCTATAAGTTGCAATACACCTGATTTATTCTTTGTGTTTCTAGTTGGTGGGGCAATGTGATTGCAAATGGTTAACTCTCTTCTACCTCTTGCACTTGATCATGGGACAGAGGATGGCATCTTCCTCAAGAGCATCAGATCTCTAGCATTAGTCAATTCTTCGAGCTCCCTCCAACTACAACCTCTCCCAGCATATTCTTAGCACACATGCAGCAACATTCTATTAATCATCATTAATTCTCACCATTCCAAACACCGACTCGCACATACTACATAATCCTGTTGTTTGTGAGATAGGAACAATATGATTTTGTAATGTAATATTTTGTCTCCTGCATCTGCGCTCAATTGTGTTACATTTCGAAGCGATATATACAAATTTATATCTGTAATGATGAATAATGCGGATCTTTTTCACTGATTGTTTTGGAGTGACTTTAGCTGGATAACGAAACCAAAGATTAATTTGACTATGTTTCGCTTCGTATCATGGGATGAAAAGTATACTGTTATTTACTGTTATCCATCTATAATTGTATGTCATTAACTACCTTGCTCTTGATAGCTATTCAGAGTAGAGGAATCCTGAGAGGGTCATACATAACATAGCATCACCGGATTTAGCCCTGTGATATCACAACAGAGGAAAACATCTTTTGTTTCCCACTGCTTTGATGTAGTTGCAGTGAATATATGGATTCTGAGTCTGTTAATGCTACTGATTCTCAGTGAGCGCATATATATATATTACAGTAAACACCGTGTCACTGCTTATATGTGTTCTACAGGTCTTGACATTCTGTTGGTTGGTTGCTGTCCGATAAATCTATAGAGGTTCAGAGAAATCGACCAATTTGCTGGTATGAAAGCATCACATTATGAAGAGAATGTTGACTTCTAGATGTTTGTTGTTACAGCACCCAGTCGCGCCTCGTAGTTATGGTTGACACCACACTGTATAGGAAATCTGATTTCTGTATCCTTACTACCTTTGCGCCCTGCCCCGACCAATCTGCACCAACCTTGGTGATACAAATGTACAGAAAGATATATTACCATATGCCAGGTTTAGCGCAGATCAGTCAAAGGGTTCAAAAGTTTTAAGTGGGCCCCAAAATCCTTTTAACTAGCCTTTTCTGTAGGAAACTATATTGGTGAGCATAGCTCTCAAACCCCTTACTGGGTGGTCACCATATTTTGTGTCATGGCGGCCTTCCAGTCATTCAGTATCTTTTAATGATTAGTTGAAAATCTAGTCAGCCAGTTCAGACTTATAAGGCAATGTGTGTGTCCAGTTTGTTAATATTTTTTGTCTTGTGCGAAAACTATGTGACCACTGACATTCTTAAAACTGTGCACTTGCACAACCCTCTCTGAATACCCACTGGACGCTCAGAAGTGTCTTCCTCCTCGTGTTCACAAACAGTGGGAGAAAAACACACAAAAAATAAAGCACTATGGTGGAAGAGCCAATGCTGCAAGATTCATAAGTGGACAAATACCAACCCACCTAAAAAAAAGTCTGTCTTATTTGACAGGATGGGAGCGATGAAAAGAGCTGACCACAACCACTCACTTTGCTGAGGATCAGGGGGTCCAACTCCCCAGCTCAAGAGCTGGGAGAGTTCATAAATTATCTAACCAACCATGCCTAAGGACCTCAGGAAGGATAATTCACCTCTTGGCTTTTAGCTTAGTCTTTTAGCCTTGCACAGACGCAGCTACAGTTGCCTTACTGAGTGCTCCGTCACTCATCACCTTGTCAAAGGGCTGCGGGGATTAATAACAACCTCGCACTGAGAGACAGAAAAGGAAACGCCTCCGCCCCCTCACCGTTGCAAAGGGGAGGGATATGTTGACAAATACCCCTGCCTTACCCAAGTGTGACGTGGCATTAACACCAACCACCTTCATAGGGTGAGAGAGAGGAAATGTCCCATCCCATCCATCTTGCTGTACCCCCTCGGCTTGCCCATGGGTAGAAGCAGGAAATTTAATCTCTTCTCTGCACCCTCGGTTCCACAACTGAGAAGCACAGAAGCGTCTGTTGGCTCGCCCATTGCATCCACTTTCCCTTTCCTTTCTAGGTGGGGGTAAAATCCTCTAATGCTGCTTGGGAGGATGTTGAATTAAACCCTATTCTCCTAGAAGGCATGTCTCTCTCTTTTTTGTCCCCTTCTTTTAGTTAATTGTTCCACAATAGTGAGGCACCATGGAGAGAGGTTAGGGAAGAAAGCCAAGGGTAGGGAGGTGAGAGCAGGCAAGAGAGGATGTGGAAGCACGCGGACAGGGCAGAGTGGGCTGGAGGGACTAGGGAAAGCATATGGTCAACAGAGGGTGGGCAGGCAGTGCTGGGGCAGGCATTCTGGCAATGGAGGATTGATGAGAGGTGTTGGAGCAAGCTCACAGACAATGAAGGATGGGCAGGAGAGGCTGGGACAAGCACACAGACAATGGAGGGTGGGCAGAAGTGGCTGGGGGAAGCCTATGGATGATGGAGAGTTGGCAGGAGAAGAATGAGGAACACATAAGTGAGAGAAGTACACAAAGGAGACAGCTGGAAAACATGTGCACTCTTGTAGAGTGCTTCAACAAAAATAAAATAGTAAGGCCTGAAAAAGCATGCAGTGGAAAGGCACATTAATGTGTTCATGCACCATGTCAATAAAGCTAAGCAATGGATGGGCTCTAAGATAACAAAATGTCTCACAAGAGACAGATGAGACCTAAAAACTAAGCCCTGGACACTTAATTAAAGGCAGTTCAGGTAAACATTCTATTGCGGGATCCTCAGAACAATGCAAATGATCAGAACGTGAGCGTTTGGGTCACTTGTGTTTTTTTTTAAGCACAGAATGAAATACTTGTCACTAAAATATAGCGCTAAATCCGTAAATGCCATATCTCCCTTTCCCTTTCCTATGATTTTACTGAAATTGTATATAATTACACAAAGTTAATTTACAGAAATTTTGCAGGCCCCAATTAAAAACTTAAAAAGATCAGAAATTCTGATGTTAAGATGCTATCTCCATTGTAAGTCAACCTTAACTCCCACCCTATCATATAGTATTCAGCACATTACACATCTGAGCAAAGAAAAGCGAACACACTGCATAATATATATAATTAAGTACATGATAAAGTATATCACATGCTAACACTGCACCAACTTTTATTTCTTCACACAATTTGTCCATCCTCCTTTATTTTATTTATCTAATTTTCTTTTATAGTGCACTTGCGTTCGAAGACATTTATTAGCTTTATACCAAACACCGAACCAATGAAATTAACAGTTAAACCTAAACAGGTAGTACAGTGGAGCAACATTATTTTCCTCAGGGTGGGACTTGGATAAAGGATACAAAAAGGGGAGGAGTTTTGCACAGTAAAACATGTTTAAACTAGAACATGTTTTATACTTGTGAGCTTTAATCCTTTCATTAACCATATTACTTTATAAAAGATGGGAAATGAGCTGGGAAATGTGAAGCAGACATGAAACAGGTGAAAGATGGGCTCAGTATCTGATTGAGCTGTGTATGTTTTAACAGTGAATTATGGGCACAGGAGGGTTCTGGCTATGTGGAAAATGAGTATGCTTACCACGAACATTGAGGGGCTTGGAGCCCACCCTTTGCTTACCATTGGTTGGCATTACTTGCCCCTTTCATTTGCCTACTTTTATTTGTGTCCAAGCTTGTCAGTTTTGTTGTGTGTCCCTCCCAGGGAGCACTGCCTCTGTACTACCTATGTTTTTGCCAGGTGTCCGTGCACAATGTTAGCAAAGTACCTTTTTCATTTTGAGTAAGCACTCGCAGAGAGTGCATGTGTTTTTGCGACATCTCCCTCATGTATTATTCTCTTGTGCTACTGCCTGTCCCATGTTCTTCTCCCTTCCTATTGTGCGTCCTTGTGTGCTTCTCTGTGTTGCAACCTCCTGCCTCTGTGTTGCTTCCATGTCCTTTTGACTTCCCCTGTGTTGGTTCCATGTCTACTGCCCTCTCCTTTGTAGGTCGAGAGCTGCTTTTCAACATGTTGTATTCTATTCTGTGGGTTTTAAGCACGCCCATCATTTTCATTCGTTCCTGGGCTTACCTTTCAAAAATCTATGATGTCATTAGTAAATGCTTTATGTTTGTCCCGCCTTTGGGCTATATTGTTACGTCTTGCAGGCTGATCTTGTTAGATGGATTATTGCACGATTGCCGATATACTTTAGTGTGGGTGAACTACTTTTATTTTGTTTGTCTCTCCACTTGGCGCTCCAAAGCGGCCATGGAGCTTTGAAGTTTCATACAGTGCAAACTCAATCAGCGGTATTTAAGCATGTTGCATGACTACCAGTTAATGTCACATTCTTTCTTTTGTCTCTCCCCATTGTGCTCCATGGGGGCCATGGCGTGCTTTGAAGTTTCATACAGTGTGAACTGGATCGGCGGTATTGGAGAGCTTGCATGACTTCCAGTTACGTCACATTGTTCATACTGTTACTGAATGAGAGTCATTTCAATTTTGCTTTTGTCTCTCCCGTTCGTGCTCCATGGTAGTTTGAAGCGCAAACGCGATCAGAGGTATTGGCGCGCTGCAGCCGTTTTAGAAGTAAATTCAGTAACAGTCCCTCACACATCACCCACATTAAAAATAAATTACAAGAAAACGGTACTAAAAACAATCTAAGAAATGGTTGAGGTCATCAGGGCAAGACTCTCTGCAGTAAATGGAAGTGCTTTAGTTATATGTAGGGCCACAGGAAGTATGTGGGAGAGAGGACCAGATTATGTGGCATGGTTGACCAATTTATATGGCAAGAAAAGTCCATTATGCATTTACAACACTAATAGCTCTAACTCAAGCAAATGCAAGACCTATTGCATTGCAAATGCTTGTTGCTTCATTGTTTTCATACCCTCTCTATGTTGCCCCTCACCCTCCCCTTTAAAGCTTTTGCATGTTGAGTCGGATGAGCAACTAAAAACAAGCAGTAGCATTGTTTTGTATGCATGTGCATGAGTGGCACGTGTGCCTACAATATCACATGGGTTATCTCATATACGTTTTTTTTTTTTTTTCTGTTTTCCTTTATCTGTGCTTCACAGCCTGGGGTGTTAAAGGTATTACCCATCATGATGGATGCTTCCGTTGACTAATCTCTAGAGTTCACAGAGGTTTGTCAATTGAGTAATCTGTTGGAATGTGCATTGTACAGCTAGGGGTAGTTTATATTTGGGGTGTACCCAAGAGCGGCAGTGGAGCAAACCAGTGAGATAGTACTATATAGCCAGTTATTGTATTGCCTCTCCACCCAGTGGAGAGAGAAGAGAAAACCATGTGAATGGCTATTATGTGCTCTGTCAGAGAGTATGCTATGGGGTTCACCCAAGAGCTTCAGAGGAGCAACTAAGGGAATGGTCATTATACAACTAGCTATAGTATACTCTTGTGGGATGTACGAAGGAATGGCAGAAGAACCACAATAGGACATTTATTAAAAGTACTGAACACCTGAATATGCTTTTGGTTGCACTCTGGAGCAACAGGGAAGCAACTAAAGATAATATGCACTGCACAGCTGCTAACTAGTGTATAAGCTCTAAGAGGTACAACCAAGAGTGGAAGAGGTGCAAAATGACCACGGTACAGCTAGCAGTGATGTATGCTTTTGGGGGGGTGTCTACCAAGAAGTGGAAGAGGAGCAACCCATATAATTTTGGTATAAGACACTAAGCCTCTGAATATAACTTTGGTTCATCTCTGGAGTGGCAGAGAATCAACCCATGAGAATTGCTGTTAAATAGCCAGCATGTATATAACCTATCAGCGTCCACCCAGGAGAGCCACAGGAGCAACCTATGTTTCTAATCCATTCAGAATAGATATTTTCAAACAAGTCAAATATGAAACGTGTATTTTTGTATCCATCTGTATGAATTTCATAAACATCTACAATGCGACTGTTTTTTGTGAAGCATTGCTTTAATTCTTAGAACTTAATTATCAGTTATGCAATTAAGGTATCAAACAAATGCTTGCAGCAAGTAAATATAACATTTACATTATTTACCGTTATTTCTACAACTATTATATAAATAGTAGTCTAGCTACTTAAATAATTTTGCGACAGTGGCAATAAAAAGGGTCTGTGCTCGGCTTAGATAGGTGACCTGTATAAAAAGCAGAAACAGCGACCTCAGTTATTCTTCAGTTTTTGGCACTGTGCTAAGGAAAATACGTGCAAAGTGATTTACTCTTTGTGAGCACACACTCCCTAAAAGTATTGTGGTGGTTGTTTCAATTTGCACATGTTAAGGAGACTGAAGTTTAAATTGAAAACTCAAAAACTACAGTTTCCTTCACGTGCTGTGTAACTGCTATGGAAAGAAACCACATATTTATTTTCTTGAATGTAATGATTCATGTTGAGTTAGGGAAATGCCCTTTACTGAATTCACTTACTTTGCTATTCCTTAGGCACATGTAGTAGGCTAGATCTATTTTGATAGGGATTTACCGTGTCTTTGTGAACAGTCTGTAAATTCTAGCATGTTGGATTTGAAAAAATCTGCACCTAAACACCCCTTGATGATGCACACATAGTGCAACACACAATGCTACTAAGAATATGCCGTGATGCAATGGACCAATGAACAGCCAGATATTCATCAAAAAGCAGAAGTCTTAGCAAGATTTTTTCTAGATGCTTTGTAGAATTGAACCCATCAGAATCCGATTTCAGCTGGAATGTCAGTTAGGGAATATTTGTTTCACTGTGAAGGTAGTACTAATTGAACATGCAACTTTATCAGCCATTAAATGTCTCAGTTTTAACGATCAGACACTATAGATGTCTTTACAGATAACGAGTGTAGGTACATGTTGTTCTCTGTCACAATAGTCTCAAGACATGATGAGTTTATTCCAAAGCATTGAAAAGGAAGACTGTGGCCGGAGAGACTTGTGAACTAAGTTTGCATGTCCCCACTGTTTGACCATTTTATTTTTGCTCCCTCCTTCATGCTGCACTGTGGAGGTCACATGGTCTTATTGCAAGTATTTTTGTAATCAGCAAAATCTTTGTAAAGAAGGGAGCACCCCAGTCACGTAGACCATTTTTGTGTCATTTAAATGTCCTAGACCCTAATTTATCAGGTTCATCCATATCACAGGTCTAAGACTGTTCATACACGTTAAGAGAATCTGGAAACCGTTTATCTCAAACTCTTATTAAGAAAACCAACACATTAGGCCGGCCACCCCCTCAACCTCATTTTTGTAACTATAGATCTATTCTGATCACTATGTGATCCCCTTCTTACTTCATCTCTAAGTGACTAAGAAAACTGTTGTGAAATGGCTTGTGGCTGCTTTGTTGCTGCAGCCTCGAGCCAAACTTCTAGAATGTGAAGCAGTGTTCTCTCTCCTGGCAGTTGCTTGCTGACTGGGAGAGAGGGCACCGGGTTTTTGGAGAGCTCTTGAATAAACGCATCTTCTACTCACATGAGCGATGCTGTCGGAGTAGCTCACTTCATTTTTGGCGACGAAGGTCAGCAAGTAAAGCTATCTCTCACAACGCGGTTGCACCAGACCCACAGCGTAAGGCGCAGACTGGTGTTTCGGCACATTAAGAGGCGTGAAGTGCTTATGTGCTTAAGTGGTCTTGGATTGGCTAGCACTTCCTTGTGGTTGGGAATTCTACTGCACAACTGCGTGCTCTTCGGCTTGTTTTCGTCATTTGGATGACGACCGGCGCTGTTATCTTCGGCCATTAATCTCCTAGCAACGATTTCGTTGGGCGTAGGTGTGCCGGCGTCAGGCGCACGCTTGTTCACGCCTTCGGCGGCCATTTTTGAGAGTTGGGAGAACTCTCATTCAGTATATGGCATTCGAGTGAACTTGGATGAGCTGTGCGAGTGGACTCCCTGGTTGTCCTAGCAACGCCTTCGTCAAGGGATCGCGTGCTGGCGTTTGACGCACGCGTATTCACGACTACAGCGGCCATTTTGGAGAGTTGGGGAAACTCTCATTCAGCATCACAGCTTTCGCTGGAGTTCGGACGAGTTGTGTACTCGTCAGTTGTGTTGATGGACTGCATGATCGGAGGATTTTGTCGTATGTGCCTTCTGTGGTGATAGGCACACGTGGACATTTTAAACAATCAACATTGCGAGTGTGGTATACTATTCTCCTTCCATTTGATGTTGCATGTTCTTATCAATGTGTCTTCAGCGATGATGGGCACATCGGTATTCTGGAAAAACTGACTGCATTAACTAAGGCATACAATCTGGAATCAGTAAATGTGTACACTTCGTTATAGGGAACATTTTTTTAAATTATTTATTCTTTTTATTGAGTTTGCAGTTCAATTGTATGATTGTTAACTATGGCGATTGCGACCTCTGCAATACATTCTCCACCTTTGTTTTTGGCGCAGCCTTGGAATCCACCAATACTGTGGGAGGAGTGGATAGACATTTTTGATAATTACCTGGAGGCTCTAGATGGTTTAGGGTTCTCCTCCAATAGAAAGAAAGCCATCTTACTTAGTTCTTTAGGTAATGAAGGGCAGCATGTCTTCAAATATCTGCCCAAGGCGGTTGATCAGGCTTGCCAGCCTGTTGACGATGTATTTTTACAGGCTAGGCGCAGATTGGAAGCGAGGTTCGCTAGAACTGAAAATGTGGTCATGCAAAGGTTTAAGTTTTACACACAACCTCACAGAGAGGGTGAGTCTATTGATGAATTTGTTACTCGTTTAAGAGATCTTTCCGTTAAATGTAGGTTTGGAGCGATGACTGAGGAATTAATCAGAGATCAACTCATAGTACAGTGTAAAAGTAAGAAGATGCACGAAAGGTTGTGGGCAGCGAAGGTCCCGAAGTTGAAAGATGCTATTGAAATTAAAAGGCTGTTGAGGAGTCAGAATTTTGTATTAAGCAAATGGAGAGGAGAGGAGTTAAGGAATTTGAGGAGGTATCGCTGATTGAGGGTGATGTTGCTGTTCTGTGTAAACCGTTACGTATTAGGCTCGTTAACATTCCCCTCAACCATAGTAGGGCTGGCAGCAGGATGTGTAGCAAGTGTGGTAGTAAATATACTTATGAATCAAAAAATTGTTTTGCACTGGGAAAAGAGTGTCGGAGGTGTGGACGCAAAGGGCATTTTGCAAGAGTGTGCAGGGAGAAATAGCATGTTAAAGGGAAAGTGGCCACAGTCGCAGATGCAGGTGGTGACACGTTTATGGGTGACAAGTTAGAAAGGGTTTTGTGTGTGTCTGGGTCTGAAAGTGCTGTAGTACGAGTGAAAAGGATGCAGAGGCCTAAAGCTGAATTTCTGGTGAAGAATGTGCCTGTAGATCTGATGATAGATTCTGGCTCCCTGTTTACTATTGTTCCTAAAGATCTGTTTCTCTAGAAGTGGCCTACAACCAGGTTATTGCCAAAGGACATCAATCCTGGGGGCTATCAGGGTGAACAAATTGACATAGTTGGGTATATGCTCACTGAGATAGCATTTAAGGGAAGGAAGATGGTAGGTAAAGTTTATGTGGCGGAATCTGGGCCACCAATTTTGGGTTGGCAACATCAATACGATCTATGTATTGTCATCAATCCTTGTGCCCCTAATCAGGTTGCCCTTATTGATGATGTTTCACTAGCAGATATTCTAGATGGTGCTAAGGATGTGTTTAGAGAAGAAATGGGAGAGTTGAAAGGCTATGTGCATGAAATTAAATTGAAACCGGGTGCTGTTCCTGTTCAGCACGAGGTCAGGAAAGTGTCAGTGTCAGTAAGAGATGGTGCTAAGAAACTCCTCAAAGAAATGCTTGACAGTGGAGACATCGAACCTGTAGAGGCCTCAGAGTGGTTGTCGCCTGTAGTTATTTCTAAGAAGAAAGATGGAAAGTTGAGATTTTGTGTGGATTTGAGGGGGTTAAATCAGAACATTGTAACTGACAACTTTCCTTTACCAAACATTAACGAGTTGATCTTGCTGATGAAAAATGCCAAGTACTTTTCAAAGCTAGATCTCAAACATGCGTATCATCAAATAAGACTTCATCTGGCGTCCAAGGCTCTCACTGCTTTCATCACTATGGAGGGCATGTTCCAGTTTACCCAGATGCCTTTTTGGCTTGGCATCCGCTGCTAGTGTTTTTCAGAGGATGATGAGTCATATTTTCAAGGGTTTGGACAATATACTCTTCTTCCAAGATGATATTCTTGTGGTTGGGGACACCATTGAGAACCATAATGTCACCTTGAAGATGTTGTTGGACAGATTATTGGAGTCTGGGCTAACGTTACGTCGGGAAAAATGTCAGTTCTTAATGAAGGAGGTGGAATATCTTGGTCATTCGATATCACAGGGTGGCATTAAACCCCCCCAAAAATTAGCTAGATGCTATTAGGTCAGCTCCGGCTCCTAAGGACAAAGATGAGTTGCGGTCCTTTTTGGGGCTTAATGAATATTACTCCGAATTTGTCAAGGACTTTGCCAGCAAAACAGAATGCTTAAAGATTCTCTTACGCAAGGGAGCAAGTTTTGTGTGGGAGGTGGTACAAAGTCAATGCTTCCAAATGACAAAAGATGTGCATTGCGGGCATCTTAGTATTTTTCGACACAAGGAAGAAAACGATTATTACTGTTGATGCAAGCGCAATGGGTATTGGTGCAGTAATGTCCCACATGCATGGATCTGTCGAGAAAACTGTTGCTTTTGCTTCTCGGACTTTAACAACCGCAGAGAGACACTATGCAGTTATTGAACGCAAGACTTTAGCCGCAGCGTGGGGTGTGGAATATTTTGGCACGTATGTCTGGGGCAATAATATCACGTTACGTACTGACCATAAGCCTATGCTGAAAATTTTGCCGCCTGGTGGGACTGGCAAGGGGTCAGCAAGACTGGCCAGATTGGCTTCACGATTACAAGAATATGATTACAAGGTTGAGTTCATTCCTGGTTGGAAGAATGTACAGGCTGATTGCCTTTCTCGCCTGGCTCTTGATTGGCAATTGGTGGATGAGATTAACATGTTGGAGAGTGAGCAAGAGGGAGCGGTAGGGTCTGTGTGTGAAGTTACGCATTGGAGTAAAGGAGTTGTGAATGAGACAGCCTGGGATATGGCAATGAAAGATGATGACGTTTTAAAGAGGGTCATTGACTTGGTAAGGAAGGGGGGGGAGGAGAGACGGCACTCTTCCAAGGTTTTGGATGAGCTTTCAGAGATTGATTGGATAGTATTGCGTGGTGAAAAGATTGTTCCACCTGGAGGTGTACGCAAAAGATTGTTTGATATTGCGCATGAGAGTCACCTGGGACAAACAATTACCAAGAGGAGGTTGCGAATGGAGTTTTGGTGGCCAGGGATGGATAATGACGTTGTGAGATGGGTTGAGAGGTGTTCAGAGTGTTTACAGAGTGAGAAACGGTTAAAGGTTGGAAGGCCGATGGTGGTAATATAACTGATCCGGGCAAGCCTTGGCATAGTGTGTGCTTGGACTTTATTGGACCGTTGTCCAGTGTAGGTAGAGGTAGGAATTTTGCCTTGGTCTTGGTGGATGTACATTCTAAATGGCTTATTGTCAAATTCATGTTGGAGCTTACGACGTTAGCGACTATGTGTCTTGAGAGAGATTTTTACTGAGGAAGGGTTTCCAGTAGTTCTGATTACTGATAATGATACGTAGCTGACGTCTAATGATAGGAAGTGTTTTTTGGACTCGTGTGGGGTGAAGCATGTGTGTACGGCGTTGTACAATCCTCACGCCAATGGAGTTGTGGAACGAGCTAATCGTATGGTCAAAGGTGGGTTACAGTTAGCAATTGTCAATGGTATGGATGTTGAATCAGTGATCTCAGATTTGGTTTGGGCGTATCGTACCACAGAGAATCTCATTTCTGGGAGAGTACTGTTCGAAGTCATGAGAGGTAGGATACCTGTGGGTAAACTCAAACCTTCATGGATGGAGAGGTTGTTGGGAGGATGTGGTAAACTCAGTGGGGATCTTGCTAGTGAGGCGGTGCATAGCGATGTGAGGATTAAGCCGGGTGATTGGGTGAAAATCAAGTCAGGGAGAGTAAAAAAAGGAATTTGCAAATTTTGGGGTCCTTTTAAAGTTGGAAGAGTTCACAAGTGACATGTGTTGCTTGAAAATGGTCAACGCTGGAATTTCAGGCGAGTTGCTAAATTTGCTTTGGTGTGGAGTGGCGAGAGTGATGGGAGGTGTGATGGCTGTAGCGGTTATATGCTGATGAGGGATGAAGATGTAGGTCCTCGTGGAATTTGGGGAGGTGAAAGTGTTCAGGATGGTAGCAGAAGTGGAGATGCTAGTGTGGGGTGTGAGGATGTTGGTCGTTTGAGTTCCAGGGATGAATCTCCTTATGGTGTGAGTGCAAGGACCCCTAGATTTAGGAGACCACCAACATTTTTTTTTAACAATTACGTAATTTGATACTTTTATTATTGTTTTGCATTGTTTTGATTCATGGTTGTCGTTCTTGAAGTGCCCTGTGGTAATTTTCTATGTTCTTGTTTTTTTTGTCATCTTTAAGTTTGCTTAGTAATAAGTATGTCGATGTATGTTGGGTTATTTTCTTTCTTTATGATGTTAATGGAGAGGGATGTGTTGTGATATGGCTCGTGGCTGCTTTGTTATTGCAGCCTCGAGCCGAACTTCTAGAATGTGAAGCAGTGTTCTCTCTCCTGGCAGTTGCTTGCTGACTAGGAGAGAGGGCACCACATTTTTGGAGAGTTCTTGAATAAACTCATCTTCTACTCACATGAGCGATGCTGTCGGAGTAGCTCACTTCAAAAACCAAGTTTCCCAGGTTGTTGTTGTTGATCAACGTCCCTGGAAATGTTTTTGCCCAAAGATGTTTTGGTCAAAGTTTCTTATCAATTAAACTTAAGCCGCTTAGCCCCGAATCTAACTTTCAGTGTACTAAAATATTTTAACAGTATTTAACGTTGATCTTAAGTTTGACTCAGCCCTGTGAACAAAAATATTTCTCCTCCTAAGTAGACATAAATCTTGGTATAGAGGGTCTTGTAGGTGATACAGATTATCTTGAAGCTGATACTGCTTTCAAGGTGAGCAACTGTAGATTCCCTTTTTCCTAACTCATTTAGTTTTTTTGTTAGCATCAGCTGTAAGGCAGTAATAGTGCACTTTCGTATATGGGATCAGCATCAAATATGGTATGGCTTAATCAGCAATATTTTGGTGCATGCAATACACATTATATACTTTCTCATTAACCTTATCATTGTAATATTTAAATTTACATGTTGTGAATCGGTATAGGAGCTATCATATCTTCCTCTTCAAAGAGTATACTGGGCATGATTTTTGTGCATCTTCTGCTAAATGCTCATCAGTTCACACCATGTTCATTTGGATTTTCTCGCAGCCTCTCACGTACATCTTTTCTCCATACATCCTGTGGCTGAA
Source organism: Pleurodeles waltl (assembly GCF_031143425.1). Lineage (NCBI taxonomy): Eukaryota > Metazoa > Chordata > Amphibia > Caudata > Salamandridae > Pleurodeles > Pleurodeles waltl. Next base: position 887,790,859 of record NC_090437.1, read on the forward strand.
TCCAATACATCATGATCCGTGGTTTTGGCAGCAACATTATTAATGCAACAAACTTGTATCTAGTCTTTTTTCTCTTAGGCTTCGAGTGCAGCCCTACAGAGGAATTGTTTATCAGAGATTGTGGAACTCACTTTTTCTGAGAATAGGGTGCACAAGGGTACCCTGCTTGATTGAGATGGTTTATGACAAATTAGAATGTATTTAGCCTGTCATCATAAACTGGGTACTATTCTTCATCGTGATGGGAGGGCCCGGATTCTGTTTTTCAGGAATGTCATGATATGAACCTTGTAAAATATGATGTGTTTTATTTAAACAAAAGACAAACAGTGATATTACATTTCTAAATCCTTAATTTTTGTCCCTGGGTGGCACAATGATGTCTCGGAGGAAACTACTGTAAAATAATTGTTAATAGATTGGTGATTAAAGAAATAAACCTATTTTAACTGAATAACTATCCATACATCACCGTCTTTATAGTGAAACAGTACATCATGCGTCTAAGTATATAATTGAAATTTATAGGGCATAAAGTGTTGTACATTGTTCCTTCCATTTGTCTTTACTTCGAAAGAAAGGTATGGGGCATTCTCGTATTCCGTTACTTAATTAAAGAAGCAGGATGGCCACTAGTATGAAGTAGTAATTAAAAATATGGCATTGATAATGAGGGGCTGATTTTTAAGTATTGCATCTGATAGTTCAGTGAATGTTGTCCCATTAGTTTGAGGTGCACAGAAGTGATGAACGTTAGGTCTGTTGGGTGCTTGAACCTACTCATCCATTAGATCCAGGAACTCTTTTACAGTAAGGTAGCCTTACTTGCTAATTCTCTTTCTTTCCTCTCACTCCCTCTGTTCTCTTTCTAATACACGTTAGGTATCTTTCTTTCTTTCTCTCTCACACGTATACACAAATGCTCTTTGTCTTACTAGTTCTCTCTCTCTCTCTCACTGATCTCGGACGCTATCCACCCTCAATATGGGCCCTTTTGTTTAGCTTGGGACGGATGGGGTGCTGCTCGTTGCTCTGTTGCCCCACTGTCCCCACACCCTTAATCTGGCAGCAATTCACCAGACCGCTGCTGTGCCATAGGTGAGCCTGATGGTGGGACCGCTGAGTGTGCAGCCTGCATTGGACTATTGGAGGCCCCTATGAATTTGCTCTGGCCTCTCTGACACCTGCTGGGAGCTGGCTGATCCGTTGGTGCTGGGCAGGGGCTGCCCCAATCTGTGGCCTGAGATCTGCCTGCCGCTGCGTGGCACTGCTGCTGCCCGGACGATACTGTGAGCTGTTAGCTGTAGTTCTGAGGCGTGCCTGCCCCCCCTTTCACTCTGACTACTCGTGGCAAGAAACAATCACCGTGACCTTAGAGTGGGGCCGAAGGGCTTCTCCGGCAGTGCACGACCTGCGGGGTGGGTTAAAGGCTGGGCCCTGGGTGATTGCTGCATCGGCCTGATCATTGGTAAGCTATATCTATGCCTGCTGTAGTCCTCAGGGCTTCTCCCTTCTTGCTTTGTGAATGTGCAGCGCTGGAAACATGTGTATGCAAAGACTTTCCTCCAGTCTGTCTACTCTCCTGCACACACCTATATAATGCTTCATCATTTCCACAAGCTTATCCATTCTTCCTGAACCGAGGTAAGCCTGTCACAACTTACCCTAACACATTTGGCGACTTCCTTGTAATCCCCACAGAAGACCTGAACTGGGTAATACTGGACACACCCGTTGGCTACTTGTATGACACAGGGAGATAATAGTGCAGCGCTCCCTTGCCTGTGAGAGATAAGCTCCTGCCTTTGCTAAGTGCTCCTACATCATTGGTGAAATGGGTCGTGGTGAGCCCAAACAGAAGCAGCTGCCCTTTGGGGGCACGAAGACCCCGAAGTGGCTGCACTCCTGTCAGGATACTGATGACCCTCCTCAGGAGGTGCATCCAACCCCTCGCCTGGGAGGCTTTGCTGCCTTCATGGCAGAACTGTGTGCTGGCTTTCATGCCATTGATATGTGGCTTGACACACTTGCCAGCTGCCTGGACTGCATGCATGACAGTATGAACAAACACAGCTTGATGGCCCTGAACCTAGAATCTCGGAGATGGAGCATGGGAACCTAGACATCCTGAAGCGCCTCGAGAAAGTAGAGCGCCTGCTAAAAGCCGCTGTTGCCAAGAACGAAGATCTGGAGGCTCATAGCAGGGATAGCGGAATCCGCTGACTTGGGGCGTATAGACATATTCGTGGAAAACTTATTGATACACCTTTTTGTTAGACCTGCCTTCACTGGTATATTTGTCGTGGAAAGAGCCCATAGGACACTTGGGCCTCGTCCGATACCAGATGCCCCCCCCCCTCCCATCATTACCTGGTTATTGAATTTCAGAGACACTGTGCTGTGGTTAGCACACGAGAAAAGGCCCCTTACAGTATCAGGGAATGTCTCTAACCTTTTTTCCTGATGCCACACAAACAGTTCAAGAGGTACAACGCAAGTTTTCAGATGTGAAACACACCCTACAGAAATGAGGCCTCAAATACAGTATGCTATACCCAGCCCGTCTGAGTGTCGAATTGACAATACTTCATATTCCAGATCCCTGCAGATATTCTTCCGTTCTGCAATCAGCACAGACTAGGGGCAAAATTGCTTGACCGTTCTCCGCCATGTGGGTCCCCTTTGGATGACTCCTCAGGATCCCAGCGCAATATAGCGCCCTGATTGTCTGTACCTTAGGCACTGTCTTGATTGTTGCTGTTCTTTCTCTTCCCCTAATTTTGCCTTCCATGCTTTTGTCACTATCTCTTCTTTCCTCCCTGTGCAACTTGTGGGTGAATTACTTGGATGGACAGCCCTCCTACCAGTGTGTTCTTACTATATCATTGGGAGATGCTCCCCTGAGTGTTTGTCCCCCTCAATGTATACTGAAATGTTAGTTTACTTGATTTGTTTTTTGGATGTTGGGATTCGCCTGAGTTATTTTCGTCTAGTGTGGGTTTAGGGGAGAGTGGTGTATTGAATTGCTATGTTGGACTATGTTGGACTTAAATTACCATCCCAATGCCATGCTGCCTAACCACTCGATGGCCCAACATCACGTGTACACACGTCATCCGCCCTGCACTAAACGACGCACCACCCTAGTGTGAACTCTGGGCTTGAGCTTCAGTACATAACTTGGAACATCAGAGGCCTCAACAACCCCAGAAAAGGGAAACCTTTTAACCAGATATTGGGTTCAACTTGCATTCTTACCAGAGACCCACCTTTCCTCTTGTGATACCTTCACATTTATTGCCATATGGGGCTCCACCCGTTACTTTGTATATTACAACTCCTATTCCTGTGGCGTTTGTATCCTAGTCCATAAGAGCATCCCCTTTGTTTGCCGTGAATGTATTGACTACACTGAGGGCAGCTACTTGTTAGTATCCGGATCGCTGGCAGATAAGTCAGTACTCCTTGTGAATACTTATGCACCCAATACCAATTGTCCAGAGTTTTGTCACAAACTGTCCACGTTAATAGGCCGCACCCAATCTGACTATATTTTCATGGAAAGTGACTTCAATCTCATATGTCACCCCTCGCCTGATACAACTTGCTCTCCCACTGTTACAAAGCCTAGATCGCTACAGGCTCTCACTGACATATTAGATACCTTACAGCTAACTGGCGCCTGGCGGTCACCTAACCCCCACACGAAAGACTGCAGCTTTTACTCTGCTCCACAAAATGCTTGACCTCGCAAAGATCACTGGTAGTTCTCCCGAGGATCCCTCCTATGGCTTACTGCCAACACACAGCTACCCGGTACCTTATCCGACCAGGCCCCAGTAAAGATGACACTTCAAGTTCTGTACTTTGGCTACTCCGGTAGTCACTTCCCGAAACTGTGCTCCTAGATGAAGTCTTCTGTCGGAAGTCCATGATGCAATAACTGAATACTTTGCCGCCAACACAGGCATTGTCGCCACCCAATCTATGCTCTGGGAAGCCTTTAAAGCCTACATAAAGGGGAGTATGCATTTCAGAGCATGCAGCTGTGCTCCATAGTATAAGGAATGATTTGACTTAGATGGACAAGTTTGGATCGCAAGGTGCATACCTGGGCAAATATGCCAAAGCACAGTGGTAAGGTGAGGGAGAGCATCTCAGCTGTACTATAGCCTGGTGTCTGTGACCCCCCCACCCCCACCTCCACCCCCACCTCACCTCCCCACCAAGCCACGTTATGTCACAAACCTAAAGGCCGCTGATGGCACCACTGCAGCTGACAACGTCCCGATTGTTGCCACATTCACATCCTATTATAGACAGTTGTACATGTTGTGAGCAACGGAGGGTGCGACTGCCCTGATGGCATACCTAGCTGAGGTAGCCATGGTGTGGCTCAAACCTGGACAGCAGCAGTTCCTGGGGGGCCCCTATTACCTGCAAGGAAATCGCCCAAGCCACCTGCGCTCTCAGTGGCTCAAACTTCCTTGGCTCGTACGGCTTTACTAGGAACTTTTATAAAGCTACAAAACTATCTTAGCCCTGCGCATTCTAGAGGTCTACAGTGAATTAATTGAGGCAGGCATACTCACCCCTACCTTATGCAAAGCTGTCATTACCTTACTACTTAAACCGGGTAAGCTGGCACATCTGTTCACAACCTACAGACTGCTCCCACTCTTGATCCATGACAACAATATATTGGACAAGATCCTAGCTACCTGCCTATCCCTCTTAATGGTCTGTATAATCTCCCCTATGCAGTCTGGCTTTTTCCTGCATCGCTCCAACTCTATCACTCTTTGGAGTGTTGAACTGTATTACGCCCACTACTCCTGCTGCGGTTGCCCTATTAGATGCTGAAAAAGCATTTGATTCCCTAGAATGGGTAGCCCCTTGTGCGACCTTTATTAAACTGGGGATACCTAATGGTTTTAGGGAACTCTTATTGTTTCTATACAAGGACCCCTTGGCGTGCCTTCAGATTAATGGCACACTCTCATACCTTTCCAATCACTAGAGGCCATCTCCACAGGGGCCTCCAGTTCCACCATGGTCCCCTGCTTGCCTCACTCTATGCGGATAATATATTATTATTGGTCTGTGACACAGCTGTCAACTTGTCCCCACTCATTCGTGAGGTGATATGCTTTGGCACCCCTTCCGGCCTATCGATTAACTGGAACAAATCAGAATTATTTCCGCTAATGGAGGCCACAGAACTGTCCACCCTTGAATACCCTCTATGCTGGTGCACCAACTCCCCCCAAATATCCAGGTATATTTTTACATAGAGACAAAACCAGTCATTTGAAGTAATTATGGCCTGGCTATTGCCAAATTTACTATCCACATAGAACGCTGGATTAAATTGCCGTTAGCTATGTCAGGACCCATTGTTATCCTTAAAATGGTGGTTCCCTTCTGGTTTTTGTATTTGTTTACAAATATCGCCATTGCACTAAACAACAGCCTCTTAGCCACCCTGTAGGGCCTTTTGACAAGACTAGTCTGGGCTGGCTGCCGCCCTCTCATTTACTGGGAAACGTTGACACTCCCCCATGGCCGTGGTGGATTTGGGGTGCCAGACCTACAACTGTATTGTTTTGTGCCACAATCTCACTATGCCTACTATTGATACCACCCAGATGCCAGGTTTCCCTACCTCAAAGCCTCGAGAGCCCAGGCACCACATCTCCCTCTTTTATCCTTACTCCCCTAGGGTATCCCATGCGACTCTACCAATATTCAGACCCTCTCCACCATATGTGCTGGGCTTGGTCTAAATTTCAGCGATACTTTGAATGGGAGATGCTGTATTCCCCACACATCCCTCTGTCAAATAACCAATGACTTCCACTGCAGATAGTAGCAAAATACTGTCCTCGCTCTATCACACCTCTTTACAGCTACACCCCACTGGCCTGTAGAAATCCAGGGCTGCATGGGAACACGACCTGGGACATGCCATCCCAGACAAAACATGGTATTATTGCTTTATGCAAACTAAACTAGTGTCCAACAACCACTGACACAAGCTGCTACACTACAAGTACCTGCACCGTGCGTACACAACCACAAAAGCGTTAGCTAAGCCTGACCCCACAAGGCCATATCATTGCCCTAAATATAAAGCGGAACATGCTGACTTTGCACACCTGGCTTGGAACTCCACAGTGGTTGCCTCCTACTGGGCAGAGATATTTTCTAAGATATCCCTAATGATTGACTGGACACTTGACATGGATCCCATGTTGGCCCTGCCAGGCTAAGACAAGCCTCTACTGCTAATGCGTACATTAGCAAAGACCATGGAGATCAGTAACTGCATCCCAAAGATTCCTGATAAAAGTGCCAGAGAGAAACTCAATTGATTAGTCTCTGTATGGTCTAAGATGAAAGAGAAAGACAGACACTTTGTACACTGTGGATGCATACTTCACTGAATGAGAATGTCTTCCTTCATTGTCACTTTCGTAATATGTTTATTACATCCATCACTCCGTACATCTTGCTGTCAATACTTTGAGAAAAAGCTATTAAAAAGGGCGGTACATTGAATGTAGTACTTTATTTTTACTTTACTGTTATACAGAATAAATTAAAATCATTATGGCAAATGTTTAAAATCTAAGGCCAGAAAAACCGAGCAGCCATAAAGTACCACTAAGACAGCATCGTAATAAAAATAATGCAGAGTATCAATGACTGGCACGCTTTAATAAAAATACTTTTTTTTAAATCTAAGGGTACTTTTCAGTGTTTTTGATGTCTTTGGATTTCCTTTGTAAAGGATTTGGAGGATTTTGGTATTCTGATATTTTTCGTGACAAAGCCATTTTAACAGTAGTTGTTTTATGATTTCTTTGATATTGAGTAAGTATTATGCAAACAAGCATACTTATCTCACTATTGACAATGTTTTATTGTTATTTCGTGCTCTGGTTGAAACCCCATGTAAGTTTTCATCATCCGGGGAGGGGGGTGAAGATAGGAGAGAATGTTGTAATTGAGGTTAATAGTTCACAATGATCCACTTGTATGCTGCCGCCTGGAACCCAAGCATATAAATTAGTAAATACATGTTTTTTAAAGCAAAAAGTTTACTTCATGCTGTATGCATCTTCCTCAACAACATTGGGCATGAAAAGTGGAGTTTAGTACATTCTTGGGTGAAATCAATGAATTAAAGTATCGGTTTAGATGTTGACCTGCATTTTGTTCTTACCAACAAAACAAAGCTGAGGTGGTCAGGTAACTATTTTTATTAATGTTTGTTTAATTATCTTATTTCTTGCGTTGCACAACCTGTGACGGCCACTGCGATCTTTTAGAATCAAAACTCATATATGTAATTTGGTGGGAAATTCCTTGTATATAGCTGCTGAGCATATAATTAGTATGAGTTAATTTTTCAGAGTTTGAAAGAAACATTAACTTTTTCGGATTAAGATATAATCTAAGGTTTATTAAAATCTTATTTTGTCCTGGCCCTACCCCTTTAAAATGTAATTCAACATTATTTTTGTATAAAACAGAATGTGATTTTAGAGCAAGCATCTGCTTTAAGTTGGACATACAGTGTTTTTCCTTCTTTCGGTACTAAGTGTGTTGCATCAAGATTGAGTCCCCTCAGTGTCATTGTTTTAACAGAGTGAGTTGACTTGATTTTCTTAGTTCTAATGTAGTACTTAAACCCAAATATGTAGCCAAGAGTTTTGAATGGTGAAACTAGACACAAATGTTCTGTGAAGGGTTGACAGATTAGGATTGAGGAAAAACTTTTTTAAACTTTTTTTTATCTTATTATGTGACCGAGGATCATTGCTGAATGTAGGGTCTACCTTGAGGCATAATTAGCCTCTTGTCTTGCTATCATAGTATATATGAAACAGGTAGGTGTTTTTTGTCAGTGGAGTGTAAGGCTCTCACCCATTTCCATCTGTTTATTCTTTTCTGTAAAGATAATGGGAAGGCTTAGCATGGATTCTTCATTGAATGTTAATTTCTGATGAGACTGATATTGTATGAAACCGCGAATGACTGTTAGTGTGATTGCTGAGGGTCAACATTGTTCACTGCTACAGTTTTGCTTTAATTAAGTTTATACTGTTAAAAAGTTTAAGCATTATTACATTATTTTTTTGTTTTGTTTGCTTGCTTTCACTGAATGATTGCACAATTACTAGGTGATATTAGTCAACAGGCAATACTTGGGAACAGTTTGCTAAGTTAAAATAATGCAGAATAACTTCTTTGAAATGTCTTCTCTATCAAACGTCACCGCCTTACCGTCTGGTGGGGGTATTTGTATTCCTATAGTTGCACATTAAGTTTCCAAGACATACCGAGGCATTTTAGTTAATGAGGACCCAGAGTCAACCAAGAAAGACAGATCTTTACCTAATATACTGATATTACACTTGGGAGGATTTAGATGTTTATTCGTGTCTACAGCTCCATCGGATTTGACCAGCAGAACTATGTTTGCATTATCTTCAGCATGTCCTGATGCAGTATCATTGCTTTGTGTAGTTTCTTCGGTTATCTGAGATACTTTTTGGTAGCCAATGCGTTTGCTTTCACAACACACTTTTGCCATCTGTGGTGGCACATACGACATTCTTTGTTCAGTGCAGGAAATCCCTTGAAGTTGGCTACATGGGAGTTGCTTCCAAATCTATAGCACTCAGATTTGGATTCTCTTCTTCAATCTGCATTGTCATTATATGTGTTCGTTTTTCTACTCATATAACATACCTCAACATATTTTCTAGTGTTTTTGACTTCCTTGACTTCTTTTACCCAAGACATGGATTGTTCAGTACCCTTGGCTGATTTTTATTACTGCCTCAAAAGAAAGGTCACCCATTATAAGAATATTTCTTTCCTGTCTGATCCTAATAGATGCAGAAGCATACATTTCTTTATTTCCACAGGCGTTTTGTCAGCAGCTATGGCAGTTTAATGGGTTATAAATTCTTCCTTCCATCTTTTCCATTCAATGCATTATCTTTTTGTTTGTAGAAATGTAAGCTGAACATGAACGGGCAGAGTGAAATATTTTAAAGTAATTTCATATGAACTGTGTGGATTTCATATGATAAATAAGCAAATTACTTGTAACTCATCTCGTGGAAAACTCCTGAACTGTAGCATAATTCTCTCTGTGAAATATCATCCTTAAGATGGCTGCTTATCTCTTGGAACACACAAGGCAATAATGGTGTTCAAAATAACGGCGGTTTGCCAAAATGAGCATGAAGCATCTCCTGTGTGGAGAATATGCAGTTACTGTCTCAAAAGGGGCATAATCCAATATAAGGGAGTGGCCCAGAATAGGCGATAAGAAAATGTACTCTCGTTTGGGCACGGCTATGGGTGTCACGGTGGGAGGAGAATTCACTTCCTATCAGTCTCCTTAAGCCCCGTCTCAAAGTTAACCTTGCACTGGAGTGGTAAGGGATCACCCTGCTGGGCTTCTGGGCTGGAAAGAATGACAGCAGCCACACAAGTCCTGAACTTGTTACCAAAATATGTAACATCCCAAAAACGAGGACTATGGTAAATAATGTGAGGAGCAACTTTTATTACGCCCTCTAGTTACGCAGTCCGGCACTCATTTGGTTCCTTCCCCACTGGAAGTTGGAAAACAGTGTCACCAAAGTGGCCCGTTAACACCTCAGTTCTTAGTGACCTTGGTCATCTATCCTTTTATCCACCCTTCCTTCTCCGTTCATCCCCTCTTTCCTTTCGTGCTCTCTTGTTTTGCTTGTTCTCTCACAGTACAGCTTGATCATACTATTCTCTCGTAGCACTATGTTTGTTTGAAGGCCAGTGTTCCCAGTTAAAGCCCAAAGAAGCCATGAACAACTTGTCAAAGGTTTTATGTTACATATCTTGCCCAGTGGCACCCACCCCAGGCCTCAGCTGCTGAAGTGGTGGTTAACGATGCTTTTGCCTGAAAGTGAGGAGCATATTCATTATTTCTTACCCAGATGGTAATATCCTAACCATGCTGAATTTTAATGAAATCTGCAGCTTTAGCATCATTTCATTGGTGATGGATAAAACCCCGTTAGAGCAGCGATCACTGACAGGTCTGTATCCTTGGCATCCTCATTAGTGCCTCTCCTAGCCTGCTCGGCATGCCTTCGGGTATATTTCTTCACTGATTCCTCTAAAACAGCAGACTCTGAGCAGCCTGTTGCTCTGATTTATATGAAGGTTATGCCATCGCATTCTTAGGATATATGAATCTGGGAGGGGAAGGCAGAGGAGAAAGATAGACCTTTGATCTCCAGCTCACTGCATATTGTAATCTGTGTAACCAGCATATTCAGTTTACATTAGTCCTGTTACAGATAAGCATGATTGTTCCCTTGTTATTCTATCCAGCATAGCACACCCACATATTTTCTAGTAATCTGTGTTTTTAAAAAAAAAAGGCAGTTAATGTTTCTGGTGCGCTTTAATGAACTGAATGATTTAATTAGTGGTTTATGTTTTTTGATTTTCATTTATACATACAAATGTAAGCAATTAAATGTCATACATTTAGAAGACATTCAACGATAACTTAAACAATGAGATCACTGTATGGTAGAAATAGGGAAAAATAACGTTATCTCAAAAAATAAAATGATGTAACACCTCTTGTGACGAACAATAAATAAGAAATAGACCCAAGCGAACAGCATCCATAGTTGCTAGTCACTACAGTGCGCTATGAGGTCCATTTAAGTCTTGTAGCCCTCTTCTTAGCGCTAATCATTTATGGTCAACAAGCGAAAAGTGGGGAGCATGATGAGGCTCAGGGCAACTAACAGTAGTCCGTGCCCTTGAGTTTGGGGCTAGTTAGGCTTTTAGCTCCCTTCTCAGTAATCCCAGCTAAAGCAGGGCAGACATGTAGAACAAGGGCTCTTGTTTGTGCTTCGTCCCCTTACCAGAACGTAGAAAAGAGACAAACAGCAGTTGTTAATGACCAGCTCTCTGATCTGCTTAACACGTCTCTCAGCAGCCTGTACGGGTACTAATCTGCAATATTTGAAAATAAATGTTTTATGAAATATTTTCTAAAATAAAAATATTGTGAACAAACAATGAGGCGCCTAAACAAAACAATTCATCAAATGAACCGTGTTCATAGTCTACCTTGCTGACTTAAATTCAGAAGGATGCTTTTAATCGAGGCCCTTGTTAGCCGTGGTACTCCATCACGCGGCGGCGCTCACAGCCAGAGGTGACTACGTAGGCATTGCTTTCCAAAGATTATTCCCCTTCCTGAAACACAACACGTTTCATTACTGATGGTGACTGCGTTTCACCTCAGACTGCGTTGCGCAGCACTTTCATTTGGAATTGACAAGTGCCATCTCATGGTGCTGTGTTAATCTTTTGTACACGTGTGTGTGACGCAGCTTGTGACTCAGTAATGCCCTCACACGCAACTCACATTGCGCATGCTTGATCTTGAACCATAAACGCATTTTACTGCTTAAAAAAACTACTACTTCATTTTTTTTTTTAATTAATTGAGGCGAAAAAAAAACCTTGAGCATACGAATGAGGCTTTTGGGTGTTAAGCAGAGCCGATATCTGTTTTTTTTTTTCAACATTTGGGTATTAATGAACAGCCTTGCTTCTCGTCACACAACTAGATAGTTAATCTAATTTTGCCTTCCTGGTTACAGCACATTGATTTTGCTGTTTATAATTGCGGTTTATTTATATGGATTTATGGCCATGCTGGAAATAGTCGCAGGATGTATTATGAAATGGTTTAATTAAAAAGCCGTATCATGTCGTGGTGTCGCAGGCGTAGAACAACAAAAATAAAAAGTAGGGAAACATAATTGGTTGATGAGGGACTTAGCCTGCACGAGGTAAATGTATAGTCGGACAGCGATAAGCTATACGTTAGGAACAATCTTGACAGTATGCATACAAACAGCTTTCGTTTTCACTGGGTGTGCTTGTATGCTTCTGCATGTGTGCCTGTGCTTGAAGGGGTGCAGTGGTGGTGTTTCTTGTCTCTGTACATGTTTGTGTGGGATCAACAAAGCATTAGCTACTGATCTCCTTTCGGGTATTTAAGGAGGTCGTAGAGTCTGCTTGTCTTTTAAAGAAGGTTGGCTTCTTTATGTACCAGGCTTGGGTGTACCAGGACAGTAAGTGATCGAGATAGAAGGCGACAGAAGCAGGCGCATAATGAACAAAAAACATAGGGTCCGAGACAAAAGATTTAAAATAAGGAAAGGAGGGGAACTTGGGCATGTTAGTTGTGTAGGACAGAAATCAAGATGAAAAAGGAAAGGATGAAAAGACGCATAAAAGTAAGAGTAAGCATGAATTTAGAAAGGTAATGAAATGCTAAAAACGATGGGAGTTTGAGCAAAGAGAATAATCTTTACAATAATTGTAAATTAAGAACCCAGTGCTTTTTAGGTCTTGATTATTGACAGCTTTTGCTGTTAGTTGTCTTAAGACCTAATGTGTACAATACCAGTACTTACAGTCTGCTTTGGATGAGCCCATAACTTCATTGGTTGGCTTTATTGTCAATCTTATTTTTCTGGTTCTTATTCAGTGGCTTGACGTCTGTTACTTGTGTTTACCAGTAGCCTGGAGAATAACTTCCCTTTTGTTTGAATAACTTGTATCCTTCCGCTGTTTATATTCAGGGATTAACGTTTTTCTTTTGCTTTCAGGGCTGCATTGTAGTTTGTGTGTATTCTTGCTGTCTCCTTTGTGTGCTGCTGCCACCCTCGCATCACTGCCCACCATTTCATGGTGCACCCCTCCAGCATGTCCATTTTTTCCCTAGCCCCCGTCCTTAATGGCTTTTTTTTATTGATTTATTTTCTTACTCTTACACACACACACACACACACACACACACACACCACACCACACCACACCACACCACACCACACCACACCACACCACACCACACCACACCACACCACACCACACCTCCATTGGACTTCCTTGCTATTTCATGATGTTAAACCCATTTCTATTTTTTAAATGTATCTCTCCTAGATGGGCATGCACAATCTTGAAGCGGAAAATTAACAGAAAAAAGTGGCCATCACAGTGTCAAGGTGCATACATGCTTATGCTGATGGCACATGCCTAAATATCCGTCATCAAGCTGTTGCCAGACATTTTCGTTATTTTTTTTTTCTTCTTTTTCCAGTGCTATTTTAAACCAGGCACACTTTTCTTTTTGGCGATGCTATTCAGCATTGACAAAGGCAAAATGTTGGTTAATGCCTTTCGAAAACTAGACCTATTGGCTTTGCCAGTGCTTGTTGATAATAGTTTCTTTTAACAGAATTTGTGTTAAATATGTCATCTACATAAACATCATTTTTAAGGCAAGGTGGTGAAATTATGCTGCAACTGTATATGTAACTATTCTTTTTTTGTTTTAGAACTGTATTACTTTTCCAAATTTAAAACAACGTTCATCCACAGTGGTACTACTGGTCAACATGATCTCTCAGCCAAAGATTACGGGCCAGATGTAGCAAAGGTTTTTACCCATTCTGTGTCTATGGGGAATAAGTGTTTGTACATATGGCCCTACATCTTAAAAGTATTACCACCTCCCTTCCTCCTTAAACTTTCACCTCATCCTTCTTTGCTGCTTAAATTGAGCTTTAATCCATCCCTTCTCTGGATTGCCGTGTGCCCTGTAGCTGCTGCTTAATGATGACCGCCTCTCGCATGTCAACCATAATGTGTCCTCAACTCTTCCCACACTTTTTCAAGTTTCCCTGGGGCACTCCCTCCCTGCATAAACCACTCTTTCTGCTTCTATGCACATATTCATGTTAGATAACTGTATTTGTTTGGTTGGGACTTGCTGGCTTCCCTACACTCTGGCAATGTCTCTTTTGAGTACTATAAAGCCTAGTCCACAAAGCAACAATTTCACATGGGGAGGTCTACTTTGTTACGAAAAGAAGAGGGCAGCGTTGAGTCCTTTCATCACTTTATTTTAAGATCCACGAAAGGAAACGATACAGGCCCAACCGTGTCTGGCACCGACTCCACCCGTCTATTGCTCCTCGCTCACCGCTCTCCCACTCCTCGCTCTCACTCGTTACAAACTCGTCATCCACATTCTCACATTCCATTTACTCCACTTTCGCACACACAACTACACGCTTGCGCACCAACCACTATATACAACCCCCCCCTCATAATAACAAAATTACATTTCTCATAAACAATTTAGTTATTACAATAACAGTTGCTTAAGCACAATTAATTGTTGGTAGCTAACAATGATAAATATCTAAATATTGCATTAGTTATCCTTTAGTCTCTTAGATCTCATCCTTATCCGACCATATTTACTAACATCAGTACAAGTTCCTGATCTCACCCCCACATTGCTAGAAGCTTGACTCCCAGCTCCATCTACCTGTGTCTGACATGCAGACTCTTGCAGACTCATGTTCTCTTGTGAGACTCCTTCCTTATTCAATCTTTGCGTCTCTTGTGTTTTCTCATTAATTATTTCATCCCTCAGCCAAGTATTATCACACGCGCCATCACCTTTTCCACCCTTATATGACGCAACTCTGCTTACATGCCATACTTTCCCATCACAAACCAACACAGAGATACACAAAACTTTTTCAACCCGTAGTGGTGGATAAAATCTTCCTTCTCCCTTTCTTTTGAACCCAGGAATCTTAACTCTGACCCAATCTCCTGCACGTATCTCTACTATCATGCATTTGTGTTTTGCATCATACACTGCTTTGGTATGCCTCTATTTGACACATCTATTCTTCTTGATCACCTCTGGGGACCAATCACTTCTTCTAGTTTTAGCCATCCAGCCAACATTGTCCTTACCTAATGGAATCCTGCCCCTCATTATTTCAAAGGACTGCATCCCGTGATATCACTAGGAGTGATTCTGTATGACGATAGCGTCTTCCACACTTCTTTTTCCCATGGTAAATTTGCACTATTGGCTAATTGAATAGCATTTTTTTAGAACTCTATTAAAGCGCTCTACCACTCCATTACCAGCCGGGTTATACACTGATGTTGTTTTGTGTAATATACCATTTCTTTCCAAAATAAGTCTTAAACCTTCCAGACGAAAATTGAGGACCATTATCGGTCAGGACAACCTTGGGCAACCCCTCACTCACAAATATTTTATCCAAAAATTTCACTGTATTTGAGGTATCCATTCTTGTTGAGATCTTCACCTCTGGCCATTTCGAAAAATGATCCATTAATACTAGAATACGTTTTGCATCACCATTATCATAAATTGGTCCGGTAATATCTAAACCCACTCTGTCCCATGGCATATCCAGACACGTTAACGGGCATATGGGTGCTTTAAATGTCAACACATTTTTTTCTGATTCATTGCATAAAACGCAATCCCTCACTTTCCTCAACGGCTACATCTATAACTCCTATACTCTATTCTTCATTTTAGAAATTCCCAAATGCCCTTCATGGCAAATATCTAACAATCTGCCCCTAACACTTTTTGGTGGTACAAGCATGCCACTGCGCAGAACCATATTATTTTCTACAGACAATTCTTGTTTCAACTCCCAAAATATGCGTAAATTACCTTCCAGGTCATTCTTGTTGGGCCAACCCTTGACAATCAAATAATGTACCCTTGACAACATGTAATCGTCCTTCGTTGCAGTGGCCCAATTTCTCACTTGAAATGCCCTGAATTCCTTCCATAATTTCCACCACACAATCACCTTCCAACTCATCATTCTCACCACCTGTTGTGTCTTGTGTTCGCACAGGTAACCTACTCAAAAAATCTACAATAATGTTTTTTACTCCTGGAACATATTGTACTTCATACTTATAGTCTGAGTTTTATAGACAACCTTGCTATACGTGGAGAAACATTGAACAAACCTCTTGTTGTAAGGACCTTAGTGAGTGGTTTATGATCACTACGTAAAATCACCTTCATACCCTCAAATGAACTGTCTGAAGTGCTCCAAACCCCACACACATGCTAAGGTCTCCCGCTTAATAACAGAATACCTTGTCCCAGAATCGGTTAGCGAACGTGAAGCAAGTGCAGTCACACTCTTTTCCACAGGCATCAACTTGCGTGAGTACTGCTCCATCCCCTCTATTGCTCGTATCAGTAGTAAAAATACTCTGTAAGTCAGGGTCAAAACCTTGAAGAGCTAGTGCTTTTGTGACATTCTCTTTGATCATATTGAATGCCTCTTGGCACTCATACGTCCATTCAAACACTATTTTGTTTTTCAACAATTGCCTGATGGGATAAGTCTTACTAGCAAAGTTTTGTACATACTTAGCATAAAAATCTGCCAAACCTAAATATGCCCTCACTTCATCCTTATTGGTTGGAACTGGTGTATTTCTTACAGCCTCCACCAATTCTGTTTTTGGTTCCACACCTCTCACACTTATCTCATGACCAAATACGTCACCTTATTTTTTGCAATGTCGCATTTAGAAAGCTCAGCTGTGAGCCCTTTAACACTAAGTATATCCAGAACTTCTTTCAATTTAGCATCATGTTCCATTCTTGATTTACCCATGACCAGTATATCATCCTGAAAGAACATGACATTTCGTACATCCTTGAATAATTTGCACATCAATCTTTGAAACATGGCTGCTGCTGATGCCAAACCAAATGGCACTCTTGCAAATTGGTCACAGCCAAACGGGGTAATAAATGCAGTAAGCCTACGACTCTCTGGATGTAATAACACCTGATGGTAAGCTGAGGTTAGGTCAATCGTGGTGACCCAATTCATGCCTTTTGTGAGCACAACCATTTCCTTAATTTTTAGTAAGTGAAATTGTTCCACTGTAATATTCTTATTTAAATCTCTCAGATCAACACATAACCTCAACTTACCATTGGCTTTCTTCACGACCACCAAAAAAGCAATCCAATCTGAAGAGTCAAACTGTTCTATGGTACCTGCGTGCATTAATTTTTCCAATTCCTTGCACACATCAGCCCTAATTCCCATAGGAATATTCCTAGCTTTGTGAGTTACAGGTATAGCATCTTCTTTCATAACAATTCTGTGTTGGAAATCAGTTAACTTACCAATACTACCCGCAAACACAATAGTATATCTTACTTTGATATTATTTGCATCCCAACTTTCTTCCAGTACCACCGAAACAGGTTTGGAACTGTTAGGATTAAGAATAATACCTAGTTTAACTTGGTCCCAACATCCTAGAACCGCTTTTGAAACATACACTTTACACTCAGCCTCTCTATTCTTAAACACACAACACACTTTCCTATAACCCAGAAGTTCTGTAGGTTCTCCATTAAGACTCTTTGGGGAAATATCCGCAGGTTCAAGTCTGTTTCCCGGTTTATGTTCTAGCTTATCCATCCACACTGCTTGGCTGACAATAGTATATGGAGACCCGGAATCAGCAATAACATTAACTACAATTCCTTCTATGGATAAATTACACTTAGGTTTTTTCCTTGAGGTGGGGGGATGTTCCCCATCCAACCGATCTTACGTTGAATACACACATTTAAATTGTCATTGTCTGAACTAGACAAGTCCAAACTCAAGTTATTCTCCAAAAGTTTTATGGATTTCTCTTTCTTCTTCCTGCAAACTTTCGCGAAATGCCCTACAATTCCACACTCCGAACATTTCTGGTTCCGGGCAGGGGACTTCTTGTCACTAGCCTAATGACCTGTAAATCCACATTTATAACACTTCACGGTGGATTTGTCATTCTTTGCATCACTCTTCTTTAGATACCCCCTGCCAAGTCTATCACTTAACGTAGAATTATCCCAAACAGTATTTGAATTTTTCCTATCACCTTTAATTTTATTAATCTGTTCCATATCCTCAATTTCACATTTATTTCCAAGAATCACTGCTTTAGCACATCTGCCTGTTAGTTCCACATTTTTTTTTTTTTCATTACTTCAACCACTTCCGATAATGATGCTTCTCCTTTCGCCCATAGACAGTCATGTATAGAAGGATTAGCCGCATGCATTACAATTTGGTCTCTAATCATTTCACCATGTAGCGACCCAACCGACAGGTCAATGCCATATTCTTTAAGGCAGATACATACTCTTCAATTGATTACTCCTTTAGTTGTTTTCTATGATAGAACTTATATCTATCAATGCCAACACATACTGTAGGTGCATAGTATCTATCCAAATCTTCAATTGCATTAGCAAATATATCCCCTTGACCCCTTGTCTTGGCTTTTTTTCTATGCGATTATACATTTTTAAACCCTGGGGTCCAAGACAATGTAAAATATTTTTTTTTCTTCTTTGCAGGAGTGAAATCATCTTCTTCATCACAGGTTGCGATATAGTTTAGGAAATATTCTTTCCACTCTTGCCACTTAATAGCATTGCCCCCTACCACAGGAAGGAATGGTTGTGGAGGTGGTAAATTCAATGACCCATTGGAAGCCATGGCTGGAGTTTAAATGTACTCGCCAAATTAAAAAAAAACATTACTATATATGTATAGTGATATATATGGAGTAAGTACTCCCCCCTCCCCCCCAAAAAAATTGTTTTTTATTAATTTTTTCCTCATAGATATGCAGGACACATTTACATTGTTCTTAGATAAGATTCCTTTCCTTCGTAAATGCGTGCCAAGCCTGTACCAAACGCAAAGGGATGCAGAGTTTTTCCTCCTTATTGATATGCTGGACACATTGTTTTTGAATAAGAATCCTTTGCTTTGTTAATGTGCACGGAGCGCGTATCCGATGCAAAGGGATGCAGACTAGTTTATTTTTCAAAATGGCGGCATGCTGTATTTATGTTGTACGTCACAAAGCGATAAAAACATATGATGCGAACTGAGTGAGAACAAGACACTTCAGTTGGACTGCCATTTGAAAGTACACAGTGTAAAACAGTGCATCAACATGGTATGTGCCACTCCAAAACACCAAGTATGCATTAATACTGCTGAATAATGTTTCCTTACTGAACAATGCGCTGCACATGAAGGGAATCCTCGCAAAAAACACCGGATACATGTCAAGGCTGTTCATACGTGCCCAGATCGTTGCCAAATTTGTTACGGAAAGATGAGGGCAGCGTTGGGTCCTTTTATCACTTTATTTTAAGATCCACAAAAGGAAACGGTACAGCCCAACTGCGTCCGGCACCGACTCCTCCCGTCTCTCGCTCCACGCTCTCCCACTCCTCGCTCTCACTCATTCCAAACTGGTCATCCACATTCTCACATTCCATTTACTCCACTCTCGCACACTACATGCTCACGCACCACCCACTATATACAACACACTTCACATGGTATTCCCAGTAAGGAGAATTGGGGGTGTACATGGTGTGTGTTTTTAATATCTCTTCCAGCTCCCTAATGATAATTTTACAATATCTACTGATGAGTGGGCATTCCCACGATTTATGTAGGAACACACCATCCACTGTAGTTGCATTTGGCACAAGTGGGAGTCTGGGGCTACCCATTTTAAAGTGTCTTTTATGTGTATTTGTTTAAAATGTGTAGCTGGATTCGCCTCAGTGTAGTTTTTAGTGCCAATTTTGTGGGGTACATCAAGGCAGCCTCTCAGTCCACATCTTCCATGTGCCCCATATCTCTTTCCAAAGTTTCCTGGAGCTTCTATAGAGTATCTGGTTTGTTGTTAATTACAGTTCGGTTTTTGCAAAACTACCTTGATGAGGTTGTTCCTACCAGCTGTTTACCCTCAAGTGGACTACTATTTGGCACTTCCCCCAAGTTAATGTACTGGGCCTTCAGGGCATGTTCCAACAATAAGTATTTATATTTCTGGGTAGGCATTGGTTCATACTCCCCTGTAGGGTTTCAGATGTTTTTAGCACCTCTAGGTTTTGCATCTAGAAATGCCTAATACGTCCCAATTTTGGAAGTCTGTCAACTTCTATGCTTCTTTCAGCATATGACTCTTCCATAACAAAGTCTGTTTGGTTACTTTCTCTTGCCAACCTAAATATCTTGTGGCTTTGAAAGAGTTCCGGACCAGCCTTGTGGAATCACTCCTCTTTACCCCAGTTTATTCTATCCTGTCATCTGAAGTTGCACTAGCCAAGCTATAGCTCTCCACAGAATTAGTGAAGCTGACTATGACTGAAGTCTTCTGAAAGGGTCTTCTGGAGTCCTGCTAGACAGGCAAAATGGGTTGAGCGGTAGTCAGACTGCTGCCTGAAGTGTGGAAATAATCTGGCAGATGACATCAACATGTTTGTAACATATAAGAAATTGCAGCCATTCTGGTATAAGGACTGCAACTGTCATGAATAACAAGTTATTCTGTTGCAGTCAACATCAGAATCAGTCTATGATCCAAGCAGGAACAACATCAAAAGGCCACTGCAAGTAATTAATTTTTCTGATTACTGCTTCTTGTAATATAAGTAATGTGTTTTCTTAAGTCTGATAGCTTTAATTATATATCGTTGTTACCTGGGAACAGTTGGGCGACACAATATATAATGTTAAAGTATTGAGAGACTGATTCAGATACTTGGGATCAAAGTAACACAGAATAGGACACACTTCTTTGATAGGAATCTAGAGGTGGTCCTTTGTTAATTCCAATCTAATATAGAGATGGAGGAACCTTGCCACTGTCCCTGCTGAGAAGGGCAGTCATTTTTAAAATCATCATACTCCTGAAATTACTGTATGTCATGTTCCCTATCTCAGATTCCTACTTTGAGAGGATTTATAAATCTGTATGACGGGGCACACCTAGGATAGCATTACAATTCACTGTACAACAGAAGTACTGGACTCCAAGACATTAGGCTGTACTTGTGGGCATTCCAACTACAGATTGGAAATGAGTGAAGGTTTAATCCAGGAGATGAACCAGCAACGGCTCTGGAGAAATCCAAAATGGAAATACACACGTACAGCCATTATATCTATGAGAGAATAACCGAAAGCAGTGGCTGTAGCCTACCTGGACAACCCTTGACCTTTAGGATAAAGCCAAAAGATATATATTTTTTTACCAATACCTAAAAGTATAATATTGATTTACTCCAGTTAATTCTGTACCCCAAATAATTTGCAAAAAGACCAGAATATAGACAAGGCTGTCGGGATGGGCATTTGAGGGTTTGTAAGATAGAGCACAATGTCATTTGGAAAGAGTGAAATCTTTTCTGGATTCCCCATGATGTCAGTGAATTTTGTTGTGCATGCCCTTAGTCTAAAACCGATGTGCCAGAGGCTCTATGCACAGGGTGGAGAGCAGTGGCGAAAGCAGACACCTCTGCCTGGTGCCACCCCATTGTGAACGTGTCTTAAAGTACACCGTTTACATTCCCAGACACCGTTGACCAAACACTTTCAGAGTCTAGAGCAGGTACGACCAGTACACAGAGTCAAACACTTTTTTGGGCCTCAAGAGGCGTTATGGCTAATGGATCTTGTGTGTGTCTCATTTCATCTAGGCAATTGGATAGCCTTCTAAAGTTCAGTGTACTGGCCCTTACCAGCATAAACCTTGTTTGATCTCCGTGCACGAGGGTGCTAATAACTTTGATGAGACGCATCACCAGGATTTTGGCCAATATTTTCACTTCAGTGTTGAAAAGTGAAAAGGGCCTACAAGAGTCTCCGGCATTTATGGGCTTACCTGTTTTGTGTATTAGTACAGTTATCACATGATACAGATCTGGGCAAGGGCTCCCTGTAGAAAAGTATCTCTTTATGGATGGTCACCCTCCACTTTTTGCCCCAGTGCTCATGTGTATGACTCTGTTAGTGCACTGGAAACCTGCTAATCAGTGCTCGTGCTCCCTCTCAAAATGGATTTGTCGACCTGGTAAATCCCTGATTGGCAAGGACTTTATCCCCTTTTAAGCCCCTAGTAAATGGTACCCGGGGCATAGATGGTAAAGCGGTCCTCAGGGCTGCAGCAGAAGCTTGTGACACCCTAAGCGACCCACACAAATTGATGATGGCAGGTCTGCTATTGCAGACTGCCAGAGCAATGCAAACTGTTAACACTCAAATGTGCACCCTCACCATGACCCATGCACTGCCTTACATATAAGTCAGACACTCCTAAGAATGGCCACCTCTGCAGCCCAGGAGGCAGGGTGCATTAAATTTAAGGTGCAGACATGTAGGCACGAGCTTATATGC